>NC_138775.1:202205077-202815077 GCF_965119305.1 Pelophylax lessonae | reverse complement strand
AAGTACACCTGTGACCTGAACAGGGCCCAAAAATTTTATTCTTCTAACAAAGCAAAGGAAATTCTCAGGATAATTCAAATTTTAGTGTCTTTCCAAAAAGAATAGGATGGTTGATTTTAGCCTTCAGTGTGTCTGTTTAATATAAAATAATCTAGAGTATTAAAAGGATATAGTGATGACCTCTGTTTAATTTATGACACTGTAACATATTGCTTTTTATATTAATGCATATCAAAATCTTTGGAAGTGAATGATTATACTTCTCCATATTAAAGTGATAATGATATGAAAACTTTTAAAAGAAAAGGCAGACTTCAAAGCTATATGCAAAACTAAATTGAACAAAGCTTTTGAAATGATACAGTTTCATTTTCAAAGAGATTTTATGTTGGCTGTAAATGTATGTCAGTCAATAAGGAATAATGGCTCATTTGGTTTCTTAATATGTGATACACTTTTTTAACAAATGATTTTTTGTAAATCTGGTGTTGAACTAAAGTAAGATTACAATTTTTTTGCCAATTTTGTGTCTAATGCCAATTTTAATATAATCACAATAGTTAATTTAGTAGTCAAAAACACTTTGTGAAACGACTTGTCATTGCAGGTGTGGGAACACATCAGTGCAGGCTGCAATGACTATATGTCTAAATAGAAGGTTCAGAGTCATATAAAATTAGATGTTTTAAATACTAAATTAAACTGTATGTATAGACGGTGTGTTATATTAAATAAGGTAGTAGATAGCTAAAACCCCTGACAGTTCTTTTTTGTGCTCTGTGAATCCTGTTGGGGAGATTTTCTTTCACTTCCTGTCCTGGAGATGCAAAAATTAGATCAAATCTCTTCAAAGTGAGAGGAATCATTCTCTTAGACGGGGATAAGTTCCACATTGGAAAATTTGCCTTTATTCCTGTGACAACTGTACAATTATGGATTTCAAATTGTGAATCTATGGACACAAACAACAATAAAATTATGAAGTTTTCAAATCCTTCCCTTTTCCATCCATATCTGAAAAATCAAAGTTTTGGCTATTCAAATACTTTAAGGCCGGGTTTCCAGCCTGGGGTTCAGTGCGTGTCTGTTCACTGGTTCAGGTGTGATTCAGGTCCGAATTTTTGCCTAAATTTGCACCTGAACAGGACCCAAACACGCACAGGACCCTTATGGAATCCGCTCTGCAGCCACCCTAGACTTGTGTGAACCATCTCCATTGAGAGCTATTTACACTCGCGTGTTATGAGAATTGGATGCAGTGAAAAACGCATCCAATTCGCACATACTGTATGTGAATCCAGCCTAACACTCAAATTAAATAAAAATATCAAATTTTTAATGGGTTTTTTTCTGTAAGGGCTAACCAACAGGTTTAGCTCTTGTTCCCTGTGAAGGTTAAAGCATAACACTTTATATTCCTGATATGTGCCTGCTGTACCATGTACTTGTATGAGAAAGTATCCTGTTCTCTTTGAACTGCTTCCTTTTTGTTAAATCCCTGCCAGTCTACATGCTTTCCTATTAAAACCTGACCACACTAAGCAGGATAACACACTGTGGTCAGTTCTCTAGCTGTGCTTGGAACTCTGTGTACTCTCCACCAATGATCAGACTTGTCCTGACACGCCTCCGTGGCACAGCCATTCACTGGGAAGCTCAGTGTGCTGCTTACTGTATGCAGCTGAGAACAGAGAGAATGCAACCACTTATAAAAAAAAAAGGGGAAAAAAGGTATTTAATTTGTTTTTTATATCTTACAAAAATGTTTTGTCTTTCATTTCTATTTTAAACTAAATAGGTTGTTTTACAAGGTGATCGTTCACAATCAATTTAAGTTATCTAATTTCAGTCTTGCATAGGTGTAAATAAAAACACAGAATCTTTCCTGCTTTCATTCCTGTGTACTTTCTTTGCCTTTGTTCCCTTTTAATATGTTTAAAGCACAAGCAATTGGTTACGATTACTTTAATAGTTTGCAAGTTGCATTTTTCCTGTTGACAATTGACTGTTGACAATAGCTAAAGCCTTAATGTCACCTCTCTAAACACTTTGTTTTCCTTTAAAAGTTTAAACATTATAGTTTTTCATATATCTCAAATTTTCATTGAGCAGCAATTTAAGAAATGTCTTGCTGACTGCAGTCTTCATTAAACCCCTCTCAGTTGCACTTTTCCCTGATATTGCAAGGCACATAAATCAGTGGTAATCAAAACCCAACCTTGATGAAATAAGTAGGATTCATGTAATCGGTGGGGTCCTGATTGCCACTTATTCATGGTCTTGGTGGGTGATCTCTAATTCTTAATCCTTGGTTAAAAATATATGCAAACCTTTGTCTTCCTTTCCCTTCTTATCACATATTTGTCCATGTATGTTTGCTTTGAAATGAAAGCTTAAAAAATGTCCACACTTCTATTAACTGCTTAACAGTTGTTTTAATGCTCATACTGTTGTATGAAGAGGTTTGTCACTTTTCTTACCACTTAATCATGCTTCCCTCCCGAAAATATAATTGACATAAAGCCCCATTTTTATTGGCCATTGTTATGAGCACAGGCAGAGCACAAAGAAGTCTATAGCATATTTGATCAAGTAATATATGATGCTAGCAAAAGAGAACAGAGAACAGAGAATAGCGGTCAACCTAAAATTTCCTCCAAGGTTTCCCTAAACTTAGTTCTGAGGTTTGGTAGCATAATCCTTCATATCATATAATCTATTATATATAGGTCACATTATATGCTTTTGTGAATGCGTCTTTGTTATCTGATGCCAGTTAGCAAGGTACATGTAGGAAGAGTGAAGCCTAGGTAGTACAACATCATGAACAGTCCACATTTCCTATTCTAAAGTCTCTATAAACACCAAAAAAGGAAACAAAAACAAAGGGTGTTTTCGGGTGCTACTCAAAAGCATACCACTAACATTATATACCCAAAAGTTTATGTAAAAGCTTACTTTTAATGTCACAAAGTTCTCATTAAAACGGCCTTTAATATATTTGAAAAATGCAGGCGTACTAAGCATAAATGTTGACCCCCTACTAGAGGGAATTACAAGTAATTTTACACAATTATCATGAGCTTTTCCACAGACACCCCATAGTGTTGCCAAGTAAATTCTTAATAAAATAACAGATCAATTATCCTTAGGGTAGTTGAGAGTTCCAGTCCTGGTGTGAGAGTGTGTCTTTGTCTTATTTTGCAGGCTTTCTCACCTGCTTCATCAGGAAGATGTTGAACATCTAACATCTACTGTAAAGTCTGGCAATAGATCAAAGGAGTTACTCCCCTTTAATGGTAAAGCTCTGGCATAGGTAGACTACCTAGCTGCAGTTGTTGATAGACAGTTCCAGCTAAGTAGAGCACATGAGAAGAGCCACAGGTCCTAGTTAAGCATAATAGTGAAGAAAAAAAGTTACAAATAATAGTGAGTAGCATTAGTAAAAAAAATCAAACCCAAGTAGCACACCAAGAAGTACCACAAGTCTAAGTATAGCAGTATGCGTAACAACAAAACAAGCTCCAGCAGAGTAATACACAAATCACACCGTAACAATAGAAATAAGTCCAGTATAATTCCTAACAAATAGTAGAGGGCTAATAAATAAATAAATAAATAATTTAATAATAATAATATATAATATATAAATAAATGTCAGTTGCAACAAGGAAATTTCCAACTTTTGTTAATTTTCCAATTTCTGAAACCTCATCATTGAGAGAAAGATAGGTACATAAAAAAAAGTTGGAAACCCTGATCAGTTGAAATGCAGGCCTGTACCATGATTTTGATCTAACACCATTAGGCTTTTATGCACTTGAACATGTCCCCACATCAGATTGGGGTGGAGACATTAACTGTACTCTATTGCAGATAGAAACCAAATGGATCTATATATTCTACCTCAACCTCGCAACATCTCCAAGATATGCCCCTTCCTAACCAATGACACCACAAAACTTCTAAATCATTCCCTGTTCATCTCTCACCTCAACTACTGCAACTCCCTCCTAAATGGCTTACCCTCATATAGGCTATCCCCCCTTCAGTCCATCATGAATGCTGCTGTCAGGCTCATCTACCTTACAAACTGCTCAGTGTCTGCTACCCCTCTCTGCCAATCCCTCCACTGGCTTCCGCTCACCCAACAAACTAAATTTAAAATAATAACAATAATTTACAAAGCCATCCGCAACTCGGCCCCCAGCTACATAACTAACCTAGTCTCAAAATACCAACCAAATCTTTCTCTTTGTTCCTCCCAGGACCTCCTGCTCTCTAGCTCCCTTGTTACCTCATCCCATACTCACCTCCTGGACTTCTCCAGAGCCTCTCCCATTCTCTGGAACTATCTACCCCAATCTGTCCAACTATCTCCTACTCTGTCCACTTTCAGATGATCCATGAAAACTCATCTCTTTAGGGAGGCCTATCCTACCCCCCACCTAACAACTGTACATTTATTTTCTCCATCAGCCCATCTCCTACAGTTATTACCTTTTGTAGCTCTCCCTTAGATTGTACGCTCTAACGAGCAGGGCTCTCTGATTCCTACTGTAAAAAATTGCGTAATTGTACTGTCTGGCTTTATGCTGTAAAGCATTGCATAGACTGTTGGCGCTATATAAATCCAGTATAATAATAATAATCTCTAAGAGAATATGCTTGTTCATTTCAAATTTCAATGTGTCTACAGATGGCAGGCTGGTGGATACCCATAGTGCAGCAACCAGCTTTTTTGCAATGAAGGGAGATCCTATAACCACTTGAGGTAAACTAGAGTCCAACATATTAGAATCCGCATACCCTAGGAGGCACAAAGTGGGGTCAAAGGGTAGAGTGATGCCGTATAGGTCATTTAAGGTTAAGATAATTAAGATGTCAATAAATCCTGAGATTTAGGCATCTCCATAATAACTTTTTAACAGTTTTGTATTCTTGATATCTTTTTCCTGAAGTTCGGCATATCTATAAATGAGTCTCACAAACATGTGGACGTGCACCATCGCCTCTGTGTCAAGAGAAAGCATTTCAATGCTTATTTATTGCTATAAATGCTCTTTTCACATTGGAATTTCGTATCTTGTCAGATTTGACTATGTGTCCCTGCGAAAGATGTAAGCTATAATTTTGATAACTATGACTGTCTATCAACTTACGCTGTGCCTTAGTTTTTTGTTCCTGTAAATGCTAAGTAGAAAAATAATCATACTGTTGAAACAAAGGTTAAAGTGATTTAACTTAACATATCAGGGCATAGAATTTCAAATGTATATTTTATTCTAGGTTACTCTGTGTTATGATTTTCATATTCTTGGTTTATAATAAGCATCTGAGGGACAAACCTTTAATTGAGTCTACCACAATAATGCTACAATGAGGGAAGAGCATAAGTAATAAGTCCAGACCAATTAGAAAAGGTCATCACCCACAGAGCCAGCAGCTGTACTATAATTCCTAATAACCTGCAGGTTTATACTGTCACAGACAGCAGGAGCCTGCTGGTTGTATTTTGGGGTATTTGAGGCTCCTTTTACAGTGGAAACACAGGAGCATAGTTAGGGACTGTGAGACTTCAGAAGCCAGGACCAGAAACCAGGATATAAAACAGGCTGGACCAATGACCATGTAAAAAACATCCACAACCGGAATTCCGCTTTAAAGCATATTTTGGTTTTGGGAATGGGGTTTAGACATAATTTAACACTTCAGCTAGTGGGCCTTTTAATCTAGTCTTACTGGCTTTTATTTCTATATCCTTCTCTTACTGCATGGATTTTGATGGCACAGTTTGACTGCAAAAATCTTTAGTATGATTCAGGACAGAAAAAGTGGCCTATGAGTTTGTCAGTGAGTTTTTATCTTTTCTAGAGGAATATTAGCTAGTTACTAAATAGTACCATCTATGCATGAACTTGCAATGGTAATAAAAAAAAAAAAGAGAAAAAAAATGAGTTTATTACTGTATGCTGATGAGTAACTATGTGCATTTACCGTTAAACTAGCACTGAATTATTATGGTACAGCATGTACCTCTGGATGAAGCAAAGTTTAATCAAATATTTAACTCATTTTGCAATATTATATGCAGCTTGATTACTTTAAATAGGAGTGAGATGTGCGAGGGATAGGTGAAAGTGCTAGAACAGTGCTTATATATTAACTTTACAGGGAGAAAAAAAATCTGTAGCAGTTAAACATGAACAGTAAATAAAAGTTAATAGATAATGTGGCTGTAGGACAGACTGAAATACTGTATACACATTCTCCTAAAGAGTGCTGAAGTAACAGAAATAAAGCAACATTAACTGTAGGGAACGATGCTGTGATTTTATTTTGCTCTCTCAAAAATATTTATGCTGTGGAAGTCGTGGTTAATCTCAGTACTAATGCAGCACTTTGTGGTCTGTTCCTGGGCTCTTCTCTGGCAACTCCATAAAGGTTAAATGCAGAGGTCCTACAGCTGAAGAACAGCATCACACAAAGATAATAATAGCAAATCAAATACAATAAAAGAGCTTCTACCTCTATTCTTTTCTGTTATTTGTACACCCAGCAGAACATTGATAATAAATATGTTGAAAAGAAATTAGGACAAATACATAGTCGGTAATCCCCATTTATGGATTGTTCACAGCAGCTAGATCCACTTCGCTGTATGAATGGGCTCCATTACTCTCTGAGGGTGAAAGATGTTTCCAGTTCTAGACAGATGTCCACACTAAACCTATATTGACCAGCAGCTGTATTTATTCTTAAGAAGGCCCAGAGCTGCTAACTGGTGTCATAAAGTCCAATTAACTGCTCAAAAAGTACAGAATGGTGGGCTAAATGTGCAAACTGATGGTTGTCCTTTACAGTGATTGTTCACTGAAATGTGATTGGCTTTGCTGTTTGAATTGTGGGCTCCATTCCTCTTTATGTTGCCAGGCATAGACAGCTGCCCACACTGTACCTATACCTGATCAGCAACCAATTTATTCTTAAGAATGCTTGGAGATGATAACTGGTACCACAAAGTCCAAGTAACTGCTCAGAAAATACAAAATGGTGGGCCAAGTGTGCAAATAGAGGCTCACTCCTTTTAAGGGATTGTTCGCAGCAGGTATATAAGCTTTGCTGTTTGAATGGTGGGCTCCATTCTTCTCTATGGGTGAAAGGTGTTGTCATTCATAGACAGTTGTCCACACAGACCTACAGTATATATGATCAGCAATATGTTTTTTCTTTTTTTTTTTTTTTTTCACGTTCAATACTTTTATTGAGTTTTATAAAACAGCCATAAAGCAAGTTACAAAACAAAAACAGAAGTAGAAATACTGTTATTGTTACAGAAGTATTATAAACGTTATACTGTATAGTGACGTTTGCACAAAAGGAAGGAACAAAAGAAAAAGGTAGAATTGTTAATATGATATTCTGAGATATTAAGATTTTGAGAAGGTATTCAGAACATGGCTGTGGGAGGGAAAAAAAAAGGGAAAAGGAAGAAGTCAGCAAGGTGTGGGTAGGGTAAAGTGGGTAAAGGAGAGGGCATCGAGAATAGAACTTGTACCACAAAAGTTAATACAAAGTAAAGTCTTAACTACCAAGCATTCAGAACCTGTTCCTCAAAACCGGTGATAGGCCATGTTTAATCCAAGGGTCCCAAATGCTTATAAAAGTACTAAATTTATCGCAATCCATGGCTTCCATTTTTGCATGTAATAATGCATTATTCATCCTATGTTTAACTTCTACAAGATTCAAAGTTGTAGTCTTCCAAGCTTTGGCTATGGTTTGTTTAGCAGCATTAAGAAGCTGAAGGAATAATTTGAATTGTTTTCGTGTCAGGCATGCAGGTTTTAAATTTAAAATGGCAATCACTGGATCTGGAGTAATATCTATTTCAAACATTTTAGATGCTAGAGAGAATATTTCTTTCCAAAAAAACTGTAGCAATTGAGCAATTCCACCATATATGAACATGTGTACCTATTTCTGTACAACCTCTAAAACAAAAGGCCGGATAGTTTTGTGTGAACTTGGCGATTCTAGCTGGTACCAAGTAGCATCATGAAAGAACCTTGTATGATGATTCAATTGCGATAATATTTGAAGAAGAAGATTTCGTTACAGACCAGATTTAAGACCATTCTGATTGGTTAAGTGTACGACCAAGGTCTGTTTCCCATTTCCTGACATAGTTTGGTGTATCTACTTCTGGATTGTTAAGCAATTGAGAATATAGGCTAGAAATTCGACCTCTGGAGTGTGGGTTGTTGATACAGATACGCTCAAATTGAGAGAGCTGATTCAGAATGGTACCATTTGTTATAAATGGGGTATAGAAATTTTTAATTTGGAGATATCGAAAAAGTTCTGAATGTGGTAAATTATGTGATTCACAATGTTCAGGAAAACTTTAGATAGAAAAGCTAGAGACCAGATTAAATAGCCTTGACAGGCCTGACCTAGACCATGCCCGAAATGAATTTGGGAATTCCCAAGCCGGATAAAAGAAAAGATTGTAGTGGATTGTGTCTAGACTGTAAATTATAATTAGTCTTTAGTCTATCCCATAAAGAGAGAGAATGCTTGGTAATTGGATTAGTAATATGTTTTCGATCTGATGGTTGTAACCATAAGAGATTGGAAATTGACATGGGGTCACATTCGATAGATTCTATCGTAACCCATAAGGGAATTTCAGTAGTGGCATGATACTTAGTTAATTTTGCCAATTGTGCAGCTTTGTAATATGTGGCAAAATTGGGGAGACCCAGTCCACCCCTTGTTTTGGGGAGAATCAATGTGGATTCGGGCAATCTAGGTTTGATTGAACCCCAGGTGAATTTAATTATTTTACGTTGTAAGATTCGAAGAGAATGTGCAGGTATATGAATTGGCAGGACCCTAAATAAATATAAAAATTTGGGTAGAATAACCATTTTGATTGCATTTATCTTCCCAAACCACGACAATGGAAGTGATGCCCATTTCGTCAATAGTTCAGTAACTTTTTTCAATAATGGAGTAAAGTTGGCTGCATAAAGATCAGAATGGTTGGGAGTAAATTTTATACCCAAATATGGAATGTGCTTCAAAGACCATGAAAATGGTAACGCATTCTGCGCTAAATTTAACTCAGATTCACTCAATGAATCACGCAAATAAACACAACTTATGATGGTGACCACCTAGTTCTATACCAGAAATTGAGGGATTACTTCTAATACTGTGTGCTAGAGGTTCTATGAGAAGGGCAAATAAGAGAGGGGAGAGAGGGCACCCCTGACGCGTGCCTCTCTCTATGTTAAACAAGTCTGATTTATAGCCTGCATATTTAATATATGCTTAAGGTTTGTTATAAAGCGCAGAGATCCATTTTAAAAAATTTGGGCCAAAACCCCATTTACTAAGAGTATATTGCATATATGGCCAGGATATGGTATCAAAGGCTTTTTTAATGTCTAGTGATAGGAAGCACGAGGGGATGCGGTGTGTTTTAGCTATATGAGATAACAGAGTTGCACGTCTGATGTTGTCAGTAGCTTGGCGAATAGGTATGAAACCTACTTGATCCCTATGAATGAGTTGTCCTATGAAGTTATTTAGTCTGGAAGCTATAATTTTGGCTAAGATTTTAATATCTAAATTTAATAAGGAAATGGGTCGATAGTTTGACCAAATCGTGTCATCAGTTTGAGGCTTTGGGAGCATACAGATGATTGCTGTTAAAGTTTCCTGTTTAAAGGATTGGCCATCAAGAAGTGTATTGAAAGCATTAGCTAGGATAGGCGAAAGGGAATCGGAAAAAACCTGGTAGTATAATGCCGAAAAACCATCAGGGCCTGGTCTTTTATTTAATTTTAGTGATTTTATAACTTGGGACACTTCATCTGGTGTTATTGATTTTTCCCATAAATTCCATCTGAGACTGAGAAAGAGTCGGTAGTGATAGTTGAGCAAAAAATTAATTTGCCGCAGAAAAATTCAAATTGTTTTCAGATGAATATAGAGTAGCTAGGTGTGTTTTAAATTTCTTAAGAATTATTATAGGGTTGCTGGAAAATGTATCTCTCGAGATTTTAAGACGTATGGGCTTAAATGTTTTATGGAGTGACGTGAGCATGCGGGCCATGGGTGAATCTGGTTTATTTGCTTTAATGTAAAAATTGTGACGCGATCTCCGAAGTGTCTTATCTGCAGATTCTGTAAGAAACAGATCAAATTCAAGCCTAGCTTTATCAAGATTGGTTTTATTAGAAAAAGTAGGATTATTTTGATATACTGTGTAGCATGTACTAAAGTTTGTTTCTAATTTCTGGCTAAGTGTTTTACGTTCACGTCTGCAGCCTGTCTCAAACAAATACCACGAATAACTGGTTTGTGTGCCTCCCATAAAGTAAGGGGAGACACATCTGGCGTTGAATTATGTAATAGATATTCAGAGAGAGCATTTTTAATATCCAGACAGTGAGATGTATTTTTTAATAAAGAGTCATTAAGGCACCACGTAGTGTCATGTGCTTTAGGAATAGTTGAAGCAATAACTGTGCATACTGCATTATGGTCAGACCATGTGATTGGTATGACCATAGATGCAATCGTTTCAGGTATGAGACCTATGGTGAGAAATATATGGTCTATGCGGGAGGGTGCGAATAATATGTGTATCTATGCTTGTTTGGATTCACCTCTCTCCGAGAATCTCCAAGAATCTACCATATTATGTTTTGCAAGCAGTTGTGAGAATGAGAGTTTATTAGGGCTGCTCGCAGAAGATATAGGGGATTTATCCAGAAATGGGAAAATAATTTGATTTGAAATAGTGATAGCGGAGTCAATAAGGTATCCCATGAGAATCAGATACCTGCCCTCAGGGTCCTTGATTTCATGTACAAGAGTAAATGGAATAGACCGATGAAAGGCCACTAGCACACCTCGTTGTTTTGTAGAGGCAGAGGCAGTGAAAATTTGAGGATATTTAGGACTAAAATATTTGGGAGTGGATTGTAAGGTGAAGTGTGTCTCTTGAAGACACAAAATGTGTGCTTTTAATGATGCAAAGTTGCGAAAAGCTTTAGTACGTTTGTTTGGGTTATTTAGTCCCTGAACATTGAAGGACATTATGTTTAGGGGGGCCATAAGATTGTATATAAACGATGTCTAGCATACCCTACCATTGTGGAATTTTTCGATTGTTTCATACTCGATGTGGGAAGGGGGAGGAAATGTGTAGAGAAAAGGGAAGAACTAAACAGAAGGGACAATTGTGTGCTTAGCATATAAGGTAATATATAAAACAAATAGTTAAGGCACAACCAATAGGAACGTATGCCGTTGATGGGAGATGTAAATCCCCCAACAAAGGCTAAATAGCTACCGTCAGTAGTCTCTGAAAGGGAGAGGCCACCGAGGGCAACAAATTGAGGATGCACGGAACAACCTAGGAAAGTACAGAAAACCACAAGTTAAAGCGGAGTTCCGGGCACAAAAAATATTTTCCTGACAGACTCCATGGCAGCATACGTTTGGGTAGGCCCCGCCTCCTCTCCTACCTCATAGGACCCCACTCCCATAAATCTTTGCTCCCTTTCAGCATCAGTGTTCTTTTTTCGTCCTCCTCATACATACGGTGTTATGTTCCTACTATTTTCAAGTCCTATACCTTGAAGCAGATTGGGTCGTGGAGACTCCGATAAGCCCTGGCTATTAGCAGGGTATGGAGGGGGCAATGGAAGAGACCCTCAGCAGGATCGCTGTGGTCTGGCCGAGAGAGCCCTGCTGCCGCGGGTGGCCTTATTTTGCCCGAAGACACAGTCCGGTGATGTGCCTCTGGGACCCTTTCTCTGCTTGGGCAGGGTGGTAAGCCCTCTGATGGGACCTTTTTCTTTTATTTTCACTTCCTGTGTATGCTAATGCTAATCTTGTTGTTGGGCTGTTTTACTTACTGTTTGCGGCTTCTCACATATTTCATTCCTCCTTCACCGGAATTCAGTGGGCAAGTCATCATCTGATTCAGCAATTTTTTAAGGGAGCAGTCAGGCTTAGGCCTCAGAGAAGGCCGAGATTTCCAAAATGGGATCTTCCATTAGTTTTGGACTTTTTTTCTTCAAAGGATGTTGCTTCCATGTCTATCAAGGAACTTACGTTGAAGACAGCATTTTTGGTGGCCATTTCCTCCGCTAAGAGGGTCTCCGAGATACACAATTTGGGTCACAAAGAACCTTTTTTGACCTTTTTTCAAGACAGGGTGGTCCTTATCCCTATGCTGGGGTCAAATCCGAAAGTGACCTCTGTCTTCCACGAAAATGCTGAGATAGTTCTTCCCACCTTCAGAACTGATGAGAATTCTTCAGTCCATCCTCTAGACGTGGGCAACACTCTAAGTCAATATTTGGAGGCCACATCCTCCTTCCGCCAATCAGATTTCCTTTTCGTTCTGCTACATGGCAAAAAGAAAGGAATGCGTGCATCGTCCAGAGCAGTGGCTGCGTGGATCGTTCAGGCTATCCAATGGGCGTATAGAGCAAAGGGCTTAGCTCCTCCAGAGGCGATTACAGCTCACTCTACAAGAAGCGTCGCTACGTCTTGGGCAGCTTCCAAGCATGTCGCACCTGACGTGATCTGCAAGGCAGCATCTTGGTCATCTGTTAATACTTTTCATTCCCATTATTGTTTTGAACCTGCTGCTTTATCTTCCGTTAATTTTGGCGTACAAGTCTTGTCAGTTGACAGTGCCAATTAAAGTTTCTTTGTTCAGCATCTTCCCACCCGGGAGTGTATAGCGAGTTATTTCCCAAACGTATGCTGCCATGGAGTCTGTCAGGAAAACGGAAAATTGTTATCAAATACTTACCGTAATTTTCCTTTCCTGATGGACTCCATGGCAGCAGGAGTCCCCTCCCAATTCCTGAGTAGGCTAGTTACAGAACACTGATGCTGAAAGGGAGCAAAGATTTATGGGAGTGGGGTCCTATGAGGTAGGAGAGGAGGCGGGGCCTACCCAAACGTATGCTGCCATGGAGTCCATCAGGAAAGGAAAATTACGGTAAGTATTTGATAACAATTTTCCGTTTTTTTTTTTGTGCCCCTCCGCTAGGTATGCCGCACCTGAAAAGGAATTGGATAGTTATTTTTTTTTTACTCACCTTTTTATTGACGATCGTAAATACTCACCTATGACAGCTTCCTCCTCCAGCGCCGAGGCTCACCCCGTCACTTCCTGCCTCGCGATGATTCCTGGGAGCTAAACGTCATAGCTCCCAGGAATCAATGCGCCGCACCGGCCCCACTCGTCATTTCCGGGCGACGCATGCCCAGAAGCTGTTTAGGAATGCGGCGCCGCGCCGGAAGTGACGAGAGGGGCCGGTGCAGTGCATTCTGGGACACGAAGACACGGAAGAAGACAGAGAAGAGGACGGCGCCGGCTTCAGCTGCCCACAACCGAGATGGAAACGCTGTGGAAGAAAATTTCTAAGTAAGTATTTCTTCTAAAAGGTAAGTGCGAACCGGGACAGATCAGAGGCTAGCCATTGTGGAATGTGCTAGCCCTGACTGTCCCGGGGGTATGTTCAACAAAAAAACGTTTCTCTGCCCGGAACTCCGCTTTAATAATCACTAAAAAATATACAGTAGTACAAGCGACTTATGCTATAATAACGGCAGGAATCACAGTACTCCTGCCAGTAGTAGCTGTGCAAGATACTACGAATCTAAGAATTCATTTCATAGGAATTAGTATCAATTATAAAGAACTTTATAGAGCTCTAAAGGAAGTTATCCATGTCTTCTAGCACATATTATAGATAGGAAGCACAGTGAAACTGAATAATAACCAGATTCAAAAAAAAAAAAAAAGGAAGATTGATTTGAACCAAGCCACAGTGATTAATCTACAATACATAGAACTAAATGGAATTCTGTGCCACAGTGTAGTTTGCTATAACATATATGAGCTTGAGCATTTAGCTCAAAAAACAAATTAGAAGTATGTGGCAAAAAGGGATTAGATCCATGAAATATTATACTGGCAAGATAAAAAAAAAACTGAAGTCTTTTCTAGGAAAAAGAAATTGGATGACCAAGATGGGACACATTGGCATAAGACAGAGGAGATAAAAGAATTATCTGGTCCATCAGTCCATGGAATCTTCAGTAGATGGAGAAGGAGAAATGAAGCGACCACGTTTATGTGAATCACAACGATTTTGTTTTCCAGAGGATTTTGAGAAAGTACGTGGTGAGCCAGAGGCAGATCTGCGTCAAGCATTTTCTGAGCCTTGCAAGTTCTGGTGTTCAGTTAGGTGAAGGTCTTGAAGGGTGTTTTGAAAATCTTCAGATGAATGACATTTGTATTTAGTACCTTGAAATGTAAAACGCACCGAAAAAGGAAAGTCCCACTGGTAGGGGATATGTTTTTGCTGCAAAATTTCTAATAATGGTTTAAGAGCTCTTCTTTTATTTATGGTGATAGGAGACAGATCCGCGAAGATTTGGTATTCGTGACCCTGAAAATTTAAGGATCCTTTTTCTCTAGCAGCTGATAAGAGCTGTTCCTTTGTACGGTAATAATGGAATTTAATGATGATGTCTCTGGGTGGACCCTTTGATTTTTTAGGAGATAAGGCGCGATGGACTCTGTCCATTTCCAGGCGTTTGACTGGAATAGCAGGTTGTAATTCCTGAAACAAGGCTAACATTGTCGCTTGTAAGTCAGTTATGGATTCAGGAATGCCTCTTATGCGCAAATTGGAGCGTCTTGCTCTGTTTTCAAAATCTTCTAGACGAGACTGAAGTACTAAGTTTTCCTCTTTAAGATTCTCAATTTCTATATTTTGGTCCTGTGTAAAATTCTCAATATCCTCTATCCTTGTTTCAAGATTAGCTATGCGTTTGCCCAGCTCCCTTATCTCTTTAGTCAGGCTATTCGTAATATGGTCAGAAGTCTGTTTAAGTGCCTTTTGAAACATACATTCAATATGTGATAATATATTAGGAGAGACTGACTCAATGTCCTTTTCATCCTGTGAAACTGAGGTACTGCGGACTGTTTCAGTTTGATATGTGAGGAGAGGAGGGAATAGTTTCACTGCTCTGTCAGCGCTGTGAGGTGATTCTGAGGCAGCTGAGGGAGAGGGAGCTGACGCCATTTTAATTGAGGCTCTGGACAGCACTTCCTTGCCACTTTTGGACTTAAATTTAGTCCGAGAGCCGCTGAAAACCATACCTTTATGTACAGCACAGTTTCCTGTACTAATGCTGTAAAAACTGAGCGAATATTCGGTGGGCAGCCGCTGCTGTATGTGGTTTTCTGTCCCCTAGGAGTGGAGCATCAGCCAGACATGTCTGTGCTTGAAGACTCCGCCTACTTCCTCCAGCAATATGTTTTTTCATAGGAATGCCTAAAGCTGCTTACTGGTGCATCAAAGTTCAAGTAACTGTGCGTGTAATGGTGGGCTAAGTGTGTAATCTGAGGCTCATTCCTTATATAAAGGACCCATTGCAGGTTCAGTCCTCTGAAAACTCATAATTTAGTTTTGAGAAGTGCTAAGAACCATAGTGAGAGTATATGGTTCCGATGAATAGTTCAATCCACCAGCCGCCATCTATAAATGAAATATCAGTTTTAGGTGGGCTGATCTCTTAAAGCGGAGTTCCGGGCACAGAAAGCATTTTTCAATAAACATACCCCCGGGACAGTCAGGGCTAGCACATTCCACAATGGCTAGCCTCTGATCTGTCCCGGTTCACACTTACCTGCAAGAAGAAATACTTACTTATAAAATTTCTTCCACAGCGTTTCCATCTCTCTTGTGGGCAGCTGAAGCCGGCGCGATCCTCTTCCGCGTCTTCTTCCACGTCCTCTTCTCCCAGAATGCGCCTGCACCGGCCCCTCTCGTCACTTCCAGCGCGGCGCCGCATTCCTCCACAGCTTCTGGGCATGCCCAGAAGCTGTTTAGCAGGGAATGCAGCGTCGCCCCGGAAGTGACGAGCGGGGCCGGTGCCGTCGCATTGATTCCTGGGAGCGATGACGTTCAGCTCCCAGGAATCATCGCGAAGGAGGAAGTGATGGAGGAGCCGCGGCACAGAGGGAGGAAGTACATTGAGGTGAGTATTTTGGATCTTTAATTACAAGGTGAGTTTAAAAAAAAAAACCTAACTATCCAATTCCTTTTCAGGTGAAGGTGAAGAAGTGGACGGGCACAAAAAAAAATATCGATATTGTGCCCGGAACTCCGCTTTAAGGCAGTGTTTCTCAACCTTTTTTTCTGTCAAGGCACCCTTTAAAATTATGCACAAGCTTGAGACACTAAACTAATAGTTTTATATATTGCAGCAGCATCTAAACACATGGGCCAACCAACATTTGAGAGAGAGAGAGAGGGTTGGGGGCAAACAAGGATGCTGTGCAGGTGCCCAACATCTTCATTATCAACCAATGACATTATTGGTTGTTAGGATGCCAGTGGCTGGTCCTCACGGTGCCCATGGTTGTATTGCTGCTCAGTAAAAACCTGTGGCTTTGTGTAACAAAAAGGCAGGCTTGTTGCACTCACTGGCTTGTTGACAATTTTTAGGCAAATTGTGGCAATTTTTAGGCATTTTTTATGGCACCCCTGAAGAACCCAGGAGGCACCTTAGGGTACCACGGCACCCTGGTTGAAAAAGGCTGCCTTAAGGGTTGTTAAAGAATATAAAAAAAGGAACACTCCAACCAAATGTGAATATTTAAATCAACTAAGGAGACAAGGTTAGCCATTGATCGTCAATAAATCTATAAAGACTTTGGGTCAATTGTATTTCAATTGTTTTTTTTGTAAGAATATACATTTTTAAACAATTATTTATGTCTGTTGTTATACTGTAAATGCAATGTTTGCTTTTAAACATAATTTGTAACAAAGGATTACCTGAGCAATATGGGATAGCTAAAGAGGCAATATAGCAGACAACAGTTGCTTTGAGGGAAGCAGGAAGTCACACATCAATGATGACATGATGACAGATCACATCCAACTTTAATAAAGCTGGACAAAGCACACTTAAGCCCAGACCTAGGACTCCCCTCTCTAATGTTATACTCAATACATGCTTAATCACAGTATAAAAAGTAGAAAGGGGCAGATCCAGGTCAGACTGTAGCTTGCTTTGTCTGTCTTTAATAAAGTTGGGGATTATCTGTCAGACTCATCATCATCAGTGTGCAGCTTCCTGCTTTCCTGCTGAGTTTGTAAAGCATGGTTTGGCTCCCTTTCGTCAGCACCCAGAGTTGAAGAGGCAAGAGATTTTTTTAGAAATGTAAAAGAATGAAGCATGAAAAAAGACCAAGTGGTCCATCCAGTTTAAATGCTTGGAGCGCTGTCTAATATTTATTTCTCTACATGTCTACCTAAGGTTGCTTTGAGGCTCCTTTGTCTGAATGAATAGGGAATAAATTAGCAATCCATGCTGTATCAGCAAAAAAGGGCAGAACTCTTAAATTGATTTACTGATCAGTCATCCATTTATGCATGATATGCCAGTGTGTGGTTGTCCAAGAATGTGCTTACATGCACAGCTCAAGCAGATCCTTTAGATTTGAGAATTTTATACATTAAAATCCACCATAAATTAACAAATGAATAATGACTTTTGTGATTTGGGACTAAGAACTTCTTGTTTTTTTTTTCTCGTGTATTTTTTACTTACTGAAAGTACAGCTTATATCTCAGTTTTGGACTGTATAAAATTTATGTATGGCCAGCATTTTATAGAAAATTATATGACACAGATCGTACAGCAAATCTTAGCTTTCACGTCATAGAGTATTTGGGTTCAAATGTCCTTGTTTTTCCAGTGAAATCTTTGTAATTTCTCCAGTAACAGACACATGATTATAAAAATGTGTTTTCCATTATGCTTTATGTATAAATACAGAAAAATAGAGAGAATTCCAGGGGCAGTTAATTAACTGCAAATACAGAAACAACTGACAACTTTATATGGCATTTGAAGCATTACTAAAGTTATTGTGTTTGTAACTAAAATGTAATATTGATGTTATTATTATTATTATTACTATTATTATTATTATTAATGTTAAAAAGCAGTCAACAAGATAAATAACACACGGAAATTAATTTGGAATTGAAAACACATGGTGTGCTACATATGTAAAGCTTTTCTAGTAAAGAAAAATCACTTTACTTTTTCTTCTCGTCCTTTTGGCATTTTGTCATGTAACCCAAATCTCACAGGGCTTGATTTCCACATATGATATCAGACAATCCTCCCTAACTGCAATAATTAGCAGTTGGAATCTATTAACTTCCATTTATATGTTTGAAACATCCATCAAGTTCTAACTCATCAGCTGCCAGTTGGAAAGTAGCATGTTGCTCAAAGGTATTAGGTGACAGAACAAACTCATTATTGTGGCATAGTTTAGATTCTCTTGTGAAACTGTTTGCCTGTTATATAAAAATCCTCTAGCCTATGATGCTTTTATTATTTGGATGACAATGTATATTTTCTAATACTTTATCAATTAGTAAATACAATTGCCCTATAATGTCAACATATGTATTTTATACAATTTTACTTGTAAAAGTAATATTTCTACTACAGCACAAAGTAGTACTTAGAGTCAAAGCCTTAGGCCCCTTTCACACGGCGACGGAGTCCGTTCTGCTCAGCGGGGATCGATCTGCCGATCCCCGCTGAGCAGGCGAATGACAGCTCCATTTCCGCTCTGTGTGCAGAGACAAAGCTGTCAGATCCCCGCTGTCCTCTATGGGGAGATCGGAAGAGAACGGACCGCCTGTCTTTTCTTATCCAATCCCATCCGATCCCCCAGATAGATGGAAAATAGGGTTTCCATCCATCCTGATTTCACGGACAGGATTGGAATCGGATAGCAGCGGGTGTAAGCGGAGATGTTTCCCCTGACACCCGCTGCCCCAATGGGGAGGAATGGAGCATTCGATCCACCTGAAAAACTCACAGGTGGATCAGATCGGAATGGCCGTGTGAAAGGGGCCTAAAGCTGGCCACATATAATGATCTAGTTATTCAAACTCTTTTAGATAAATCAATAAATATTTAGTGAAAGAACTTACCTCCATTTCAGCTGTAATAGTAATGATATAAATGGATTTGTTATCATGTGTTATCATACAATCCACTAGCAACTCTTAACTGGTGAAGAGTTAATATTGTATTATGTATAGTCAAGCATATGATAACAGAATAATTATAGATGTGATGTGATAATCATCATGGAAAAGTTTATCATTTATAAATACTGCTGGTGGCCCATAGGACATATGTTTATATATGGACAGTGATCCAGGGAGAAAATTGATTAGAAAGAAGAACTTTAGAGGTCAGAGTGTGTTCTGTATTTTTTACAGATAGATATGTATTTTTCTAGTATGCAATGCAGAGGTGTGTATTGCTTTTGTCTTTGTTTCAATTTTTTTTATTATAAGGGATATGTTTGAGTATTTATTATTAGTGTTTGTGAGTGCAAGTCCTACATAATTTCAGTCTTCAAATGATGGACTATTTCATTATCCTGATGCTTGATGCAGTATCTGCTTTCTCCACGCTGCGGGAATCTACTAGAGGTAATTTGCAATTAAACCATTTACTGTACCTACTGTAAAACTGGTTACTGATCTTAGAGACCCTATTCCTGTGCTTGGTTGCCTGCTAGTACCTGTAAAGATGCAATCAACTACTGTGCATGCTGAATTCTACATTGTACAGAAAGGCACTGCTTTTAGGCAGGGATCTTTTTTGCTGCACTACATCTACAATTATTAATAGATGCTCTTATCAGAGCAACTCCAGGTGCTTCTAAGCTACCAATGTTCAGTTTTTCACCACTTATTGACACCCCACTGGACTGTGCAAATAAATTTGTACAGAAAGTTGAATGTGTGATCAGATGTGAAACCAGCGCTTTAGGAATTGAGGCATTTACCCTACTCTGTAATAGAAGCTGTTTACAAAGAACTTGTACTTTAATAAAGAAGTTGCTCAGGCCAAGCTGGAATTTTTTTTGTCTCATTGGGCTTTAATTAATAAATGCAAATAGGCTGGTCACTTTGCAAGGGAAGTTGCAATTTGTAAGAGCATGTTCACACCAACCATAGTTACAACGCTGCGGCCAGTGTTTGGTGTGGTCTTGCTAGCTCATCACAGTACTCATGTGCTGATTTCAGCACATTGCACTGTTCAATTTTTATTTAAACAAACCTTTATGAGATATCACACACATATCTCATATAGTTTAGTCGCCGGTAGTGTGTGGTACCAAGTGATGGATTGCCTCATACTGCACTGGAAAAAGGTACTGCATTCAGTACTTTTTTCAGTGCTCAGCCCCGCAACGCAATAGTGTGAACCGGGCAGATAAGCATTTTGCCTTGTCATGTGGTAGTACTCTGCTGGCCAAAGCAGTCTGACCTCATCTGGTTTGAATGGGCACTGAGGTGAAGCTCTGCTGACTTTTATCACTCAATTACATACAAATTAAGTACAAATTATGTACAAATTACAATTTGTGTACAAATACTGTTTTTATTTAATGTGCTCATGATTGGGTAATTTTTGCAAAGTGAAACTTCACCACATTCACTAAGCTCTGGATAAACTCCCTTGCAAACTGCATGCCTGCCTTTAGTAAATCAACTCCTGTCCGCCATCCAGACAAAAAATAATAACTTTAGGTTTCAGCATTTAATACACGTTGTATACATTTAAAGGATATGACTGTGAACAAAATGTGGGTGCCTGAGGAAGAAGATTTATCAACAATCTGGTAAAAGCGTTTGCAATAACTGTGAGGAGCTTCATAGTACTGGAATTTTATTTAACATAGGCTCTCTGTATATAAAATAGACACCAAGGAATCTGTTGTGGGTTTGTTTGGATATACTTCTCCAGCATTACCAAAATGTAGGCAAATGGTGTTCCTAGATCATTAGGTTGGAGAGAATGGGGTGAACATAGCATGATATCCAAAACCGCCGCTAGTCTGACTCCTTGAAAATATCCCATTGCATGAAATCAGTTGGGGCGGTGCCAGTGTTGACATCATCATGCCCACCAGACTAGTGGTGGTAGTGGATATTGTGCTATGCCTAATACATACATTTTAATGTGAATAGATATACATTATGGATCATTAAAGTCTACAGTTTTACACTATGGGAAGTTTTTATTTCTATTGCCAGACAAATGTGAGTGATAAAAGAGAGGTGTTTATACAGAGTCCCTTTTGGTACGCCCTGCTGTTCGCATGTCCTTAAAGACACCTTGCTACCACAGCCCCTGCTGGTGTGACCTGTGGTTCCCAAGCTCTAAAGACAACTTGTGACAATAGAACCTATATGGATGTAAACGCATTAAGACCACCTATAGTTTGGAGTCTTTTCAGTTAGTAAGAGGCTGTGTGTGGTAGAGGTGGTGGAACTCACCGGGAGATTCTGATTCACTTTTCTTCCTTTTTTGTTCTTTTATTTTATTACACACAATATATGTATCATTTAGGGTGTGGGCATTATCATTATTGTTTTGATTCTATGTACTTTAAGGCACAGCGCAACAATATCGTGATATCATAATTTTTACACTTGTATTTTGGTGGTTTCAGTGCAGCTGTGAAGACTTATTGGGCTCTTTATTAAAAAAAAACTAAGCACATTTTTTCAGTAAAATATTGAGCCATGAGCAGGTGGACAATGTGCCTGTGTGAATGTTAAGGCTTATGTATACAAATGTATGTATAACCTACAATTTTTTTTAGCTTTCGATAGAGTAGAGTTTAAAATAGGGAAGGGTTAAAAAGCCCTTTCCCATTATTTTTGGTGACTGTGTACCTCTGGGGAGATTTTGCTTCTTTTCCTTTCCAGAAAGTTAGAAAAAAAATAGTTTAAATGTCAGATCATAATATTTCCATCAGTAATCCAAAGGATCTATACCATATGACAAATCACATAATTTTCAAAGTAGTTTAGATATTTTTAAAATTCTTTAATAGTTTTTATAAACTCAAAACAATTTTTCTTTACTTCCTCCAGCATAAAACATGACTTATTGCATCAATACGTATCCATAACTTTTGATAGCCTAATGAAATTTGGCAGAATTAATTTTTACGTCAGCGTTGATTGCAAAACTTTCTTGTAATAGTACATTGTTAAATTTTAACACTGTAAATGTGATCATTTGTAAATTAATGGTTTTGTTTTGCAGATTAATTCAGATATTAAAAATTATGTTTTCAACCAGATCTGTTATTTCAATTAAATATTAACTCAACGCTCTTGTTTTTTTTAAACTAGAATTTAGACTTTGAAGTGTTCCTATTAATCTCAATGATGCAGAGACACTTAAAATTCCATGAAAGTCCATTCTGCTCCCATTCCTGTGCATCAGTTACAGTAATTTATTTTCAGAACATAAATCTATTTATAAATGAAAATCCTATTAAGAGAAGACAAGAAAAATTAGTCCAATGTTTTGCATTGGTAGAGTAGAAACAAAATGAGTGGCCTAACCTGAAGTGACATCTACAAATTACCTGTTAATTTAAACTGGGTTGAAGGATGACAGAGTTTAGTTGGACTGACAAGAACTACCCATGGAATGACAGTCAGGCCGACTCTGGTCATAAAGCCCCTGTGGATAACACATTTATCTATCTTCTGAAAGGAGGGGGAAAAACATATTTTTATAAGTATATTTTTTAAATAAAATAGATTTGCAGTTTTGCACGTCTAAGAGGCTATTGTTTAGATAGCTGCAAATGACCTTTGTATTGAAAGAGTAAACTGTTATATATTCTATGGAAAAGCACCTTTTTCATGCCAGCTCTTTGACTGTAACATAACACCTGCAGTGGGAGAAGAGACATCTGTAGCCCAGCACTTTAATATAAAGAACTGGATCATATTAATATTAGGTTTATTTATCAAAATTGGAATACGGATATAGTTCAGTGATGGATTATATTAGGGGTAATCTTGGTGGTAATTTAGATCCTAGCTATTTAGGGGCCTAAATCTAACGTATCTACCCTAAATCTAATCAATGGACTAGCTATAAATGTCACAAGAATGAATACCTGATTGTGTTTAGGGAGTAAATTCAAATTTTGATTAAGTATATATAAGAGTGCTACCCTATAAGGGTTCTTTCTAATACCTCGTGTAAAACCCTTATAGGCTGATCTATGTACATTACAGGGATTTTAACAAACTTTGTTGCAGATTCCTACCTTTTGTTATTCTGAAGAAATCGTTGTCAGTTCCTCTGTGCCTCTGTGCTGAGTGGGTCTAATGGGAGTGGTTTCATAATTATCAGCTGTGGGAGCTGTGAGAGCTGTGGGAGCTGTGGGAGCTGTAGGACCCTAATGAGGAAATCTGTTGGGTCTGCATCCCTTTAGATGTGTTCCTTTTGGAAGCATCTCACCAAAAATGACTTTTTTGTTGCAGGAGATGCCAGAAATCTGACTTGTATCTTATACAGACTTCTGGGAAAATTGGTGAGCCAATCACACAAGCAGGAAATTATGTTTCTGGGGTGTGGTCAATATACATTCTGTGTACAGAACACCTTCAGGTAGCCATATTGCATTTTCAGAAAATTACAACAGCTGCAGATTGAAAATGAAAGGTCATTTTTAATACATTAAATTACAATATGATTTGTGTCACAATTGTATATGCTATATTGCTTTTTCTTTATTTGCTATTTTTTATTTAAGTAATTGTTCCTACATCTACTTTAGGAAAATGCCAATAGAGATCTCAAATCCTAAAAAAGTGTGATTTGCTATGCATTATTCAAGCTGGCTAATTCTGCAATGTACATAAAAGGTTTGAACTTTATGTTAAACTGAGAAGAATCTGTAGCTTCTAAGGACTCATTCATAGCAGGTATGTTAATTGCCTCTGGTCTGCATTGAGTACATAACCTGTTCACATACATGTGTGTCGATGTGCTCTGTGTGAACATTTTACACACCACAATGCACAGTACTGCACATCAACACATCGCAGAGCATCACAATGCTTGCATTACTTAAACTTGAATTATTTTTTTTTATTAACTTTACAAAAAATTGTAAAGAGTTGGATGCATTGTAACATTACATTGCAATGCCCCTACACACACAGAACCTAAGGCATGCAGGTTGGTGTGAAAAGCCCCTAACTGTACTTTTTTTTTAAACAAATTCCTAGGAAATACAGTTAATAAAATAATGATGTGTCCTTTAATATTGGCCTTTTAAATATGCGTTGTAATAATTAGCAATAACTAGATGTTCCTTTTCATCTGACACAATTCAATTATCCTGCTATAAGAGAAAAAAGTTTGACTGAAATATATGATTCTCCACTTTGAAACTTTTTATTTGTTTCCAATATTTGACAACATTAAAATGGAAAATATGTTGTTTCCTTTCAGAAAAGATTGATGGAATGCCCCCTCGGTAATGTGAAATGTAGTGTATTTCTTCAGCTAATAAGTATCTACTCATCTGACAGTGGAGAAGAATTCTTCAAAGAGATAAAAGTTTTCAAAATTCTTCAGGCAAACAGGTATTGAACTAATCACACTGGGGATCATGTTGGAGATGCTATTAAGAGCTTAAAAACAGCAAAAGCCTCTGGCAAAAAGAGGTTCCTTGAAGATTTCAGAATATTAGAAGATCCTGATTGACTGCATTGTGTTATTTAAGACACAAGTAATTATGTAAAACATGTGCAAATGTATTGCATCATTAAAAAGAGAAAACTTTAAATGTTTATTTGTGAACACAAATATACTCTTTAATTTCTAACCTTTGAGCTCAAAATGCATCAGTTTTTTTCAAATAGCCTACAATTGTTGTTAAAGTACTTTTTTTTAATCTAAGGTGTAACCCTTAGTAGCCAATCAGTATTATACTTTCAGTGGTTGATTTCATTAACAAGAAATCTCACTGGTCTCAATACATTATTACACATTGCACTTTGATCTGATTGAACAGCTTTCTGTAATTAATGTTCAGAAATGCAGAAAAATGCTCAAAAAAAGTATCGCTGATTAGCCCTGCAACCATTGGCTTCAGTGGCTGAACGGATACAGGCTTTATAGCAGGACCTTTTGACAGAAGCTGTTGAACAGAATGTGGTACATGCACATCAAAATTTGACCAGTTCCTGCTGAACTGGCCAAATTTTGATATGTGTATCCCCCAGTGGCGTACCTAGAGCATTTGGCACCCGGGGCGGATCCTATATCTGGCACCCCCCCCCCCCCCCGACTTTAAAATGTAAAAACACCCACAAAAAAATGTAATGTTTTCAAGAATATTTTTTGCACAAATTTCACAGCCCCCCATCACAGTGCCCCTTGCGGTCTGCCCTCCGTCTCTCTAATCACAGTTCCCCCTTTTGCACTCTCTGCCTCCCCTGCACAGTCCTACCTTCAGCATAGATAGATAGCTAATATTAACAATGTGTTTAAGTTTGAGTAAGAGATTGGAGACTTGCTAAAGGAGATATTCAGAGACTACAGACATGATACAGGAGATGGTCAGAGACTACAGTCATGATACAAGAGATGGTCAGAGACTACAGTCATGATACAAGAGATGGTCAGAGGCTGCAGACAGGATACAGTAGATGGTCAGAGACTGCAGACAGGATACAGGAGATGCTCAGAGACTGCAGACATGATAAAGTAGGTGGTTAGAGACTGAGGTCATGATACAGTAGATGGTCAGAGACTGCAGACGTGATACAGGAGATGGTCAGAGACTGCAGACGTGATTCAGAAGATGGCCAGAGACTGCAGACATGATACAGGAGATGCTCAGAGACTGCAGACATGATACAGGAGATGGTCAGAGACTGAGGACATTAAACAGTAGATGATCAGAGACTGAAGACATGATACAGTAGATGGTCAGAGACTGCAGACATGATACAAGAGATGGTCAGAGACTACAGACATGATACAGGAGATGCTCAGAGACTGAGGACATGATAGAAGATAGAAGAGCACTAGGGGGGCCGGAGAGCACAGACGAAGCAGAGAGCACTGGAGGAGCTGAAGGGCACGGTGGGGGGGGGGGACTGGAGAGAATTAAGAGGGGGTTTGGAAAGCATTGTAGGGGGGTTGGAAGGTGCAGGGGTGGATTGCACTGGGGGGGACAGGGAGCACTTGGGGGGCGAGCAGGGAAAACCAGGGGGGTGGAGAGCACTGGGGGGCGGACAGGGAGCACTTGGGGGGTGGGCAAGGAAATCCAGGGGGTGGAGAGCACTGGAGGGGGGGACAGGGAGCACTTGGGGGGCGGGCAGGGAAAACCAGGGGGTGGAGAGCACAGGGGGGGGACAGGGAGCACTGGGTGGGGGACAGGGAGCACTTGGGGGTGGGCAGGGAAAACCAGGGGGGTGGAGAGCACTGGGGGGGGACAGGGAGCACTTGGGGGGAGGGAGAAAGCACTGTGGGGAGCTGAAGAGCATGGGGGGGGGGGCTAAAGAACAGGGGGGGTCTAGTGCACTGGGGGTGGGGCTAAAAGCACTGAGGGAGGGATTAGGAGCACTGGAGGAGGTTAAGAACTTTGGGGGGCCAGCAAAAGAAGTTGTATAGGAGGGGGATGGGGCAGCTGCATATAGATGAATTGATCTTTCCCTATTCTTCCTGCAGGAGGGAGAGGAGGAGAATCAGTTATTCAGCAGGAAGCTGCAGGAAGAATAGAGAAAGATGAATTCCTCTATATGCAGCAGCCCCATCCCCCTATCCAGCACACACTTTTGCAAATTGCAATGGGCACTCACCTTCTTCCCGCCGAGGCTCAGCCCCTTCTTCCCGGCGAGGCTTCCGCCCCTTCTTCCCGCCGAGGCTCCGCCCCCTTCTTCCCGCCGCGGCTCCGCCCCCTTATTCCCCCCCGCGGCTCCGCATGGACTGAAGGAGCTGCCACTGCAGCTGCCTTCACACTGCGGGATCTGTCTGAACACACCGGCTGACACCCCCGAGTGAGTGGCACCCGGGGCGGGCCGCCCCCCCGCCCCCCCCATTGGTACGCCACTGGTATCCCCCACTTTAGTAATAACACTACTGGTATTTAACCATGTGCCTCTGAGTAATGTTATTGTCTTAATGATTGTTTGTATAGGTACACTTGCTCATTTTCTCTTCTTTTAGGCTATGCTTGGATGCTTGGTCTCATAAATTCTTTGAAATACCTCAAAGTTTGTCAGTAAGTGTTGGGCGAGCAAGGTGTGTAGATAAATCACAAAACAATTCAGTGGCTCCTCCGGGGGTAGGGCTACATATGCAATTTCCATTTGCCTGTTTTTCTTTGAAACTATTAGTGAAAAAGATAGTAGGTTTCATTTTACTAGGCTATACTGATTGTTGTTTTCCATAGCAACTGTTATTTACAGCAAAAAGATCCAATAAGAGCTGAAAATATCAGTAATTTTGAAAAAAGCAGGTCTTATAGCTTAGTGTCTGAAATTATATGAAGTGCTTACCTGTGGGGGAGCCACTTGGTATGACTGTTCTACCACTTGGTATTCTGTTCTGCCATGACTCGGGCATTAGAATACTACCCACAACTATAATGGAATGTAGCATCCCCTAGGTAGGTTCTAAGATTAGTTGCTGTTGCTGTTCTTAACAGTGGAGTAGCTAAGTAAATGTATTGCTGTCTGCTTAACAGAGAGCTGTGATTGACTAGTGTAGCCTGCTCAATGTGCTCTGGTGCTCTCATTCTATCTTGAGTTTCCCTGTATCCAGGCAACTAGGTGAAATCCTGAATAATGGACAGAAACCATGCAGATGGGAGCATGAATATTCATGCAGCCCTGGTTAAATACAAGAAGATGTGCCCCTAAGCATGCTGGGTGCCTGTATTAGTATTATAGGAGCACATGGGGTCTGAGCCTTTCCTAGAAGAGGATTGCTGCTGGCCTCCCCTGGCACTTGCTGCCATGTGGCCTCAGGTGGGAGTCCTGAGGGCCTGAAGTTAGTGAGAGTGACCCTGGTTCTGCAGAGAGCTGTCTATTCAAGGGGCTGTCTATTCAAGATCTGGTCTGCTATCACTGGTATAGAGTTTCACTTTGAAGTTAGAAGGAGGCTAACAGCTGTCCCTGGACATTTTTTGTGAGTACAGACAACCTAAAGGATCTATAGACTTGTGGTTTTAACCCCTTCTAGTGTGCTTCCACATTCAGCTGAGGATCTGAACAAAGGGAACATTAGCTAGTGTTCTGAATAGCTTGTCTAACTGTTTGCTACTGCATATGACTTTGCTCAGTTCTACTACATTTGGACTGCTAAACAGTCTGCTGTAACTGGTTTGTGCCTACTACTACTAAGGGACTTTGCTCTCTACTTAAACTACTTTGTGCTTCTTTCAAGGAGAAATCTATTATCTGCCTTCGGGGCTTTACCAGAGCTTAACCAAGAGATCAGTTAGATGTCCTCATTTGTGAATAGTTCTATTTCTTGGAGTATCCCACTAAATTGTCCCTCCCTATCCAACGTCTCCAAAAATAAAACAACAAAAACAAAGCCCCTAGACTGGTTATGGAAGACAATGAGCGGAAGCGTGTGTGCGACCGGGCTGTGTAAATCTACCTTTTGCCTGACTGCAGGGCAAAAGTGGGGAAGACCTACGCCTCCTACGGGGGTAGCGCTACAGGATTGTAGGAAACAAACTCCAGGATAGAGATTGCAAATAAAGTAAGTACATCGTTAAAAAGGTAAAATAAGTGGCAATGGGCCAACATTACCACTTTAAGTCCAGACACTTTCACCCCTTCCAGTCCAGGCCATTTTTAACATTTCAGTACTGTCACACTTTGATTGACAAATACTCATCCATGCAACACTGGGCAAAAATAAATTTAATATATTTTTTCTGAAACAGAGCTTTATTTTGTTTATTTTGGTGGTATTTATTCACCACTGTTTTTTTTTTTTTTTTGATAAATAAATGAAAAGAATATGGAAAACGTAGAAAAAAAAATATTTTTCCTAGTTTTGGTTATACATTTTTGCAAAAGAATAATTTTTCTTCATAAATTTAGGCCAAAATGTTTTCCGCTACATGTCTATTGGTAAAAATTATCCAAATCATTGTAAATTATTTAGTCTGCATTAAAGATATAGAGTCTACAAACTATGGTATTTTTTAAAATTAGTAAATCCTGATGTACAGCATGGACTGCCTCATTTATCTAATTTTTTGAGGCCCTAAAAAGCCAGGACAGTACAACCCCCCCCCCCCCCCCCCCCCCCCAAAATGACTGCTATTTGGAGAGAAGACCGTCCAAGATACATAGTAAGAGGCATGGTGATTTTTTTTGAAGTTGCACTTTTGTCAACATTTTTTGGAAAAGTTGTCAATTTAACAAGGTATTTCCCACACACAGCATAGGCATACTTATAATTACACCCCAAGAGACATTTTGCTACTCCTCCCAAGTATGGAAATACCTCATGTGTGAGATTTTTTCACAGCCTAGCCACATAGAGAGAGACAAAATCCAAAGAGCACCTTCAGATTTTCTAGGGGCATAAAGTAAAAATCAAACTTTCTGACTCCTTATCACATTTTTGGATGCCCTGGAGCAGCAGGACAGTGAAAACAATTGGGGACAATGGCTCTGTTGACACTATCATGGTAGTGATCAGGACACAGGTATAGCAGTGATCAGGACACTGATATGGCAGTGATCAGGACATTGTTATGGCAGTGATCAGGACACTGGTATGGTGGTGGGAATTAGGAAACTGGTAGGGTTGTGATCAGGACACTGCTATGGGGTATGGTAATGATCATGACATTAGTGTGGCAATAATAAGGACTCTGGTATGAAGGTGATCAGGACACTGGTATGGCAGTGACCAATACATTGGTATGGGGTATGGTGGTGATCAGGACACTGGCATGGGGTATAGCGGTGATCATGACTCTAGTGTGGTGGGGATCAGGACTCTAGTATGGCAACAATGAGGACACTGGTAGAGTGGTGATCAGGACACTGGCATGAAGTATAAGAGTCTGGCATCACTCCAGAATTTTTCAGCTATGACATGTTGAAGACAGGGGTACCCACACACAGGTTCTAATTTGTGCAATTCTTTAATTTACACCTGACTTTAGGGAGTCCCCTTTTTCCAAGGAAAGGCTTCTTTTCTAAAATTGTTAAGGGGTTACATTGCATTGACAGTTTAGATACTAATGGTGCTCAGCAGAGCTCTTCTTTACAGGGTACACAAACCTCTGATTGGGTAAAGTGACCTCTCCACAACCTGCAGAGATTTGCTAGAACAGTTTATTTTAATATCATCCTTCTTCCTGGCATTAAAACAAAGATATTACTCTCCAGCACAACTTTACTGTGCAAGGATTGCTGATAGCATTATAAAAGCAATTTGCCCATAAGTCAAAAAAACTGCCTTTCCGACACAGTGTTTAAGTCACAACATTAACAATTGCTTATTTTAGATTATCTGAGCTGTGTACGAAGAACATTTTTAAAACCTGAATTATGACAGCAGACAAGCCATTATGATAAATATCTGTCAGCATATACTCCAAACTTTCATCAAAATATTAATTACACGCAAGATTGTTAAATATCTCCAGAATAATTTACTCACTGGAGCTAAATGCCTACATTTATAACATACAGAAATCAAACTGAATCATTTTTAATTTGAAGCTCAACTTATCAACAGAAAATGTTAGCTTGCCGCTGGGAAATATACAAAATACTGTATATCCAGGTTGAACATAGAAATTAAACAATATACACCTGTATTTCTGTTATTGTCTCTAAAATATATATTTCAAATAAGAGTGCGTTTCTAAGGAATTGTAATCTGATAATATTAACATACTTCACCTGAAGGCATGGATGTGACTGAAACCAAAGAAAACCATTCAGTTGCCAAAAGGCACCACAGCACAGGGAGCCCAACACAGCCTCGGTGCATAAATACTTACACAAGGGGCAATTGCATTTGACAAGTCATTTAGGTAAGGTATATTTAGTGCAAATACTTAAATCAGATTGCAAAGAATAGGGCCCTGGTGTAAAATTTTATTTTAAGGTTCCTCATACAAAATATCTGTCTGCCCTCCATGCCTTTTTATTTGGCTAATATGCGAACAATAACCTAAAACAACAGAGAACAGGATGGTAAAGGGATGTAAATAAATATGTTTTTTTTTTTATATTATTATTATGCAGGTGGTACTTAAAGCAAGGTTCCCAGGCCCTCTGTATTCCATATATATACAGTATATATATATATATATATATATATATATATATATATATATATATATATATATATATATATATTTTTAATATTAGTTGGGGAAATTAGAGATCCCACTCTGCAGTTTTCTCAAAGTTGCTAGCTTGACAATTATTACAGTACACACAGGGGGCATGTGTGGACAGAACTTTATAAAAGGAATCACAGATACCTGATGGACAAATATGTTCAGGTTCGATTCGCAAGGATCTTTTTAATGGTAATGTTGTTAAAGTGGTATGATACTCCAAAACAAAAATGTTACAAACTGCAGTTTATCAATCCTTAGGTGCAGGGGCTGCATTTATATTCCTTTTTTTTTTATTATTTATTTATTTTTTTAGTTTTTCTTTTTTCCCTTTATTTTCATCTGCCTAGTAACACACTTCCTGCTAGATCTCTTAAAGAAAGTTGAAAAAGCAGAAACACTGGCCATATCACTAGGTAAAAATAAAGGAAAAAATAAAGCCTAAAAAAATGAAAACAAATGTAATCCCCACATCCAAGAATTATTAGACTGCAATGTGACACATTTTTGTTTTGGGGCTTATTACCACGTTAAAGTCTAATCATTTTAAGGGCTAATAGGCAAACTTCTGTCAAAAAGACATGGAAAGTTGGGTGCTTCCATGTGGTACCAATACAAAAAAACCTACATCAGGGACACAGTCTTTTCATACACCTTCAAAGGCAACATTTAAAATTGGCAAATAATTTAAATACCATGTTTGGGGAATGCCTTAAACCCATATGTGATGTTGTGGAACAGTATGATTTTCACTGACAGTCCCAGAGACAGTGTTAGGCTGTGAAATTGATTTCTTTCATTAAAAATTAGCTATCCTGATTAATTTCATTTTGAAAAAAAAATGTATTTCTTCAAATATCTTTTTTTGTCAGGGACACATGCTTTTTAACAGTAATAAGCTTACTTTGGCTGGCAGATACAAATTCAGTAGTAGTTCTGTGACTGTGGCTGTCCTTGTTCTCACTTACGCAAAACTGTTCTGCCACTGGCCAATTTCTATCAAGCTCTTATTAAAAATTAGGAGACCAAATATGATATTGCACTGTTCAGGCAGGTGTTCTACTACAAGAATTATGAGGCACAGCAGTGTTAAATTGGCCAAAAACAGGACAATTTTAAATAGTAAGGCTACATCCAAATTTATTAGAGACAAAAAGCACAAGCCGGGGCATTACTGAAAGAATCAAGAAAATTGACCAGCAGCAGGACAGTTTTAATCAAATATATTGGTCCTAACTAGTGTATGTATAACTTTTATTTGATCTTTGGGGATAGGGGTGCTCAGCTTTAAGAACCCAAAACCTAAAAAGGGCTCTATCAGCATAAAAATACAACTGAAAAAGCCACAAAGGAAATGAAAATCCAAAATATCACCTCTGAAAAAAGCCAACTTTTTAAAGCAGCAGAGTTTCAGCAAAATGTAAAAAAATAAATTTACCCTAAGGCCCTACCAACATAAAATACATGGCACAACCCCTATTTTATTGGGCACATTTCTAAACATATGAACTGCTCAATTCAAGTCAGTAACCCTCACCTTATTACATTCACAGTCTTACACATGAAAAGGCCCTTTTTCAAAAAAATCTATCCGTAAAAATTTACATCTGCATTTAACATATTTTCTGCATGTTATTTACCTTTAAAAATTTAGACATCCAAAAAAACATTGAGATTTCTGCTTGGTGCTGTCATCTTGGATGTGCTGAAAGCAGCCGCAGCAGACTCAGAGCCGTCTATCAAATGACAATTTATAATATTCTTCTTCTCTTCTTTCCAGCAGATACCTAAATTGTTATATAAGAAGGTACAGGAAGGGGTGGAGATGATGGGCCAGCTCAGAGAAGTAATTAGACATTCCAAGAAGTGAAGAGGTCTATGACATGCAAGGTGCCTGTGCTAGGTAACTGACTTATTTTGGAGTGGTCACATTTTCTAGCAAGTTCAAAGGCATATTGCAAGTCAATAGAAAATCATTTATGAAAAGGAAAAACACTGCAAGTAAGCATTTTGAAAACATGATGTTTATGTGCTTTCACCTGAATTATTTGTAATTTGGGACAGGATCTCTTTAACAAGAGGCAATCCTTAAAAGCAGCAATATCCCTTAACACCTAACTAAACTCTTTATCCCTAAAAGCTAAACTAAAACTCTGATACTACTAATAACTAATCTAATGTCTATTTTAATTCCCAAAGGCTATGTTGTAGTTTTTCTACAACACATTACCCTTTCCAGACCTATAACTTAAAAAGCCAAAATATTACAGTCCCAGTCAGAAATAAACCAATGCATTAAGCACTGTCCATTTGTCTGTTTTTGAGTCCACTGTTTTCCAAAGCAATTTTGCACATTTTGGGTCTATTTTCACATATTTTGTCAAATTTATAAGGTATAATGCACTTCTATAGTGGCATGCACAAGTACTGGAGGAAGGAAATGGTTGAGAAAATATGAAAATAATATGCCATAAGGCCTGTCAGTAAACTTTTAATTATTCTGCATGTTTTTATGCTTCAATTTTTATTTCTATACATATATATATATATATATATATATATATATATATATATATATATATATATATATATATATATATTTTTTTTTTTTTTTTTTTTTTTTTTTTATTCAAATGAATTTTCTTTTCTTTTTGCAATTTTTTATTTATACTGTCACCTAATAAACATCAGGTACAGGAGAAGTCAGAGTTCATTACAGTGACATCAATTTCATTGAGAAAGTAATGCAGTGAACAGAGACTTAGTATTAGACACATTGCAACCAATGTGAACACGCTATGGGTCATGCCTCAACAGGCAGAATAGAGGCATTTGTAAACAGTTAGGATGTCTAGTCATCTGTGTTCAATCATCGTGTTGTAAAAAAAAAAACAAATTTCTTCACTAACAGTTACTTACATATAGTACATACTAATTTAAAAATAATAATGAATCAGGATGGGTGGAAAGATAGAGAGAAAAAAAAAAGAGGACAGGGGGTTAATGAGAGAAAGAATTTAAAAGGACAAAAGGTGCTACTCCCTGGGAGGAGGTAGGGGGAGAATGTCTCCCTCCATTGCTCCACCAAGATGGAAAAGCGGACTACTAAAATTGGAGGGTGGAGCTGGAATCCTGGGTCATTACCTGTAGCTTTCAAATACTACCAAGGCCTCCATGGCTTTCTGAATTTCTGTTCTGTATGTAAGGTAGAAGTAAGATCTCCCATGATGAAAATGTTATTAATTTTGGAATACCATTAATAAACATAGTGCAGCGCAATAAACATTTTATATGAGAGGATAGTTCTTATTATAAGCCAGAAGTTCCAGAACAGTCCATATGGTACAGGAAAGTTGGAAAAACAATAGGATCCCCTCCACCTGTGATTACACCATGCTCACCTGAAATAAAAAAATCAGCGCTGTTTGTTATCTGTCTGCGCTGATTGTTATCTGTTTTCGAATTTTGGAATACCATAGATATTTTTGGGTGTGTGTGTATGTAAATTTGCTTTCATAGAAGGGAGTTCAAACAAATTGTCTCCAGCCTAAACACAACTGTTAGTTTTTTTTTTTTTTTTGTTTGTTTTTTGGGTTCTTTTTGGCTTGAGAACGAGGCAGATGCCTCGAAAGAGACCAATAATGCCAGAGACCAAGATTAGCTTCTGTGGATTTGGGAAGTCTCCTCCCAGCGGCATTTGACAACACTATGGTTGGTGCCGACCAGTGTTTTTTTGTGCCTCTAGCAGTGCACCATCCATTTTTTACCAGCTTGATTATCTCTCTCAGCAATATCATCTGTGTTTCACCCTGAGCTCCCTGGTGGCCACAGGCAGAGCTGAATCTTGAAAACACTGGGTATAGCATACTGATCCCTGAGCAGCTGGCTGTCTACCTTCCAAGTAAGTGGTTGTTTGTGTAATAAAGAAGATTGCTTTTATTTGGGACTTTTTCCTCATTGAGCTCCTTGATGACTTTCCCACTTACTGCTTCATCTGGACATAGCATTTGGAACCTTTTACATGATTTTACATGACACTTTCTTTCACCGGGTACAGCACATGGTCCACACTAAACACCGCATTGCACCTCCGAGCCATATCTAACTGTTTTGTTGGCAGAATAATCAATCACAGACTGGTTCCATCTAACAGTTGTGTTTGCACTAAGAATGATTTGTTTGATTTTCTTCCATCCAGTCCCCTTTTAATTGTACTCCAGCAGCACCTCCTCATAGAGGAACTCTTGCTCATTATATATCCTTTAAGAATTTTTATAATTTATATGGTTTATGTTTGATATGGTTTTTGGGCCAGGTTTGCTATCTTAGCCTCGTTGGCATCACAATTATTTTTATTCATAAGAGGGGGATGCAAACCTTCACCACACTTAACAAGTAAGTTATTAGGAAGGCTTTATACTTCAAGGTGAGTCTTTCTGTCAGGTGGATAGGTGGATCAGGTGGTCCAGACGAAGCTACGCCACAACACGCCCAGCGAAACGCGTTGACGTCATCAGCCCAGCAGTGCACACACTACACTCCTTGTCGTGGATGGCGGGTGTGAGGAAAAGGATTTCACTTATTGAGACATCCGAGACGGAAGAACGCTGACAGAAAGGAAAGGAAGGAAACCGGTAGATGCTCAGCAGCTGGCAAGCACGGGAACTCGACAGGACAGGTACTATTTGTGGGGCGAAGATACGGCCAACGGCTGACAGGTACACATAAACTGTGCATAGATATACCTCCAGTATGATCTTTGTACCATACAAAGTCCCCCAGAAACCCTGTCACCATACAAGTGCGATTGCACACATACCAGTCATTCAGCTGCCTGCCACTACCGCGATCCAGGCATTCCCCACATACCAGGACACTTAAAGCGCCAAATTCAACTCAGCCCTGGTTGGCAATGTAGAGGAATATGCATATGGATTACCTATCCCTCCAGCATATCCCCCATCCGGATTCAGTTCCTCTTCAGTTAACCCTTCCCCTAACGGATCAGCACCTCTGCACCACACACTGAGCGACAACGCTCCTCCTAAAAACGCACCCGAGCTTCCACAAGGAACTTACCAGGACACACATATCTATGTGAGAGGAACATGCTCAAATTTTGAGATACTCCTTGTGAACTTCCTATACCCCCCATATTTTTCTCCCTGATAAGTGATAACATTTTTGCACCGGACGGTTTTTGTACCATTGTTACATGTTTGTTTGTTTTGTTTTCTGTCAATCGTTGAATTATTGTCACCTGTACTGCATAGTGTGTATCTCACACAATATTAATAAATATTGACCTAATATCACATCATTTATGTGTCACCTTGTGTATCATCCACCCTCTATATAACCAACTTTCTTCTGCGGTCTATGCAGAACACTTTTCCATGGATAAGATAAGCCACCATGGTGAGTTTTTTAATCGTATGTGTTGTGTTACTTCAGAATGGCTGAATTTTTGTACAATAACAAAAAGTATAAAACATAAAGTCATTTATACTATATCATTAATATCCCAGCTCTTGAAACCTGTTTGCTTAAGAATTTGTGTGAAAAATATTGTATCTTGCTCCTTCAGAAAGATCCTTCTGTCCTTTTACCATTTTTGTAGGGAAGGATGGCAGTATTCCACATCCACCAAGATCAATATATTGTAAATGTAAAGAGTGTATGGTGGGTTTCCCAGACCAACACAATGTCTCAGATGCAGTTAGTGAGCATATATTACTATGTCATTTAAAAATGGATAGGAAATGAAGGTTTCAGAGCAAGCAAACAAGTTGTCTTCAGTGGTGCTAACCCCCCTTTGGCGAAAACACAAAGGGGGGATACAGAGGTGACCCTATTACACCCACTGGGGTGTCTGCATGTTTTTGACTGTATTATATGCAAAAGTACTGTACCTCTGCCTTTTGTAAGTAGTTTTAATCTTTATTAAATCTTTATTAAAAGCCTGAAACTTGAATTACTACACAATGAGTTTCTCCTTTGTCTCTCCCTCCCACTGAGTCTACTGTTGATCATCCTGGTTGTACAGTAATCCATCCTGGAATCTCAGCTCCTGATATCCATCCATCCCATGGGGATACTGGAATAAGGTGCAACCAGACCTCCATCTTGGGGTGATAGTAGCTGGTAAGTGGCTTGTAAGTTGGGCGTCCACTTTTGGGTGTGAAAAATTCTATATGCACACTGCAGCATTGAATTTTGATGTTTAAAGGAACCTTTTGCACAAGAGCACTTTCTTTTTCTGATAGACTTTATTGGAATATTCATGAACTCTCTTCAATACATTTCTATTTGCACATATGGTTTTAGATATACAGTCTCTCACAAAAGTGAGCACACCCCTCACATTTTTGTAAATGTTTTATTGTATGTCACAAAACTGAAGAAATTACCCTTTAGTACAATGTAAAGTAGTGGGTGTACAGCTAGTATAACAGTAAATTGCTGTTCCCTCAAATAACTCAACACACAGCCATTAATGTCTAAACCGCTGGCAACAAAAGTGAGTACACCCCTGAGTAAAAATGTTCAAATTGGGCCCAATTAGTCATTTTTCCCTCCCCGGTGTCATGTGACTTGTTAGAGTTACAAGGCCCCAGGTGTGAATGGGGAGCAGGTGTGGTAAATTTGGTGTTATCGCTCTCACTCTCTCATACTAGTCACTGGAAGTTCAACATGGCACCCCATGGCAAAGAACTCTCTGAGGATCTGAAAAAATGAATTGTTGCTCTACATAAAGATGGCCTAAGCTAGAAGAAGATTGCCAAGACCCTGAAACTGAGCTGCCGCACGGTGGCTAAGACCATACAGCAGTTTAACAGGACAGGTTCCACTCAGAACAGGCCTTGAAATGGTTGACCAAAGAAGTTGAGTGCACGTGCTCAGCATCATATCCAGAAGTTGTCTTTGGGAAATAGACGTATGAATGCTGCCAGCATTGCTGCAGAGGTTTAAGGGGTTGAGGAGTCAGCTTGTCAGAGCTCAAATCATACACCGCACACTGCATCAAATTGGTCTGCATGGCTGTCGTCCCAGAAGGAAGCCTCTTCTTAATATGATGCACAAGAAAGCCTGCAAACCGTTTGCTGAAGACAAGCAGACTAAGGACATGGATTACTGGAACCATGTCCTGTGGTCTGATGAGACCAAGATAAATCTATTTGGTTCAGATGGTGTCAAGCGTGGTGGTGGGAGTGTAATGATCATGAGTGTTGCTGACACTGGGGAGCTACAATTCATTGAGGGAACCATAAATGCCAACATGTACAATGACATACTGAAGCAGAGCATGATCCCTTCTCTTCTGAGACTGGGCCGCAGGGCAGTATTCCAACATGATCACTACCCCAAACACACCTCCAAGACAACCACTGCCTTGATAAAGAAGTTGAGGGTAAAGGTTATGGACTGGCCAAGCATGTCACCAGACCTAAACCCTATAGAGCAGTGATGGCGAACCTTGGCACCCCAGTTGCTTTGGAACTACATTTCCCATGCTCATGCACTATGCAGTGTAGGTGAGCATCATGGGAAATGTAGTTCAAAAACATCTGGGGTGCCAAGGTTCACCATCACTGCTATAGAGCATCTGTGGGGCATCCTTAAATGGAAGGTGGAGGAGCACAAGGTCTCTAACGTCCACCAGCTTCATGATGTCGTCATTAAGGAGTGAGGGAGGACTCCAGTGGCAACCTGTGAAGCTCTGGTGAACTCCATGCCCAAGAGGGTTAAGGCAGTGCTGGAAAGTAATGGCGGCCACACAAAATATTGATTTTGGATCAATATTTGAATCAATTTGGACATTTTTACTTACTACTGTACTCACTTTTGTTGCTAGCGGTTAAGACATGAATGGCTGCTTGTTGAGTTATTTTGAGGAGAAAGCAAGATTACACTGTTATACAAGCTGTACACTCACTACTTTACATTGTAGCAAAGTGTCATTTCTTCAGTATTCTCACATGAAAAGATATAATAAAATATTTACAAAAATGTGAGGGGTGTACTCACTTTTGCAAGATACTGTGTGTGGATTTTTTGCTTGATTGGATGATTGTAATGACTTTATCCACTTTATATTGATAGCACAACACAATTTTAGATTCACTGATATGTGTATTGTTTATGTGAACATACTGTGAGTGCAGCTATCACTGAGACAATTCACTTTTTTCATTTTATTTGACTGGTGACACTTTTTGCGCAACATATTCTTTGGTATAGCATAGCCATACAACACCTCTGCTGTGCCTTGTATATACGCTAGAGAAGAAATAAATACATAGAAGAACAGGGACCGGATGACCTTTTCTTCAGTTCTAAGACTTGGAAAGTTATCCTGGAAGTAAATCCTGGAAGTGGACATGCCAGGCCTCCTGGATTGAACTTTCAGAATCAGTAGTAAAATCTGGTCCATGTCTGCAAAAAGGGTGGTGTTGAGTTGACCCAACTCTCAGAAAATGTGAGTGTGGGAAAGTTAGGCCTAGGCCTAAAACTGGAGCCTACTCACTGTGGTCATGATACTATATTCCACAGTCTTTGTACCAAAAAAATATATGCTTTAATTATCATGCCACAAGCAAGGTCTAAAAGGCATGTACAAATCTCAGTACAATCACTCAGTCTACCCTTGAAGAAGAACATCATTAACATAATCAGTGACTACTTACCAACCACAAACCATTGTACAATATAAAGAGTGCAGTGGTCAGGAGTATGTCATATACAGCCTAGTGTGCAGAATGCAGTCAGGTTAGGAGTATGGAATACACAGCATAGTGTATATAGGGTGAGGTCAGGAGTTTCTAATTCACAAAGTGCAAGGATCAATAATGCATTATTCACAGAGCACTGGGTCAGTAGTGCAGAACATATTCAGGGGTTGTGGTTGGTAAGGCATGAGTGCATGGGTCAGGAGAGCATAATGCAAAAGTCAGCAGAGAGGTAGAGCAAACAATTACCTCAATTTTTAAGCCAAAATCCCCCATTACAGTTTCAAAGTTTATTGCAGTGGATAAAATGGTTATAGGGGCTGTTGTGCAATGGGCTGGGTATACTTCTTACCTGTACATTACATATACTCTATACATAACAAATCTATGACCCCTTACTATTTTAATGAAGTTATTCTTCAAGATAGGCTTAGACAAAGTGTTATCTCCTTGTCTATATTCAGTTTTATTTCATTAACAGACCCTTTAGGTTTTTATGTATCTGTGAGATCCTTGCTCATAATACAGAAATTTAGGGACATTTTGTGGGTGCAAAGATTGCATCCTTTTTAACCAAGGCTGAAATTCAGTGTTTTGCATATACCATATCCTGCCTTGGACACAGAAGAAATTAGGCTGAAAGTGCTGAAAATCATTTTTAATACATGATGACAGGTTCACTTTAGGTTTACATAGCCATTCAAGATGGGAAACTAGCTACACTGATACACATAAAGCTTGAAAAGATCTCTTGATTAAGAGATTATACTCCCGTATATTCACTATGAGTTTTATCAGTTAATGTCTGATTCCTTAATCATCGCAGCATGCAAACCTTTTCAGAGATCATCCCACAACTATTATAAATCCTATCAATACAGAAATAAAAGGGTAGAAAAAAAAAAATATATATATACTGTATGTATATTGCTCTCTTTGCTGTTTCCCAACAATGCTGACACCTTGTGGTATCTTTTTAATGTGTCAAAGTAAAATGACATCAGGGGTTGAATTTCATACATATTTTGCACCAAACAGACGTTTTATATTCAAATCAATTTAAGGTAGCAAGTGGTATTTCAAGATCAGTTTATCCAAGATTAAAAAAAAAATGTATTAATCTGAGATTTTTAGTATTCACTAGTATATATATATAGATATAGATATATATCAGGCTCAGAGGGACAGTGCCAATTACTAGAAGCCAATCAGGCTCTGCAGCAGTACACATGTGCTACAGTAAAAAAAAAATAATCAAATACTTTTTTATTGTCATTACAAAAAATTACAATGAAATTCTATAAAAGCTCCAAACATTTGTAAACATATAACAACCTCAACATATACACATGAAAACAAGTACGCCCCCTATATAAAAAGCCTAAAAGAAAACCCCTGCCACAGCAGCAAAGCCAAGTCACCCGCAGTTTGATAATATTATTCAAAATACCATTTAGGGCCTTCATAGCTCTTGGAATTCTTAGAAACTTTCCTTAAATCGGTTTGTCCTCACCTATATATTTATATACCTCCTGCCAGGAGGCAGTAGTTCAAAAAGATAGTTTCCAGGATAGAAAACAATGGGAATTTTGTTTAGAGAAGCTAAACTACAGCCCACAACTTTCTGTGCAGCATTTATTATTTTCTGAAGGGAAGCATTTTCTTCTAGTGTGCAGTTGGGATACCCAGCTAACACGCAGTATGTCCGCACACTTTCAATGGAGAAGCAATAGAAGAACTCAAAGATGTTTTTACCTAGGCCATTTTTCATGAAAAGTCTTAGAAAATATAAACGTTGCAGACACTTCTTGGTAACAGCTATCACGTTCAATGACCAGGATAACTTAAACATTGTGACTGGAGATAAAAGGAGAATGAACAGAGGGATAACCCATCTATGTGTTGCCTCTCTTTTATTGTCCATTCAACCAGCTGGGGATGTGTCTATGTTTTCCCATAATGCTTCAATTGCAGTGGCCATTCCAAATCTGGCTATAATGTCTGGCAGGGATAACTGGATAATTATATTTTCACAGAGCATGGCAGGTCCCTTGCAGGTTAAACATTTCCATGAGTGTTTCACTGTGTATTTAGCTGTTTCACTGAAGTTTAGACTTAGGAAATCATACATGGGCCATAAATAATTGAATGCTATTTAAAATCAAGCTAATCATCATCAATACTTTCTCTGCCTTAAGTATATCATGTATGAACTTGAGATGGAAAAATACTTATGATTGTGAGTTTGATTTTATATATTATAACCAGTTTTAATCCATTAGTATACAATAAACTTATTTGTCTTGCACATAGTAGTTTATTGGTATGCAAGTAGTCTTTTACCCTCACGAGAATGTTTGTAGAGTTATTAAGTCATATGTTATAATGGATTGGAAAAAGAAAGGCTACAAACTCAGTACCAAAAAAGTCATAAGACCTACTGCCATATACCTAAAGAAATTGGAAAACAAAACTAGAATTTCCCCATGTGACTTTGAAGGCAGTGAACAGTAAAGAAGTATAAAAAATAGAAAGTTTATTAGGTATATATTTGTGATAAAAAGTAATAACCATCATAATAAAATAGAACAATGAAAAAATACACAATACATGAATATACATGCTACATAGTATCCACAAAGGTCGTAGCTCTACTGGTTTTCATGGTAAGAAAACCCTAAAGGATGGTAGGGTTCACAGTGATTCCTAACATGTTTTGGAATATATCATTCCTTCTTCATAGGGCAGAGAGATGAAAGCATAATGATTCAATCTATAAACATAGTAAATCTGCATATTAGTGTACAGGGTATTACAGTAATTCGTATACATTTACAGGCACATTCATGAGAGATCATGGAAAAACATATACTCACAATGTAATACATTGCTCACTGGTATGAAGCATACATCAGGATAAGAACAAGTCTCCTCGCACATGAAACCTCCCAGAGACCAATCAAGGACTGGAACAGATGAAAAATGGGAAGGAAAAACAACAAGGTGCACGTCTAAGGCCTGTTTTAATAGATTTTCTGAATCTACAGTACCTTGGTTAAAGAACTTTAACTAACAAAAAAACAGCGCTTGCAAAAAATGCAAAACCAATCATATAATATAATCTCTCAATGCATAAATTGGTGTTTTGAAGAATATATGATAAATATATAAATAATTACAAAGGTGCACTAGTGCACAAAAGAATGTATATACTCCACAATTCTCTGAAAAGTGCAGATAGTGCTAACAGAAGTCCAATATGACGTGCAATATGGTTGATGAAAAAGTGCTTGAAGTGCTGCAGACAAAAGTGCTGGGATGCTTCAAAAGACAAACAGCCAGTGCAGAGCATTTCACTCCCCTCCTGAGTCCCCACTCACCAGAAGTGATGGACCCTCAGCTGAGGGTCAAATGGGCTTGAGGCTTAACAAAAATTCAAGAGATCCCCTTTAGGTTGGCACTCTGTCGCTGTGACCTCTTTATATCAAATCTAGAGATTCCATAAAAATGTCCCATGTAGAGAATCGGTTTCGCTGACCAATACAAACTATTTCCGGGAATGCTGCCTAGCGTGCGTTCCACGCATACCAAGTGACGTCATTGGTTGTAATGCAACCGGAAATGCGTCTACAGGTATCGCCCCACCATCCACGGCGTCATCAAAGAAATTGGGCCAACCTAAAGGGTATCTCTTGCATTTTTGTATCAACCTCAAGCCTATTTTACCCTCAGCTGAGGGTCCATCCCTTCTGGTGAGTGGGGACTCAGGAGGGGAGTGAAATGCTCTGCACTGGCTGTTTGTCTTTTGAAGCACCCCAGCATTTTTGTCTGCAGCACTTCAAGCACTTTTTCATCAACTATAATGCACGTCATATTGGACTTATGCTAGCACTATCTGCACTTTTCAGAGAATTGCACAATTTATGGAGTATATAGATTCTTTTAAGCACTAGTGCACCTTTGTAATTATTTATATATTTATTGTATATTCTTCAAAACACCAATTTATGCACTTGAGAGATTATAATATATGATTGTTATTGTATTTTTTGCAAGCGATGTTTTTTTGTTAGTTATTGTTGTCTAGGCTTTTTACTTGGTGAACAGCAGCTGCAATATTAATTTCAATATACATATTTTAGTCACAATTATTTAAATTAATTTTCCACAACAAATAATTTACACAATAATTTAGTGCGGATTTTAACCATTTAAATTATTGGTTAAAGAACTTGTTTCTTGAGGCAACTTTATTAATTTGTTTACAATGGCAATTTCTAAACATGTTCAATTGCTTCTGTAAATTAGGGTCAGTATATTGGAAAAGCAAAAATGCTGACATTTAATTTACAAAAAAGGAAGATATACACCAACCACTGTATGCAGATAAGATTAGTTTCATATGGGTGCCATTTTACCTGCATTTTTTTCTTTATCACATTTAGGTGAATTTATACACTGTTTAGAATTCCATCATGGTTCTGTTTAACAAATATCAGTGCAGGCAATGGATTCATGTACCTGTTAGAAACAGGTACATAGATCTGGGGTAAGGACCATGTGCAGAAGCACAATAAGGACACACGGCCCTCGGTGCAGCTGAGCTCCTTCGTGACACTGCAGGTGTCACACAGCCATCGTAGGGCATTTTCGGAGCTTGGTGAGTGGAGACTGATGGGGATTAAGAGACACTAGTTCCCTATCAAACTGGTACCCCTTGGGATTGATATCAAGCAATAGGTGAATCCATAGCCAGTAGTCTGCTACTGGTGATATAATCTGCCCATTGCCTGATGTCAATCTCAAATAGAGGGCAGACTTAATGGCTAACTAGTATCTCAGCTGCCCCATACGCTCAACCCACTGACAGCATCACTGGTTTATAGGAGGCTGTCGGCTGTGAAGTCAACAGCATACTTAAAGGGTAACTCCACTTTAGTGGGAAAAAATATATAGCATATATTATTGTGATACAAGTCATATTGTAATTGCATGTTATTAAAAATGATCTTTCCTTTTCAATCTGCAGTGCTGTAGTTTTCTGTAAAATTCAATGCAACATGGCAACCTGGAGGCATTCTGTACACAGATGGTGTACAGAATGTCCCCCAGAAAAGCCAATTCCTGCTTGTATGATTGGCTTACTGATTTTCCCAGAAGTTTGCGCTAAAGCACAAGCCAGATTTTGGGCTTCCTCTGTAATAAAAATGTAATTTTTGGTGAGATCACTTCTAAAGGAATGCAGACCTTGTTACTTTCCTCATTAAAGCCTTCCAAATGCAGCTGATGATTGATAATTATAAAATCCCTCCCATACAGATTCACTCTACGCATGGACATAGACAACCAGCTATTTCTTCAGAATAACCAAAGGTAGGAATCTGCTACAAAGATTTTTAAAATCCTTGCAATGTACATTGATCACCCCGAGGGGAATGTTTTTTTTTTTTTTGTCAACAAAAGTGGAGTTACTCTTTAAAGCAGATTTTCAGCCAAAAGTGGAAGCTCTGTCTGTTCCTCCGGTGCCACATATGGCCCCTTTCGGGAGAAGAAGTCAAAAACAGGTACCCGTTCCCACTTCCGAGTAAGGTTGCCACAGCGATCTACATCATTATGGTCCCACTTCCTTTCCCCTGCTACTTTCTTGGAGACACAAACAGGTCCCAGAAGACATATTAAAAGTCAGCAGCTACAGTATTTAATTTTTTTTTTAATACGGGCTGGAACTCCACTTTAACAACCAATGACATTTCTCTGTATGACAAATTACAATTGGCCTTAATTACCTCCAGTTTACTTATCTACAAACTGGAGGTAATTATTTTGAATTTGTTGAAATAATAGTACCACTTTGCAACAGTGGCAGTATTAGGAATTGCCTGAATCTGCCACATGTTTCGGTAAAGAACTGGCGTAAATGTTTATAAATCTGGTGCAGGGGCAATACCATCAGAAAAGTGGTACTAATATTTTCTTGAATTCACCTGATTGTCTTTTATCATTGGTCACATTTTACCTACCTGAATTTATGTGGAGAGAAACATCAGGGAGAATCACAGGATGTAAATTCCTTAATTTTCGTAGAGGTCCACTCAGACTCAGTGAGCACAGAAGACCCTTGCTTGCATATCGCACAATTGTCTGAAGGGTAAGAACACTTGCCTTTTGTGCATAAAACTTTCTTCTTTGGGAGCCAACCCCAGGAGCTTTAGTTTAGAGGACTTTTTTTTTAAAATGGATTTCAGAAGAAAAATTCAACTAATGCCAAGAGATAAGCAAGGCCAATTTGAATTTATATCCATAGAGGAGACAAACACACTACACTATGCAAAGATGTATGCCCCTTGATTGATTTTGCTTTGGGTTCCAGCTTGGATGAGTCATTGGAAACAATACTGTACTCTATATCTATGGCACAGACTTTTGACATAATGGTGGAGAAATTGGTGAAAAGATACCCTAAGGAAAGCCTAAGACATATGGAACATTCAGATAGCAATGAACAATAACAACCAACAAACCCTAAAGACAAAAAAACCTTTAGGCAGGAAATCCTAAAACAGTATGTAAGCAAAATTTAGATTAATCAAGACTGCTCAGAATTACAAGTTGGCAAATAATGCATACATTTGCCAGGATGTTGTCATTGTTGTCAATTTATTTATGCAATAATTCATTTATTTGTTATTTAAAATAAATAAAAAATAACACAATAGATCTCTTTGTGTGTCTCTCAGATAATTATTATTTGTAATATAACACAGTAATGTAACACAGAATACATCTTCTTGGAACGATTAGGTAGCCATCCTCAATATTAAAGCTGTGATCCACAGCTGTTTGAACATACAGGGCTGTATTAAATATAGTAAATGCGTAATATGATTTGCTTTATAAATCAATTATGGAATTTGATAATTAGATGATTCCTGAAAAATAAGTGTTAGCAAATTTTGATAAATTACACAGCTTGAGCCAAATTACTGTTAATTTGTTTTTGGTAATATGCACTGAGGTGATCCAGGTAAGTTATTTCTATTTATATATACTTAAAAAAAACATCATACAGATTTTAATGAACATATTTAGAAGTGTGTTTTTTATCTAAGTTCAAAAACTAAGTTCACCAAGAATATATTGTATGGTTAACTTACAGTAATGTTTGATTTGACTTATATGTATGTCTGTTGTTGCTGTGCTGTATTTTCAGTACAATATTGTATATTTGTGGATTCTTCATCTAGTGGCTATCTACTGTATATATTGGGTAGAAAGAGACACTGATTATTAACTGTCAAGATAAAAAACTTAGCCACAAGAGTGTGTTGTTTTAGAATAGACAGACCTCTTTGGTAACCTTGTAATAAGGGAGTGATACAGTAGAAAAAAATAATTTGACAGCACTATTAGGAAGAAAGCAGATTGTGTAAAACTAATGAGCTGAGATTGTTGACAACACATACATATATAACTACAAACTATTTTTTTTTTTTAATTCAATTAATTAATTGCAAAAGCTGTAGTTTTCCTTTTAAATTATGCTTTTACTATCAGACCACCTTCAATTCACAATCAATTTTTTTGTTTTTATTATTCATTTCTTTTTTGCTTCTTCTTTCTTAGAATGGGCTTATATGTTTGTTTTTTTTTACATTAACATTTTTGCAGAGAAGCATATAAAACATGATTCAAGACACTGACCAAAAGCTTACGTTTTCTACATAATTTCTTAATGGTTGGTTACAGCCATCTGAATTCTGACCTTATTCTAATTTCAGAGATCAGGTGAGGTGACCAATTGCCTAATCCTTTTGACTTTTAACCAGATGAAGCATTGACATTGCATAAACGCTTACAACTTAAAAGAGCAATGATAAAAAAAAGGCATACGCAAATATAACACAACTAAATGTAAAACCTAATGAACTTCACCCCTCCCATGACATGGCCTGGACCTGCTTGTCCGCTGTGTCCAATCACAGCCCAGAGCCCTGTGTTGACAAACAACCCAGGGCTCTGTACAGAAGGAATGATCTATTTGTTTCTTCTCCCTGAAAATGAGACGGAGCAAAGAGATTTTTAGTAAAAAGGCAGCACAAAATACACATTAACACTTGTTAGACACACACTTAACCCCTTGATTACCCCAAGATGTTAACCCCTCCCCATCAAGTTTCATTAGTACAGTACCAATGTATAGTATTATCACTTATTATTGTATTATTGTCACTGGAGATGTCAGTGGCAGTTAGCAAGTTCATGTCAAATTACCCAATTTCTATGTCAGATTGTTAGTCAGTACCGACCTAGTGTTAGTTAGTATTAGATTGCCTGCTCTAACTTGCCGATCACCACCATTACTAGTATAAACTCATGAAAAAAATAATCAATAAATAAAAATTTCAGTATACTGTGTATATATATATGTAACGGGATTTTGAGGGCGCCCCCTAGTGTCTTTGGGGTCCCTAACCCTAGTTAACTCACTATGCCTGACAGGCGGATCCTGAGCCTCCGCTATCTGGGAGCTGGGGTACATGTCTGCGGTAGTGCCTCCACCCAGTGGGGCATCCGGGGTAGGGATGTGGGGTCCCACTGTGAACATACTTGGTGCAATGAGACTGACACAGCCTAACTGGAACTAACTTTATATAGTAAGTAGCAAATGAATCAACATACATGGGAAAATACAATAGAGTAACACGGATAACAATGCAATGTGGATTTTCCTCACCCACCCACTAGCACACCTGCGTCCCACCCCCTTATCTTCACCCTAATGGCCGTTGGTGCACATAGGAGAGTTGGGTCCCTTATAAGTCCTGTTCCGCAGGGTCACTGAAGCAGCCTGAGCTGTGCAATGTCCACTCTAGACCTCAGAGTCTTTACTGTGAGTGAGGAGACAGGTGCCCTGTGGTGATACAGGGAGAGGTTTGGCTTACCCTCACAATGCAATTAACCAGGTCAGTCCGCTGCAGTCTCCTCTCACTGGATTCACCAGACGTCTGGACTCAGTGCTTATCTTTGCCAGGGATCCCTCTCTCAGCTGGTGTGGTCTTGGGTGAAGTAAATTCTCTCAGCAGGGTTCTATCTCTGTGCTGCAGTCTTTCACAGCTAGTCACATGTCCTTTCTCTGGCTGAGCATGTGGTAACTTCTAGAAGTCTTCCATGACCTCCTTCCTCAGAGCTGTGCAGGAAGTCCTCCCAGGACATTAATAGGTGATAAAACCTGAGCAGAAGGATAAGAAGTCATCCAGAGCTGGTGTCTATCCCCCTTAGTCTTTCCTCACACACCACTTCCTGGTCACACTGTGATGATGCCACAATCATGTGACTGAAAAGGCCAAGTCCTGTGTTCAATGCTCAATGTTTTATTAACTGCATACTGAGTCCATCTGCCATCTACTGGGCATTTCAGATAATACAGCCTGTGTAACTCTATTAGGGTTACATATACTATAATTGGAAGATGCTATAACTTTAACACAAACCACTCAATATACACTTACTGGGATTTTTTTTTCTTTTTTACCAAAGACATGTCGCAGAATACATTTTGGCATAAATTTATGAAGAAATTACATTTTTTTTTTTTCATTGAATATGTTTTATAGCAGAAAGCGAAAAATATTGTTTTTTTTTTCCTTCAAAATGTTTAGTCTTTTTTGGTTTATATAATCAAAAATAAAATAAAAATCAAGCACCACCAAAAGAAAGTTCTATTTGTGTAAAAAAATTATATAAATTTTGTTTAGATACAGTGTTGCATGCCCATGCAATTACCAGTTAAAATAGTGCAGTGCTTAATAGCATAAAATGACCTGGGAGTTCTAGAGTTGAACTGGTAATGCATTCTATGGATTAAGTTAAAAAACCTTCTGGGTCCAGCCCTAAGCCCCAGCCCCCCCCCCCCCCTTATACGTATTTAAGCCCCATCTCAATTCAGTGAAGTGCATGAGAGCAGCAGCTCTCCTGGGTCTCTCTTTCATTTGCTCACATAGCAATGGGAGCCATTGGTTCCTGCTGCTGTCAATCACAGTCAGTGAAGTAATGAGGAGAGAGTGGGGGCGGGACCGAGCCACACTCTGTGTGTGAATGGACCCAAATATGCGGGAGTGAGCCTGCTTGAGTGCCCCAATAGCAAGAGACTTGATAGTGTGGGCATACAGCAGGGGGGAGGAGCAAGGACCGCCAACTGAGAACCCAAAAAAAGAGGGCTCCTCTGTGCAAAACCATTCCACAAAGCAGGTAAGTATAAAGTGTTTATTTTTATTTTTATTTTTTTGATTAATCACTTTAAAATCGAATGTGGTGACACCCCCGTCTCGGTGTACAGTTCGGATTTTTTATTTTTTATTTTTTGAGAAAAAAAAGGGTATAGTGGTGCGGTCATAGTGCAATAATAAATTACCAATTAGAAATACTAAATAAAAAAAAAACTGAAAGCTAGAGCAGTTTATCTTTAGTTTATATCATGCAGTTGTTATATCATGTTAACCACTATTGAACGTAGAACACCTTAGACAATACCTTTACTTGACTAAGTATCTTACTACTGCAAAATTTTAGGATGGCTCAGGTACCTTCTTCAATTAAATCTGTATAGTTTTGGGTAAAGAAGCAAAGTTTCTTTTTGTTCTTTAAATTGTTTGGTTACTATCTGTAAAACATCTGTATGTCAGTTTTTCAGAGTGCTGGACAGGAGTGACTGTGATTATTAATATTAACAGGATAATTAGGAGGAGCTTTTCATATTGTCATTTATGTTGCATATTATTTTGAATACATCAATAGACAGTCATGTATGCTTATCTGAATGTATAAGACGACCTCTTACATTCTGACAAGGCGTCAATGTGCTATTTTATGCTGGGTTGCTGTTATAAAGATCCTGATTTTTTATTTTTTATTTTTTTATTACATTTACTAAAAAAAAAAAAAAACAATGATTAATGCTTGTTAATCTTTGGATTACTCGGGTAAATGGTGGCAAAAAAAAAAAAGCTAAAGAAGCACATTTTTCTTTAAATGATCCTCTATACCTTATCTGCTGATTATTTTTTTAAATTGTGCAGTGCATTGTGGATCTTTGAAGTAAACTTTAGAGTAAACTGTCTGTACAAACTCAGTTAAATGGCATAGCTGGTAGCCATTAGTCGCATTTAACTTGATGTCTTCCACAACTGCCCTGGGTTTGGTTCAAGAGTTGTTCAGCAAATTTAAAATAAGTTCAGATGGCAAACACAAACCATGTTGATGTGGACAAGGGTCTCTTCCTTACAACCCTGGTTGGTGGGTTTGGGGGTCTGCAGCTGTATGGCTCATCAGAATCTGGAAGCCCCCTTTAATAATAAAGGAGCCCCCAGATACTGCCCACCCAGCCCCTATGTGAATAAATAATGTCCATATTTGGGCAGCAATGTATCTTCCACCCCCCCCCTTTTGATGTAGCTGGGGAATCTTGGTTATACAAGGCACTATTCTGTGACATAATGGTTCTCAGGGACGTGATTGGTGCAGGCAACTGCTGCTTTCCTAGTAACCAGTGACAGAGGTGATGTAGAAATACCACTTCTTTAAATAAATCTTGGCTTTCGCTGAACAGAGGGTTGGGCAGGCAAGCAGTCACTTCCTTATTGGAAACTCTCCCCTTTTCTTCTTGGTCTCAAAAACTATATGTCACTATCTGAAATTATTATATGTATAATTCCAGCCTTGATTATACTGTATGTATTGGCTTAGCTAGAGAGGAAGGCTGGCAGAAGCCTTACAGTGCTGAAGTTCACAGGCTGCCAATGAGGGTGAAATGAGCAAGAATCCTAGAGATAAGATAACACAATATCCTTGTACTTTTGACTCTTTTATGTCTCCCTGGCAGCAGAGTTTTTCTTTTCACCCTCCCTACTCTGTATGTGTTCTCCCACACAGTCAGTGTCATTCCCATTGCTTTCTCCCCCCTTCAGCAACAGTAAGTCTTAAAGCTGACAGCTGTTCGGCTTCTAGTGGCTCTGATTTTAGGCACAGTGCTGAGAATAGAGAGCAACTGAGCATGTGCAGGAAACAGGAAATTATTTACTAAACTGTAGCAGAGACCGATAAACTTGACCAATGGAAATGAGAAAAAAGGAACCAAGAAGTACACATATATGCATTCACACACACAGACGTTACATTCATTATTTTACTATTTTATTAGGCAATCTAAATTACAATATCAGATACTTTTTGGGGTTCAGGTATTTTACTAAATCTTTAACCACTTTAGCCCCAGCCACCGCAGATGTACTGCGGCAAGCTGGTGCTCCCAGGCAAAGTACCGTACATTTACGGCGATCGCCTGGGTGGAGCTAGGGGGCGATCGGATCGTGCACCGCCGGAGGCACTCTCCCGCCCCGCTCTTCAACTGTGAGTGACCGGCGGCTCTGATAGCCGCCGGCCACTCGTGATCTCCCACAACTGAGAGAGAAAGACAGATGGCTGATGTAAACACAGCCGTCTGTCATTCTTCCTGAAGTAATCACAGAGGCTATGTGATCCTGCTATATAGGATCACAGGTCTCTGTGATTACTTCACAAGCCATGCCCCCTGACAGTTATAATCACGCCCCTAGGGACACATTTAACCCGCTGATCACCAGCACTGTTAACCCCTTCCCTGCCAGTGTAATTTTTACAGTAACAGTGCATATTTTTAGCACTGATTACTGTAGTAATGTCACTGGTACCCCCAAAAGTGTCAAAAATGTCAGTTAGGGGTCCGATCTGTCCGCTGCAATGTCGCAGTCCCGCAAAAAAAATCGCCGATCGCCGCCATGACTAGTAAAAAAAAAACATTAAAAAATTACATAAATCTTAGTTAGTAAATGCAATAACTTTTGCGCAAACCAATCAAAATACGCTTATAGTGATTTTTTTTACCAAAAATATGTAGCAGAAAACAAATTGGCCTAAAATGTAAAAAAATGTTGATTTTTACATTTTTTTTGAGAATTTTATATAAAAGAATGTGAAAAATACTGTTATTTTTTCAAAATTGTCACTCTTTTTTTGTTTATAGCGCAAAAAATTAAAATCGCACAGGTGATTAAATACCACCAAAAGAAAGCTCTATTTGTGGGAAAAAAAGGAAGTCAATTTTGTTTGGGTACAGCGTTGCATGACCGCGCAATTGTCTGTTACAGTCACGCAGTGCCGAATCGCAAGATAGGGCCTGGTCATTGAGTAGCCAAATCCTTCAGTCTGAAAGTGGTTAAGCTTGACGTCTCCAATGCTTAGCTGGCCATATGCACATCAAATTTCAGCTGATTCATGCTGAATTGGTCAAAATTTGCTGCATGAGTGGCCATCAGCAAAGCTGAGATAGAAAAAAGTACATTTTTCAATTGACCTTTTTTCCAGGGATAGTTTCAGTTTTTCAGTTTCAGTTGTCCCTAGTAGAAGCAGAGACACTTTCTTTCCAACACTCAAGGAAATGGCTATTTCTGCACTCCTAATTTATTTAACTGACTGCCTCATAGCAGATTTACTGCTACAGGGTTCCTGCTCTGCAGAATCATGTATATATACTGATTTTACACAGAGGGAGCTGATCAGCTGGTCCCACGGACCTCATGTCCACCGGGGGCCCCATGATCGTTCGTTAATCTGACAGAAGTCAGAGTATATGTAAACAAGGCAGACTGTCATTCTGTGAGTACAGAAGACATGGATCCTGTGTTTCTGTGAAGCAGGAACACAGATCCATGTCTTTAAGTAGTAAAAGCACCTTCCCAACCGTTAGTAAGCACTCCCTAGACACACATTTAACTATTTGATTGCCCCTGATGTTAACCTTGTCACTGTCAATGTCATTAGTACAGTGACAGTGCATATTTTTAGCACTGATCACTATATTAGTGTCAATGGTCCCCAAAAAAGGGTCAAAAGTGTCAGTTAGGAGTCCAATTTGTCCACTGCAATATCGCAGCCCCGCTTTAGGTCGCTGATCGCCGCCATTATTATTAAAAAAAAAAAAAGAAAGGAAAAATCCCATAGTTTGTAGATGCTGTAACTTTTGCGCAAACCAATCGATGTACGCTTATTGGGATTTTTTTTTTACCAAAAATATGTAGCAGAATACATATTGGCCTAAACTGAAGAAGAAATTAGATTTTTTAAATTTTTTTGTATTGGGTATGTTTTAGAGCAGAAAGTAAAAAAATATTGTTTTTTTTTTTTTTTAAATTGTCGGTCATTCTTTATTTCTTGTACAAACAATAATAACTGCAGAGGTGATCAAATACCACCAAAAGAAAGCTCTTTTCACAGATAAAAGGACATACCTTTTATTTGGTTACAGTGTCGCACTACCTATTGTAAGCTAAAGCAATGCAATGCTGTATCGCAAAAAGTTGCCTGGTCAGGAAGGTGGGTAAACCTTCCGGAGCTGAGGTGCGTAAATAGGTGAAAGGGAGGGTTCCTGTGGTCTCTCTCAATGACGAACTGTGCGTACACAAACAAAAACATAAAAACTGTCTAAAAGGCCATTGCAAGCTTGCCTAATGCTAAAGCTCTACACTGTTTTAAATTAAAAGTACAAAACTTTTTTGACACAGATTGGCAACATTTAGCAAACAAATCTGCTTCATTTGGGTCAAATGTCGATTTAGATGAACGGATTTGCTTGTCTCTAATCAAAAGAAAGATGTCTCAGATATCTTTTATAATGTGTCATATATTTACATCCAATTCTTGAGTACAATTTACAACAATTTGATCCTGTGACACTCTCATACATTTAAGGCCCACAGGGAGCATCTTCTTATTATGCTATAAGTATTTATTTGGTTGCCAAAAAGATCATCTCTAGAAGCTTCACTGTTAGTGGAAAAGCCAACAGTTTAGTTACTGAGAATGTATGTGCTCTTGTACATGCTGTCAGAATTAAGTATTTCTTTGCATCACATCAACAATTGACTTGCAAATGAACTCCAGATAAATCGAGACAAACTGTTTCATATAAATAGATGAAGGCATACTTGTGTCTTGAAAATTGATGGTGTGCAGTTATTCTTGAGTAAAGCAAGTATGATGATAAATTACTTATTTTACTTCTGCATATAGTGCCTAATGATTATTCCCATCATTGTAGATAAATTCTGGAGGGTAGAATGGACAGTACTCTTAAACAGTGGTATGCATTTGATAATAGAAAAAGAGTCAGGGGTTGTGTACACCCCTCTACTAATAAATGCCAAGTCCTTTACACCTAGACAAGGAAATATTTAATTTGACAGCACCAAGTTAGTGCATGCAAATATTAACATGCAGAATATTTTAATAATTTTATATTTATCATTTATTATATATATATATATTTTTTATACATATATATATATATATTTTATAATCACATTTTGGTTATCTGATTTATTCCACATATGATGCTTCCTATGGATGTCTACAATAATTGAACTTCCTTTTCATGACTGTTCACTTTCTCCTCATTGCTAAGAAGGTCTGCTCCACACATAAGGTGCCTGTCTAGTTCCTGGATTCCCTATAGGGCAGCATTCTCTAAAGCATGCATGTCACACTGGTATTTTTTTGGGCCACATGTGGTCTTCCCACTCCTTCTTTAGGTCCTTGGGTGTTTTCAGGATTTAAGAATGAGGTCCAAGCTGTTTTTCAGTTGATAAGGGCTACACTTCACTCAATACTTCAGGAAATTATTAATACCCCCTTTCAGTTGCATAAAATGTGGCAACTGTCAATAGAAACCAAAGTGCTATAATGTTTTTTAAATAACCACTTCTGGACTGGAAGGTTTTACCCCCCTTAATGACCAGACTATTTTTTGTGATTCGGCACTGCGTTATTTTAACTGACAGTTGCGTGGTCGTGCGACGCTGTACCCAAATAAAATTGATGTCCTATTTTCCCCATAAATAGAGCTTTCGTTTGCTGGCATTTGATCACCTCTGCGATTTTTATTTTTTGCGCTATAAATGAAAAAAGAGTGACAATTCAGAAAAAAAAAACAAAATTTTTCACTTTCTGCTTTATAACATTCCCAAAATCAAAATTTAAAAATCTAATGTTTTCATTCTTTTAGGTCAATTTGTATTCTGCTACATATTTTTGGTAAAAAAATCCCAATAAGCGTACTTTGATTGGTTTGCGTGAAAGTTATCGTGTCTACAAACTAGGGGAAAGATTTATGTCATTTTTATTTTTTATTCATTTTTTACTAGTAATGGCAGCAATCTGAGATTTTTAGCGGGACTGCGACGGACCCCTTAATTCAAATTTTTGACACATTTTTTAAATTTTTGGGGGGACCAGTGACATTACTACAGTAACCAATGCCAAAAATGATGCTTTGCTACTGTAATAATGACACTGGCAGGTAAGGGGTTAACCCAGGGGTGATCAAAGGGTTAATTTTGAGCTTAGAGGTGTGTTTTATAACTGTATGGGGGAGAGACCTGTGGAATCAACACAGAGACCTGTGATCCTAAATAGGAGGATCACAGGTGCTCTTTGTTCATTCCAGAGAGAACAACGGTCGGCTTTGATTACAACAGCAGACCATCATTTTCTCTCAGAGGGGAGAGATCGCAGGTGCCCAGTGGCAATCGCTGCTGCTGGTCCCATGGATCGGCCTCCCCGCTTCCTAATGAGTGCCCCCCAGGAACGCTCCCACAAGCCGCCGTACAGGTACGGAGGTTCATGCAGCTAAGCCAGCCTGCCACAGTATATCTGTGGTGGGCGGTGGGCAAGTGGATAATTAGGTAAATGGGGACTTTAGTAGACCTAGATGGGCTGATTTACTAAAGGAGTCGAGCATGTTCACATTTAGCATGAATTTTCACCTATCTTAGGGAACAAGCAGGAATATATTAAAATTCACTTTGCAAAGGATACTTAACCATGAGCAAGGAAAAACAAACAGCAGTTTGTTTGGATAGAAGGCTGAAGTCAGCACCATTTAACCTCATTTACTTAATTAAGTAAATTTTCTCTTTGCAATGTGAATTTTTGCTTAACATTGCGAATGAGGCAAAGTTAAACTGACTTCAATCATTCAATCTTATGTAAGCACAAATCCTGTTCTTTTTTTGATTTTTTGTTTGTTTTTTTCATTTTCCTTGCGCATGATTGGGTATTCTTTGTAAAGTGAATTTTCACTTTGTTTCACCTCATTCACTAAGAAAAGCAACAATTCCCTTTATTTTCAAAGTGAAAATTCTCTAATCTCTATTTTCTAGGGTCAATGTGGCAATGTAAGTACAGATGAAATAAAAAAAGGTGAAAAAAAATAGACATATGCAGTCCATCTCTCTAATACATGCACATTTCAATATGTTGTGTATCTTTAAAAATGTTGATCCTCTAAGAAATCCAGTAAACTCATAACTTCCGGTGCTTTTGTGAACTACTGAACACCTTTCCTCTACATTATGGAAAAAAGAAGAGAGGGGGATGGATTGCCCCCTAACACACTTCCTGTCCAGGAGAGACAATACTACTCTTCCACATATATTGTACAGTGAGTGTTGTCACCCTAGGACACAAAGTTATTAGCAGGATCACCAGGGGTATTAAAAAAAAAAGCCTAAAGATAAAGCATGCAACCCCAATATTCAAAGGCTTGTAAACTGGAGTATATTATTTTATATTTTAAATGTTAAACTCCTTTCTAATGGATTACGATTATGAGTTTTACATTCCTGTATACATTTTCAAGCTTAGCGTGGGGATTTTGCATTGGATACCAGTGGTTTCTGGGCAATACAAGCTGGAATTTACCTTTTTGCTTGATATTTGCTGTACAAATGCACATAGTTGTGTAGCTGATGGCGTCTGATATTATTATTTGGTGACACAGAGTGTGAAACCTCATTAAAGTGGTTGTAATTGTAAACCTCATTTTCAATAGATAGATGCATGCATTTTCATTAAAAATCCAAATTACATTAGTTGTACCTGAATTTTCTCACTCCTGCGCCTATCACATAAATCACATGAACAACTCTGAATCCATATGTGTGCTACGGGAGGTGGAGTCGTCACATCACAGGACTCTCCTCCCATCTGTACATGTCCACTAAAGAGGGCCTACCAATACGAGATCCAGGAAGGCACCACCTGACTTCATCTACTCCCACAATGCTCAGGCGCCAAACTGCCAATCCTGGATGAGCCAGAGGAGGTAGAGGGAGCAATCTGTGTTGAATAAGGATGGGCCAAACACCCCCCTTGTTTGATTCGCAGCAGAACTCTCAAGCAGGGGAAAAGTTCTGACCCAAATGGTGAACCCCATTGAAGTCTATGGGAGCCGATCAGGAAAAATCAAAAGTTCCCATTTTGAAGGCTTATATGCAAGTAATTGGCCATTAAAGGGGTATAGATGTCTGGGTACTGCCCTGGGGGACATGTATCAATGCAAAGTGTTTTTAAAAAAAACATTTGTTCTTGAAGCAGCAGTGATTTTAATGATGCTTAAAGTGCAACAATAAATTAAAAATGGTGTATCTGTAGCATGTATAGAACATGCTGCAGCAAAATGACATTTCTAAAGAAAAACAAACAAGTCAAATCACATTAAAATTGCATTTATACTCGCAGGTGCTGGTACCCGGCAATTATTAAAAAATAAAGAAAAAAACTGTGTGGGTCCCCCCCCCCCCAGTCCATACCAGAATGGTATGGATTTTAAGAGAAACCCCATGCCAAAATAAAAATAAAAAATAACACTTGCTTACTGGGCACTTATACCCCCTTCCTGCCCAGGCTAATTTTCAGCTTTCAGTGCTCTCACACTTTGAATAAGAATTGCATAGTCATGCAACACTGTGCCATATGAACTTTTTTATTATTTTTTTCACACAAATAGAGCAATCTTTTGGTGGTATTTAATCACCACTACTATTTTTTTTTTATAGTTACATAGTTTACGAGGTTGATAAAAGACATCAGTCTGTCCACTTCAATCTATGATGTGTGTGTGTTTGATGTTAACCATACATTGTATACCCCCTTATGTTGTGGTGTTTAAGGTGCCCATCTAATAGTTTTTAAACCACTTTACCACCGGAGGATTTTCCTGCTTAACGTCCAGGCCACTTTTTGCAACTTGGCACTGTGCGACTTTAACTGACAATTGTGTGGTCATGCAACCCTGTAACCAAACAAAATTTACGTCCTTTTTTTCCCACAAACAGAGCTTTCTTTTGGTGGTATTTGATCACCTCTGCACTTTTCATTTTTTGTGATATTATTAAAAAAGGTAAAATTTTGCCAAAAAATTTACATTTTCTACTTTTACAGTTTTTTTTTTGGTAAAAAAAAATCACAATAAGCGTATTTTAATTGGTTTGCGCAAAAGTTATTGCGTTTACTAACTACGGGAAAGATTTGTCATTTTTATTGTTTATTTTTTTTACTAGTTATGGCGGCGTTCTGCAATTTTTTTGCGGGACTGCGACATTGCGGTGGACAGATCGGACCCCTGACTGACAATTTTGACACTTTTGGGGTTACCAGTGATATTACTACAGTAATCAGTGCTATAAATATGCACTGTTACTGTAATAATGACACTGGCAGGGAAGGGGTTAATACTGTTGGTGATCAAGGGGTTAAATGTATGCCTCATTCTTACTGACGTGTGTGGGGGAGGGGATTGTGTGACACAGACACAGATCGCAGGTTCATCTATGCTGAATGCTGTAATCTGTCACTGTCTGTCACATAGGAGATCCGCCCGCTTTGTTTACACAAGCGGGCGTATTTCCTCACTCGATCCCCGATGATCGGGGAAGAGCGGCGGTGATCACCACCTCTCCTCCCCTGGCCCGACTCCTGCTGTGTCTGAATACAGTGGGAGCGAGCCTCCAGAGGTGCGCGCGCTGTTGAGAGAGGGGAGAGTCTTGTGACGTAGGTCTACGTCGCCAGACCTTAACAAACCACTTTGCCGCAGTAGCAGCACAGTGAGCAGTGGGCAAGTGGTTAAAGCTATCGATGCTCCCTGCTGATACTACTGCTTGTTGAAGAGAATTCCACATCCTTACTGCTCTGACAGTAAAGAACCTCTTACATATTTTAAGGTTAAACCATTTTTCCTCAAGTTTTAGTGAGTGGCCACGCGTTGTATTGTATTCCCTTTCTCTGAAAAGTTTGTTCCTTATGCTAGGGTCATCACCAGTACAGTATTTGTACATTGATATAATTTTCCCCCTTAAGCGTCTCTTCTCCATAGAGAATAAGTTCAGTGCTTGTAGTCTTTCCTCATAGCTGATGTCCTCCATTCCTTTAATTATTTTTGTTGCCCTTCTCTGGACTCTCCCAGTTCCAGCACATCCTTTCTGAGGACCGGTGCCCAGAACTGGATGGCATACTCCAGGTGTGGCCAGACCAGGGTCTTGTAGAGTGGGAGAATAATCTCTTTCTTTCTGGAGGGAATCCCCTTTTTTATACATGCCAGTATTTTGCTGGCTTTGCTTGCAGCAGCTTGGAATTGCATGCCACTGCCAAGCCTGTTGTCCACTAGGACCCCCAGGTCCTTTTTCATCTTAGATTCACCCAGAGGTTCCCCCCCTAGTGAGTAGCTTGCTTTCGTGTTTCTGACGCCCAAGTGCATTACTTTACATTTTTAAACATTAAACCTCATCTGCCATGTAGTTGCCCACCCCATTATTTTGTTCAGGTCCACTTGTAAGGTTTCCACATCCTGCATAGAAGTTATTGCCATTCTTACTTTAGTATCATCCACAAATACCGAGATTGTGCTAGATATCCCCTCCTCTAGATCATTTATAAATAAATTAAACAGGATTGGTGCCAGGACAGAACCTTGGGGGACCCCACTTTCCACTACCGCCCAATCCGAATACTCCCCATTTATCACCACACTCTGGACTCTCCCCTGGAGACAGTTTTCTATCCAGCTACTCACCCTATGGTCCATACCTATATACCTTAGTTTGTACAGTAAGCGCTTGTGGGGAACTGTGTCCAATGCCTTTGCAAAGTTCAGATACACCACATCCACAGGCTTTCCTTTGTCTAGATGGCAACTCACTTCATCGTAAAAGGTTAATAGATCGGTCTGGCAAGAATGATTTTTCATGAATCCATGCTGATTACTACTAATAATACCATTCTCATTACTAAAGTTTTGTATGTAGTCTCTTAACATCCCCTCCCAAATCTTGCAGACTGCTGACCAGCCTATAGTTACCCGGGATATATCTTGGCCCTTTTTGCTAAACAAACAATTTTTTTAAAAAATATTTAGTTATAAAATTTTGCAAACAGGTAATTTTTCTCCTTCACTCATAATGTGCGCTCATGAGGCGGCACTGGTGCGCACTGATCAGGAGGCACTGATAAGACTGCACTGATGAGAAGGCACTGATGGGCACTGATTGATAACACTGATGGGCACTGGTAGGCGGCACTGATTGGCAGCACTGATAAGTGACACTGTCGATAAGACACTGATGGGCACTAATTGGCAGCACTGATGGGCACTAATAGGTGGTACTGGTGGGAACTGATTAGCAGCACTGCAGAGCACTGATTAGCAGCACTGGAGGGCACTGATTAGCTACACTGATGTGCACTGTGTGGGACCGATGTCCCTCCAACAGGAGCCGGTTAACGGCTTTCTTCTTTTATTCACGCTGACAGTGTGGGGAAAAGAAAGCAGATAAAAGCTTCTGTTTACTACTGTGATTGGCTGACAGCTGATCATGTGGTAAAAGGCCCATGGTGACCAGGTGCTTTAGGGTGTGGGGGTGGACCCCCCGCCCCAAAGTACCCCCCATGTTGACGACATGTGGCCTGGTATGGTTCAGGAGAGGGGGCACTCGCTCCCACCTTTCCTGACTTACTGGCTGCATGCTCGGATAAGAGCCTTGTGTGGATTGTGGGGGACTCTACCCCATTTATTTATTTCTTTTTTACTGTTTTTTTACCTTCAATTTATTTTTTCAATTCAGCTGAAAAGTTTATTGACAGCTGATGACTCATCTATTGTTAAGGATGCCCTGGCTGGCTTCCCGGTCTCACTCCTCAACAACCAGCTTTTACTGTGCCCTGATTGGGCAAAGCTTTGCATAATGCACTGTGCAGTGCGCAGTGCATTGCAGGGAGAACACCTGCCGAACACCCTTCAAATTCGGGTGTTTCCCAAACGGGGCAACAGCCAATGTTTGACCTGAACTCATGCTCAGGCCGCACCATTCGCCCAACACTAGTGTTGAAGTATGTGTGCACAGCTTTGGGACACACGCCCCCTACTCTCATGCTTGAGCATGGGCCTGCTACGTAGTCTGTCAGTCACAGGAGAGGGGGAGTGTTGAAACAATTTTTTTTATGTGTCAGTTTTTTGCACTGCAGGAAAGTGGAAAGGATTTCAGATTACTGGTTGCTCCATTCCTGGCCACACTGGGGACAGATGACTTTTGCTGCTTTGCTGTGTGAGGTAGACTGCTAATTTTATTTTAATTTTCTAGGTTTGCAACCACTTTAAATTTACAGTAAGTATTTATAGAATTGTCAACAACAAGAAAAAGGCTACAACAAGGTACCTCATTCATACACAACGCTACAAAAAATAAAGATATGATTTAGGACTTTACTGGTACCAGAAAAGGAATGGCAATCTCTTCAGTAGTATAAAACATCAATATTTATTGCAAAAATTTAAAAAATACATAAAATCAAGAAAAATCGCTCTCATGATATATATAGTATGATATGACATTTAACCACTTCTGGACCGGAAAGTTTTGCCCCCTTAATGACCAGGCCATTTTTTGCAATCCGGCACTGCGTTACTTTAACTGACAATTGCACTGTATCCTAAACAAATTCATGTCCCTTTTTCCCCACAAATAGAGCTTTCTCTTGGTGGTATTTTATTACCTCTGAGATTTTTATGTTTTGCGCTTTAAACAAAAAAGAGTGACAATTCTGAAAACAAAAAATCAATATTTTTCACTTTCTGCTATATAACATTCCCAAAATAAAAATGTAAAAATCATTTTTTTTTTCATCCTTTTAGGCCAATTTGTATTCTGCTACATATACAAACTAAGGGAAAAACTTATGTCAATTTTATTTATTTATTTATTTTTTACTAGTAATGGCGGCGATCTGCGATTTTTAGCGGGACTACAGAATTGCGACGAACAGACCCTTAACTGACATTTTTTTAAACTTTTTGGGGGACCAGTGACATTACTACAATAATCAGTGCTAAAAATATGCACTGTTACTGTAATAATGACACTGGCAGAGAGGAGTGATCAAAAAATTAAGTGTGAGCCTAGGGGAGTGTATGGGGGAGGTACCTCTGGAATCAACACAGAGATCTTTGATCCTAAATAGGAGGATCACAGGCTCTCTGTGTTCATTCAAGAGAGAACAATGGTCTGTTGTGTTTACAATAGCAGAACATCGTTCTCTCTCAGTGGGGAGCGATCGCAGGTGCCCATGGATCGACTTCCCTGCTTCCTAATGGGGATGGGCGCGCGCCTCCAGGTGCGCTCCTGTGAACCGATGTATGGGTATGGCGGTTCGGGCAGCCGAGCCAGCCTGCCGCAGTATATCTGCAGCGGGCGGTCAGCAAGCAGTAAAACCATCTTTGCTAATTATCCAACAGGTCGACCCATTTCACATTAAGTCACTTTCTCAGGCCCTTGCACTTTGGCAGCAAAGAGATGTATCATATCAACCAGAGAACACCAATAGTGATGGCAGAACAACTTGCGATGTACCACGAATAGAGACTACGAATATGGTATAATATGGCTTAGACCAGATAGGCCCTTTTCCCACAGAATGGCAAAAAAGAGATAGGCAGGTGGTGAAAGACAATTGGTGTGGGCTGTCAGATATATCAATCTTGGCATATTGGAGCAATGGTTTTGCCTTTCAATGAATCTACTTTACTATCTCCTTTGGGATGCTAATAGTTGTTGACTTCTCCTTATGGATAATAATCTCCTAGGCTGGCATGCCTCTCTTTGTGGATTTATCTGAGAACATGGCTTGGGTATAATTGCTTTACTATCGCTTCTTTGCCATTCTGTGGGCAAAGGGCCTATCTGGTCTACGCCATATTATACAATATTTGCAGCCTCTATTCGTGGTACACCGCAAAATGTTCTACCATCAATATTGGGGCTCCCGGGTTGAAATGATACATCTATTTGCTGCCAAGGTCCTGAAGAAGCGACTTAATGTGAAACACGTTGAATAATTAGTAAAGATGGTTTAAATGTCATATCATACTATGTACATCATGAGAGCAATTTTTCTTGGTTTTATTTACTTTTTAAAATTCTGCAATAAATATTAATGTTTTATACTACTAAAGAGATTGCCATTCCTTTTCTGGTACCAGTAAAGTCCTAAATCATATCTTTCTTTTTTTAATTCATAGAATTGTGGTACTGACATTTTCACCAAAACATTTGTAAGAAACCATGATATCTCCAGTTCTTTAGCATTCACATAAAAATGTGTTTTTTTTTTTAAATTACAGTTTGCTCAGTAAAGACTAGAACTTACTCTTGAATAAGAAATGAGAATGTGTGATTTCTGATGAATGGGTTGAAGCTAACAACTTACATGAACACAGTCATCCTTTTTATGGGACAAACTGTCATTATGGTTATTCCTGCTGTCTTGTAAATAACAGCTTTGCCCATTGTTCGAGCCACCTGTAACTCTCTTTTGTAGTCTGTTGCTTTTAAATTCAACAAAATATCCCTAATTTGTTTGAAGTATTGTTGGCCATTTTGCATGAAATGAGCACATTATTGTTTTTGCTCATTCTGTTCCATTTCCTGGTATACGTTCTGTTTAATGTGGGTGTGAAAGTCCCTGTGCCAGCTAGTTAGAGAAAGGGGAAGCATAGATAACACATTTTAACAGATTTTGTTTGGAATGTTATTCTAGTTTGTGGCCATTTTTACAAAAAATCCATCCTATCTGGTAAATATTAGCTGTTGAAACAGGGCCATGGAAGCTGACCAACATGAATGTGTATGAAAAGGTCCCACAAATTAGAACAAATGGTATTACACAACAGCTTTTAAAAATGCTGTTCACTAGTGCCCTGGGTCAAACCTCATGAATCATTCCAGAAATGCTTTCTGTGACATGTTGGAAATAATTTCAACCAAATTTCTTAATGCAGTTTCACAAATAAGACATTATTGTAGTTAAATGAAAGGCAATTAAAAACTGTTTTTTTTTTTTTTTTTTTTTTTACCAAATCAATGATGTTTAAATATAAAACTGTAATTATATGCAGCAATATAAATTTCCAATACACAACACACAATGTCAGAATCATTTACTTAGTATCAATACTTCCACTATTTGATTTCAGGCATTTGCACAGTTTTTAGACAGATTAAGGTGTTATGGAGCTCTAGGCAAGGTAGCAGCTTTGACCCCTTTTAACTAACATCCATTTAACTGACATGAGCTCAGAAAAGCTGCTCATTTGCATTGTCTGCATTTGCAAGCCTCTCCTCTTCAGACACAATTCATCTTCCATTGTGAAATAACAGGCAGATGCACAGCTTTGGCCAGTTAAGCTACACCTCTGGATACGATAGGTGAATAAAGGTTGTGACTCAGCCCATCTAGACATCCAACAAGCCCTAAGCTCCTTCCTTGCCTTGTAGCCAGTTAAGCTACACCCCTGGTTTACTATAGGTGAATAAAGGTTGTGACTCAGCTATTCTAGACATCCAACAAGCCCTGAGCTCCTTTCTTGCTTTGTAGATGATTTAGCTCTGACCCAGCTTTCTATAGTCTGAGACCTGCCCTGCATTCTTTTCCCATGATAGAATTTAAAGCAAGTTATCTTCTCCAGACTCAGGCCGGGTACACGTGGGCCGAATGTCAGGAGACATTTGCCAGTTAAAAAAAAAAGTCTGACATTCGGGCCCATGTGTATCTCGGTCTGTCCAACAGAAGCTAGCCATTTGGCAGGCTTCTGTTGAACGTGCATGCTGGAAAACCAGCAGCCAACCGAATCAGTGCTCTTGTCCAATGGATGGCACTGATTGGAGTGTTCTAGGGCCGTCCCTCTGTCGGAAAAAATTAGCTCAGCAGGGGAGATCGCTATACTAACTTTGCATAGTTGGTATAGTGGCTCTGACCAGAGCTGACAGTTTTTTCATTCAACTCGCTGGGTTGAACAGAAAAAAACTAATAGTGTGTACTAGACTTCCGTTGTTGTGGAAGGTAATGAAAATGGAGGGCAGGTCATGAAATGTACCCGCCCTCCATATATGGGGCCGTGGCAGGACAGCGGTTAAAACCTGTAAGATAGAAAAAAAAATTAATTATTAAATACTTACCTGTAATTGGACAATTCTCTGGTAAACTGGTCAGTTGGCACGAGTCACTGCCTATATAAAGGGAAGACAGAACCGGTACAACTCAGTCGGTCAGAGGAGAACAGAGGAAGAGTTCACATCATTTCGAGTCTCTGCGTCATGCAGTCTTTACTTAGGCATCTGATGGAAAGTGAGGATGGTGAGGCGTGGATGTTACGCTGCCTCTCTCTCCCTCCGGTAGTTCCCGAGCCGCCGCTTCTGCCTCCATCTTCTTCCATTGAGGGGTCGGGTGACACACTTCCTCTTCCGGGTACATCATCAGTCACCGCTGACGCGACTTCCTTCCGAGGCCTGCCTATGGCTGCTGTGGACCCGTCTGACCCCTATGATGACGTCCGGTGTCGTCACGTCTGCCCGTGTCTATTGCCGGAAACGCGAGAGGAGGAAGACAGCGGAGGGTCTGCAAGAGGCCCAGAAGATTTGATCCGGTCCCCCCATCGACAACGAGCATCGCAGAACGGGCACGTACTAAGAAAAGAGGTACTGGTCATGCTCTGGCTTCTTCTGTTAGTGACTGTGATGCTTTTGATGTTGTACAGGGTGAAGATTTACTACACACCGTGTTACCGGGCGCTCCGAATCTTCCTGGGTTCCAGCTGCCTCCTCAACCGGTTACGGTTCTGGTACCATTGGTTCCTTCCAGTCTCCAACTTCCAACAGCTTCTACTGTTCCTGGTGACGCAGCTACTGGAGGTGAGCTTGGCGACTACACTGATTTAAGACAGTTTGCACATTTGTTGTCAGAATTTTGTACTAAGTTAATGCCTCCTATGTCTAATGTTAATGTTTTAAATAGTGTTGTTGGTGATCCTGTCACTGCAGCTGCTTCTACTTGGGTAATGATACATTACCTAACATTTCATCTGTTTATAATCTTGCTGGGTCTGTTTCCGGGCCTGTGTCTACTATTATTGATAAACCTATTCATAGTGCTCTGGTCCCTGAAACGTGTTTTAAGGAAGTTTTGACTTGTGAGCTGTCACCCTTAGGATTCCATTTAAGCAACGCTGTTAAAGAAAAAATCTGGGGGGGGAAATTTATTGATTTATTGTCTTTATTACCCCATAATAGGCTTCAGAAGAGTTAGGCTAAGGACTATGACAAGTCTAATGATGATAAGTCTAATTTTTTTTCCACGTAATATTAATAATTGGTTTCAGGCCTATTGTATTTATGCTAGTGTTCATGGTGAGAAAAAGCCTCATTTGTGTAGTGGCCTTTTCCAACACCTTGAAATCATCCTTGAGGCTTACAAAAACTTTCAAGGTTCATCTTGGTTTTATTATGATGAGTCATTCCATCAAAAATTGTCTGTACTTTGAAATGGGGAACTAAAGACATTGGTCTTCGGTTGAATTTGCTCATACCACAAAAACAATATTCTACAGTTAAACCGAATGTTTCTGGAACTTTGCGCAAAGGTATTTGTTTCAGCTTTAATGAAGGGCAATGTAAATGGCCCAACAATTGTAAATTTAGGCATGAGTGCTCCCATTGTGCTGGCTCTCACCCTGCCCTGCGTTGTTTTAAAAGATTAGCTACAATTAATTCCAAACCTTCTAAGGACCAGCTTTTTCTTAAAAGCGGAAACTTGGGTGAAATTGGGAAGCATGCTTCCATGGCTTCAAATTTATCAAAATAGTGATGATGCCACTGCATTATTTTTGGGTTTTAAATAAGGTTTTAGTTTACCCTCTTTTACTGGCGTGGATTGTGTGATTCCTCCTAATTTGCCATCAGTTTTGAATTTTCCTGATGTTAGAAAAAACATTTTTTAAGAAATTTCTATAGGTAGGGTTGCTGGTCCTTTTCTTTTCCCTCCTTTTGCAAATTTCAGGATTTCTCAGCTGGGTGTGGTTGCCAAGAAAGAACCTGGTGAATTCTGGTTGATACACCATCTAATATACCCCAAGGGGCTTTCTTTGAATGATGAAATCGACCCTTCCTTGTGTTCGGTTTCTTATTCAACATTTGAAGACGCTTTGCAGAAAATAAGACAGGTTGGTGATTCTGCACTGCTTGCGAAAGCAGATATCAAATCTGCCTTTCATTTGTTGCTTATACTGTACATCCTACAGCTTTTAATTCTTTAGGTTTCTTTTTTGAAAAGCATTTTTTCTTTGATAAGTGCCTCCCCATGGGGTGTTCACTTTCCTGTAATTATTTTGAACTTTTTTTGACTTTTTTAGAATGGGTCATTTCGTATAAAGACAAGTCCTCCAACGTTCTACATTATTTGGATGATTTTTTATTTGTTGGGAAAGCAAATTCTTCTGACTGCATGTATCTTTTTACTGAGTTTAAGTTGGTCTGTAGGGATTTTGGGATACCTTTGGCTGATGAAAAGTCTGTTTTTCCCACAACTTGCCTAGAATTTTTAGGAATCCAAATTGACACTGTTTCCATGGAATTCAGACTCCCTATAGATAAACTTATTAAGCTAAAGTTCTTGCTTGATTTTATTTTGTCTAAAAGAAAGGTTCATTTGAGAACTATACAGTCTTTGTTGGGTTTGCTAAATTTTGCTTCTAGGGTAATGCCTATGGGGCGTGTTTTCTCAAAACGCCTCTATAGAGCTATTTCTGGTGTTTTATCACCTTCCCATTTAATTTGAATAATACATGATATTCGTGAAGACCTCTTGGTTTGGTTCAAATTTTTGGCGTTTTTTAATGGTTCCTTCTTGTGGCAGGCTCCTTTTTGTACAGCATCTGCTTCTTCGTTTATATACTGATGCTTCTGGAGCGCATGGCTATGGAGCATTTTGGAACGGGTATTGGTCCGCATTAGCTTGGCATCCGCCTTTGTTTTCGAGTGGTTTCACAAATAATATTGTTTTACTTGAATTGTTTCCAGTCTTAGTTGCCTTGGAGTTATGGGGGTCTCAATTTAGTGATAGGAGAATCCTCCTCCATTAATAGAGGAGTGGTTTTCGCTGTCAATTGTTTGTCTTCTCGCTCTTTGCCAGTTATTTCATTAATGAGGCATCTTGTTTTTCTTTGTTTGCGTTATAATATCTGGCTTAAAGCTAAATTTGTACCTGGTTCTTCTAATATTATTGCTGATGCTTTATCTCGGTTTCAGATAGACAAGTTCAGGATTCTGGTTCCAGAAGCAGATGCTGTAGGCCTATCTTGTCCTCCACATCTTTGGTTTCTAATCTGACGCATGTTTCGAGGGCAATGTCTCGTTCTCTGGCTCCTTCTACTTGGCATAATTACCAAGTGGCTTGGGACCTTTGGTGTTCCTTTCTGTCCCAACATGGATTGCCTCAATTTTCTTTTAATGAGAATCTTACTTTGTTTTTTTTGGACAAATTGATGGGTTCTAATTTGTCTTATTCTTATATATTAAAGATCTGAGCTGGCATTTCCTTTTATGTTCGTATGTCTGGGGCCTCTTCTTGTATCAGCTTTTTCTCTGTCAAGACTATGAAAGGGTATCGTAAGGCTCATACAGCGAAAGACAAGAGATTCATATCAATTCCGCTTCTGAAGGAATTGTGTATGGCCACTGACTATATTTGTTTTTCAAAATATGAAGCATTATTGTTTAAATGTGCATTTTGTTTCTGTTTATTTGGGGCTTTTAGAATATCGGAATTGCTAGCTAATAATTTTCATGCCAGTAATGGTCTGGCTTTTAGCGAAGTTTATTTGTCTGGTGATACTCTTTGTATTTTTCTTGCTAGCAGCAAAACTGATCAATCTGGTTCTGGCAAATGGATTGAACTTTTGCGTAGTTCGGATCAATCCCTTTGCGTTGTCTCCTTGGCTGAGAGATTTTTATGTCTTCGGCCTGTTGTGGTTGGCCAATTTTTTATGCATCAGCATGGCGTTCCTTTAATGTTTTTTTCAATTTAACGCTGTTCTTAAAAAGTGTCCAACATACCTGCATTTAAGTCATGTGCCAATTTCATCACATTCGTTTAGGATTCACGCTGCTACTACTGCGGCGAATATGGGTTTTTCTGAAGGATTTATTAAATGCTTAGGTAGATGGCAATCAGACTCATATAAATTGTACATTAGACCTAATAACATTATTTGATTTACAGGTTCCAAGAAGGTGATATGGATCGTTGGTCATTCTTATATTTTTTGGGCACATAGGAGAGCGGAAAAGAGGAACTAAGGCTTGAATTTGGGTTTCGATCCTTCAGATTTCTTGATTTTTTGGTGTGGTGTCAGAGGTATGACTTTGGGAGACTTTTCTCATGTTTTTTTATTATTTATTTGAAAAATGGCCTACTCCTGATGTGTTCATTTTTCATGTTGGTGGTAATGATGTTAATCGTAACAAAAATTTGGATGTTATTTTGAACATTAAATCTAATTTGAAGGTTATTAGTTCTTGTCTTCCTAATTGTATTTTTGTTTTTTCTGAAATTGTCCCACGTTTGATTTGGCTTTCAGATACTGCTAAGAATCGAAAGCATGTTAATAGGGGTATTTCAAAATGTATGCCTTCTTTAAATGGCCTGTCTTTTAGGCATTCCAATTGGGAAGGTGGTTTAGATGGTATGTATCACTCTGATTTGGTTCATTTGTCAGATATTGGCAATGATATTTTTAATTTGGATCTGCAGACCTGTGTTGAGTTGGCTGTGGGCTCTGTGGTGGTGCCATGCTCTTAGGTTATGAGCATGGCTTGTGGGTGTGTTTAAATTGGTCATAGTTTGAGCTGCATGGCTAAACTACATGTTTCTATGTTAAAATGGTTTAATCTATATTTATTCATTATTATTTAATAAAAGGCTGCGGCCTATTATACCCACAGGTCTCTTGTCCGATCTCTTTTATTTAAAAAAAAAAAAAATTAATTTAGATATTTAAATTTGAGTTAAGGTAGCTGTTCTGGCTACGGTATCATGTAAATGGAGGGCGGGTCATGAAATGTACCCGCCCTCCATATATGGGGCCGTGGCAAGACAGCAGGTAAAACCTGTAAAATAGAAAAAAAATTATTAAATACTTAGCTGTAATTGGACAATTCTCTGGTAAACTGGTCAGTTGGCAGGAGTCACTGCCTATATAATGGGAAGACAGAACCGTTACAACTCAGTTGGACAGCGAAGAACAGAGGAAGAGTTCACATCCCACCCTCCCGCCCTTATTGTATTTTGTCTCGGTCTTTTGTTTTCTTTTTGTTTTTTCCTTTCTCACTGTAGAGAGGGGTGTGTTTAAATTGGTCGTAGTTTGAGCTGCATGGCTAAACTACATGTTTCTATGTTAAAATGGTTTAATCTATATTTATTAATTATTATTTAACCACTTACCGCCCGCCGTCATATGACGGCGGAACGGTGCGGCTATTATCCTGGGCGGACGTCATATGACGTGACCCAGGAAATGCAGGGCAGGCGCGCGATCGCGGGCGCGCCGCCGTGCACTGCCGGTGTCGGCGTGTCCCCGGGAAACAGCCGGTCACCGGCAGGGGGGAAACAGCCAATAGGCATGGCTGTTTCCCACGTGATCGGCTATGTTGCAATGACATAGCCGATCACAACAGTAGATGCCGGCAGAAGACTGCGCATGCGCGATCGGGAGCGCGCAGTGCGGTCATGTCGGTGGCACTGTAGGAACACAGCTGTCACCGGCAGTAGTAAACAGTCACTGACAGTGACTGTTTACTATGTGATCGGCTGTGAATCCATTCACAGCCGATCACAAAATGTAAACAAAGAGCAGTAACTCACTGTAACTAGCTCTTCTCCCCTCATACAGTTTCCAGTGTGAGGAGAGCAGAGCTAGAAATAGTGAGTTACTGCTCTGTACACATGTAAAAAGTAAAAATCACACTAAAATCACACCAATAAAGGTCCCCACAATGTCACCTGTCACCCAACAGTCACCTCATCAGTGCCCAGAAATTGACACCCATAACGTTCACATGTGAGCGCAGCGATCGCGGGCAGAATCACAGCGATTCTGCCGTGATCCGGAAATCATTGCAAATTGCGGGACGCCTGTGCGTTGCCCGTTTTTTGCAATAGCACCCCAAAGGCTGTGCGATGTTGCCGCCATTTCCGCCTGCCGAATCGCGCTGTAACATCTCGCAAACAACGCATGACGCCCAAAAAAGGTACAAGAGCTTCTTTGGGGCATCATGCGTTGTTTGCGTGATGTTACCTCGATTCGGCAGGCGGAAATCGCAGCAACATCGCACAGCGTTTGGGGTGCTATTGCAAATCACGGGCAACGCACAGGCGTCCCGCAATTTGCAATGATTTCTGGATCGCGGGCGGAATCGCAGTGATTCTGCCCATGATCGCTACGCTCACATGTGAACATAGCCTAAAGTTCACTGGTCACCAGAGACTGCCATCAGTACCGCCGTGCACCATCGCCCGTCACCTGTCACCCATCAGTGACCATCACCCATCACCTGTCACCCCATCAATCACCATTACCTGTCACCCCATCAGTCATCGTCATCTGTCACCCTATCAATCATCATCACTTGTCACCCCATCAGTGATCATCACTTGTCACCCCATCAATCATCGTCACATGTCACCCCGTCAGTGATTGTCATCTGTCACCCCATCAATCATCATCACCTGTCACCTCATCAATCATCATCACCTGTCACCTCATCAATCATCATCACCTGTCACCCCATCAGTCATCGTCACCTGTCACCCCATCAGTCATTGTCACCTGTCACCCCATCAGTCATTGTCACCTGTCACCCCATCAGTCATCGTCACCTGTCACCCCATCAGTCATCGTCACCTGTTTGCCATATACATGCAATCACTTACTGACCGCCTAACGACTATATGCGTCGGCCATTAAAAGCTAAATACTGGGGTTATGGCAGCAGATAGCCCCCATAATCCCAGTATTTTTTGAAACGGCAGGCGGTCGGCTTTCAGATAAGGGTGGTCCCAGTGGCAGATTCACAGCGGAATTACCCTTATGGTGCAGGGGAAGAGGTGCCCCCCCTCCTGCCGTGTCCCAGACGTTTTCCCAGCTTACCGGACCCGCCGGCAGCGGGAAAAACTATCCGGTCCCGGATCCTCAGAGACAGGAAGTCGAGTGAGGGCAAGATGGCCCTCACTCTACTCTATGGTCAAAAGACGTTGCCTAGCAACCGGTTTAAAGGGCCGCTCTTTTTTTTTCTTTTTTTTTTTCCTCTTTCAACAATTTTTTTTTCTTTTTTAGTGTAGTTGTGAGGTGTGAGGTCTTTTTGACCCCAGATCTCACAATAAAGAGGACCTGTCATGCCTATTTCTATTACAAGGGATGTTTACATTCCTTGCAATAGGAATTAAAAGTGATCAAAACATTTTTTTTTTAAATTGTGTAAAAATAAAAAAATAATAAATAAAATAAATAGGAAAAAAAAATTAAAGCGCCCTGTCCCCGTTAGCTCGCGCGCAGAAGCAAACGCATTCGCAAGTCCCGCCCACATATGTAAACGGTGTTCAAACCATACATGTGAGGTATCGCCGCGATTGTTAGAGCAAGAGCAATAATTTGAGCCTCTGTAACTCTAAGCTAGTAACCTGCAGAAATGTTTAAAATGTTGCCTATGGGGATTTTTAAGTACCAATGTTTGGCGCCATTCTGTGAGCATGCGCAATTTTGAAGCATGACATGTTGGGTATCTAATTACTCGGCGTAACATTATCTTTCACATTATGGAAAAAAATTGGGCTAAATTTACTGTTTTCTTATTTTTTAGTTCAAAAAAGTGAATTTTTTTAAAAAAAATTGCATTTGGAAGACTGCTGCGCAAATATGGTGTGATAAAAAATATCTCCATTTTATTCTCTAGGGTCTCTGCTAAAAAAAAATATATAATGTTTGGGGGTTCAAAGTAGTTTTCTAGCAAAAAAAATGATTTTAGCTTGTAAACACCAAGTGTCAAAAATAGGCCCAGTCTTAAAGTGGATAAATGGACAACTTTGTGTAAAGCGCTACTTGGATGTTAGGCCTATGTATGTGGCCAGGCTGTGAAAAAGTGTTACACATGTGGTATCGCCATACTCAGGAGGAATAGCAGAATGTATTTTGGGGTGCAATTTTTGCTATGTACATGCTATGTGTTAGAAATATTGCATAAATGGACAGCTTTGTGTAAAAAAAATGTGTTTTCATTTTCTTTCCACATTTTCCAAAAACTTGTGGAAAAAAATGACATATTCAAAAGACTCATTATGCCTCAAAAATTATAGGTTGGGCTGTTTGCTTTCCAAAATGGGGTCATTTTATGGGGGTTTCCATTGTCCTGGTGCTCCAGGGCCTTCAAAAGTGCGATAGGTTGTCAGGAAATTATATGTGTAATTTGTGCTCCTAGAATGCCGGACGGTACTACTTGGATGTTAGGCCTCTGTATGTGGCCAGGCTGTGAAAAAGTCTCACACATGTGGTATCGCCATACTCAGGAGGAGTAGTAGAATGTGTTTTGGGGTGTAGTTGCAAGTATACATATGCTGTGTGAGAGAAATAACCTGTTAATACGTCAATTTGTAAAAAAAAAAAAAAAAAATCTTCATTTTGCAAAGAGTTGTGGGAAAAAATGACAACTTCAAAAAACTCACCATGCCCCTTATTAAATACCTTGGAATGTCTACTTTCCAAAAAGGGGTCATTTGGGGGGTATTTGTACTTTCCTGACTTTTTAGTGTCTCAAGAAATGAGATAGGCCTTCAGTACATCAGGTGTGGTCAAGCGTGATCAATTTTCAATGAATAGGACCATAACTTGTGGACTCTCTAACTTTCACAAAGACCAAATAATATACACTTATTTGGGTTATTTTTACCAAAGATAAGTAGCAGTATAAATTTTGGCCAAAATTTGTGAAGAAAAATTACTCATTTGCTAAATTTTATGACAGAAACAAAGAAAAATGCGTTTTTTCACAATATTTTCAGTCTTTTTTTATTTATAGCACAAAAAATAAAAACCCAGTAGTGATTAAATACCATCAAAAGAAAGCTCTATTTGTGTGGAAAAAAAGGACGCAAATTTTTTATGGGTACAGTGTTGCATGACTGAGTAATTGTCATTCAAAGTGTGAGAGTGCTGAAAGCTGAAAATCAGTCTGGGCAGGAAGGGGGTGAAAGTGCACTGTAGGCAAGTGGTTAATAAAAGGCCGCCCCCTATCATACCCACAGGTCTCTTGTCCGATCTCTTTTATTTTTTAAAAAAAAAATAATTTAGATATTTAAATTTGAGTTAAGATAGCTGTTCTGGCTACAGTACCATAACTTACTATTCCACTAGGAGAAATAAAATGTTCCTTAAAAACAATTGTTTGTGCTTGGTGAAAGACCTTACAATTTGAACTGGCTATTGAAGCTACTACTTGCCTTGACTTTGGCTTTAGGGAATACACAGCTATGGAATCTAAAATCTTAACCTTGGCATGCCCTTAAAAAAAGTATGCACTGCAGCTCATATTTATAAGTGCATGTGCAACTACAGTTTTCTCTGCTGTACCTGTTGAATTTGCGAGTGGAGTCAACCTAATGCAGCGTTCTATGATGGTGTGACAATTATACTGTAATGCTAGAGCAGAGTTGCCACTCTTGGCTTTGCCTGTTTTCACTACAGTTGGATAAAAAAATGTTGCAATTGGTGTGGCTGTAGCATGTGAATCAGTACCTGGCCACACCTAGTCCTCCCCACTGCATTCTGCATTGACAGCACTGCGTCTGTTGCTGAAACACTCCCACTGGGAGCTGCAGTTTTTGGAATAGGAACCGTGGGAAAGACAAATTAAGGAGTATTTGGCTCAGCCTGGGAAGGTAAAAACAGATTTGGTTTGCTTTCACATAATAACTTGATTTGGGACTGTAATACAGAAGCCTTTAGGTATACTATAACATTGGTGACAATTTTGTTTTATCCATAAGAACTTTAGAGTATGAGTATGATGCAGATGAAAATGTAGGCAAACATACAATTTAACCACTTGACGACCAGCTGCCGTAGTTATACAGCAGCAGGTCGGCTCTGTTATTCAAAATGACATACCTGTACGTCGTTTTGTGTAGCATATAGTGGGGGCGTGCCACCGGAGGTGTGCGGGCACACCAATTGGCTAAAGGGGGAGCCAATTAGCAGGTCTGGTGGATGCGATGTCTGCCGGGCACCTGCGATCGCTCTCCATGGAGACAGAAAAGCAAAATACCGATGTAAACAAGGCAGACCATTGTTCTGTCAGTGATGAACATGGGGATCCTCTGTTCCTCCTGTTTAGGAACACAGGCCTCTGTGTTCATCCATTAATTACATCTCCCACACAGTTAGAAAGCATCCCCTAGGCACATATTTAACCCTTTGATTGCCCCTGGTGTTAACCTCTTCCCTGCCAGTGCCATTAGTACAGAAACAGTGCATATTTTTAGCACTGATTACTGTATTAATGTCATTGGTCCCCTCAAAAGTGTCAAAAATGTCAGTTAGGGGTCCGTTCTGTCCGCTGCAATGTCACAGTCCCGCTAAAGATCGCTGATCGCCGCCATTACTAGTAAAAAAATAAATATATAAAAATGACATAAATCTTTCCCCTAGTTTGTAGGCACGATAACTTTTGTGCGAATCAATCAATATACACTTACTGGAATTTTTTTTACCAAAAATATGTAGCAGAATACATATTTTCCGAAATTGATGAAAAAAATGGCTTTTTACATTTTTTTTAATTGGAAATGTTTTATAGCAGAAAGTAAAAAATATTGTTTTTTTTTTTTTCAGAATTGTTGCTCTTTTTTGTTTATCACGCAAAAAAAAAAAAAAAAACACAGAGGTGATTAAATACCACCAAAAGAAAGCTCTATTTGTGGAGGAAAAAAAGACATCAATTTTATTTGGAAACAGCATTGTACGACCGTGCAATCGTCAGGTAAAATAACGCAGTGCCGTATCGCATTCAGTTTGGAGAACCCTTGGCTCATTGGTTCTGGATGGCTGCCCCATTTGCTGGACTTTCCATGTCTCCCCCCCTGTCCTATTTTATTCCATTTTATCTATTTATATCTATTGGACATTATATGGACTTGTATGGACTTGTGTTTTATTGTGTGGCCAAGCGCCTGTCATATGTTTTTTAATTCTGTATCGCAAAAAAATGGCCTGGTCATTAAGGGGGTAAAAACGTCCGGTCCTTAAGTGGTTAAGGTTTTATATCCTGCTCTATCAAGATGCCATTAAAATACCTCTGTCAGAAATAAATTTGATATATTGCCATTGGAAATACCTAACCGTTCTCTTTTGTTCTGTTTTTATACCTCTTTTTACTAAAGTACTTTGTGAAAAGATAAGCATAATTCATAGTGAACTTTTATGAAACAATTCGGTACTTTTAAGTACATGCAAGAGGAAATGCAGCTTTAGTAAACCTGATTATTATCTAACACCTATACAATATTTAATATGCATGGATTCTTTAAAATATAGTAAGTCATGGAAAATGGTATAGAGAGTTTGATTTGTGTCTTTATTGGTAATGTAGAAAATGGGAACTGAGAAAAACAATATTTTTTTTACCTTTGTAACAGACTTGTATATACATTTAAATTACTATTAGATTAAAAGAAAGTGTTAAGCATTGATAAATATAACAACAAAATAATAAAACAAAATCAGATTTATTTGTACAATTTGAGCTTTCCTTGTTGGCTAGAAATGTTAATGTTATTTTGATCTGCCGTTACAAATAAAATGCCATATGCTGTTTATTTTTTATAATTGTACAATTAGTACTTTCTGTGGTTATTCATGCATATGCAAATTATATTTTTACATTGGTCGTATTTTTTTTTTGTCATTCCTAAGCCATTATCTCAAGCAGAAGTAGATCATTTTCAAAACAAAATATAAAATTAGAGGTAATCAATATCTCCTTGTGTTGTGTATTTAATTTTAGGTGAACAGTGGGTTTTCAGGTCATAAAAATAAAATGCTTTAAATGAGATTTGTTAACTACATGGCATATTTTTCTCATATATTCTGGTGTAAAGCTTGATATAAGCAAATGGTACACAATGCCAGACGTGGACTTAAAAGGATCACTAATATCTAAAAAATACAAAGTTAAAGTTCTATATATGAATATATATTGTTATGGCCAGTGGAGGTCCAAAGCCTATTGAAAACCATGAAGTTATTTTTTTTACAATTACTAGACTAGCTTAGGCAACACTACCCAAGGCATTTAACATCCATCTGCACATGATAGCGTGGTACATGCTCATGTTTCAGGCCATAATCACATTTATACATGTTGATAATGCATGATATAGGGTGTGGCAGAGTCATTCATTTTGCACTGACAAACAGCAGAAAGAAGAGGTGGTTGCATTTTTCCTAAACTATGAAGAGTCTTTTGACTCTTCTCAATATTCCTTGTACCATATTACCCTAAAGGGCCATACAAGGTCCAGTGTATATGGCAGCAGTTCAAATGGCTTCTGTTGAAGGGGCATGCATGAAAAAGGTATGCCGATAGGCATGCATTGGCTGAGAGCGCTGACCGGTGTGTTCCGGCGGGGGGCATCCCCCTGTCAGAACACAGTAGCTCAGCAAGAGAGATTGCTGTACTAACTTCGCATAGTTACGACAGCAGCTCCTCCCGAGCTCTTCGGTTTTTTTTTCCATTCAGCGCACTGGGTTGAACAACAAGAAAAAAAAATGAATAGTGTGGACTAGGCTTTAGGGTTCTCATAGTGAATTTTTGCCAGAAATATTCAGAAGAGAGAAAAAATAAAATATTAGATAAAATATCTAAATTTTGAAGTTTGGACTTGACCTTACTATCAACCTTCTCTTCCAGGCTCTTACCCAAAAGTGCCTTAAGGTTAAAAAAAAGCGTTTCCCTTAGGTAATTGCAATTGAAAGTTCAAAAATACTGGTAGCTAAATAACTGGTGCCTACATCTGTAGAAGTATGTAAGACATGATAGCTGTTCACCTTCTGAAAAAATAGCTGCCAGACTGTCTTTGGTTTCAATACTTTGTGTTGTGTCAAGGAAGAGCTAGCTGCATTCTTGTCTTAAGTAAGAAGAGTCTTGAAGATGTGGACAGAAAATCCATACAATTAGCATTGCTATAAGGAGAATTTAGTAGTGGCAGTCTCTATTTCTCTAGCATCCATTTCCTGTAACCCCTTTACAAGGATTATGGCCCAAGATTGATCAATGTCAGGCTGACGGACAGAGACCTGTCGGCCACACATTGATACATGTTGCTTATGCTCCATTTTGAGTTCATTGTCCTGGGAGTTTCTTTCAAACATCCAGACCATTTTGGAATATATGTGGCACAGGTGCTGGGTATCTTTGTTACCATAATTCCTACTAATTTAAGGATATCTAGCCAGTGTAACTGATGGTCACTTATCTCCCTTATTCAATGGGTGCCATGGGGATGAGTTTGGTTCCAGTGTTCTGAGCTGACATCTGAATATCACCAGGATATTAAGCTGATAACACACAAACAATTCTAATTTCTTGTGTTTTTATTGAACATACCCATTGAACATTCACAGTGTTGGAGTAAAAAGTAAGGAAACCCTTGGCGTTAATAGCTTTTGAACCTTCTTTGGCAACAATGACTTCAAGCAAACGCTTTCAGTAGCTCTGGAGCAGACCTACTTAGGGGTAATTTTTGACCATTCCTCTTTACAAAAATTGCTTCACCTCAGACACATTTCTAGATTGTCTTGTGTGAAGGGTTTTCTTGAGGTCAATCCACAGCATCTGCATGGGGTTAAGGTCTGGGCTCTGACTGGACCACTCCCAAAAGCACATTTTCCTTTTCTGAAGCCAGCCTGTGATGAAGTAACTTCAACGCTTTGGGTCATTGTCCTGCTGTATCACTCAACTTCTATTAAGTTTCAGCTAGTGGAAAGCCACCCTGACATCATCTTGTAGAATATTTTGGTAGTTTTTGGAATTAATTTTCCCCTCAATGACGGCAAGTGGTCCAGGCCCTAAGGTATTGAAGCAAGCCCAAATTATGAGGTTCCTTTCACTATACTTCACTCTTGGGATGATGTTTTGATGTTGGTAAGCTGTAACCTTTTTGTGCAATACATAGTGCTGTGTATTCTTCCTAAAAATACTACTTTTATTTTATCAGTCCACAAAACATTTTCCTCGTAGTGTGGCAGTTTTTCAAGGTACTATTTGCTAAACTTCAAGTACACAGCAATGTTTTTTTGGAGAGCAGTGGCTTCCCCTATGTTGTTCTGCCATGGATACCCTGCCTGTCCAACGACTTACGTATGACATACTCATGAACAGGGATGTTTGCCAGTTCTAGTGATGTCTTCAAGCCTTTAGCTGTTACTTGTGGGTTTTTCTTTACCTCATTGAAGTTTCTGTGTTGTGCCTTGGGAGCCCCCTTCTAGGAAGAATAGCCACAGTACTAAACTGTCTCTGTTTATAGACAATTTGTATAACTGTTGACTGATGGATGCCTGAACACTTTGAGATTGCTTTGTATCCCTTTACAGCCTTATACAGATCAACGACTCCTGATCGTTTGTCTTCAGAGAGCTCCATCTTGCCACTCATACTTCACGTCAACTGATGCTTTTTATGAACAGCAATCTTAAAATGTTTGAGTGTCTTTCATCAATAAATGTAGCTCTAAACCATACTTCCAAACTAATTTCATTATTTGGACTCCAGGTGTGCAAACTACTGACTTCAATTAGAATCCAAAGTAATTAGTCTATGGGTTTACTTACTTTTTCCTCCAGCACTGTGAATGTTAAATGGGTGTGTTTAATAAATACACAAGAAATTAAATCTATTTGTGTGTTATCAGCTGAAGCAAATTGTGTTTACATACTTCCTTTTGCTACTGCATGTGTAAAAATTTAAACCTCTTCTATCAGACCTTGCATCCTGCATTGTTCACAGATGATGTCCTTTTGCTTTCCTCCAATCTGTCATTGGATATGGTCAAAATACAGGAAATTTTCAATACCTTCCAGGCATGTTCCAGGCTACAGATTAATTTGACAAAAGTCTGGTTTTGCCATTAAACTCTCTTTTCAAGAGCTGGATTTCTTCATCCCCCTTTGGTGTGACCAAACAGCATATTACCTATTTAGGTATACGCATTGGTAAAGAACCGTCTTTGCTTTATCACATGAACTACCCTTCCTTGATTTCAAAAATAACTCAGGAATTGGAGGCGTGGAAGACCCTCATTGATTCATTCTTCGGGAGATGCCATTTATTTAGGATGGTGTCTTTCGCCAGGCTCCTTTACCGTATGCTAACCATACCTCCGGCAGTTTTGCACTCTGAGTTGACATCTTTACCAAACGTTCTCCTACATAATCTATTGTATTGATACAGGACTGGCCTGGAGGGAAGTTCAGCAGCTCTTAGGTCTGCCCTCAGCAATATCCTGCTTTCTACATGTTCATGGTTACCCTATGTTACCTCAATCTGATGAACATAAAGGGATTGCCCATGGAAATTGCAAGATCTAACTAGGGTAACTGCCTTTTTGGATTTCGCCCTGGCACATTTAGAACGTTTTCTGTGTTCTCTAATATTTTCTGTTTGCCTCTTTCCCATGGCTTTCATTACCACAACCTGACTAACTATCTCAAAACCTGTTATAGTCCTTAAAACAATCCTTCATAGACACAGTGCTCCACCGTCACTCCTATTCCATTTACGAAATTTACTTGCACCTTGTCATATGAAATATGAAATATAACCATGCCCCCTACAAAGGTTAGGCTAAAGTTCTGTTGGATGACAATGCATAATATAAACTTCCCATAAATTATTGGTGTGTGAGATTTGGCAGGAGATGCAATTCATGATTATGTACAGGGCCTATGATCCTTTCCAAGTGGATAAAACAAATCTCTCCCAGTTGGTGTGTTCCTGGTGGGGTCTCTCCTGTCCTCCACTGTACCACCATTTATAGACGTGTGACTTTGTCTCTTCATACTGGGACCAAGTTCTTTCTTATATTACTAGAATTACTTATGTCAGTCCTTTGAAGGATCCAGTGCTGTGCCTTTTTGGATATGATGGTCAATCTGCTCAGGGTTCGTCTGCAACCACTCTGAGGCTGTCACAATGGTCTCACATATGTCTGTTAGCAGCCTGCAGAGTGATTTTTAAAGAATGTATTCCACCCTAGCAACCACATATCCCAGCTGTTAAAAAGGAACTATTGTTCAAAATTTCAGGCCCACCAGGTGATTCTTCACCTAATGGAGAAGATTTATGGAGCACTCTTTCTAAACAACAGACTTCTCATCATTTCAGTATACAGAATGGTATTTGAAAGCTAACCTCACTATTTCATTGGGCAAACTGATGATTCCAGACTCTACTCAGCCCCCTGATCCCATCCTCTCTACAGGTCCTGTGGTATAGTGACTCACTTTGTTTGGATTTCTCTAGTTGGTGTCTTTGTTTTGAGGTTGCAGTGCTGTTTTGTGCTAATTTGATTCTAAATTGCTGCAATGTTTTTTTCCCGCTAGGCTTTGTACATACACGCTTCCACTCTTGTATTAACACTGTATTTACTGGATAGACCTGGCACTTAACGTGCATTTCAAACTTACACAGTCGTTTCTTTGCCTTGGACTTTGGTTCCATATGTGCCTACTGTACTGCGATGGCTGTAATTCCATTATTTCGATGCCTTCGTTGTGTATTTGATTCTTATTTTGTGCTACCTTTATATTTAATAACGATTATTTAAAAAAAACAAAAAACCTCTTCACACCCAAGTTCTGAAGAAGCTTGATGCAAAACATGTTGAGAGGGCCCCTATTCACAACAGAGTGATCTTAAAGTGATTGTAAAGTCTTGTATTTTTTTTTTTGTTAAATAACAAACATGTTATAAATAGTGATGTGAGTCTCGCGCTGTCTAGAGGAATTTTTTTATATATAACACCCCTTAATGCTGCGTATACCCGTTCTGTGAACCAGACAGTTTGTAAACAAGTAATTAAAGGGGGGAGGTACCGCGCTTCAGGGAAATAGTGTAAAAGTATAAATAAATCGAGTGTGAAATTTAAATGGTTATTATTTAATTATCTGAGCACCATCACAGAGACTTTTTCATTGATTTGTAAGTTTTTAACTAATATTTATTTGAACACTATCATACTTTATTCATGATTTATTTATACTTTCACACTATTTCCCTGAAGCGCGGTACCTCCCCCCTTTAATTACTTGTTAACAAACATGTTATACTTACCTGCTCTGTGCAGTTGGTTTTGCACAGAGTGGCCCCGGTCCTCCTTTTCTTGGGTCCCTCTTCTGTGCTCCTAGCCCCTCCCTCCTGTTGAGTTCCCCCACAGCCAGCAGCTAGCTATGGGGTTGCCTGAGCCAAGTCACAGCTCCCTGTGCCCTGCCCTCTCCCTCTCTTGAATGGCTGAGCCAATGAGGAGGGGAGTCCCGGGCAGCTGACACACTCTTGCAACATCACTGGATAAAGATGGACTCAGGTAAGTATTAGGGGGCTGAGGGGGGCTGCTGAACACAGAAGGCTTTTTTTATCTTAATGCATAGACTCCATTAAGATAAAAAAAAACTTCTGCCTTTACAATCCCTTTAAACAACAATATACCAATTGCTTTCTAACTTTAGATTAACACAGCACAGTTAGAAATATTGCAAAGCTGTTGTGACTATGCCCCACTAGGTTGTTATTTATGCCAATTTACTATTTTTTTTTCAAAAACATAGAGTTTATTGTGAAAAAAAACAACATTTTACAAACAGTTGTGCAATCATGAGTGAAAACATTGCGTAATATGCAGACATAGAGAAATAGGTGACCAAATAATAATCACAGAGAGGAAGAATAGCTAGAGTGGTGCAGTACAACCAGATAAAGGGCACACATATAGTATCAGAAATAGCAGAGTCACTAGGTACAAGTGGCCGGGTTCTGGAGCCATCTGTCCCATATCTTATTATATTTCGTGGGGCAGCCCCGGTTTTTGTACATAATGCTATGATACAGCAAAATGGTATTGACTTCCTTCAACCATTGTAGGAAACCTGGGGGGCTTTCCCTCATCCATTGTCTGGCTACCAACTTCCTGGCCACGAAGAGGGAGTGTTGTAGGAATATTTTTGTAAATGAAGGGGGAACCCCATGGTATCATGTAGGAAGGCCACAATCTGTTGCCAGTAGACCTGGATTCGGGGGCAGAGCCAGAGTAGGTGGTGAAACGTACCCGGGGAGGAATGGCACATAGGACAGTCCTGAGAGAGGTTAGGTTGGTATCTCGCCAGTCTAACTGGTGTGAGGTAGGTGCGGTGTACTATAAATAGCTAGGTTAGCCTGTCAGAGAGCTTGGGAGACACCTTCTGGCATGTCTCCAGTGCATCACTCCAATCCTCATCATCAATGTTGTCCACCTCCGACTCCCAGCCAGCCTTTAGGGCATACGCTATAGAGGTGGAGGTGGGCGAGTGGAGCTCCGAGTATAGGATAGAGATCAAATGGCTAGGCTCAGTGCTCTTAACTATCTCAAAGACCGGAGGGGACTCCAGGGGGGGCATGTCAAGTGGGATTTGAGTGCCTAAGCTGATAGTAATGAAATAGCATATGTTCTGGGAGTGAGCAGGAGACTCGCAAGTCATCAAAGGTGCGAAGGGTGGATCCCGTCACAATGTGGGAAAGATAATATGTTCCCCCGCCCCCCCGCAACTCAGGGTCCGGCACCATCTGGAATTCCGGGAGAGTCCCATCGTACCATAGGGGAGTGAGGGCATGGAGCGGGGGGTAAATCAATTTGATCATCACAATCGCCCAAATGTGGCTGTAGTGATGAAGCATAGAGGCCGTATCCCCCCCCCACCACCACACCCCCCCCACCTCTCAGAATAACCGATAGGGGATCGCCCATCGCGTGGGAACACCGGGGGCAGAGCAGCAGGAGGAAGTGGGTTCTATCTATTTTGTCGAGGTGGAATAATTGGGATAATTGGGTGGCTAGGTAATAAGAGTTAAAATCCGGCAACGCCACGCCCCCAAGATTGGTAGGGTTCTGTAATTTGCGCCGACTATTTCCCTACACAAACGCATTCAGGAGCGAACAAACGCATTCAGGTGCGAATCCATTTTATTTAAAATATTTCAATGGGAGATAGATCGGGGAATGCCAGAGAACATACAGGATCTTTGGCAGTAAAACCATTTTAACAAGGTTTACCCTACCCATGACTCCCAGCGGCAATCTAGACCAAATCTGAGTCTTGGCCTTAACCACTTGCCGACCAGTCACGTTGACTGTACTGCGGCAAAGTGGCTCGTTATCGTCTGGGGCCGTCACCAGACATTCCCCTCTCTCATCGGCGTGCGCACGCCGCCGGAGGCTCACTCAGCGGGAGTCGGGCCAGGGGAGGAGCGGCGGTGATCACTCCTCCATCCCTGGATCTGTGAACAAACCTGTGGCTGGGTGCTTGCGTCCCAACCACCCCTCGGCACCTATCGTTGGGGATCCACGGTAGCGGGGAGGCTGTCCCTTCATTGTCAGTAAAGAACTGGGTCCAGCAAGCGTCCAATGAGGTCTCCTCGGGCAGCAAATGCAGCCACATAGGGTTAAGACGCCAAGCCGGGCGCGGTTTGCACCAGTCCAACCTAAGCGTCATCCAATAGGGACTGTGGTCAGACAACGACAGGGGGAAAACCCAACCGCCACCAGTTGCGGGGACAAGGTCCGGGAGAACAGGATAAGGTCTATGCGGACATGGTACGATGTGTCGAAGAGAAGCATGAGTACGCTCTCGGTTGGGGGAACTTGATCCGCCACGAGTCCACCAGGCCCGCAGCCTCCAGCAACCGGGCAAACCTAGTGCTGGTCACCTGCTGTGGAGCCTGGGGGAGGGGCAAAAGCCTATCCAAAGAGGGGTCCAATACATTGTTAAAATCCCCCATCCAAATAGCCGGTATGTTAGGGAATTAGGACAAGTAAGTGAGACCTGCCGTTATTACCGTCATAGAAAAAGGTGGGGGGGGTACATAGAAGGCCAAGAGCAAAAAAGGCTCCCCATAAATCAACACCTGTAAAAATATAAACCTACCCTGTGGGTCCATCTGGGAACCCCGGAGCTGGAAGTGCACCGTCTTAGCCACCAAAATCGCCACACCCCTGGGGTGGGAGGTGTACGCAGAATGGTATGTCCACCCAATCCAGGGTCTTTTCAAGGAGAGATGCATCTGACCGTCTAGATGAGTTTCTAGAAGAACTAGAATGTCTACCCGTTGAGTTTTAAGGAAGGCAAACACAGCTGAGCGATTGAGTTTGTCGCAGATGCCCCAGACATTCCAGGTCATCAGTTTTAAGGCAGCTATGTAATCTGATGCATAAAAGCAAGGTGCAGCAGCCCCAGGGCCCCAAACGTCCCCACATAGCACATATGCTCTAGGAAAAATGTATCAGCCAGCACAACCATGGAAGCAGCATTAATATGTACACTACACCATCTCTGCACAGTAAATAAAGTAAAACGTAATGTGAAGTTGGTCATATAACACGGCACAATAAACATGGTAATAAAAACAATAACCCCCCACCCCGCCCTGCACCAACCCCAACATGTGCGGGCATAAAGTCCCCAAAAAAATACAAACAAAGGTCCCCAATGGACGTGGATACTTAAAGGAGGAGGACGCACGGGCCTGCAATCCCCAACACCAAGCCCCAAGATTGAGGTTCCATGAAGGTGGGCAGCAAGCTCCGAGCAAAAGGGGTGGAGAAGGAAAAAAAAAGAGGGGAAAAGAAAAATGAAGCCATGGGGACCGGGCACCCAAACTGAGTGGGTGCAGGGGGCGAAAAACCGATGGCCGGCAGGACGGGCTGTGGACGAAGCCCAGGTAGTGGAGCAGGCAGTGGTAAATCCGGGATCCTCCGCTGGACCTGAGACAAAGTGAGTCCCCTTGTGAAAGGAAATAGTGCATAAAAACAAGTAAGTAAGGCCTTCCTAGTCGGGGGAAATAACAGCTCCCCTCCGTACCCAAAAGGTGTTCTCATAGGAGTTTCTACAGTCCGGATGGTCTCGTACAGAGGGGGTGGGCAAAGGGGGAGAAGATGTTCCGGCTAAAGACAACCTGCATCAGAAGGCCGTGGCAAAGGGGAAGGCAATCCAGGGCAAAATAGAGTGAAGCAACAATCGGGGGGGGGGGGGGAATATGACCTCCAAACGCTAATCGCGGGCCTCCAGGTGTTCCAGCCAGGAGATGGCCGCCTCAGGATCCTCAAAGAAGTGTACGCGGTATTCACCCTCCACCCGAAGACGAGCAGGGTACATCATGGCATATTTGATGTGCTTTATCCGTAACCACCTCTTGGCCTCTAGGAATCCCTTGCGCCGTCTCTGCACCTCAGCTGAGAAGTCTGGGAACACCGCTACTCTCCCATTACCCAGAGGAATGTTGCCTTTCAGTCTCGCTAGACGCAATGAGTTTTGCAATGAATGTGCGTGGCGGGGCCCCCGGGGGCGGCGGGCAACCCGACAGTCGGTGTGCCCGCTCTACCACAAATGTGGGCGACAGTGACTCCCTGCCATAGGTCTGGATGAGTAGTTTCTCCAAGTAGGTAGCAGGGTCAGATCCCTCCACTCCCTCGGGCATGCCAATGAACCGATGAACTGCAGGTTACAGCGGCGCAGTCTGTTTTCTAGGTCGTTCTGCTTCTGAGCAACCTGTTGTTGAAGATGGTCAGTGAAGTGCTGAAGGGGGGGGAGGGCATCCTCCACGCTGCTAATTCTAGTTTTAGCCTCGGTCACCCTGTCCCGCAGCTGCCGCATGTCCTGTCTGATAAGAGTAATTTCCACTTTTACCTCATGATATTGCTTCTAGGACCGCCGCGGTGTCAGCTCCCGCCGCCACTCCGGCGTCTGGAGGGTGCTCGGCGCCATCTTGTGAGGAGGCCTCCTTGTCCTGGCGGCGGAACTTGTCTAATTTGGCGGCCGCCTCGTATGTCTTTTTCGGCGGGGGCATGTCTGAAGGGATGCCGGAGTGTCCCGGGGAGCAGCGGTGCACCAGGAGAGGTCTAGGGGAAACAGGATGGGCTGGTAAGGATGATAGTCCGGCAGAGCTCCAGCTACATGCGTCCTATCGCATGCCGGTCCAGGCCACGCCCCGCGCCAATTTACTATTTTAACAAGATTTTTTTTTCCTTAAATGATTTCATTGAGAATAAATGTCATCAAGTACAGCACAAAAAAAAGCTCAAACAGATGACATTAACATGTGTAAAAAAGATACATAAATCATGGCATATAGCATTATAAATTTGTTTAAAAAAAAACAACCATATTATCAAGAGATAAGCTGGAGTACAGATGCATACAACTAGTGATGTCAAATAGATGACGAGTAAATAGATAACTAACATGTTACCTAAAAATCTCCATAGGCGAAGCTTTAAAAGCCTTTAAAGATGAACAGCTTTATTCCCATTATTATTCCCATCATTATTACCAGCATTACACAGGAAGTCTAGTATTAGAATTGCTCTCACTCTGATGTTTGCGGCAATACCTCACATGTCTAATCACTGTTTACATGTGCGTTCGCATTTGCGCATGAGCACAGGGGGGCAGGAGTGCTTTAACATTTTTTTTTATTATTTATTTTATTTGCATGTATTTTTTACCACTTTACCTTTACTTTTTTTATAATGTTATTGCTTTCACAAGGAATGAACAACATCCTTTGTAATAGCAAGGACCGTGACAGGTCCTCTTTATGGAGAGATTAAAGACCCCAGATCTCTCCTCTGGCCTCCAAAGCATCTTCTCAAACCAAGATCGGTTTGATCAGATGCTTTACAAGCCGGTAAGGATTTGTCATCAAACAAACCAAAACCAAAAGTGATAAAATCATTGTTACTTCCGGTTTCTGACATCACAGAAGAGGGACAGGAACGTTAGTTCCTTTCAATCCTCTTAGGGAATGACCAAAACAGTCATCTTGTTACTGAGTTCCCCAATCGAATGTGAGAGCCCAATAAAGGCAGCAGCAGCTGCAGCGGCAGCGGCAGAAGGTCGGACCCTTTTTGCCACCTGTAGAAGTGATTGAGTGGCTGTATAGCTATCAGAATCACTTCTAAATTAAAGAGAAATGCTAGCTGAAAAATGTAATGCCAGGATGTTGCCTGCAGCTGCAGGGATCATCCCAATATACAGAGAAATGGCAACCACCCCAATCTATAACTATCCTTTACAGTAATGTGCACATGGAAGGGGCTTTGCACATTACAAATAACAAACAACTTCCCAGCACACTCACCAGCTAGCCTGCAACAAAACCAAATTAGCCATGTTTAAATGTTCAATATAAAGCAGAGGTCTTAGTTGCACACATTTGCACATACATGTGAAAGCCACAATGCCTCACCAAGGCTCCTCTACTGTGGTCCTAACACTATAATTTTGAGAGTCTCCAAATTAGACATATAATCCCAATGTAACCACTTCAATTCAAGAACATCATATGATGTCCTATTAAATAACAAATGACATAGAATCGCTGAATCTGTTTTGTACGCCTCTCAGGAACAGAGAGGTGTCAGGTCACCTGTGGCCAGGTGACTACTGCACCCTGTTGGAGGCAGGGGTGCACCGCAAGGTAGTGAACCCAGTAGCTGACTGCTGCGGATGGACAGAAACGTGAGCCCAAGATTCCCCAGGGCGCCGAGTCTAAGACCCAGCAGGTGTTTAGCAGAGCCTCTAGTGATGAGGATGGACTTGGCTGAAGCTGGGCCCAGGTTGCGGCCCCTGGGGTCCCCTGGGTCATGCTCTGTAGGGAGAGAGGGCAAGCAGCCACTCAGGACACAAGTCATAGTGATGGGTAAGTCGAGGTCGGGACAACAGGCAGACGAGAGTACCCAAGGAACAGGCCAAAGGTCAGGGTCACAGGCAAACAGGAGTAGTCAGAGACAAGCCAAAGTCGCTACACAGAAAGGTAGATCAAGCACACGGCAGACAGGAACAGAACTAACAAACACTGTTAAACAGCAAGGCAGACCTGCAGTGCACTGGTTAATATAGGTTTCCTGGAATGGCCTGGGGTAGAGCAAAACAGGGAGGAGAGATGATAAAAAGCAGCCAGAAGTAGAGTCTAGCCTCTAATGCAGACATGAAGGAAAAGGTAAGCTGCAGACACTATTGAATGTCCATCATGACAGGATGTTTAGCTTTCCCACATATAGCTAAATACTTTTTAGCTGCCCAGCTGCACTCCATGGCTTCCTGATACACCTTACATGCATACAACCACTGGATTGAAAAAGAGAAGTTATGGTTACCCCCTGCCCATCCCAATTCTATGTTGTGGAGCAGTGATGCTGCTTTTGACCAGCCCCACATACTGACACCTATCTCTGTTCTGCATTCTTCATGGAGGCCGATCAAAAAATTATACCCTCCCTCAACCTCAGCATTCTTAGCAACTTCTTTTCTAATCACTTCTGGTTTTCCAGACAGCTTAACCTTGCAGATGTCTGATTATTGGAAAGATAGGCCCTTATTTTACTTTGGTCAACTGGTGGAAGCTAGAACTAGAAAACTGTGACCCTTCTCAGTCCGAATGCTTTTTAACTTCCCAAACAAGTATTTTTTGGGTATTTACAAATTCACCACTATGCTCAATCTTTTACTAATTCCCTCCAATTTTCTAAACTGATGGCCTTTGAGAGAACCTGTTTATCAGGACCATCCTCTAAAAGTCTAATCTCCCAGGTCTATAGGATACTCATCTCCCTCCCTCCGCAACCACCAATCAAACACTTATATACTTTATAGAGAAAATGGGAACAGATTCTGAACAAGCTTCTAAAAAGCTCAATAAGTACTCTATACAAGGAAAATCAGTATAAAATTATTTTTCAATGGAATTTGACCCCAGAACTTCTCAGGTTAATATACCCCACTGCAGACAATTGGTGTTGGCAGTTTAGGAGGGACTTCGCCTTATAGCATAAATATTGAAGTTGTCCACTTCTTTTCCCCTATTGGTGAGCTGTTTACACTCTCTTTGGATCCAGGATTCCCTTTACCCCCAGAACTTTGCCTTTTGGGACTCCCCCAGCACATTTTCAAAATAGGACTCCGCCCACATTGAGCTACAGAGAGGAGGTCTGCTTCGCTTCTGGCTGGGAGTCTGGGAATTTGGGTACTTCGTGCTTTTTTCTTTTTCTGCTCCCCATTCCCTTTCTCTTCTTTTTTCTTTGATTCCCTTTTTCATGACAATTGCTATGGGAAACTATGTACAGTGATGTGCATTCAGCTATTTACCTCTGATGAGCTCATTGAACATTCATCATTTGCTCAAAGCATTCCTTAATTAGCTGTTGTCCACTGGCTTCTTTTTACATTTGTGAGGTTGGTGGTGACTAAGCTTTCAATATTATTGCTTGCATTTCCTCATTTGGAGGACAATCTACAATTGTTGGATTGCTGGTTATGATGTTCGTTTTACCTGTTACGCTCAGGCAACTTTGTATACATAATTTAGGGTTAAATTCGTTAACATAAAACTGTCAGTTTTCAAAAAATATATGTTGGAAATTGTGAGACCATATTTTATTTAGCATACTTGGGCATAAGTATGACAGCTAAGACGGCAATGAAAAATTAGTCTAGCCTCCTATAGGTTGAGTGCAAAGAGAAAAAGTAAGTCTAATCTCTATTGATAGGGTGGGGGATATGACAAAAGTCTGTAAACTTTATCTTGTGGAGCATGCACTTGATTTTTTGTTCCAATAGTTTTTATTACAAATATAAAGCATCATAAAGAAGTTTATACTTAAGAAATTGTCAATTATCAGAACAAGGATGCATTTTCCAATACAGTAAGAGACCCTGACCATTTAAACATAAAAAGACTATATCAAAAAAGTTTTAGGCCAGCATTGCTGCAGAGGTTGAAGGGATGGGGGAGTCAGCCTATCAGTGCTCAGACTCTGCACACTGCATTAAATTGGTTTGCTTGGCTGTCATCCCAGAAGGAAGCCTCTTCAAAGGATGGTGCACAAGAAAGCCCCCAAACAGTTTGCTGAAGACAATCAGACTAAGGACATGGATTACTGGACCATGTCCTGTGGTCTGATGAGACCAAGATAAACTTATTTGGTTCATATGGTGTCAAGCGTATGTGGCAGCAACCAGGTGAGCAGTACAAAGACAAGTGTGTCTCGCCTAAAGTCAAGCATGGTGGTGGGAGTGTCATGGTCTGGGGCAGCAAGAGTGCTGCTGACACTGGGGAGCTACAGTTTATTGAGGGAACCATGAATGCCAACATGTACTGTGACATACTGAAGTAGAGCTGATCCCTTCTTTTCAGAGACCGGGCCGCAGGGCAGTATTCCAACATGATAACGACACCAAACACTCCTACAAGATGACCACTGCCTTGCTAAAGAAACTGAGGGTAAAGGTAATGGACTGTCCAAGCATGTCTCCAGACCTAAACCCTATTGAGCATATGTAGGGCATCCTCAAATGGAAGGTGGAGGAGTGCAAGGTCTCTAACACCCACCAGATCCATGATGTCATCATGGAGGAGTGGAAGAGGACTCCAGTGGAAACCTGTGAAGCTCTGGTGAACTCCATGCCCAAAAGGGTTAAGCTGGAAAATATTGGTAGCCACACAAAATATTGATTTTTTGGGCACAATTTGGACACTTTTACTTAGGGGTGTACTCACTTCTGTTGCCAGTGGTTTATACATTATACATTAATGGCTGTGTGTTGAGTTATTTTATTTTGATGGGACAGCGAATTTACTATTATACATTCTGTACACTCACTACTTTACATTGTAGCAAAGTGCCATTTTTTCAGTGTTGTCACATGAAAAGATATAATAAAATATTTACAAAAATGTGAGGGATGTACTCATTTTTGTGAGATACTGTATGTTGTCAAAATCCAGTAATCCAATGTGAATGAACAGAACTTCACAGCCAGGTGCACAACCCACTCATAAGCTACAAGCTGTGGAGACAAAGAGATTGACAGAGTGTGAAGCACATGTTCTCATTGTTTCCTCCCCCAAGGAGCATAGAATACCAGGAGTAAAATGTGGGTTATGCACGCTGAGATCTCTTTCGGAAACTAGAAAGGGGTGGTAGGCGGAATGCCCCAAAACCAACCAAAGAAGCAGTAGATTCTCAGTACAGGTCAAAGGCCATTGAGAGTGAGGGAGCCACAGGGATCCCATAATGGAACAGCCCATATGTACAAATGTGGGACTACAGGGAGGGGGTAAATCTTGGTTGGAGTGTCTCAATGCTAGGGTGCTATCCTCATGTTGTAATCTTGCTATAAAGTACAAGAGAAATCCCCAATGGTTGCGGACACCCACTTCTTGCAAGATGCAAGAGAGAGGGTAAAGGGTTCTTAGTCTGGCAAGCATTATTTAGAAAAGGTCAGGGTAAAGGGTGATCTGAGTCTCGTTGAATTCCAGAGTCCCTTTTTTTTTGCTCATGCTATAAATTCTTTCTGTTTGAAGAACGGGACCTTGCACCTGACATCCCAGGTTTTTATTGGGTTTAGGTTGCAGAAGCCTAAGTCTGCCCAGCTGTATGTTGAAAACACCTTGCACCGTAGGCTCAGCTTCTGAGTTCCTCACTGCATATTGAAGGACTGCAGCAAATTTGCGTGTTCTGCCAAGCACTGGAAAAAAGCCTTTCTATTCTGTTTTTGGGCCAGTTGACTTACTAAAGTGGTACTCCACAATCTTTGCTTGCTTGTTGTGGTTTTCAGAAAATAAATATCTGAGCTTTTCAGACCTTGTGCACTGACACGTGATAAAATGTAAACACATCTTCTGGACCCATTCACACTTCTGCATTTTTACCTTGTGTCTTTTCCATTGAAATCAATAGAAGAACATCAAAATGCATTTTAATATGTGTTGTAAATGCATGTTGACATACAATATGACACAAATTGACATGTAATATGTAGTGCATTTCAACATGTATTAAAACATATGTCTACACATGTTGACAAGCTTTTTGAAATTTTAATTTTAATTTAGTTTTACTTCATTTTAATTTTGTTTTCATGAAATTAGATGTCCACCCTAACACTACAATATCTGTAAATGTACAGGCATCCACGATCTAAGACCAACCTATCTAGCCATGTAAAGAAGAAATTGGTATACATACATTTTTTTTTCAAGCCGCTCTGGTCTGGTCTCCAGCGGTGGAAGCTCTGCAGAGGAGACAAATGACAATGACAGGAAAATGAATGGGAAGTGACGTCACCCATAGACTTACAATGGGGCTTCTGCACCCGCCTCCACAGTAAAGTTGCTGTTGACAGCTCAGCATGTGACCAGAACGGAGCGGCTTCAAAAAAGGTATGTATATCATTTTCTTCTTTACAGGGCTAGATAGGTTAGTCTTAGATCGATAGTGGATGCCTGTGCATTTACAGATTTTAGTGTTAGGAGGGACTTCTACTTTAAGTTCATGGAATATATATTAGACAAAATTGCATTAATAGGTGAAAGGGCCACCTTGTGATAACTTTGAAGTTGCCAATGCTTTTAAAAATTTCCGCTGTCTTTGGCAATGCTTTCTGAATCACCTGAAAAAAATATGTCAATAAAAAAGTCAACAGGCTCTGTGTGAGGAAGGAGCGCCGGCGATGAGAGATGATCTCATATGTTTACATATGAGATCATCGCTCATTGGACGGCCCGATCACGTGGTGAATGGCCGCTGTGATTGGCCATTCACCACGATCTGTGATCGGCCATGTCCAAGGGACACGGCCGACACAGATTTTCCCCGCTGCGCGCTCGCGGGAGCGCGCGGGGGGCGTGTCACTGGGAGGCCGTTTAAAAACGGCTTTCCGAAAATTCAAGTCCGCGCTGCAGCCGTATATAGGCTGTAGTGCGGATGGGGGGAGGTTAAGTATTTAGCACCTGTGAATACATGATGGATTCGTTTTATATGATTTCTATTAAAAATATCAGTCACACAATGCAGACATATCTTCCACACCTTCCAGTATAAAATAAACCAATTGAGCCCTGGTCAGTCAGTAAGCCTGTGCTAATTTTAATTAGCTTCTTTACCCAGCTTTCAAATGTAATTAAATGAGCTTAGTTGTGCTCACTGATGCAAGCCACCTTGTTTAATCACTAACATTATTTCCCTGAACTTCTAATGATTTTCAAAATGCTTGTTTATGCAGAATTAGAACAGTAATTAGCTTAGCAGTTAATTTTGTACCTTTACATTTCACACCTAGCCCAAACGTCATTCACATGCCAGACCCTTTCTGTCAAAACAATGGCGCTCTTGTTCTAAATGAGCTACCATGTTCCAAACTGAAAGCCAAATTTTGTAATACTAATAAAGTAATGCTCAGTGAAACAGGGCTACTCATTTAGATCCTGTCTCCTACATACAGTAGATGCTATGTTTGTGTTTTTAACTTCATTTGTTTTTAAAATGAGAAATTTAGTGTGCAAAGAAAGGGATTTTTAATCGTCACCTGCAATTCCAAATAGAAACTATAAATGGTCAGTTCAGCCAACTGTGATAATTCAGGTATGTGTGCTAAAAGTGCAGAAGGCCAGGGTTCTTTTTTGGGAAGGGAATATAAAGTGATTTCATACTTATTTATATATTTAAGCTCTTATGTTCAAGACCACAAAAAATGCATATATATATATATAAATATAAATATATATATATATTTGTGTTTATACATACAGTAAAACCTTGGATTGCGAACATAATTTGTTCCGGACACATGCTTGTTATCCAAAGCACTCATATATCAAAGCAAATTTCCCCATAAGAAATAATGGAAATTTAGATGATTTGGTCCACAACCATTTATTCTTAAGTCCTTCAGTTTAAAGTCCATATAAAAAGATTATAGCAATGTGATATGTTGTGCAACCATAAAATGTCCATCCACAAATGGCAGCCTCCACAAGGGGATTAGAAGCAAAATCCAGCAGGAGTTACAGTGTATAAAAGAGAAGAGAGGCGCCTCTTAGTGTAGCAACATGGTTACATTTAATGAAGGTACAACATTTAGTAACTCACATGGTAGATGTTTAGATGATTAAAAGAGACACATCGAAGTATACAGGCATGTGGGGTAAAGCCGTCTGTCCTCGGCACTGCCGGCTCTCACCGATGTCCGTCTGCATTTGTGACCGGGAAGACTACCCTGAAGTAGAGCGACCTGAAAGTGAGGCTCGAAGCGCTCATGGAGCGCAGCGTGGATAGGATGATGTCAATGGTGATACTTGTTGTGTGTTTATAAAAAAAATAAAAAATATGCCTGTCTTGCAAAGCACTCTCAAACCAAGTTACTCTCAACCCAAGGTTTATATATAAAACCACAGAGGATAGCGCACACATACAAAAGTAGTAACTTTCAAATATTACAAGGCTACTGAGACCTGATCTAAATGAGTATATATGGGGATATTTACTAATTTAGATCAGGTCTCAGTGGCTTGTAATATTTAAAAGTTACTCTTTTTATATGTGTGTGCTATCTTCTGTGGGTATATATACAAATTGGTCTTTATAGCAGCACCAGCTTTAGAAATGCATGTTTAGGGTGTGCCCCCCAAACCCTTTGTTTATATATATATATATATATATATATATATATATATATATATATATACTGTATATATATATATATATGTAGCACCCTACAGGTAGGTGCTAGGTAAAGATATAGTGGGCCTTGTCTGCTTAACAGCAGGGCTGTGATTTGTTAGGTAGGGTATCAGCGCTTCCATATGTGCCTGCTGAAGGGAGAAGTATCCCCACTGGCTCCTGTGAGAGGCTTCTCATAGGGCAGTGTGGGAAGCATAATCAGGGGACACATCCCAGCTTGTAACTACCCAAAAAGGCAGATTAGGCTGCAAAGGATTCTGGGAGTGGGTATAAGTTCATTCAAGTGAAAGGGGGGGGGGGGGGCGCCTGCGGTTGGGCCCTGAATTGTACAGAGTGTGCCAGTTGCAAGTACAGCTATGCAGAGTTCAATTTCATACTACCTCAAGCTAGCCAAAGCGGGGGATAGTATTCAGTGACTTCCACAGCACAACAGTGTCAGGAGTTCTACAGTTCTCAGTCCTGGATCTTCTGGACTCATAGTTGAGGATTCAGCACTTTCGTGTTCTACAGGCTATATGCAGTGTTAGTGAGCTTTGGCTGGCGCTGGCTGGCGTCAAGGAAGCGCCAACTGGCATTTTTCAAGAGCAAAGTCCCACATGTAATTAGTTCAAGCCTCAAGGAGTATCCCACTCATTCCCTTCTCCCATCCCCTTTAACCTCCCTGGCGGTATGATTCTTTTGAATTTTAGGTGCTGAAAGAGGTCTCATTATTTTGCATGTAATTCTTGAGAATGAGCCGCCCAAACCAACTATTTACATATTTTTTTTTTTTTTTTACTGTGCGTTCTTCTTTATAACATCTCGGATATAATAAAGTTTGAGACACAAAATCATAAATTATAATATAATAAAAAGCTATAAAAATGTTAAAGTATGTATGTATGTATACATATATATATATATATATATATATATATACATATATATATATACATATACATATATATATATATATATATATATATATATATATATATATATATACGTGTATATATATGTATATATATATATATATATACATAAAAAGTACAGTAAAACTGCAGGAAAGGGCACTGGGGGGCAATGTAATGTGGATTTATTTTATTTTGAATGGTATCAGTGTGTTTGGTGTGTTTTACATTTGAATTTGCCGCCGGTTCCACCCCCCTGCGAACGTCACATCGCAGGAGACGGAAGTCGGGGCACGGAGAGGATCGGGACTAAGATCCGCCGCCGCATACCGCTGAGATACATCGCTGGATCCCGGTGACAAGGTAAGAAACCTCTTTTACAGGATCCAGCGGTGCTTCTGGCGGTACCCCGAGTGTGGCTTGGGGTTACCGCTTTTGGCTCTGAAATTTAACCCCGAGCCACGCTCGGGAATACAGCTAAGAAGGTTAAACCAAAAAAAACCACAAAGATGCCGGAGTTGTCACTGATTCAGTTGTCACACCCAGGGTCACAGCTCACATGGGCTGGAGAGAGTACCGGTACTGATGGCAGATGCACATCAGGCCACAGGCCTGGAAACCTTGATATATATATATATATATATATATATATATATATATATATATATATTTTTTTTTTAAGGAAAGATGAAATATTGCTTATTAAAATGTATATGTAGGTATATGTATTCTTTTGTACTCTTGCATGAAGTAGGGAAGGAGTTTTTTTTTTTTTTACTTTCTATGTCCCATCAAACAGATTTCCCTTCCCCTTCTATCCTGGAGATGAGAGGAAATATCTACAAAGTGAGGGGAATTCCCCTTTTAAAAAGTCATCCCTAGAACAGATATCCCTTCTAGAAAGTTTACCCTGACCTCATGTTCTAGTGACAACTGTAACATTTTGCGTCCCCCATCACTTTCTGTTTTGGGGATAATGGTCACCAGTCCACCACAATTAGAGAAGTTTACTCTCTTCAGTGGGAACACGGACAGTCGAACCCACATGTGTCAAACACAAGGCCCGCAGGCCTAATGCGTCCACCCAGACCATTGCATGTGGCCCTCTCACCACTCCTGCAGCTGTGGTACCCCCTTGTCTCTGCCCCCACCTTGTCTCAGTAGTCGGCAGCAGAGAGGACAGAACTCCTTTGCCAGATCCTGCACTTCTCTGTGCAGCTGCAGAAAGGCTCATCTTTGCCCCCCCCCTTCTCAGCAGTCCACAGAAGAGAGGAGGACAGAACTCCTCCTACAGAACCTGCACTTCTCTGTGTGGCCGTAACACCCCCTTGCCTCTGCCTCCCCTCGTCTCAGCATACAGCAGATTCTGGAAGCTGACTCCAGCCCTCCTCTGGTCCTCCTCTTGAATTCTGATGGTGGGGAAGCTCTTGACATCTCATGTAAGGGTGTAAGGGGGTCTGGGGTGCTCTGGACGTCTAATCTTACAGATATAACCAGCCCTTTGAGGGCAATCATAACGCTGATGCAGCCTGTGGCAGCTGGCTCAGGCTCTCAGAGGCGCACTGAGAGGTTGAGCCAGCTGCTGGTCAGGTATCTGGGTGGATCTGAACCTTAATGTTGGAATCCTTTTTTTTTTTTTTTTTGCAGCCTGTGGCAGCTGGCTCAGGCTCTCAGAGGCGCACTGAGAGGTTGAGCCAGCTGCTGGTCAGGTATCTGGGTGGATCTGAACCTTAATGTTGGAATCCTTTCAGAGCTTGGAATGGGTCTATGAGGTCAGCCAACAGTGAGCTTTAGCCCACTTTTGGCTGAATCTTTGTCACAGGAAGGCAGAAATAAGTGCACTCCTGTGACCCAGAAGAGATGTATGGCGAACAAAGCTTTGCCCATACTTCTCTTTTAATATTTGTATTCTCTCTTTTAACTATTCACTTATTCTTTATTGAGTTTCAGAAGGTTTACAAGGTGTCACAAATATTTCAACTGCAGAGTTCTCAATACATGAACCACAAGACACATGCAGAACACACATACATTAGTAGCAGGTAGTGTAGAGAGTGTCAGAAACTTAGAATCATACAGTTCCAAATTGTATTCATCATTACTCAGGGTGGAGATGACGTCAAGAAAATTTAGAGAGGAAGGAAAAGAAGAAATAAAGGGAAGGAGGGAGGGGGGACACAAATATAGGGTAGGGTATAGATGGAGGAAAAGTGTGTGGGAGGCAGGGGAGGGGGGGGGGTGGAATAAGGGAGAGGTGAATAGGAAATTAAATACTATTCTGAACAGGGAAGAGATACAAAGAGGTCAAATACTTGACAAAAAAAAAAAAAAACTATTAGGACAGTGAGACCAGTATGTCTAATCATACAATGAGTGTGGATAATCCAAATCGAACAATTAGAATTGCTCAGCCAGGGGGATCATGAAATTGAGAGTTTCTTACAGGAGTGATTTTTTTAATGCAATCATCTGTCTCATTGAACATTGAAGATATAGGTCTTATAGTGCTAAAGTAACCTGATTGTTGGGAAGTGTTCCACAGCCTAGTAATGTTCATTTTATCAGCTGGTAATAGATAAATTATGATAGTTCTGGATGTACAGAGAAAACTTTAAATTTCGTGGTGTAGTAAAGCCAATACTAATGAAAACCTTGTATAAATGCAAGATCTGGGGAAAGAGATCAGAGAAAAGATATGGTTCCCATAAGAGTGAAGGAACATTCAGATCCAAAATGTATGGTAATAAATTAAGCCTAACAACTCCACATTTCCTCCAACACATAGTGGAGCAAGAAGAATCAAATTTGGAAATGTTTTGGTAAGAATGGTAAGCATTGTCTTTTGTAATACTTCCTAATGGTTAGTACAGTGAGATGCCTCATAGGTAGAGATTATTGCCAATATTGTATTTGGTATTTTTTACCCAACCCAGTTTCCCATTTAACCATTGTGGTTGTTTTTGAAAATGTACTGGTTGTGTTGAGAATATTGTAGAACAAGGACATCCGCTTCTTTTGGGACTTTGGGTTGGAAAGGAATGCATACATAGAAGTGGCTATAATTCATAGTCTATTTTAGAAGTGATGAACTTATAGGTATAGGAAATAGTTAGAGGTCAACTCAGTACTAAAAACTTTCTGACCAGTGTATTAAAGGGCTTAAAACCTTGGGAGGAAAAAATATGTTTGACCAGCAGATGGAGCTTAACGTGCCCTTTCACATTTATCTTTAACTATTTTGCCTGTTGTAAATAAATTATATAAAAAAAGAAATAAATAAAATGTCTATTGTTTACAGAATTCAAAAAGCTTAAAACAGAATTTAAACTCACATATGGATGAATCATTGCAGTGACTTATCCCTTATCAAAAGGTTTCAGGACCCAGGACTGAACCTGCAACCTCTGCTGTATCTGGTGATGTCTCTTCTTGCTAAGCCACCTGAGATGCTGGACAGTACCCCGTCTGATCCATTAGACAATCCTTCCTTGTGCCTCATTTCTGCTGAACCTTGAACTCCTTGCTCCTCCCATGCCAATATATTGCTCTTATCGCTCCTGTTCCCTTCTGTATCTGCGCTACCACTTGCTACCAACTTTTGGTTTGTTCTTCGACTAAGCTTCTGCTAAATCCCAATCTGCGACCACTTGTTACTGACCTTTGGCTTGCTTACTGACTATATTTCTTCTTGATCCCTACCTACTATATCTGTTACTGGACCCTGGCTTGCTCACCTCCTGGTGGGGTGATTCTGAGGACAGTGACCTGATACTACCACACAGCAAAACCCATCTCCACCATCAGGAGCTCTGGTGAACACTGGTTAGTGCTTAGACTTGATAGCTTGGGTAAACTGTGTCATCCGCCAAGGTGACCTGCTGCTGCACTTATCCAGCTGGTCGGTGGGAGCGTCTCTACTGCTATAGCTCATGGCCTTTGAGCCTGACCATGACACAAGGTTTGGCTACAGCCTGCCTGAAAGGAGATGATTACTGCTGTGTTCTCTCTTTAGTCAAACATTTATATTTTAGGAATGCTTGTCATGTTATGTATTAAATGCTTACTTATAAAACAGAAGTTGGATACCCATATATAAAAAATATATATAGTATCTCACAAAAGTCAGTACACCCTCACATTTTTGTAAATATTGTATTATATCTTTTCATGTGACAACACTGAAGAAATGACACTTTGCTACAATGTAAAGTAGTGAGTCTACAGCTTGTATAAGAGTGTCAATTTGCTGTTCCCTCAAAATAACTCAACACACAGCCATTAATGTCTAAATCGCTGGCAACAAAATTGAGTAAGCCCCTAAGTTAAATGTCCAAATTGGGCACAAAGTGTTAATATTTTGTATGGCCACCATTATTTTCCAGCAATGCCTTAACCCTCTTGGGCATGGAGTTCACCAGAGCTTCAGAGGTTGCCACTGGAGTCCTTTTCCACTCCTCCATGACGACATGTGGATGTTAGAGACCTTGCGCTCCTCCACCTTCCATTTGAGGATGCCCCACAGATGCTCAATAGGGTTTAGGTCTGGAGACATGCTTGGCCAGTCCATCACCTTTGTTATTGAAAATAAGGAAGTTTGGAGCATAGAAATTTGCTCGGTGCGCTGAAAACTTTTCTGCACTTAAAAGCGCACTTGTGGATATTAATACGCACCAAGCGCCATTGATCCCTTGTCCAGAGAAGCACAATGTACAGCTCTTTTGTATAACGTTATCTTAACGTCTTAGCGTGCTCGGTGACAGAGAGGCAGACACACGCTGTATCACGGTCAATGTCCATAGTAGTAGTCCTGCTTAAGGCAGCACTCCTGTTTATTTTATAGTCAGAGAACAAAAGGGGGTTACAGGGGAGGTGGCGTCAACACAACCAATCACAGACATGTATACTTTCAAAAGTAAAATAGGAAAGGGGAGTGTATGTTGATGGAGAAAACCGACCATGTGTATGAGATTCCAACTGTCAAGTGAAAGCTAAAAAAAGCACTATTACTAAACATGGCTGTCAAACACACATCTCATGGACTCGGCCACGCTAATTAACAAGCATGCACTCATAACCTGTTAGAGTGAATCCTATATAATATAGTTCATAAAAAAACATATTTGATAGTGATCATGCTACTGTTCCAGTGAATGAGACTTTATCTGCAAAGGACAATAGCAGCATTATTTCAATCATATGGATTAAGCATAATAGAAAGCTACTAGCCATGAATCCTGGCAAAAGGGCAGATATTTATCAAAATGATAATAATTCCACATCACAAACATATCTCCGCCAGTGAATACCGGGGCCTCGGCTGGCTGATATACATTTGCGCGGTGGAGTTCACATCGTACTGCCATAGATCCAGACCAGCGTTTGTTGCAGCAGTAGTTTCTCAGAGTGCCTGCCGTTCAGGAGATCAGGTAAGTGGTATGCAGTTTCCATTTAATGGAAGGTTTCCACAACTACAGGTCTTTCCTCAATGTCAGTTAAAGCCATATTTGCTGTGCATAGCTATTACCGGTAAACTGACACTGGGAGACATAATGGCAATTTAAATAAAACACTTCCTGAAAAATGTCCACAAAAATATTAATAAAATTTCCACAACACCTTTACCGTCAGCTTCTTTAGCAAGGCAGTGGTCGTCTTGGAGGTGTGTTTGAGGTCGTTATCATGTTGGAATACTGCCCTGCGTCCCAGTCTCCAAAGGTAGGGGATCATGCTTTGCTGTAGTATATCACAGTACATGTTGGCATTCATAGTTCCCTTAATGAACTGTAGCTCCCCAGTGTCGGTAGCACTCATGCTGCCCCAGACTATGACACTCTCCACCATGCTTGACTGTAGCCAAGACACAATTTTCTTTGTGCTCCTCACCTGGATGCCGTCACACATGCTTGACACCATCTGAACCAAATAAGTTTATCTTGGTCTCATCGGACCACAGGACATGGTTCCAGTAATCCATGTCTTAGTCTGCTTATCTTAAGCAAAATGTTTGCGGGCTTTCTTGCGCATCATCTTTAGAAGAGGCTTCCTTCTGGGACGACAGCCATGAAAATCAATTTGATGCAGTGTGCGGCGTATGGTATGAGCACTGACAGGCTGACCCCCACCCCTGCCACCCCTCTGCAGCAATGCTGGCAAAACTCATACATCTATTTCCCAAAGAAAACCTCTAGATAGGATGCTGAGCACGTGCACTCAACTTCTTTGGTCGACCATGGTGAGGCCTGTTCTGATTGGAACCTGTCCTGTTAAACCACTGTATGGTCTTGGCCACAGTGCTGCAGATCAGTTTCAGGGTCTTGGCAATCTTCCTATAGCCTAGGCCATCTATATGTAGAGCAAATATTCTTTTTTTCAGATCCTCAGAGAGTTCTTTGCCATGAGGTGCTATGTTTAACTTCCAGTGACCAGTATGAGTGAGAGCGATAACACCAAATTTATCACACCTGCTCCCCATTCACACCTTAGACCTTGTAACACTAATGAGTCACGTGACACTGGAGAGGGAAAATTGCTAATTGGGCACAATTTTGGCATTTTCACCCAGGGGTGTACTCACTTTTTTTGCCAGTGGTTTAAACGTTAATGGCTCTCACTACTTTACATTGTAGCAAAGTGTCATTTCTTCAGTGTTGTTACATGAAAAGATATAATAAAATATTTCAAAAATGTGAGGGGTGTACTCACTTTTGTGAGATACTGTATATATAAAACAATATTATTAGAATGTATAAACTTGAAAGTTAAAAAATAAAATTTACCTAAAAACTGATTTTCCCTAAGAGTTGTAGTGTAGGAAGAGAGAGAGTGAGAGAGAAAATGCAGGTGAGCCAGTTTCCAGGTGGTGCCTTATATTTCTATTTCTTACTTGCTCTTGCAGTAGACAGAATCTCACTGCTATGCCTCCCACATTGCGCAAAGCAAACAAAAAGTCTATCAGGGGGAAATTGACCTCCTTGCAATGACCACAGCAGACCAAGGAAAAGCTGGTTGGTGATTTCATCAATCAACAAAATCTGTTTTTGGAGAATTAGAGGCAGCATAGGGGGTAAGGGTTAGCCCTTTTTCCAGAACACTAGCTGCATGGAGTTTGCATGTTTTTCATGTGCTTGTGTGAGTTTGCCCTGGGTACTCCAGATTTCTTCCCACACTCCAAAGATGTGCTGGTAGGTTAATTGCCTCTTGTCTAAATTTGACTTAAACTCCAGTTGTTCCCTATTGGGTAGCATAGAAGGGTCCGTAATGGGGGTTTGCTAAAGAGCCATTCCCTATTTAAAAAAAAAATGAAAGTCAGGATTCAGCCTTTTGTTAGTTTGTGTAAGAGTTGAAGTAGATAGGAACAGCTAACAGAGGATTTTCAGGGAGAGATATTTACTGCTATAAAGTGTTTACAGTGTTATATAGTGTCATTAATATGCATAGAGACCACTGTTTACATGCTTGGGTATTACTTTCTAAATTCAGAGACTAAAGGTTCCATAAGACCAGGTAGGCTCCACAGTGAGTAGCTTAATTGTAGGTGAGGATGATCTCTTATAAAAGTCTTATAAAAGTATTGTAACAAGGGAGGTGGGGATTGGGCATTGGGCATTAAATGAAAAGTATGCTATAAAAGCTTTTATTTATTTAAGAATGTTTTATAAACTGGTTCTCAATATTTTGATGGTAAACTCACAGGTAATTTACCAAAACTGTAGGGTTGGTTTACTAAAGGTAAATATGACATTTTGCAAGTGAAATTACATTTTTGAATGGAGAATACTTATCACTCGCATCAGAGGGACAATCAAGAAATGAATGATCCCCCCTCTACTTCTCCTGCCAACTTATTCCATGAAGGTCCTGGGCCTGCAAGTACAGTGAAGCTGAAGATACATGGTGGTGGTGGACAGGGTGGGGGGTTTGATACATTCCAGTGTATGTGGTATTGAGTGTGTGGCTTTACAGCCACCTGAATTGCTTCCAGAAAAAAAAGCCTACAGACAGCTGAAGAAGTGCAAACACATTCCAAGTTGCAATAGCAGACTGAGAGTGCGTTTAAAGGCCCATGCTGCGGCTAACTTAAGCCTTACATCAATGGCAGCAAAAGAGTTAAAGCTCTTATATGGTGGTGAGTTACTTTATCGTTTATTATGGTGGTCTGGGCATGGATTTTTCACACAAACACACGCAGAGGGGTTGATTTACTAAAGGCAAATAGACTGTGTACTTTGCAAAGTGCAGTTTCTCCAGAGCTTAGTACAGTAAATGAGATAACGCTTCACTTTGCAAAGAATACCCAATCATGTGCAAAAAACTTAAAAAAAAACAGCATTTTTGCTTGGACATGATTGGATGATGGAAGTCAGCAGAGCTTCCTCTCATTTACTAAGCTCTGGACCAACTGCACTTGCAGAGTGCAACTGCACTTTTCAAAGTGCACAGTCTATTTGCCTTTAGTAAATCAACCCCATAGTTCTCACTTCAGTGTTATAGAGTGCTGCATGAACTCTACACTTCTAGGGGTAAATTTATAAAAAAAACAAACGCACCGAAATTTACCAGGTGAAATTGCATGGCCAATTATTTAGTGTGAATGGGGCAAAAAATGTTATTCAGCTATTTCCTGTCCTGGTGGAATGTTTTTCATTGATTTAAATTGAAAATGCAACATTTTGCCACTAGGTTGTCATAAGTGTCATAGAAAGTTGTAGACGAATTAGACCCCGTTCAGACAGGGGCGACACGACTTGGTGGGGCGACCTGTGAAGTCACAGCGTGCACCGCGACCTCGGCGCGACTTGCACGGACTTCATATCATTGAAGTCAATGCAAGTCGCCTCCAGGTCGCCCCAAAGTAGTACAGGACCCTTTTTCTAAGTCGGAGCGACTTGTGTCGCTCCTTTTAGAACGGGTCCTGTGCTAATCAATGGCGAGCGACCCACCGCGACTTGTCAGGAGACCAAGTCGCCTGACAAGTCGCGCTAGTGTGAATGGGGGCTTACTGGACATTTTATATACTATATACTATTGGATTAACTAATTACAGTTTTGTTTTATATATATATATATATATATATATATATATATATACTGTGATATATAGCATTCTGTGTATATATATATATATATATATATATATATATATATATATATTTATATTTATATATATATATATATATATATATATATAAGATTTTTACATTTGCCTAGATTCTTTTTTTTCCTTTTTAATTTAGGCTAGAGCAATAAAATGAAGGAAAAAACTTTAATTTTAAATGGCAAGTGCATGTGAATTTAAATTAACAATCCAGAAAATTGAAACAGTTTTGCTGCTGTTGCTTGATATTGGCTGTTCTTCACATGCCCTTACACTGACTATTCCCTCTTTGTCTGGGAGGGTTTTTATATTATTATTATTTTTATTATTATTATTTTTATTATGGCCTATTTTATGCACATCATAGTGTACTATAACAGATCCGTTTCAGCTGGCTGAATTTTCTCTATGGAGAAAAAGCTCAAAATTGAAGGAGTGATAAATCCGTATTAATTTGGTTTCTGAAAAAAATATAATTGGTGCATTCATTATATCTACTTTAGGTATATTTCAAGTGGGCTGATTTTATGCATGTTTTTCATGCACTCTACCAAGAGTTTATTGCCTGATTCTAGAAAGCTCTTTTCTACTTTTGACTTATTACTATAACCCTCCCAGATTTCCTTTTTATAACAGGCAGATGATTTAGCGGCTGAAGCTTGTTAGGAGGGAATTTGGAATATACTTATTAAAAATTATGGCAGACATTTTTTTACAGTTTCTAACTAATGTACTGTGCATATAATCAAAATAATTTGGAAAAATAATAATGCTCATGTTTTTACTAGTTATGATTAATGCAAAACACAGGGGGAAACAAAGTGATTAACCTAGGAAAGCAAAATGTGATTTCCCCCCTAACTATTATATAGCATGAGTATAAAACCTATTAACTGCATAGTTTGGTAATGGTCTGTAGGCAGAGTTTTGTGTCGTGAGCAGCAAAGGATATAGATAATTGCCAAGATCAGGGTGTATGTGAAGATGAAAGGAAGTTAAATTACATCTATACTATGCTGGATTTAAAGCAGATTTAACATATAAAAAGACTTTGAAAGTAGAAGGTATAAGTGAATACAGCATCTTCTATAAGAACATTTAGCAAAGTAACACAAAATGACCTAGCTTAAAATAAACCTGAAAATAATACCACTAATTAAAAAAGGAATACAAAGCACAGAAAAAGTATAAAGTACACCTTTATTTTAGTCATAAACATAATCCTATAAAAGAGGCAGGTAGGAATGGAATGTTTAAAGTTTTATCAGTCATTGGACCAAGAACCACATTCGTTCTGATGGGTTTTCTAGTGACATGTACAGTGACAGATTTACCATTAGGCACAGAAGAATTATGCCTAAAAGTTCACAGGTAAAAAAGAGAATATTCCCGTATAGATACTGCCCACAACTGTGTTTGCATTATCAGTAAAAATTGTATTCTTGTATAAGGTTATTTACATATTGTTACAATATTCCAAGCCAGTTCAAAAAACATGGTGGTTTATTGAAGAACAAACATGGTGAACCCGTACCTTTTCAGTTCTTTTAAAATCTGTTTCCTTGTAGCTCTCAGAATTTGATGACATCTCAGAACCACAAAAGAAACTGGTGCTGGAAGTCTTCCTTCTGCCATATGCTGTGATCACAGCTCTGAACTAGGAATAGGTAGTTATATAATGCTCAGCATATGTGTTGCTGACTGCAGGTCCTGCTCTAATAAATGGCAGAATTTTTAGGTATCTCAACTTAAGGACACTGGAATAATACATCTTTTTTAGTACTGTCCCTTGGAGCAAGAGTTTTGTGCCTACAACAGGCACCAGTGATAGAAATCCAGAACTGCACTTAATGATTGGAAGCATTATCCATATGAAAAATAATCTACGCTAGCACTGTTTTCTTAAAGTGTTACTAAACCCACAAGAGTTAAATCAGTCGGTATGTGCAATAAAGCATGCTTGTTATTCTCACTGTGGAACCTAAGGGGTTAACCCTTTGCATTGTGTAAAAAGGCTGTCTGATCTTGTCTTCTCTGATCTTCCCCTTCTTCCACCGTCCCCAAACCATCTCCTGATAGTACGGAGCCTTTGGAGTCACTCTGCACATGCTCAGTGCGGTGTGCATTGCTAGAGAGTTTTTTTTTCTGAGGAGGGTGCATGTGATCAGCACAGGGCCAATCAGCTCTGTGCAGACAGAGGGTCAGGGGTCCTGTAGCCTTATAGGACAGTCAGAGCAGAATGAAAACCCCTCCTACAAGCTTTAACCAGACACTCATAGAAGTCACAGGACTTCTATATACTGCTGATGAGAAAAGGTATTTAGCAGTTTAAATGTACTAAAATAATTGCATTTCCATGTTCTACGTACTGTAGGAGACCAGATATATGAATAATATAAGAATGCAGGATCCTGGGTTTAGTAACATTTTAAGACAAAGGAATTAGATTCATAATAGATTATGATAATCAAACTGAGTACCATTGTTGTGGTACTACAGAGGGTCCCTGTCAAAGCAACAAATGGAAATTACTCTAGGACCCAGCATCCATCAGGGTACCAATGGTAGGAGTAGACCTCTAGGACCCAGCAACTCCACCAGAACTTCACAAGGGCCTTCATAAGGAAGCCTGTCTGTGGTTGAAGTTGCTGATTGATCTTCATCTTGTTACCTGTGTTCCTGTGATTCCTTGCTTCTGTGATCCTAGTTACTGACCTGGCTTGTTCCTGACCTGTCTCTTGCCTGCTTTTGTCCTCGACCCTGGCTTGTCTTATGGATAACCTCTGCCTGCTTCTTGTGTTTGACCTCAGCTTCCCACCTGACTTTGTCTGCTCTGTTACACCTGGCTCCTGGTCCTGACTTGTATCGACTATCCTTCTGACACAGTCTGATACAGACCTGTCACACCTCATAGGCGCCATCTGCCTGCAGCTTCTGATCAATACATCAGCAGTATCCCTGAGTCCTCCTGCAAGCAACTCCGCAAGCAATCTGTGTAACTTTTTTACCCTTTTCACACGCGCATTTGATCTCTATAAAGCAGAGATCATATATTTCCAGTAAGAAGTTGGCACTTTTGGTGGTTTGGAAGGTTGGAAGCACTGAATGTTTGATTTCAATGCACAAGTTTCATACCATGCATCAGCAGCCCTTTTGGCTATGTGTGGACACTAGGTGTGGACTTTATGTCTCATATAACTGTCTAGCACATACTTTTTAGAAAAAAAATAAAAATAATTTAAGATAGTGCTCCAAGATGAATAAAGTGTTACTGAACCCACAAAAGTAAAATCAGTCTGTTATGCATTAAAGTATAGTTGTTATACACACTGTGGAACCTAAGGGGTTAATCCTCGGCATTGTGAAAAAAGTCAGTTTGATCCTGTATTCTCCTTTTCTCCCCTCCTTCCACTAACAATAATTTCCTGATAACAGAGTCTATGGACTCAGGCTGCACATGCTCAGTGTGGTGTGTATTGCTAGAGAGGTTTTTGTGTTCTTCGGAGAGTGCATGTGATCAGCACAGGGCCAATCAGCACTGTCGAGACAGAGGGTCAAGGGTCTTGCAGTCTCATAGGTCAGTCAGAAAACTCATCCTACAAGCTTTGGCTGGCTGGACACTGATAGAAGTCACACGACTGCTATACACTGCTGATGAGAAAAAGCATTTAGCAGTTTATATTTACTAAAATATTCATATTTCTATGTTCTGTGTACTGTAGGAGACCAGATATTGTGAATGCAGGGGCCTGGGTTTAATAACATTTTAACATTGCACATGATAGACAATTAATAGTCATTTGATTTGATTTTTTGTTAGAAGTAGAGATTATTTAGACTTTTAAATTGTTCCTTAAAACAAAATAAGATACATTCACCCCAATGTTACCATTCAGCTTCTGAAAATCCTGAGGCAAAATCCCAAAACACAATACATTTACCTTATGTTATAGCACAGCTTTGTGATATAGTTTATTTAATATGTGGTGAATAATGCTTTAATTAGATCCCATAGAAATGAAAACTAGTAAGCCATTAGTAAACACAACTGCAATATAACAGTCAGTTTGTGTGCAGAACGAAATTAGTTCTGTGAAAAATGACTTACTTAACAGAGGATTGTGTTTTAAATCTGTTAACTGATTTTGTATTTATACTTTGTGGTTATTTCTTGATGCTTAGTTGGGCCTGCTGGAGAGGTCGCAAACAATTTCATAGGCTACTTGGATTAATACATGGAATGTGCTGTTTAGATTTTCATATACCTATATATATATATATATATATATATTGTTTGCACAATAACAAAACTTTTACCAAAAATGGTGGTTTGGCAGCAGCAGGCAATGGGTCTGATATACTAATATGTTATTTCAAGTAAACTGAATATAAAAAGCCAATAAAGTCCAGTAGAATTTTTATAAAAAATAGAGTTTTCCTTCACAGTGATATGATGTCTGAAGTTAACACAGGTTCACATTATTATATATATATATATATATATATATAAATCCATTAACAGAACCTTACAATTTTTACTAGTAGTAAGGATATGGCACTATTTGTTTAGCCTGGTTAGATCATATACAGTATGTATACTCTATGGGGAATAGTGGTAAAAATGAATACAATTTTTTGCTTTGCTGGTCCAAGTTATTATGCACATAAATTACTTATGGTTAGGGTTTTCCACACTTGTTTTATTGTGCTGTAGAAGCCACAAATAGACAACCTATGGGGAGTGTAGCCACCTATACAGTAGTTACCTTATATCAGCACCTGGTTCAAAGCAATAGGACGTGACATTATTTAGCTATGCAGAGCCTAGGTGCCTCAGAACACTATAGGGGTTCTCCTACTAAGGATTTGCTTACCCCTTGTTGCATTGAAAAAATCTTACAACAGCCTTTTTTTTAACCAGAGTGCCATGGCACCCTGGTGTGCAGTTTGGGTTCTATAGGGGTCCTTGACAAAATGCCTAAAAATTGCCAGCCTTTTTGTTACTCAAAGGAACGAGTTTTATAGTGCAACATTTTAACTTTGAGCACCATGCCACTGGCATCTTTCACTTTATAAAACTCTGGTCTGACCACATCTGGAGTATTCCATCCAGTTCTGGTCACCGGTCCTCAGAAAGGATGTGCTGGAGCTGGAGAGAGTACAGAGTCCAAAGAAGTACAACAAAATTAATAAGGGGATTGGAGGACCTCATATACGAGGAGTGACTACAAGCACTAAATGTATTCTCGCTGGAGAAGGGGACGCTTGAGAGGGGACATGATAGTGATTTACAAATACTTCAATTGTGATCCTGCCATAGGAAAAAATTCTGTTCAGTCTCAGGAAGTGTAAGAGGACATGTGGCCACACAAGATTGGAGGGGAAGCGGTTTAACCTTAAGCTGTGTAGGGTTTTTTTTACTGTGAGGGCGGAAAGAATGTGGAGCTCTCTTCCACAATTGCTGTCGTAAGCTGGGAGTATTGATACTTTTAAAAGACTCTTGGATGTGCATCTTAACCTCTTCATGCCAACGGAATGCAAATATGTGGCCTCAGCTTTAAGGGTTTAAGGGGCAGTCTCTAGCTGCAGACATCACCCCAATACTGTTGTTTAGAGACGACGGTTGGCTTTCTTGTACTAACAACCAATGCTGCTAAGGAGCCGCTCAGCTGTTATTACAAGAAGCAGGATGGGACACCCCCCCCCCCCCCCCGCCACCTTCAACGGGTCGCCCAGCCGGCGCGTCCACCAGTAATTTTTGTTTAAAAGGGACAGTGTAAAAATAGATAAAATAAAATAAGTAAAAAAAAAACAAAAAGGTAAAGCGCCCTGTTCAAACCACACATGTGAGGTACCACCACAATTGTTAGAGCGAGAGAAATAATTCTAGCACTAGACCTCCTCTGTAACTTTAAACAGGTAACCGTTAACATTTTTTAAACCGTCGTTTTTTTAAAGATTTTTTTAAGTCCCGTAGTTTGTCGCCATTCCCCAAGTGTGCGCAATTTTTAAGCAAGACGTGTCAGGTATCTTTTTTACTTGGCTTAACATCATCTTTCATATTATACAAAAAAAAATGATGGGCTAACTTTACTCTTTTGTTTTTTTGTTTTTTTTTTCATGAAAGTGTATTTCTTCCCAAAAAATTGCATTTTAAAGACCACTGCACAAATACCGTGTGACATAAAATATTGCAACAATTTTATTCTCTAGGGTCTCTGATAAAAAATATATATAATGTTTGGGGGATCTAATGAATTTTCTAGCAAAAATACTGATTTTAACTTATAAACAACAAATGTCAGAAAAAGGCTTAGGCTCCAAGGGATTAAAGAACACAACGTTCAGGAATATGGGAAATGATTATCGACACTGACACACACACACCAACACAGGTTGAACTGGATGGACTATTGTCTTTTTTTAATCTTACATACTACGTAACAACATCATATAATAGGGATGGACATCCAGAACCTGCACAGCATCCTTGTTTGCCCCTCTCTGTCAGCACTGGGGTCATGTTGGCAAAGAGAAGGAGATAAAGTGAAGGAGAAGATAAATACTAGAATACTACAGTACCAGTGTGCAAAGATGGAGGAATAAATCCCCTCTAATGTTGGGTGGCCAATGTGTGTAAATGTTGCTGCAATATGTAAAACTTAAGCCCCGTACACACGCACCGATTGTCGGCCGACCGTTCGGCCGTCTTTTGTCCGGTGCTGTCGTGTAGGTTGAAAAGTGCTAAAGACTGCACACAAATTTTGTCGGCCAACAACAACCGACTGCAGAAGTGATGTCATGTGATGGTTAACTTTCCATGTGTTTTTTCTTCTCTGAGCATGCCCAGTCTTGCTCATCTGCTTTTTGTCGGCCGAAATCTGTACTGACTGACGAACAATCGGCCGTTCTTTGTTGGCCTACAAAAATTTTATAGCCTGCACACCAGATTTTGTTCGGCCGAAAAGTCGCAGTCGGTTGTCGGAAGCATCATACTAACAAGCCGACAATCGGCCGATCGGACGTTGGCCGAATATATACGGCCGACAATCAGTACGTGTGTACGGGCCTTTAGTTTAGTTGTTTACATTTTAAAATGGGGTGCCTCGAGATTGCGCAGAATTTTTAAGTGTGCCTTGACTTAAAAAAGGTTGAGAGGCACTGTCTTACAACATATGCTTGGGTGTCCAGGGCTGGAAAACAAAATTGATATAACTCAGGATTATACAGGAAACTGCCAGTGTATGGCTGGCTACTGCCCTAGCCATTGTATATGTAATAAAAGATGGTTAATGTAATTATCATTTCAACATAAATTCGGCAACATATCTGACATCATCAATGCTATAAGTGAGTTGCCAAATGGAGTGGACAAGAGCACAACAACCATTTAGTAAGGTCTTCTGAGCTGGAATTCCCCTTAATTCAACAAAATTCCTATAACGCTAGGAGGATTTGCAGCTGAAAAAAACTCTACCATTTGATCTTGGTACCAGTTGAAAGAGGACTTCATATTATGAAAATGTACCTACTGTATTCCCCAACTTTTCCATTAGTTTGAAGCAGTCTTTTTTCTCTTGTTTGACCCATACCATATATAAGATATGAAGGTTTCTACTGATATGATTTTTTGTTCACTATGTCTGTTCAGGTAGAGCCAGCATGAATTAGTAGGAAGAAGATTGTAGCTTGTGGACATGTGGCAGAAAAGAGGATGCCATTAATGCCAAGGACAAGCAGAAAACTTTATGAAAGTTTCATATTAAAATGTTTTAGTGCTATATGTTTTTGGCCTTAATTGTTCCTCCTAAAAAAGATCAGAGGAGTGAGGCGGTTGCCCAGACCAGCTGATTGTGATCAACTTTCAATAGAGTGAATAAGAAGAAGCCCTCTGTCAAATATTTATTGTTGTCTGTACCTCTGCTATGAAGATTTACCCCTACTGTATTGGTGATCATTCTCAGAGAAGCAGAAAGTGTGGGAGAATCCAAAACTGTCACCAGAACATGAGGTTTAGTGAAATTCTTCTAGTTGGGGGGATATCTGTTTAAAGTACAACTGTCTAAGGCCTCTTTCACACATGCGGACTGTGTGGGGACATTCTAATCCGATTCCCCCCTTAGAGGACAGGGGGGACCTGTCAGGTCTGTCTCCGCACACAGAGCGGAGACAAAGCTGCCATCCACCTGCTTAGCGGGGGATCGACAGATCGATCCCCCGCTGAGAAAAACAGAGACCGCCGACGGAGCAGACAATGTGAAAGGGGCCTAAGGCTCCTTTCACACGGTCCGCCTCCGCCAGCAGACTATATACTGCTCAGCAAGGGATCGATCCCTTGCTGAGCAGGCGGATGACAGCTCCGTCTCTGCTCTGTGTGCGGAGACAGACCTGACAGGTCCCCCCTGTCCTCTAAGGGGGGAATCGGATTAGAATGGACCCCCTGTCCATTCTCATCTGATCCCATCCGATCCGATCCACAAGACGGATGGAAAATAGGGTTTCCATCTGTCCGGATTTGATGGACAGGATTGGATCCGCAGCCCCATAGAAATGCATTGGGCATCCGTTCAGATCCGCCTAAAAATCTGACAGGCGGATCTGAACGGTCCGCATGTGTGAAAGGGGCCTTAGACAGTTGTACTTTAAACAGATATCCCAACTAGAAGAATTCCACTATACCTCATGTTCTGGTGACAGTTTTGGATTCTCCCACACTTTCTGCTTCTCTGAGAATGATCACCAATACAGTAGGGGTAAATCTTCATAGCAGAGGTACAGACAACCAGATGGATGGAAAATACGGTTTCCATCCGTCCGGATTTCACTGACAGGATCGGAATCGGATAGCAGCGGGTGTCAGCGGAGATGTCTCCACTAACATCCGCTGCCCCATAGGGATGCATGGAGGATCCAATCAGATCTGCCTAAAAAACTGACAGGCGGATCTGATCAAATTGTTCGTGTGAAAGGGGCCTAAGAGGAAGAAATTCCTCTCACTTTGGGGGATTTCTTCCAACTTTTTGCTGTATCATTTGGGACATGTTAAACATGAACTCTGGATACTACAGATAACACCTTCTCCTTTTATTTATGCATGTATTTATTTATTTTTGTTGGCGTTCCAATTTTAATAGTAGCTTTTTTTTTTTTCATCTTTTTGATTTTATTGCAATTATGTTCATGAATTATAAGATCAGAGGTGTAGGCAAACCCAGTTATGTACCCATTAAAGAAAGCCTTATTTTTTTCTTAAATAACTTCCTGATATAGGGCTCAACATGTATTGACATGGTTTCTTGTAGTTTGCACAAGATGCAAATGTGACAAGGTGGCAATGCTGGAGCACAAATGGGAGCCAGCTGTCATCCATTAACATAAGGTGTCTGAGCAAGGAATTGCTGATTTAAAAGATTGGAAACAACTTTCTATGTTACATCAACATAGTAAAACTTATTTAAGATTAGGTTTACATTTGTGCATTGTAAGAACATGTTCAAACATATATGCTTTCCCACAATTAACAAAAACACACAGCCCTTTTTAATTCTTAATGGCACCACTCTGCATCTTGCTAATGTATGTGTGTTTGTGTGCATCGAAATACATGGTAACATAAGTGATGCATTTTTCACATGTAGGGCAGTCCATTGCAATTTAAACGAATGGGCTGCCCTAAACGTACCACGTGAAAATGCACAGAGAAGTGTAAAACGTGCGCTCCTTCTGTCGCACCTGCAGAGGTGTGAACTTAGCTTTGGTGATTGGGTTTTGATCTACTTTAATCCCTTGGAGTCGGGGCCTGCCGGCCCTTTAAGGGTTTTAAAATGCCAGGATGCGGGGCTTACGGTCATGTGAAAGCTGTAATTGGCTGTCACATGATCGGAAAGCTCAGAATCACAAGCAGCAAATGGGAGCTTTCCATTAGCCGCTGGATACTGTGCCCAGAGTGCGCAGGGCGCGCTCTCTTGGCACAGCTTATTTGCACTATTGTATGCAAATATGCAGCTGCTCGCCAGCCTTAGTTACAAGCTGATGGGCTACCATGCACAGCTGCACCAGTCTTCCTGCTTTCCATGTGCCACATCCTTCCAGCCTTCCATGTGCCATAGTCTTCCAGCCTTCCATGTTCCACAGTCTTCCTGCCTTCCATGTGCCACAGCCTTTCTGCCCCCTATGTGCCATAGCCTTCCAGCCTTCCATGTGCCATAGTCTTTATGCCTTCCATGTGCCAGCCTTCTATGTGCCACAGTCTTCCTGCTTTCTATGTACCAAGTCTTCCTGCCTTTCATGTACCATGGTCTTCCAGCCTTCCATGTGCCATAGTCTTCCAGCGTTTCATGTGCCAGTCTTTCAGCCTTCCGTGTACCACATTCTTCCTGCCTTCCATCTGCCAGTCTTCCATGTGCCATAGTCTTCCAGCCTTCCATTTGCCACAGTCTTACAGCCTTCCATGTGCCATAGTCTTCCAGTGTTCCATGTGCCATAGTTTTCCAGTGCTCCATGTGCCATAGTCTTCCTGCCTTTTATGTACCATAGTGGTCCTTTCTTCCTGCCTTCCATGTACCATAGTGATCATTCCTGCCTTCCATGTGTCATAGTGTTCCTTCCTTCCTGCCTTCTATGTGCCATAGTGATCCCTCCTTCCTGCCTTCCATCTACCATAGTGGTTTCTCCTTCCTGCCTTCCTTGTACCATAGTGATCCTTCCTGCCTTCCATGTACCATAGTGATCCTTCCTGCCTTCTATGTGCCATAGTGGTCCTTCCTTCCTTCCATGTGCCATAGAGATCCTTTCTTCCTGGCCTCCATGTACCTTAGTGGTCCTTCATTCCTGCTTTCCATGTACCATAGTGATCCTTCCTGCCTTCCATGTGCCATGGTAATTTCTCCTTTCTGCCTTTCATGTAGCATGGTGGTCCTTCCTTCCGTCCTCCCTTCCATGTACCATAGTGATCCTTCCTGCCTTCCATGTACCATATTGATCCTTCCTGCCTTCAATGTTCCATAGTGATTCTTCCTGCCTTCCATATGGCATAGTGATCCTTCTTGCCTTCAAGGCATCATAGTAAACCTTCCTGCCTTCTGTGTGCCATATTGATCCTTCCTGCCTTCCAAGTGCCCTAATGATCCTTCCTTCCTGCCTTTCATCTGCTATAGTGATCCTTCCTGCCTTCCATGTACCATAGTGATCCTTCCTGCCTTCCATATACCTTAGTGATCCCTCTTTCCTTTCTTCCAATGAACCATAGCAATCATTCCTTCCTGCCTTCCATTTACCATAGTGACCCCCCTTTTTGTCTTCCATATACAGTAGTGATCCTTCCCTCTCTCCCTTCCTACCGATTGGTTCACACTGCAGTACTTATTCTTTGGCTCCATCCTGGTTTTATTGGCTCCTTTATAATCCTCTATAAGCTCTCTGTCTATATTCCGTGTATACAAAACCAGATGTATTGGAAGTAATTCTAAATTATTATGAGGTGTATATTTATCCCTGAGACTCCAGCTTGTGGCACAGCAATCAAAGCATGTTTTATAGGTAAAAGCAAGCCCAGGTTTTTCTTAACCATGACTCTTAAGCCCCTCCCACTGTAGTGCATGTCTCCCTAAAGTGTCCATTATTTCCTCAGTTCAAAAGTTGGGAGATATACGTATACATGGGCAGGGCAAGGCAAAAGGGGTGGAGTCAGTGGCAGTGTCGGGGGGGGGGGGAGCGGAAAAATTAGGTTTTTCCTAGGGTGTCAGCCCTGCAGCTGTGAAATGAATGGGGAGTGACATCACCCAAAGTCTTAATATGGGGCTTCTGTTGTTGGATGTGTCCTCTGAACCTGCCTCTACAGAAAAGCCACAAATGAAAGCTCAGCGTTAGATTGGGTCGCATCGGCTTTAAAAAAGGTATGTATACTGTTTTTTCTTCAGAGGGCTAGATAGGTTAGTGTTAGATTGTGAAGGTCTATAGATGCAGGAATTTTAGTGTTAGGGTGGACTTCTACTTTAAGATATCAGTTTTATTTCTTCAATAAAGGTAATGCACAAGGCTGGGGCACCCTCTGTTTTTGCTTTTCCAGTGTTCCCCAGTCCTCAGGGGGCTGCAAAGTCTTGCCCAGCTTCAAGTTGTCAAAGACCTAAGGTTCTGTATTGCTGGAACATCCGGATCAAGCACAGGAGGTTGTTAGTTTTGCTTGCATAATAAAGCAGACGCCTTTGGAAAGCAACATTAAAATTCTGGGGAGAGTGCAGTGTTATGCTGGCCATAGTTATACGGCAGCAGGTCAGGTCTGTTAGGCGAAACGACGTACATGTATGTTGCTTCGTGTAGCAGTTAGTGTAGACGCACGCGCGAGGGGGAGCCAATTAGCAGGTCCGGCGGGCACGATGTCCGCCGGGTACCTACGATTACTCCCCATGGAGACAGAACGCCGATCTGCTGATGTAAACACGGCAGACCGCTGTTCTGTCAGTGATGAACACAGGGATCCTGTGTTCCTCCTATTTAGGAACACAGGTCTATGTGTTCATCCAGTGTGCCCATCCCCCGCACAGTTAGAAAGCATCCCCTAGGAACACATTTAACCCTTTGATCGCCCCTGTTGTTAACCCCTTCCCTGCCAGTGTCATTAGTACAGTAACAGTGCATATTTTTAGCACTGATTACTATAATAATGTCACTGGTCCCCCCAAAATGTGTCTGTTCGCTGCAATGTTGCAGTCCCACTAAAAATCGCTGATTGCCGCCATTGCTAAAATTTAAAAATTACATAAATCTTTCCCCTACTTTGAAGACACGATAACTTTTGCACAAACCAATCAATATACACTTATTGGCATTTTTTTTTACCAAAAATAAGTGACAGAATACATATTGGCCTAAAATGAGGAAAACATTTGATTTTTAATTTTTTTTTATTGGCAATGTTTTATAACTAGGGTTGAGCGGACACCTAGATGTCCGTGTTCGACGGGTTCGGCCGAACTTTAAAAAAAAGTCCGGGTCCGTGTCCCGGACTTTTACCGAACTTTTCCCGGACACCGAACCCCATTGAAGTCAATGGGGACCCGAACTTTAAGGCACTAAAATGGCTCTAAAACACCAAAGGAAAGGGCTAGAGTGCTGCAAATGGCAGCAAAACGTAATTAAGAGCATGGCAAGTGCTCTGCAAACAAATGTGGATAGGGAAATAACTTAAAACAACAAAAAAAAACAGAAAAATAAAACAATGTTCTTCTTCATCTCTGAAGGACGAGGCCCATATGGAGTAGGAGGGAGGTTGAGGTGGTGGTGGATGTGGCGGTGACATAGGCGTGCGCACAGGGTGTGCTGGGTGTGCCTGGGCACACCCTAATCACCTAGGGCACATAGCATTGCCAGTGAGGAGATGGGAAAGATCTCCCTGGGACCTGCTCTGCTCTATTTCTCCTTGCCTACAGGTACATGGCCCCGATACATTACTCTCCCTGCTGGCAAACACATGCATGTGTATTTCAACTTTGGGGTGCACACCTTAATGCAATAGGCTGCGCACACCTATGGGCGGTGTAGGTGGAAGCGGCGGTGGAGGAGGACCAGGGCCGGATTAACAGCATCATGGGCTTGGTGCTGAGGATTTTGAAGGGCCTTAAGGGCCGTGCCTTGCCATGCACCCAGAGGAGGAAGGGTGCAGCCATGCATGCCTAATTCAACATGGGATGCTGTCTCTGAAGCCCATAAACACATCCATGCATCGCCAACTGTCCCTCCTTGTCCGGCCTTCACGCTGTGTGGGGAGGTTCTGAGGGTGCTGCCTGGGGAAGCGAGCATAGAAGCCAGACTTCTGTGTTTACAAGTGACAGAAGAGCGGTAACAGTGAATATGGCCAACCCGGGGCCTATATAAAAGGTAGGGGCCTGGAGCTGCAGCTCCAATAGCCCCTACATTAATCTGGCCCTGAGGAGGAGGACGAGGTAGCCAACACTGCTTCTTTTCAAAAATTTTAAATGAGGGTACACCCCAAAAGAGTGAGAAAGAGCAAAAATGGAACAATGGGTGGGTAAGGTCGGTATCCATTGCTATTCTGCATAAGGTACGGAAAAGTCCCGTGGGATCCATGCCTGGTTCATTTTAATGAACGTGAGCTTGTCCACATTGTCTCTGGACAGGCGGCTGCGCTTGTCTGTTATAACGCCCCCAGCCGTGCTAAATACCCGTTCAGATAATACACTGGCTGCAGGGCACGCCAGCACCTCCAAGGCGTAAAGGGCAAGCTCAGGCCATGTGCCCAATTTGGAGACCCAGAAGTTGAAGGGGGCAGACCCGTCATTCACTACATGTAGGCGTGTGCACACATACTGCTCCACCATGTTGGTAAAATGCTGCCTCCTGCTAAGACGTTCCATCTGAGCTGCTGGTGCTGCTGTTTGTTGTGGCGTGCTGACAAAGCTTTTCCACATTTCGGCCATGCTAACCCTGCCTTCTGAGGTGCTGGCGGTGCCCTGGTTGCGTTGGCGACCTCCTCCTCCTCCTCCTCTGCCTTGTGCTTCCACTGTGGCCCCGCTGTCAGATGGGAATGCCAGCAGCATGGCGTCTACCAGCGTGCGCTTGTACTCGCGCATCTTGCGATCGCGCTCCAGTGAGTGAATTAAGGACGGTACGTTGTCCTTGTAACGGGGATCCAGCAGCGTGGCCACCCAGTAATCAGCACAAGTTAGAATGTGGGCAACTCGGCGGTCGTTGTGGAGACACTGCAGCATGTAATCGCTCATGTGTGCCAGGCTGCCCAGAGGCGACGAAAGGCTGTCCTCTGTGGGAGGTGTATCGTCCGTGTCCTCTGTATCCCCCCAGCCACGCACCAGTGATGGCCATGAGCTGGCCTGGGTGCCACCCTGCTGTGAACATGGTTCCATCTCCTCCTCCAGCTCCTCCTCCTCCTCATCCTCCTCATCCTCCAGAACTGTGCCCCTGCTGGACAATTGTGTCCCTGGCGTTTGTGTGTGCAGGAACCCACCCTCGGAGCCCCTTGCGAATGACTGCCCTGAAAGCCTTTGAAATGTTACCTCTTCATCCTCCTCCTCCTCCTCCTCCTCCTCATCCTGTGCCACATCCTCTTCCATCATCGCCCAAATTGTTTTTTCAAGGAGGCATAGAAGTGGGATAGTTAAGCTGAGAATGGCGTCATTGCCACTGGCCATGTTGGTGGAGTACCCAAAACAGCGCAACAAGGCACAATATATGCAAATGTCAAATATGCAAACTATGCCGCAATTTAATGTTTTTTACACCAAAAGGGTGTGTATTGAATAGCGGAATAGGATAAAAAACTGTGTATCTCACACGTACAAACACAGACTAGGCCCGATTAAATTTTTTCCTACCCTAAAGGGAGGATGAGGAAGAGGAGTATGGAACATGCAGCACCCTCAAATCTTCAGAAGTATGAGATGAACCCCAAAAACTTGGAAAGGTGGATCTCTCTCACACGTACCAACACAGACTATCCCCCAATTTAACTGATCCCCAAAGGTTTTTGATTAAATAGCGGAATAGAAAATATGATCCAAAAAAAGTGTATGTATATCACACGTACACAACCACACTAGGCCCCAATTACTATTGTTTGTACCCCTAAAAGGCTAGATGAGGAGTAGGGGGAGTATGGAACAGGCAGCACCCTCAAACCTTCAGAAGTATGAGATGAACCCCAACAACTTGGAAAGGTGGATCTCTCTCACACGTACCAACACAGACTATCCCCCAATTTAACTGATCCCCAAAGGTTTTTGATTAAATAGCGGAATAGAAAATATGATCCAAAAAAAGTGTATGTATATCACACGTACACAACCACACTAGGCCCCAATTACTATTGTTTGTACCCCTAAAAGGCTAGATGAGGAGTAGGGGGGGTATGGAACAGGCAGCACCCTCAAATCTTCAGAAGTATGAGATGAACCCCAAAAACTTGGAAAGGTGGATCTCTCTCACACGTACCAACACAGACTATCCCCCAATTTAACTGATCCTCAAAGGTTTTTGATTAAATAGCGGAATAGAAAATATGATCCAAAAAAAGTGTATGTATATCACACGTACACAACCACACTAGGCCCCAATTACTATTGTTTGTACCCCTAAAAGGCTAGGAGTAGGGGGAGTATGGAACAGGCAGCACCCTCAAACCTTCAGAAGTATGAGATGAACCCCAACAACTTGGAAAGGTGGATCTCTCTCACACGTACCAACACAGACTATCCCCCAATTTAACTGATCCCCAAAGGTTTTTGATTAAATAGCGGAATAGAAAATATGATCCAAAAAAAGTGTATGTATATCACACGTACACAACCACACTAGGCCCCAATTACTATTGTTTGTACCCCTAAAAGGCTAGATGAGGAGTAGGGGGAGTATGGAACAGGCAGCACCCTCAAACCTTCAGAAGTATGAGATGAACCCCAACAACTTGGAAAGGTGGATCTCTCTCACACGTACCAACACAGACTATCCCCCAATTTAACTGATCCCCAAAGGTTTTTGATTAAATAGCGGAATAGAAAATATGATCCAAAAAAAGTGTATGTATATCACACGTACACAACCACACTAGGCCCCAATTACTATTGTTTGTACCCCTAAAAGGCTAGATGAGGAGTAGGGGGGGTATGGAACAGGCAGCACCCTCAAATCTTCAGAAGTATGAGATGAACCCCAAAAACTTGGAAAGGTGGATCTCTCTCACACGTACCAACACAGACTATCCCCCAATTTAACTGATCCCCAAAGGTTTTTGATTAAATAGCGGAATAGAAAATATGATCCAAAAAAAGTGTATGTATATCACACGTACACAACCACACTAGGCCCCAATTACTATTGTTTGTACCCCTAAAAGGCTAGGAGTAGGGGGAGTATGGAACAGGCAGCACCCTCAAACCTTCAGAAGTATGAGATGAACCCCAACAACTTGGAAAGGTGGATCTCTCTCACACGTACCAACACAGACTATCCCCCAATTTAACTGATCCCCAAAGGTTTTTGATTAAATAGCGGAATAGAAAATATGATCCAAAAAAAGTGTATGTATATCACACGTACACAACCACACTAGGCCCCAATTACTATTGTTTGTACCCCTAAAAGGCTAGGAGTAGGGGGAGTATGGAACAGGCAGCACCCTCAAACCTTCAGAAGTATGAGATGAACCCCAACAACTTGGAAAGGTGGATCTCTCTCACACGTACCAACACAGACTATCCCCCAATTTAACTGATCCCCAAAGGTTTTTGATTAAATAGCGGAATAGAAAATATGATCCAAAAAAAGTGTATGTATATCACACGTACACAACCACACTAGGCCCCAATTACTATTGTTTGTACCCCTAAAAGGCTAGATGAGGAGTAGGGGGGGTATGGAACAGGCAGCACCCTCAAATCTTCAGAAGTATGAGATGAACCCCAAAAACTTGGAAAGGTGGACCTCTCTCACACGTACCAACACAGACTATCCCCCAATTTAACTGATCCCCAAAGGTTTTTGATTAAATAGCGGAATAGAAAATATGATCCAAAAAAAGTGTATGTATATCACACGTACACAACCACACTAGGCCCCAATTACTATTGTTTGTACCCCTAAAAGGCTAAATGAGGAGTAGGGGGGGTATGGAACAGGCAGCACCCTCAAACCTTCAGAAGTATGAGATGAACCCCAACAACTTGGAAAGGTGGATCTCTCTCACACGTACCAACACAGACTATCCCCCAATTTAACTGATCCCCAAAGGTTTTTGATTAAATAGCGGAATAGAAAATATGATCCAAAAAAAGTGTATGTATATCACACGTACACAACCACACTAGGCCCCAATTACTATTGTTTGTACCCCTAAAAGGCTAGATGAGGAGTAGGGGGAGTATGGAACAGGCAGCACCCTCAAACCTTCAGAAGTATGAGATGAACCCCAACAACTTGGAAAGGTGGATCTCTCTCACACGTACCAACACAGACTATCCCCCAATTTAACTGATCCCCAAAGGTTTTTGATTAAATAGCGGAATAGAAAATATGATCCAAAAAAAGTGTATGTATATCACACGTACACAACCACACTAGGCCCCAATTACTATTGTTTGTACCCCTAAAAGGCTAGGAGTAGGGGGAGTATGGAACAGGCAGCACCCTCAAACCTTCAGAAGTATGAGATGAACCCCAACAACTTGGAAAGGTGGATCTCTCTCACACGTACCAACACAGACTATCCCCCAATTTAACTGATCCCCAAAGGTTTTTGATTAAATAGCGGAATAGAAAATATGATCCAAAAAAAGTGTATGTATATCACACGTACACAACCACACTAGGCCCCAATTACTATTGTTTGTACCCCTAAAAGGCTAGATGAGGAGTAGGGGGAGTATGGAACAGGCAGCACCCTCAAACCTTCAGAAGTATGAGATGAACCCCAACAACTTGGAAAGGTGGATCTCTCTCACACGTACCAACACAGACTATCCCCCAATTTAACTGATCCCCAAAGGTTTTTGATTAAATAGCGGAATAGAAAATATGATCCAAAAAAAGTGTATGTATATCACACGTACACAACCACACTAGGCCCCAATTACTATTGTTTGTACCCCTAAAAGGCTAGATGAGGAGTAGGGGGGGTATGGAACAGGCAGCACCCTCAAATCTTCAGAAGTATGAGATGAACCCCAAAAACTTGGAAAGGTGGATCTCTCTCACACGTACCAACACAGACTATCCCCCAATTTAACTGATCCCCAAAGGTTTTTGATTAAATAGCGGAATAGAAAATATGATCCAAAAAAAGTGTATGTATATCACACGTACACAACCACACTAGGCCCCAATTACTATTGTTTGTACCCCTAAAAGGCTAGGAGTAGGGGGAGTATGGAACAGGCAGCACCCTCAAACCTTCAGAAGTATGAGATGAACCCCAACAACTTGGAAAGGTGGATCTCTCTCACACGTACCAACACAGACTATCCCCCAATTTAACTGATCCCCAAAGGTTTTTGATTAAATAGCGGAATAGAAAATATGATCCAAAAAAAGTGTATGTATATCACACGTACACAACCACACTAGGCCCCAATTACTATTGTTTGTACCCCTAAAAGGCTAGGAGTAGGGGGAGTATGGAACAGGCAGCACCCTCAAACCTTCAGAAGTATGAGATGAACCCCAACAACTTGGAAAGGTGGATCTCTCTCACACGTACCAACACAGACTATCCCCCAATTTAACTGATCCCCAAAGGTTTTTGATTAAATAGCGGAATAGAAAATATGATCCAAAAAAAGTGTATGTATATCACACGTACACAACCACACTAGGCCCCAATTACTATTGTTTGTACCCCTAAAAGGCTAGATGAGGAGTAGGGGGGGTATGGAACAGGCAGCACCCTCAAATCTTCAGAAGTATGAGATGAACCCCAAAAACTTGGAAAGGTGGACCTCTCTCACACGTACCAACACAGACTATCCCCCAATTTAACTGATCCCCAAAGGTTTTTGATTAAATAGCGGAATAGAAAATATGATCCAAAAAAAGTGTATGTATATCACACGTACACAACCACACTAGGCCCCAATTACTATTGTTTGTACCCCTAAAAGGCTAAATGAGGAGTAGGGGGGGTATGGAACAGGCAGCACCCTCAAACCTTCAGAAGTATGAGATGAACCCCAACAACTTGGAAAGGTGGATCTCTCTCACACGTACCAACACAGACTATCCCCCAATTTAACTGATCCCCAAAGGTTTTTGATTAAATAGCGGAATAGAAAATATGATCCAAAAAAAGTGTATGTATATCACACGTACACAACCACACTAGGCCCCAATTACTATTGTTTGTACCCCTAAAAGGCTAGATGAGGAGTAGGGGGGGTATGGAACAGGCAGCACCCTCAAACCTTCATAAGTATGAGATGAACCCCAACAACTTGGAAAGGTGGATCTCTCTCACACGTACCAACACAGACTATCCCCCAATTTAACTGATCCCCAAAGGTTTTTGATTAAATAGCGGAATAGAAAATATGATCCAAAAAAAGTGTATGTATATCACACGTACACAACCACACTAGGCCCCAATTACTATTGTTTGTACCCCTAAAAGGCTAGATGAGGAGTAGGGGGGGTATGGAACAGGCAGCACCCTCAAACCTTCAGAAGTATGAGATGAACCCCAACAACTTGGAAAGGTGGATCTCTCTCACACGTACCAACACAGACTATCCCCCAATTTAACTGATCCCCAAAGGTTTTTGATTAAATAGCGGAATAGAAAATATGATCCAAAAAAAGTGTATGTATATCACACGTACACAACCACACTAGGCCCCAATTACTATTGTTTGTACCCCTAAAAGGCTAGATGAGGAGTAGGGGGGGTATGGAACAGGCAGCACCCTCAAACCTTCAGAAGTATGAGATGAACCCCAACAACTTGGAAAGGTGGATCTCTCTCACACGTACCAACACAGACTATCCCCCAATTTAACTGATCCCCAAAGGTTTTTGATTAAATAGCGGAATAGAAAATATGATCCAAAAAAAGTGTATGTATATCACACGTACACAACCACACTAGGCCCCAATTACTATTGTTTGTACCCCTAAAAGGCTAGGAGTAGGGGGAGTATGGAACAGGCAGCACCCTCAAACCTTCAGAAGTATGAGATGAACCCCAACAACTTGGAAAGGTGGATCTCTCTCACACGTACCAACACAGACTATCCCCCAATTTAACTGATCCCCAAAGGTTTTTGATTAAATAGCGGAATAGAAAATATGATCCAAAAAAAGTGTATGTATATCACACGTACACAACCACACTAGGCCCCAATTACTATTGTTTGTACCCCTAAAAGGCTAGATGAGGAGTAGGGGGAGTATGGAACAGGCAGCACCCTCAAATCTTCAGAAGTATGAGATTGTGTTCACTGTACCCCACAAAGATTGAGTTCACTGCACCCCACAATGATTGTGTTCACTGCACCCCACAAAGATTGTGTTCACTGCACCTCACAAAGATTGTGTTCACTGTACCCCCCAAAGATTGTGTTCACTGCACCCCACAAAGATTCTGTTCACTGTACCCCACAAAGATTGTGTTCACTGCACCCTAAAAGGATGTTGTTCACTGCACCCCACAAAGATTGTGTTCACTGCACCCTAAAAGGATGTTGTTCACTGCACCCCAAAAAGATTGTGTTCACTGTACCCCCCCAAAGATTGTGTTCACTGCACCCCACAAAGATTGTGTTCACTGCACCCCAAAAAGATTGTGTTCACTGTACCCCCCAAAGATTGTGTTCACTGCACCCCAAAAAGATTGTGTTCACTGTACCCCCCAAAGATTGTGTTCACTGCACCCCACAAAGATTCTGTTCACTGTACCCCACAAAGATTGTGTTCACTGCACCCCAAAAAGATTGTGTTCACTGTACCCCCCCAAAGATTGTGTTCACTGCACCCCACAAAGATTCTGTTCACTGCACCCCACAAAGGATTTTGTTCACTGCACCCCAAAAAGATTGTGTTCACTGCACCCCAAAAAGGATTTTGATCACTGCACCCCAAAAAGGATGTTGTTCACTGCACCCCAAAAATGATTTTGTTCACTCCACCCCAAAAAGATTGTGTTCACTGCACCCCACAAAGATTGTGTTCACTGCACCCCAAAAAGATTGTGTTCACTGTACCCCCCAAAGATTGTGTTCACTGCACCCCACAAAGATTCTGTTCACTGTACCCCACAAAGATTGTGTTCACTGCACCCCAAAAAGATTGTGTTCACTGCACCCCAAAAAGGATGTTGTTCACTGCACCCCAAAAAGGATGTTGTTCACTCCACCCCAAAAAGATTGTGTTCACTGCACCCCACAAAGATTGTGTTCACTGCACCCCAAAAATGATTTTGTTCACTGCACCCCAAAAAGGATTTTGTTCACTGCACCCCAAAAAGGATGTTGTTCACTCCACCCCAAAAAGATTGTGTTCACTGCACCCCAAAAAGATTGTGTTCACTGCACCCCACAAAGGATTTTGTTCACTGCACCCCAAAAAGATTGTGTTCACTGCACCCCAAAAAGGATGTTGTTCACTGCACCCCAAAAAGGATTTTGTTCACTGCACCCCAAAAAGATTGTGTTCACTGCACCCCACAAAGGATTTTGTTCACTGCACCCCACAAAGATTGTGTTCACTGCACACCAAAAAGGATTGTGTTCACTGCACCCCAAAAAGATTTTGTTCACTGCACCCCAAAAAGATTGTGTTCACTGCAGCCCAAAAAGATTGTGTTCACTGCAGCCCAAAAAGATTGTGTTCACTGCAGCCCAAAAAGATTGTGTTCACTGCAGCTCACACACAGAAAAATGGATGTGGATCACTGACACCTGCCTATCTCCAATCCCACACCACACAGCAATATCGATTGTAGTTTGTAGAACACAGTTTACCTAAAATTCAGCAGACTCTGTCCCTAACAGGATTGAGAAGAGATCGTAGATCAGGATTGAGTGCAGATTCACCCCACCCCCCACACAGCAATATCGATTGTAGTTTGTAGAAGACACTGACCCTATAATTCAGCAGACTCTATCCCTAAAATGCCTACAACTCGCCCTGCCTAAACACTCCGACCTGTCCCTCAATTCTATCCGGACACAAATGGTTTTTTCCTGCCTATCTTTCCCTAATCAGCAGCCAGCACATTGATGTGTGCTCTGTCCCTTAGCTAAGCAGCAGAATGACGCTGCTGCGGCGGCTGCCTCGAACTTATAAAGACTTGGTCACATGCTTCAGACGGCCAATCACAGCTACTAAGACATTTGCAGGCATGGCTGGGATGGCTTAAGGCACACCAGTTAAACGATTGTTGATTGGCTGTTGAAAGCCCGCCATGAAAAGAGCGCCAAAGCATGCAAAACCCGGAAATAAAACGACCGAACACGGATTTTTACCCGAACATACAGTAAAGTGTCCGTGTCCGTGTTCGGGTAAAAAAAATCCAATTATTCGGTACGAACACGAATAATACAGTCCGTGTTCGCTCAACACTATTTATAACATAAAGTAAAAAATATTGTTTGTTTTTTTTTCAGAATTGTCGCTCTTCTTTTGTTTACAGCGCAAAAAATAGAACTTTTGGTGATTAAATACCATCAAAAGAAAGCTCTATTTGTGGGGAAAGAAGAACATCAATTTTATTTGGGTACAGTGTTGCATGGCCGCGCAATTGTCAGTTAAAGTAACGCAGTGCTGTATCGCAAAAAATGGCCTGTTCATTAAGGGGGTAAAATGTTTTGGTCCTTAGGTGGTTAAAACTTTACATATTTTGTACTTTCCTGTTCCCTAAGGTACATTAACCACCTACCCACTAGGCACTTATACCCCCTTCCTAACCAGACCAATTTTCAGCTTTCAGTGCTCTCACATTTTAAATGACAATTACTCAGTCATGCAATACTGTACCCATATGAAATTTTTGTCTTTTTTTTCACACAAATAGAGATTTATTTTGGTGTTATTTGTTCATCACTGTTCATCACTAGTGTTGAGCGAACACGGACTGTATTATTCGTGTTCGTACCGAATAATTGGATTTTTTGTACCCGAACACGGACACGGACACTTTACTGTATGTTCGGGTAAAAATCCGTGTTCGGTCGTTTTATTTCCGGGTTTTGCATGCTTTGGCGCTCTTTTCATGGCGGGCTTTCAACAGCCAATCAACAATCGTTTAACTGGTGTGCCTTAAGCCATCCCAGCCATGCCTGCAAATGTCTCAGTAGCTGTGATTGGCCGTCTGAAGCATGTGACCAAGTCTTTATAAGTTCGAGGCAGCCGCAGCGGCGTCATTATGCTGCTTAGATTCAGGGACAGAGCACACATCAACGTGCTGGCTGCTGATTAGGGAAAGATAGGCAGGAAAAAACCATTTGTGTCCGGATAGAATTGAGGGACAGGTCGGAGTGTTTAGGCAGGGCGAGTTGTAGGCATTTTAGGGATAGAGTCTGCTGAATTATATAGGGTCAGTGTCTTCTACAAACTACAATCGATATTGCTGTGTGGGGGGTGGGGTCTGCACTCAATCCTGATCTACGATCTCTTCTCAATCCTGTTAGGGACAGAGTCTGCTGAATTTTAGGGAAACTGTGTTCTACAAACTACAATCGATATTGCTGTGTGGTGTGGGATTGGAGATAGGCAGGTGTCAGTGATCCACATCCATTTTTCTGTGTGTGAGCTGCAGTGAACACAATCTTTTTGGGCTGCAGTGAACACAATCTTTTTGGGCTGCAGTGAACACAATCTTTTTGGGCTGCAGTGAACACAATCTTTTTGGGCTGCAGTGAACACAATCTTTTTGGGCTGCAGTGAACACAATCTTTTTGGGGTGCAGTGAACAAAATCTTTTTGGGGTGCAGTGAACACAATCCTTTTTGGTGTGCAGTGAACACAATCTTTGTGGGGTGCAGTGAACAAAATCCTTTGTGGGGTGCAGTGAACACAATCTTTTTGGGGTGCAGTGAACAAAATCCTTTTTGGGGTGCAGTGAACAACATCCTTTTTGGGGTGCAGTGAACACAATCTTTTTGGGGTGCAGTGAACAAAATCCTTTGTGGGGTGCAGTGAACACAATCTTTTTGGGGTGCAGTGAACACAATCTTTTTGGGGTGGAGTGAACAACATCCTTTTTGGGGTGCAGTGAACAAAATCCTTTTTGGGGTGCAGTGAACAAAATCATTTTTGGGGTGCAGTGAACACAATCTTTTTGGGGTGCAGTGAACACAATCTTTGTGGGGTGCAGTGAACACAATCTTTTTGGGGTGGAGTGAACAACATCCTTTTTGGGGTGCAGTGAACAACATCCTTTTTGGGGTGCAGTGAACACAATCTTTTTGGGGTGCAGTGAACACAATCTTTGTGGGGTACAGTGAACAGAATCTTTGTGGGGTGCAGTGAACACAATCTTTGGGGGGTACAGTGAACACAATCTTTGTGAGGTGCAGTGAACACAATCTTTGTGGGGTGCAGTGAACACAATCATTGTGGGGTGCAGTGAACTCAATCTTTGTGGGGTACAGTGAACACAATCTCATACTGAAGGTTTGAGGGTGCTGCCTGTTCCATACTCCCCCTACTCCTCATCTAGCCTTTTAGGGGTACAAACAATAGTAATTGGGGCCTAGTGTGGTTGTGTACGTGTGATATACATACACTTTTTTGGGATCATATTTTCTATTCCGCTATTTAATCAAAAACCTTTGGGGATCAGTTAAATTGGGGGATAGTCTGTGTTGGTACGTGTGAGAGAGATCCACCTTTCCAAGTTGTTGGGGTTCATCTCATACTTCTGAAGGTTTGAGGGTGCTGCCTGTTCCATACTCCCCCTACTCCTAGCCTTTTAGGGGTACAAACAATAGTAATTGGGGCCTAGTGTGGTTGTGTACGTGTGATATACATACACTTTTTTGGGATCATATTTTCTATTCCGCTATTTAATCAAAAACCTTTGGGGATCAGTTAAATTGGGGGATAGTCTGTGTTGGTACGTGTGAGAGAGATCCACCTTTCCAAGTTGTTGGGGTTCATCTCATACTTCTGAAGGTTTGAGGGTGCTGCCTGTTCCATACTCCCCCTACTCCTAGCCTTTTAGGGGTACAAACAATAGTAATTGGGGCCTAGTGTGGTTGTGTACGTGTGATATACATACACTTTTTTGGGATCATATTTTCTATTCCGCTATTTAATCAAAAACCTTTGGGGATCAGTTAAATTGGGGGATAGTCTGTGTTGGTACGTGTGAGAGAGATCCACCTTTCCAAGTTGTTGAGGTTCATCTCATACTTCTGAAGGTTTGAGGGTGCTGCCTGTTCCATACTCCCCCTACTCCTAGCCTTTTAGGGGTACAAACAATAGTAATTGGGGCCTAGTGTGGTTGTGTACGTGTGATATACATACACTTTTTTGGGATCATATTTTCTATTCCGCTATTTAATCAAAAACCTCTGGGGATCAGTTAAATTGGGGGATAGTCTGTGTTGGTACGTGTGAGAGAGATCCACCTTTCCAAGTTGTTGGGGTTCATCTCATACTTCTGAAGGTTTGAGGGTGCTGCCTGTTCCATACTCCCCCTACTCCTAGCCTTTTAGGGGTACAAACAATAGTAATTGGGGCCTAGTGTGGTTGTGTACGTGTGATATACATACACTTTTTTGGGATCATATTTTCTATTCCGCTATTTAATCAAAAACCTTTGGGGATCAGTTAAATTGGGGGATAGTCTGTGTTGGTACGTGTGAGAGAGATCCACCTTTCCAAGTTGTTGGGGTTCATCTCATACTTCTGAAGGTTTGAGGGTGCTGCCTGTTCCATACTCCCCCTACTCCTAGCCTTTTAGGGGTACAAACAATAGTAATTGGGGCCTAGTGTGGTTGTGTACGTGTGATATACATACACTTTTTTTGGATCATATTTTCTATTCCGCTATTTAATCAAAAACCTTTGGGGATCAGTTAAATTGGGGGATAGTCTGTGTTGGTACGTGTGAGAGAGATCCACCTTTCCAAGTTGTTGGGGTTCATCTCATACTTCTGAAGGTTTGAGGGTGCTGCCTGTTCCATACTCCCCCTACTCCTAGCCTTTTAGGGGTACAAACAATAGTAATTGGGGCCTAGTGTGGTTGTGTACGTGTGATATACATACACTTTTTTGGGATCATATTTTCTATTCCGCTATTTAATCAAAAACCTTTGGGGATCAGTTAAATTGGGGGATAGTCTGTGTTGGTACGTGTGAGAGAGATCCACCTTTCCAAGTTGTTGGGGTTCATCTCATACTTCTGAAGGTTTGAGGGTGCTGCCTGTTCCATACCCCCCCTACTCCTCATCTAGCCTTTTAGGGGTACAAACAATAGTAATTGGGGCCTAGTGTGGTTGTGTACGTGTGATATACATACACTTTTTTTGGATCATATTTTCTATTCCGCTATTTAATCAAAAACCTTTGGGGATCAGTTAAATTGGGGGATAGTCTGTGTCGGTACGTGTGAGAGAGATCCACCTTTCCAAGTTGTTGGGGTTCATCTCATACTTCTGAAGGTTTGAGGGTGCTGCCTGTTCCATACTCCCCCTACTCCTCATCTAGCCTTTTAGGGGTACAAACAATAGTAATTGGGGCCTAGTGTGGTTGTGTACGTGTGATATACATACACTTTTTTTGGATCATATTTTCTATTCCGCTATTTAATCAAAAACCTTTGGGGATCAGTTAAATTGGGGGATAGTCTGTGTTGGTACGTGTGAGAGAGATCCACCTTTCCAAGTTGTTGGGGTTCATCTCATACTTCTGAAGGTTTGAGGGTGCTGCCTGTTCCATACTCCCCCTACTCCTCATCTAGCCTTTTAGGGGTACAAACAATAGTAATTGGGGCCCAGTGTGGTTGTGTACGTGTGATATACATACACTTTTTTGGGATCATATTTTCTATTCCGCTATTTAATCAAAAACCTTTGGGGATCAGTTAAATTGGGGGATAGTCTGTGTCGGTACGTGTGAGAGAGATCCACCTTTCCAAGTTGTTGGGGTTCATCTCATACTTCTGAAGGTTTGAGGGTGCTGCCTGTTCCATACCCCCCCTACTCCTCATCTAGCCTTTTAGGGGTACAAACAATAGTAATTGGGGCCTAGTGTGGTTGTGTACGTGCGAGATACATACACTTTTTTTGATCATATTTCCTACTCCGCTATTCAATAAAAACCTTTGAGGATCAATTGAATTGCGGGATAGTCTGTGTCGGTACGTGTGAGAGAGATCCACCTTTCCAAGTTGTTGGGGTTCATCTCATACTTCTGAAGGTTTGAGGGTGCTGCCTGTTCCATACTCCCCCTACTCCTCATCTAGCCTTTTAGGGGTACAAACAATAGTAATTGGGGCCCAGTGTGGTTGTGTACGTGTGATATACATACACTTTTTTGGGATCATATTTTCTATTCCGCTATTTAATCAAAAACCTTTGGGGATCAGTTAAATTGGGGGATAGTCTGTGTCGGTACGTGTGAGAGAGATCCACCTTTCCAAGTTGTTGGGGTTCATCTCATACTTCTGAAGGTTTGAGGGTGCTGCCTGTTCCATACCCCCCCTACTCCTCATCTAGCCTTTTAGGGGTACAAACAATAGTAATTGGGGCCTAGTGTGGTTGTGTACGTGCGAGATACATACACTTTTTTTGATCATATTTCCTATTCCGCTATTCAATAAAAACCTTTGAGGATCAATTGAATTGCGGGATAGTCTGTGTCGGTACGTGTGAGAGAGATCCACCTTTCCAAGTTGTTGGGGTTCATCTCATACTTCTGAAGGTTTGAGGGTGCTGCCTGTTCCATACTCCCCCTACTCCTCATCTAGCCTTTTAGGGGTACAAACAATAGTAATTGGGGCCCAGTGTGGTTGTGTACGTGTGATATACATACACTTTTTTTGGATCATATTTTCTATTCCGCTATTTAATTTAACTGGGCCTCCATGCGAGACCTGTGTGCCTTGTTGCGCTGTTTTGAGTACTCCACCAACATGGCCAGTGGCAATGACGCCGTTCTCAGCTTAACTATCCCACTTCCATGCCTCCTTGAAAAAACAATTCGGGCGATGATGGAAGAGGATGTGGCACAGGATGAGGAGGAGGAGGAGGATGAAGAGGTAACATTTCCAAGGCTTTCAGGGCAGTCATTCGCAAGGGGCTCCGAGGGTGGGTTCCTGCACACGCAAACGCCAGGGACGCAATTGTCCAGCAGGGGCACAGTTCTGGAGGATGAGGAGGATGAGGAGGAGGAGGAGCTGGAGGAGGAGATGGAACCATGTTCACAGCAGGGTGGCACCCAGGCCAGCTCATGGCCATCACTGGTGCGTGGCTGGGGGGATACAGAGGACACGGACGATACACCTCCCACAGAGGACAGCCTTTCGTTGCCTCTGGGCAGCCTGGCACACATGAGCGATTACATGCTGCAGTGTCTCCACAACGACCGCCGAGTTGCCCACATTCTAACTTGTGCTGATTACTGGGTGGCCACGCTGCTGGATCCCCGTTACAAGGACAACGTACCGTCCTTAATTCACTCACTGGAGCGCGATCGCAAGATGCGCGAGTACAAGCGCACGCTGGTAGACGCCATGCTGCTGGCATTCCCATCTGACAGCGGGGCCACAGTGGAAGCACAAGGCAGAGGAGGAGGAGGAGGAGGTCGCCAACGCAACCAGGGCACCGCCAGCACCTCAGAAGGCAGGGTTAGCATGGCCGAAATGTGGAAAAGCTTTGTCAGCACGCCACAACAAACAGCAGCACCAGCAGCTCAGATGGAACGTCTTAGCAGGAGGCAGCATTTTACCAACATGGTGGAGCAGTATGTGTGCACACGCCTACATGTAGTGAATGACGGGTCTGCCCCCTTAAACTTCTGGGTCTCCAAATTGGGCACATGGCTTGAGCTTGCCCTTTACGCCTTGGAGGTGCTGGCGTGCCCTGCAGCCAGTGTATTATCTGAACGGGTATTTAGCACGGCTGGGGGCGTTATAACAGACAAGCGCAGCCGCCTGTCCAGAGACAATGTGGACAAGCTCACGTTCATTAAAATGAACCAGGCATGGATCCCACGGGACTTTTCCGTACCTTATGCAGAATAGCAATGGATACCGACCTTACCCACCCATTGTTCCATTTTTGCTCTTTCTCACTCTTTTGGGGTGTACCCTCATTTAAAATTTTTGAAAAGAAGCAGTGTTGGCTACCTCGTCCTCCTCCTCAGGGCCAGATTAATGTAGGGGCTATTGGAGCTGCAGCTCCAGGCCCCTACCTTTTATATAGGCCCCGGGTTGGCCATATTCACTGTTACCGCTCTTCTGTCACTTGTAAACACAGAAGTCTGGCTTCTATGCTCGCTTCCCCAGGCAGCACCCTCAGAACCTCCCCACACAGCGTGAAGGCCGGACAAGGAGGGACAGTTGGCGATGCATGGATGTGTTTATGGGCTTCAGAGACAGCATCCCATGTTGAATTAGGCATGCATGGCTGCACCCTTCCTCCTCTGGGTGCATGGCAAGGCACGGCCCTTAAGGCCCTTCAAAATCCTCAGCACCAAGCCCATGATGCTGTTAATCCGGCCCTGGTCCTCCTCCACCGCCGCTTCCACCTACACCGCCCATAGGTGTGCGCAGCCTATTGCATTAAGGTGTGCACCCCAAAGTTGAAATACACATGCATGTGTTTGCCAGCAGGGAGAGTAATGTATCGGGGCCATGTACCTGTAGGCAAGGAGAAATAGAGCAGAGCAGGTCCCAGGGAGATCTTTCCCATCTCCTCACTGGCAATGCTATGTGCCCTAGGTGATTAGGGTGTGCCCAGGCACACCCAGCACACCCTGTGCGCACGCCTATGTCACCGCTAGGCTTGTGACGGTATCAGATTTTCATGCTGCGATTAATTGATTAAGGTTTTGCCACGGTATACGGTATTATCACGGTATTCTATTATTAAATTTAAATTATTAAATTTCCACCTCACTTCAATTTCATTGCTGAATTTAGGGGCTTTGGTTCACTTATGCACATTATTATATAGTCAGTCAGTACAGACTCTGTGAACCAGGCCTAAAATAGGTCATCAAGCAGTGTCTGGCCTAACTGGTGATAACTGGTTCTGGCGCTCGGCTCCGATCCGATGGCCTGGTCATTAAGAGGGCAAATCCTTGTGGTCAAGAAGTGGTTAAACCTGAAGGAGGTGTTATTTATAAATTACTTTACTATTGCTTTAGGCCTGGTTCACATGTATGCGGGTTGGTGGTTCACATTTGCACAGGCATAGCAGCCCATTGATTTGAATGGGCTGCTATGCCCTCATTTTCCGCAGAAAAAAGGTGCATGCAGCATTTTTTTAAAATTCAGTGGCCTTGAAATCCATCCTGCTTTTGCACCATGCGACTAACCTGCAGTTCCTGCTCTGGCAAGCTTTCTGCATTTTTTGTATACGTGGGCACGGCATTTAAAAATAAACAGTTTGCGTGTGCAGCAACGGCAGGTAAGTCGCATGGTGCAAAAGAAGGATGGATTTCATGGCCACTGCATTTTTTTAAATTCTGCATGCACCTTTTTTCAGCTGAAAACGCAGGCATAGCAGCTCAAGCCCATTCACATCAATGGGCTGCTATGCCTGTGCAAATGTGGGCCCCCAACCCGCATACATGTGAACCAGGCCTAAAGCAATAGTAAAGTCATTAATTGGTTAAACCTGCAGGAGGACCGGTGTTTTTATCTATTAATGACTTTACTATTGCTTTAGGCCTGGTTCACATGTATGCGGGTTGGGGGCCCACATTTGCACAGGCATAGCAGCCCATTGATGTGAATGGGCTTGAGCTGCTATGCCTGCGTTTTCAGCTGAAAAAAGGTGCATGCAGAATTTAAAAAAATGCAGTGGCCATGAAATCCATCCTTCTTTTGCACCATGCGACTTACCTGCCGTTGCTGCACACGCAAACTGTTTATTTTTAAATGCCGTGCCCACGTATACAAAAAATGCAGAAAGCTTGCCAGAGCAGGAACTGCAGGTTAGTCGCATGGTGCAAAAGCAGGATGGATTTCAAGGCCACTGAATTTAAAAAAAATGCTGCATGCACCTTTTTTCTGCGGAAAATGAGGGCATAGCAGCCCGTTCAAATCAATGGGCTGCTATGCCTGTGCAAATGTGGGCCGCCAACCCGCATACATGTGAACCGCCAACCCGCATACATGTGAACCACCAACCCGCATACATGTGAACCAGGCCTAAAGCAATAGTAAAGTCATTAATAGATAAAAACACCGGTCCTCCTGCAGGTTTAACCACTTCTGGATCGCAAGGATTTGCCCCTTTAAAGACCAGGCCATCGGATCAGAGCGCCAGGACCAGTCATCACCAGGTAGGCCAGACACTGCTTGATGGCTATATAATAATGTAATGTGGGCTGCTAGGCGTGTGTGTGTGTATATATATATTTATTAGAGCTGCACGATTCTGGCCAAAATGAGAATCACGATTTTTTAGCTTGGAATAAAGATCACGATTCTCTCACGATTCTCTGTGTAACAAAAAAAAAAAAAATTGGGATAACTTTACTGTTACGTTTTTTTTTTTTTTTTTATTCATTAAAGTCTAATCATTGCGTTTGAAAGACTGCTGCGCAAATACAGTGTGACATAAAATATTACAACAATCGCCATTTTATTCTGTAGGGTCTCTGCTAAAAAAATATATAAAATGTTTGGGGGTTCTAAGTACTTTTCTAGCAAAAAAAAAACTGATTTTAACTTGCAAACAGCAAGTGTCAGAAAAAGATCCAGTCTTTAAGAGGTTAAACTTCCTTTCTCCCTGGCAGAGGGAAGGAAAAGATACAAATGTAATCATTTTTGTTTATAGTTAGGAGACTTAATGCTGAAAGGTGTTAGCTGAGTGAGTGAATGAGTCATCCAGCTCACTGAAATGTATCAATTCACAAGTCAGGCAGACTTGACAGAGAAACTCGGTATTTTAAAAATGCCACAATAACAATACCGTGGCTATGCAATACCGCGATATATCGAATTACCGAAAACCGGCATATGTCTAGTCACCGCCACATCCACCACCACCTCAACCTCCCTCCTACTCCATATGGGCCTCGTCCTTCAGAGATGAAGAAGAACATTGTTTTATTTTTCTGTTTTTTTTTGTTGTTTTAAGTTATTTCCCTATCCACATTTGTTTGCAGAGCACTTGCCATGCTCTTAATTACGTTTTGCTGCCATTTGCAGCACTCTAGCCCTTTCCTTTGGTGTTTTAGAGCCATTTTAGTGCCTTAAAGTTCGGGTCCCCATTGACTTCAATGGGGTTCGGTGTCCGGGAAAAGTTCGGTAAAAGTCCGGGACACGGACCCGGACTTTTTTTTAAAGTTCGGCCGAACCCGTCGAACACGGACATCTAGGTGTTCGCTCAACCCTATTCATCACTGTGTTTTTTATTTTTTTGTGCTATAAATGAAAAAAGACAAATAATTTTGTATAAAATGCATTTTTCTTTGTTTTGGTTTTCAAATTTTGGAAATTTAATAATTTTTCTTCATACATTTTGGACAAAAGTAATACTGCTACATATCTTTGGTAAACATAACCCAAATAAGTATATATTATTTGGTCTTTACCCCTTTTTGTAAAGAAGACATTCAAAGGTATTTAGTAAGAGGCATAGTGAGTTTTTTTAAGTTGTCGTCTTTTCACACAATTCTTTGAAAAATTAAGATTTTTTATTTATTTTTTATTTTTTTCCACAAAATTGTCATATTACCAAGTTATTTCCCACACACTGTATAGGCATACTTGCAACTACATGAGGCAAAAAGAGATGACCACACTCCGATACCAATGGTAATGAGTAAGCGACATCTCTAAGTCGTGAAACGCGTCTGTCTTTTGTGTCTGCCAGTGTGTTGTTCCAGTTTGCCTATTGTTTGATGTGGAATAAATATACTCCAATTTTTGATTTATATCGGAGTGCGGTCATCTCTTATTGCCTCATACGATTTTGGATTGCGGATCCGACCGGCACCCGACACCCATCCCACCTGGAGCGGTCTTTCCCATTTGGACTTCATCTATACTTGCAACTACAACCCAAAATACATTCTGCTACTCCTCCTGAGTATGGCAGTACCACATGTGTGGGACTTTTACACAGCCTGGCAAGATAGGAGAGAACTGAACCGGGCATACGCCGGTTTGTTGACAACTGATAGCTGACAACTGGATGGAGCGATCACTTGGTAAAGGGCCGCTGTCATTGGCCCTTTACCACGATCTGTGATGCGCCCAGTCTGGTGGACACAGACACTTCCATTAGCTCGCCCCAGGGGGCACGTGGGAAGCCCAATCTAGGGAGGACGTCATTGTACGCCCTCCCAGAATAAGCCGACCGCACTGTAGCCATCATTTTTCTATGGCCCGGTTGGCAGGTAGTTAAACAGTAATCATGGATCTCTATGCACACTGCTTGCATTGGATCTATTAGTATTCTCACTGAATAACAAACTTATATTGTCTTGGCTTTATGAAGTTTATTTAAAACATACAGCGAACAATAGACATTTGCCCATGTTTCAGCAAGAGTCGATGTATCTTACCTAACATAACATATTGATCTGTAACTCCTTAGAGACTGGACAAAGGTATTTCCATTAAATGATTCACTGTACATGAAAACATTAGCACAGCTTTAAGGGCCACCATGCCTGCAGTGACAAAGTTTTCTTATGTCACCCAGCCCCTCTCCTCTTTCTTCAAGAGTCATGAGCCTGAGGGAGAGGGAAATTAAATTGAAAAAAAATAAATAAATCAAAAATTAGAATTGATTAGATAAATAATTTCCCTTAGTCTGTTTCTTAATAAGTGATTGATCCACTAATCAATATTCATTATTTCCTAGGCTCTACCAAACTGTTTATTGAACAAATGAATAGCTGAAACTACAGTGACATGAAATAAAAAAAAAAAAAAAAAAAAAGTGAAGCCATTTTTTTAATAACTTGGGCTGAACAGATCATCCTGTTTTAACTGGTTGTTCCACGCCAGTGAACTTGTCACTGAATCCATTTGTGTGATAGAGAAGCAGGGAATCTTGGTAATAGAATGTAATATGCTATAAATGATTTTCTATAGTACAATATGTTGTATTTGTTTAACATTGTATGTGCATGCCTCATTTGTTACTCCACATTTTGTATGCATATCCGCATGTACATGCCCAGAATTATTATATCACATTTAAGATTATGATTTCATCAAATGAAAACCCCTGAAGTCTGTTTTGCATTCATTATTGCATGTATTTGTGTAGCATTTATATCAGCGGGTTATATAAAGCTGTGCACTTTATTAGAATATCAACAAAGCCTCAGCTGGAGTCACAATCCTGATCCAGCAGTAAAATATAAAAGGATGTGTCAGATATATTATGATTTACGGTGCCTTAGCAGAACTGTATCTTGAATTTTTGATACCCTATGCAAAAAAGTCCCTTTTTGTAGGAGCCCCTCTTTTGTTCATCATCACATTTATATTATTATTATTATTATTATTACGCAATATACAATAAATGGAGGTTAGGAGTAAAAAGAAAAGACCCTATACTGAACTCACTAGGTTAACTGCTTGCCGACCATATAACATAGATATACGGCAGCAAGGTGCCTCGGCTGCACCAGATTGCATATCTTTTTTTAATCAAACAGGTATTTTATTGAATTGCAATTAAACAGATACAATCCAACATCATGAAATTGCTGTCAACAACAGCAAAGCATATACCATCAGCCAAACACACTCTTATTGGAAACTGGTCAACCAGGACATTGCAGTAGCTGTACCAGAGCGCATATCTAGTATGTGATCTGACACTTCCGGGTCATTGGCGTCCACAGGTAGGGGAATCTCAACTTCCCCTTTAAAGTGGTTTTAAGCCACTTTATACCATTCCGTCTGGTCTGTTTAATAATCCTGTGTGTCCCTGTGACTGTGTTTAAAAAAATAAGGTGTTCTTTACCAGTTTTCAGAGCGCTGAGCGCCGAGCACCACTCACGTGACCCGTCGGCTCTCTCCTCTCCCTGTCTGACAGCTTCCTCGCTATCGTCAGTCAGAAGGGGAGGGGAAGGGGAGGGGAGAGGAGGGGAGAGGCAGCGGGTCACATGATTGGTGCTCTGAAAACTTGTAAAGAATGGCTTTTTTTTTTTTTTAAACACAGACACAGGGGCACACAGGATTATTAAACAGACTGTAGAAAGGATATGAAACTTTAAATGAAACTACAGCAGCAGGAGGGGAGGGAGCGGGCACTGACACAGGAGCAGACAGGCAGGGAGGGAGGGAGGGGGGAGAGAGGACAGAGGAGGACAGGTGAGCTGCAGATGAGGGAGGCGTGTAAACTGACCACGGTGTCAGCGTTCAGCAGCCATGATATATGGTAGTCAGTTTACAGAAGGGAGGACATAGCCAGGCAGGATCCGCCAGGTATTTTAGATGATAGAAGGGGCCAAATTGCACAGCACAAGCACTGTGCTGTATAACATGCTTTAAGGGAACAGGATCAATTTTTTTTTTTAGGTTAACAAATGCTTTCAAAATAAATGCTGCCATTTGCCCTTTAAAAATAAATACACAAAATAAGTATAATGATTAATCCCCTCCCCTTCATGACATTGTTAAAAAGGGGTGGAACATGGTGACCTTAAAATGATGCTCCCCCCTGAAAAAAGTTCTGCGGACGCCCATGTTCCAGGTAGGGGGACTCGCATGCAACTGTGCTTAAACACAGCAGATGTCAATCACCGGGTGCCGGCCAATGGATTACTGCCAGCACCTAGTGATCTTACATAGGCCAGAGCCCTTTCTATGTAAACAAGGCAGAGCCCTGTCCTGTCAATGGAAAAGTATTGGATTTTCTGTCCCCATAAAATCTATTACTTCCCCTAGTGAAAGCACCACACAACGTACACATAAAGACAGAAACTGGAGGGCCATGGGACTTTAAAGAGACACACAACATGCATTAAAAATACATAAATTTATTACATGACAAAATACATATAAAAATAAAGCATGAGAAAACCTTAACAATGTCAATAATATTCATCAATAAAAAATAGAATATTTGTACATACAGGATATAATTTCAACTATTTATGACATTCTAATACTCTTTAATTATCAATCTGTGCTGTATCGATCTTAACGCGTTTCGTGAAATCAGTAGTTAGCTTCATCAGGAGAACCACAGATATGAGTATTTAATGCCATAGTTAGAATTTTCTCATATATCACTAAATATTTCTCAACATCCATACAACGGTTCCAATAGATAACATGACACAATATAAAAGAAAAATCCTTCCTCCTCTAGGGTGTGCAACTCTTCCCACCAGGAGTTGGGGAGAGAAGGGGAGTCAAGCCACGGATAAGCAGACGGTGCCTCCAGATATCTACGCCAGACAATGGACTCCTAGGAAATTCCCTGGAGCATGGAGTAATCTGTAACAGATGGCTGCTTCAAGAGAACACCTACACATAAACACTAGCTAAGCACACAGTTAACCCTTTGATTTCCCTAGATGTTTAGCCCCTTCCCAGCCAGTATTAGTACAGTGACAGTGTAGATATTTAGCACTGATCACTGTATTAGTGTCACTGGTTCCCAAAAAGTGTCAAAAGTGTCAGTTAGTGTCTGATTGTCTGTCACAATATTGCAGTTGCGTTATAAGTCACTGATCGCCGCCATTACTAGTAATAATTTTAAAAAAATTAAAAACTCCAGTATACATCCCTATAGTTTGTAAACGCTATAGCTTTTGCGCAAACTAATTAATATACACTTGTTGGGATTTTTTTCCCAAAAATATGTAGCAGAATACATTTTGGCCTAAATTTATCAATAAATTTGAATTTTTTTATTTTTTTATTGGATATGTTTTATAGCAGAAACTAAAAAACATAGTTTTTTTTTGTCTCTTTTTTTTTTAGCCCAAAAATAAAAAACGCAGCTGTGATCAAATACCACCAAAAGAAAGCTCTATTTTTGAGGGGAAAAAAGGACATAAAGTGTATTTGGATACAGTGTGGCATGACTGCGTAATTGTCAGTAAGAGTAGCGCCGTGCCGCTTAGCAAAAAATGGCCTGGTCATGAAGGGGGGTAAATATTCCGGAGGTCAAGTAGTTAAATTAAATGATTTTCCTCCTAGAAAGAAACTATTTAGTGTGGACCTAGCATTAGATAGAGTATGTGTCATTGTAACAGTTACAGGTATGTATTATCTTTTTTATCTCTTTTTAATGAGATCACAGCACTCACTCTTTCGGTGCCTTCATCTGCATTTCTCTCCAAAAGGATGGTGCCATATTTGTTCATTCTGTGATGATGGTGAACACCACGTCATCCTCATTTTTCCAAAAATGTGCAAGTCGGTAACAAAAATGTTCAGATTTCAAACCTCATGTCTATGTTACGTAGCCATGTAAGGGGACACATTTGACAAAACATAGTGCATTTTGGAAGGAATGCAGCACAGCATAAGCCTGTATCCTCAAAGGACTTACTGTATAATGGGGCCCGGCTGTAAATGGCAAATTCCTAAACAGTCTGGTGTGCAGCCTAAATTGATTGTAAAGTCTTGTTTTTTGGGGGGTAAAAATAACAAACATATTTTACTTACCTGCTCTGTGTAGTTGGTTTTGCACAGAGCAGCTTGGATCCTCCTCTTCCCGGGTCTCTCTTTGGCTCTCCTTGTGCCTCCCTCCTGTTCAGTGCCCCCTCAGCAAGCAGCTTGCTATGGGGACACCCGAGCTGAGCCACAGCTCCCTGTGTTTATTCAGACACTGAGCTGCGACCCGGCCCTGCCCCCTGTCTCCTCATTGGCTCACTGAATTTAAATGATAGCAGCAGGAGCCAATGGCGCTGTGCTTCTTTGTCAAAGAATGATGAGGGAGAGTCTCGGCCACCGAGACACTCCTGCAACATCGCTGGATCTTGATGGGCTCAGGTAAGTATAAGAGTGACTGAGGGGGGCTGCTGCACACAGAAGGCTTTTTATCTTAATGCATAGAATGCATTAAGGTAAAAAAAAAAAAATCTTCCAATTTTTTAAGGAATACATACCTTTTTAAGGAATACACATCATACACATGTACTGTGGGTCTGGTATATAAACCTAAATCTAAACTCTCATGCATCTAAAAATCTTAACTTGCATTCACAGTCCATAACTCCTTAAAAAATGAAGTTACCTTTTCAAATGTGGCTACAGTAATGTATAAAAACATACTACTAGAAACAAAACTTTGCTTGATTGACTGCTATGGATCAATACATAAATATAGTATTTGCTCAATGTCTATATACCTTCTAATTAAAACATAGATATAATTGTATCCCATATAAAATCTGTTTATTCACATATAATCCATAAAATCACCATGGTAAGTTAAAACATAATAGATTGTTGGATGTCTAAGTCCCCGTAGGTCGCCTTCCATAGGGAAGCTGTGGACCCGTTCTAATAGGAGCGACACAAGTCGCTCCGACTTAGAAAAAGGGTCCGGAGCTTCTTTGGGGCGACCCGGAGCGACCGTCATAGACTTCAATGTTATGAAGTCCGTGGCGGCCGCTCTGAGGTCGCGGCGCGCTGCTCGCACCGCGACCTCGGAGGTCGCCCCTGGAAGTCGGATCGCCCCAGTGTGAACGGGGCCTTAATGCTAGTTATTGGTGAATATACAAATATTTTCATACATTGCACTTATAAATTGGGAGGTAACAGTTATTTATAGAACCCAAGTAACCAGATCCTTCAGTGGATGCTGTGACAGGAAGTCAGCTAAATCTGGGAATGTAGTCACAGGAAGGAGATACATTTCCACCTGATTTAGAAAGTCCATTAATTAATTTAGGGTGTTGGCTACAGAGCTAGCCAGCAGGAAGTTGAAAGGCCTTCACCTGTTCAGAATGAGGGAGTTAAGGCTCTATAATTTGTTCAGAGAAAGTCCTATTGTTTGCTGCCTCCAGAAGCTGCATCCTGAAGCCATGTGGGCTGGGAGCAGGAGGACAGTCAGCGTGTGCCTCCCGACAGGATGTGTGGGCCTGGGAGAAGACCCCCCCGGAGTGATGTGTGCCCGGGACGGTAACCAAGGGTGAATACGTCTCAAAGGTGAGAAGACGAACTGTTGATGTGAAAGAAACAAAGGACTGTGTTGCCCTGTGAAGCTATTATAAAAGGACTATTGAGTGTCCGCTGGAGGACAAGGAAGTCTGCCCGACGGTAGGTTGGAGACAGACACTTAGGCAGGTTCCAGTTGTGAGAAGGTAGCCGCCCACAGAGGCAAGGATTTATTTTCTGTTTTATTTTATTTTGGATGTTTTGCTGCATACAGCCTGGTGAAGAAAACACCATTTAATAAACCACACTGTTTGTTTGCAAGCACTTGTCGGCTACCTCTCTGGGAAAACGCACCCCCCAAGGGGTCATCCACACCCGCCACCGAGCTAATCCCTTACAATGCCCAAAAATAAAGAAGAAACCTGTAAGCTCATTCATGAATAAGACAGTAACATGTGTTTCTTTCCCTAAGCATGAGTATACATAAGCAGTAAATACTCTGCTAGTAGCATTATAGAAAGAATATTGCCTTTACTAAAAAAAAAAAAAAAAAAAACCCTCTATAAATGAAAAACAGCCTTGAGATTTTAGATCATGCCACTATCCAAGGGTTATCTCTGTGGGTTAAGAGGTATTAGCCAAAAGCTGCTTATTTTTCAGATGTTTTCATACACATTGTATGTACAGTATAGTAGCTTAAATATCATGTTGCCATTAGTCTGTAACTGCAAATTACATTATTTTAAGTGATATATTCTATGTGGAAAAGATAATTTTGGCTATATGTAACTTACAGTAACACCCAGGCCAGTTTATTACACAGAACCAGAATCTGAACTGGAGAACTGTCACTCAGACACCAAACACACTTATATTACAAGGTCCTGACACAAAAGGACACATTAGTCCTCCTAAGAGAAAAATACATAAGGTCTATATCCTATTCTGTATCTAACAAATCTGATTTAATTCTGTTAAATAATATGCTGGTTGTCAGATTCTGAAACCTTGTCCTATGGACATATAGATGTACCCAGGATAATTGGCATTAAGGGTGTGTCTACTCAACATAGTACAATAATCTCCAGCAAGCCTACAACTCCCCTTTGACCCAATGATTGGGTCAAGTTAGCTCTGAAAAGATGGCTGCGTCATCAGCTTGGAGCTCTTGCTTTACTATATAAACTACTTTTCTAGAGGTCATGGCTGTTTGAAACATCAGATTGGACTTACTCTGCAAATGTCCTGAACTCTGCACTGAACCAAAGGGAGGATCTAGGGACAAAGTAACCAGTGTGCATGCACAGTCATCAAATACATGCATGTCTTATGCAGAAAATCCCTTTCTAGAATATGAGCAGTCACATGTAGTGGTGCAAAGGCTGCCTAGAAGCAGTCTCTGGGCACAGACCAAGAGGATCAAACCCATAATCCCTTTCCTTGCTCTGATTGAGTGAATAAAGCCTCTGAAGAGCCTCATGTGCTATCCTAGTTCACTATGGGACAATGTTCTCAGACTTTTACTGCCACATTTGATCAAGCACTGCAAATTGAATGAAGTCTGGAGCAGCTCAAAATTCTAGCTTCCAGCTCTGCAGTGGAGGGAGAGAAACAACAGGTATACTGAAAAAAAAGGAAACCTGTACAGGGAGGATCCTCCCACCGAAGGTAGTGAGGCAAATATGGTCAAAAGGCAGCTCATCATACCCAAAAAATTCAGGTAAAATTTGCTGAAGGGGGTGTATGAAAAAGTCCTAGCAGGTCATTTGGGAGTCAATGAGACCAATGCCTGAGTAATGCAGAATCTTTTTATAGCCCAACATGGATACAGCCAACTACTGTCAATCAGTGGCGGCTGGTGCTCAAAATTTTTTTTTTGGGGGGGGGGGGGGCGCAAACAGAAAAATGAGTGACCAGCGTGCCCCCAATCAATGCAGAGTGCCACAGCATGCCCCCATTAATGCAGAATGCCACATCATTGCCCCCAATCAATGCAGAGTGCCACAGCATGCCCCCCAATCAATGCAGAATGCCACAGCATGCCCCCCAATCAATGCAGAGTGCCACAGCGTGCCCCCCAATCAATGCAGAGCGCCACAGCGTGCCCCCAATCAATGCAGAGTGCCACAGCATTGTCCCCAATCATTGCAGAGCGCCACAGCATTGTCCCCAATCATTGCAGAGCACCACAGCATTGTCCCCAATCAATGCAGAGCGCCACAGCATTGTCCGCAATCAATGCAGAGCGCCACAGCATTGTCCCCAATCAATGCAGAGCGCCACAGCATTGTCCCCAATCAATGCAGAGCGCCACAGCATTGTCCGCAATCAATGCAGAGCACCACAGCATTGTCCCCAATCATTGCAGAGCGCCACAGCATTGTCCCCAATCAATGCGGAGCGCCACAGCATTGTCCCCAATCATTGCAGAGCGCCACAGCATTGTCCCCAATCATTGCAGAGTGCCACAGCATTGTCCTCAATCATTGCAGAGCGCCACAGCGTGCCTCCCTCAATGCAGTGTGGGCTTCCCCCCCCGAGACCAATGCACTTACCTGGCGGCGGCTTCCTCTTCAGTCCCGGCGGCGGCGGCTTTTCCTCACTCTGTCCCCCGGCGCGTCTCCATGAGTACTTAATGGCAAGGGGTTTGCTTTGCGGCCAATCAGGACGCGCTTCCTGATTGGCCAGGAGGAGGATCGGTGTGGCAATAGCGAATTTTTATTCGCTATTGTCACACAATGGGTGGAGTCGGGACGCACTGCTCTGCGCCCCGGCTCCACCCTTTGCATCGCCCTATTAGAGCCTCTGGCTCTAATCAGGTGATGTTAAAAAAAATCCCCATTAAGCTCCATGCGTCCGGCGCCCTTCATGCAGATTAGGGGGCCGGACGCATGGATGGGGGCGCGGCGCCCCTGTGCCCCATATACACCAGCTGCCACTGCTGTCAATCCTGTTTTATGTGCCAGCACAACGTTTACAGGACTCCACAGCAATCTTTGTGTCTTGCTGAGTCGCCTGGACAGCTCCCTGTTTTTCTTGAACCTTGAACCCTTTGCTGCTCCCAAGGCATTGTTATTCAAGCCATGGTTTTGCACTTTCTGTTTGCCAGATTATTGTGCTCTCTCTCCAGCCAATATCTCTTCTATAAGCCCCTCCACTACACCACCCCTCCTATTCAGGAGCAGACAGATCTGACAGAGGAGCCGCAGAGGTCCTCTGAAGCATGGGACCAGGTCACAGCTGCGATCCCTGTGACCTCTATAGTTATGCCCGTTAGTCCAGGTGCTGACTGACAAACTACGGGCTTTTGAAGTAATGACAATGCTGATAGCATTGTCATTGAGTAATTTTTTATGCAATCATACTATAATAAAGGCACTCCAGCGAAAACATGTTTTCCAATTTCGGATAAAGCAGAGGAGGATTAAAACTTCTGTCAGACTTAGTTCCTGTCTTGGGCCTCACTGTGGAGCTTTCTTCTCTATTGCTGTAAACTAAACAGGAAGTTAAAGCGGTGTTCCGGCCACAAAAACATTTTTTAGATAAAAATACCCCCCTAATCCTAAGCTATCGCTTATTACACTAACACTAACCCCACATTACAGTACAGTACAGTAATTGAATACAAATAAATTCTTACCTTTAAAATTGATTGCAGAGCGCAGCCATCTCTGGTGTGGGCGTCTGAAGCTGATGTGTCCCCCGCTGTGTCCCTCTTCCTGGTTCCTGGCTACCCAGAATGCCGATTGCAATCTCGCGCATGCGCTGTAGATTGCGATCTGCAATGAGAGTAGCGGCCGGCCATTCCCATTGCATCCTGGGATTGATGACGCTCATCTCCCAGGACGCAATGCAAAGAAGGAAGTGACGTCGGGGGCCACGGCCACAATAGGAGGAAGTGGAAGGAAGGTACCGTATTTATCGGCGTATAACACGCGCCGGCGTATAACACGCACCTCAATATTTGGAGAGAAATTTCAGGAAAAAAGCTTAAATTTAAAATAAACAGCTTTGAACTCAGAACATTTTTTTTTAAATCAAATGACATCTCACCAGTGTCCATGAATGCAGCCTCATCAGCAGTGTCCAGCAATGCATCCTCATCAGTAGTGTCCATATATGCAGCCCATCAGCAGTGTCGAAATATGCAGCCTCACCAGCAGTGTCCATATATGCAGCCTCAATATATGCAGCCCATCAGCAGTGTCCATATATACAGCCTCACCAGCAGTGTCCATATATGCAGTGTCCATATATGCAGCCTCAATATATGCATCCTCGCAAGCGCAATGTCCAAATATGCAGCCTCGCAAGCGCCATTGGAACTGTCTGAATGTGTTTTAAAAAAGGGCGGGAAGCAGCGCAGAGAGCAGAAGGGGCGGGCCGGCCGAGGAGAAGGAAGGACGAGCTGTCATAAGAGCAGAAGGGGGCGGGCCTGGCTGAGGAGAAGGGAGAACGAGTGAGCGAGCGCAGTCATCGGAAGTCCCGCCTCCTCTGCCGAGACGTGTGATGTCTGTCATAGGCGGGACTTCCGATGACTGCGCTCGCTCGTTCTCCCTTCTCCTCAGCCCGGCCCGCCCCCTTCTGCTCTTATGACAGCTCGTCGTTCCATCTCCTCGGCCCGGCCCGGTCCGCCCCTTCTGGTCTCGGCGATGTTTCCTGACACTTTTTTTTTTTAATATCGGCGTATAACACGCACTGCAGCTTTTTCCTCCATTTTTAGAGGAAAAAGTGCGTGTTATACACCGATAAGTTAATTTTCATTAAAAAAAAAAAATATTAATTATCCAATTCTTTTTCAGGATTTTTTTACTGTAACTGATGCTGTAAAGTTAATTTTTAGGGTGGAACTCCGCTTTAAGTTAAGAGTCAATGCCACATAGACCACCCCTCACTCACTGGTCTCACAACAAAATTTCAGAATTGATTTCAGTTTCTCTGGTAGGAAAGATTGTGAGTCAACCATCTACAACACAGGGACACAGATGGCAAACAAAATTCACAGAGTTTCAAACTTTTTCCCATTCTATCCAAAGATATTTTGCTGGAGAAATGATTTATGCCCTCAGATACTTCCTGACCCCTTTGAGCAGTCTCCAAGAAGAGTTACATTCCATAAGGTACAGTTCTTAATGAGGAAATTTGCACAGCACATGCTTATTTACAAGAGAATGTTGAGATAGAAGTCTCTTGCAAGTAATTAAATGCTGCCAGCCAAAGGCATTTTTGAAACCAAGGTCAAACGGCAGGAAACAATCATGCAAAACGAAATACTATATGTTGTCTTCATTTTTTCTGGAGTTCTCCTTTATATGTGCATGATTCTTAAAAAAATGATCACCTTTTGTCATTTTGCTGTTTGATCTATAACAATTGTAGCTTGTTTAGATCCTCTTGGCACAGTTCAGTGAGGGATACATATTTTTAGCTACAAAATTATGCAAGTTATTGTAATTGTATAGGGACAACATGTTTCTTCTTCATACCGTTAAGCTATATTATCGCAAACAAACACATTTAATTGAGTCCCCTGTGCATCCTTTAAAAAAAAAAAAAATTCAGCGACATCCATGAACAAAATGATAAAATCTACATTCTGTCGAGCCATTATTGCCTAAAATGTTAATGGCATTTACTTTTTTAAACTTGATCGATAGCTGAGTGGAAAGTACTCATAAATTACTAAAGGCAAAACACCATTCTTTCAGCACTCAAAGCTTTTCGAGACATTTGTCAGTCTGCATTTTCTTGAAAGGAGAAAAAATTAATTTGCTGAAAGCCTGTTTTTTTCCCCTCTCTGCCTTTTTCAGAAACACTTTTATCGCAAGTCATTTAGGAAATGCAATTCTGAAGTATTCATAATATAAGTCTCACTTTACAATGTACCTCTCCAACAATCCTAAAGTTGCATGTTTTATGAAATCACCACCTTTTGTCATTTTTCTGTTATGACACTATTAGGAAATAAAGAGATCTATGTAAATGGAAAGAGAGAGAAAAGGAACACTAATGGCAGTTACCATGAGCAACATCTGTGCACGATCGTAAGAGCCTATACTAATTTTCTAAAGATTGTTCCATTCATTACAGGGTATTGTTGCTTGCAATGGCAAAGCCCTATTTCCATGTATTTAAGGCATGAAACTGAGTGGGTAAATGTGAGTCTAATCAATACCACTTTTCATTCTGCTCCTAATGTGCTGCTTTCTCTTTTCTTTACCTCCTGCACAAAATCCTAAAAGATCTTGACGTTATAGTCGTAAAATGTAATTCTTCTGCAGAAACACAGACAATAATGCTCCCCCGTATTCAGGCATATTGCATATTCTAATGGCATTTGGCTAAATTGAGTATGGATTTAACATCAAAGGCTTCATGAATTTTTCAAATGAGATATTAAAGTCAATATTTCAAGTGAAAGATATTTCAATTTCGTTGCATACACAACAATAAAAGCCCTCTGTAAAAAAAAAAAAAGGAAGGGCTACTACTGGTTTACAGCACTTGCAAAATTATTAGGTTCTAATAAAAACAGACATGATGCAATAATGACAGGGAATTAAGTACACTACCCAATAAAGCACAAAGACACATCACGCCCTCAGTACACATGTCAATATTGTTTTTTCTGCGGTTTTAGCCTGTTATAATAGTATCTGCATAAAGGTTTGTGCGACTTCATCATTAATCAGATTATTTGAAATAGTAAAAGATCTGCTATATAGAAAATCGATGTGGAGAGGAGTACAGTTTTATTTGATGGTGACATAAATATTCAGTATAAAAACAGGGTCAATGACAATTATTATAGAGCGGTTTTGTTTGAGAAGAGAAAGAACAATGTTATTATTTAAAACAATCATTTAGTCAACCACTTGGAAAAATGGACTATGTGGAATAAGTGATGCAGATTTTGCAATCATTATTTTTTTTCCAAATTCACAAGCATGAATGGCTACTTGTCTTGTCTTGTTTTTTTTGTTTTTTTTATGGAGGCAGTATAATAGTATACTCTGTATACAGACCTAATGGCATAGACCAGTGATGGCAAACCTTGGCAGATGTTTTGGAACTACATTTCCCATGATGCTCAGCTACACTGAAAAGTGCATGAGCCTCATAGGAAATGTGGTTCCATAACATTTGGGGTGCCAAGGTTCGCCAACACTGGCATAGACAAAGGTGTCTGTTTCTCTGTATTCCTACTTTTTAATTTACTGTACTTATATATACCTTTCTCACTTGCTTTTCATGATTTTTCATATTTTTGTATCCATCTGGTCCAGCCCATTTTCAAGTTTTCTAGTTGCAATGGTAATCTATCAACAGATTTCCTGTATTCAGGTAGGAAGTAGAAAATAAAGGGGTTAGGAAATTAGAAGGAATTAGACCTTGGATGGGAAAACTAAAAAAAATCTTCATCAGAATCATAACCACCATAGATTTCAAAGCAGCTGTTTCTTTTTGCCGAGTTTTCAGTTGCAGGTAGGCCTAGTACTTAGAGCTTCCCCACAACATAGATGGTTCTGATGTAAGTAGGCCTAATCCTTAGAGCTTCCCCACAACATAGAGGGTTCTGATGTAGGTAGGCCTAGTCCTTAGAGCTTCCCCACGACATAGAGGATTCTGATGTAGGTAAGCCCAGTCCTTATAGCTTCCCCACAACATAGAGGGTTCTGATGTATGTAAGCCTGGTCCTTATATCTTCCCTACAACATAGAGGGTTCTGATGTAGGTAAGCCTAGTCCTTATAGCTTCCCCACAACATAGAGGGTTCTGATTCTTTCTGTTCTAAATGCTTCACCTTTATGCTACCATACATTTCATAATAACTAAGGAATGGGTTACCTTACAACAGAAAACATGAATGCGCACGCAAATTTCAAATCTTAATCCATACTTACTGTATCTACAAAGGCAAAATCATCAAAGCAACTTTACTAACATGGTAACATTATACCTGTTAAGTAGGGGGTCAGCTTTCCTGCCTTTCATAAAAAACAGTGATTGGAGTAAAAATCTACTTTACCTTCAGAAGTCCACCCACATAGAAGGAAATATCTCCTCCTTTCACAAGTGGCTAAAATTATTATTTTACAAAAGTAACAATTTAATTCTATGTGGGTAAACATTTTAATGCATAGTAATTTTTAAGCAAAATTTCTATATAAGGATTGCTGGAGAGCTGTGACAGGAGAGAGGATGCAAAAAAGAGTTTATCGAAGGTACTATGTGATGGGATAGAAAAAGGAATGGCTTGGGTCACTTTAACACTTGACCCTAACACTTAACCTAAACTCACCTTATTCTTAAAGGGTTAATTCACCTTTTCACACAAAATGAAAAGGTGAAATAACATACAACACCATCCACACCCGGCTGGTCCCCAATGCATGTATCCTATGTGATGTCCATCAACTGACTACCTCTTTAGCTGGTAGAATGGTCCGGCATTTTAAAACTAAAAAAAACTTTAACAGCTCTGGAAGCTGTATGGAAGCATGCTGCCGACTGCACATTGGTCAACACACTGACCACACTGACCATGGCAAATCTCTTCTTTATTGCAGGACACCATCCCAGAAGAAAGGAGCCTCAAAAGGATTCTCACTAGTAAATACACTCACGTGACCAGCACTGACAAAATGAGTGCTCAACATTGCAATCAATATGCTGTTAAACAGCTGCAAGTCTTATGTAGTGAAGTTTTAAAGTGTAGGACCATTAGGCCAGCTGCAGAGGATGTCAGAAGATGGGCATCACAGGTGTGTGGAGTCTGTTGTGCACTACTTCACCTTTTAATTTTTTTTTTTTTTTTTGTGAAACGGTGAGCTAACCCTTTAACCTTTAACCTAATATAAAAATCTAACATTTACCCTAAAAAATAAACACTTAAAGCAGTATTAAACCCAAAAGCAAACATTTATTATATTGTTGCTTACCAATTCTTAGATGTGATGGTTACATTTGTTTTCTTAATTCCTATCTGGTGATCCTGACAGTAAATCTGTTGCTTTTTAACAGAAAAGCTATCCTGCAGATGTAGGAGTTCCAGGGTTCAGATAAAACATTTACTACTGTCAGGAGCAGTGGCAGCCTGTCCATTGGGGGCACAGAGGTGCCGTCCCCCCTATCCATGCATCTGGCCCCCTAATCTACATGCAGGGCGCCGGACACATGGATTCCAATGTTTTTATTTTTTTTTAAAGCACGTGATTAGAGCCAGGGGCTCTAATAGGCTTCAAAAAAGTGTGGGCTCGGGGCGCAGAGCACTGTGCCCTGAGCCCACCCAGTTGTGTGACAATAGTGAATGAATGTTTGCTATTGTCACACGGATCCTCCTCCTGGCCAATCAGGAAGCGGGTCCTGAGACCTGTTTCCCGATTGGCCAAAAGGAGAAGCCATGCCATTGGCCAAGGAGGGGGGAGGAGATGCAGGAGACTGAGCAGAAGCCACCGCCACTGCTGCCTGCCTGCCCTCCACATGTTCAGGGTGAGTGAGGCGGCGACCGGGGCTGGTGTGGTCCGGGGGGGGTATGGTGTGGTCCGTCTGCCGCCCCCCGGCCCATGGAGCACCAGCCGCCACTGGATAGGAGTGCTTTTCTAAATTTATGTAAAACTTTTATTTCAAAAGGAAAAAAAGTGCTGCTGTAACTGCCCAGGTGTTATCCGGAGCTTTAATTTGTTAATGTATCTAAATCTGCTAGTGAGTCTAACACTCCCATCCCCCAAGCTGACAATGCTGCAGTCCAAAGGTGTCTCTTATCCAGAGTGGAGGCACTGTAATACAGTTGGTGTGTTACTAGCTAGATCACCAGGTGAAAACAGGAAAAAAAAATGAATGCAGTCAACACATTTGATGATTGGTAAGCTGCAAAATATTATATTTTTGGTTTTGGGTTTAATCCCACTTTAACCCTCTAAATCCTCACCTTAATCCCCTAAACCTTAAATAGACATGTGCATGACATAAAAAATTGTTATGTTTCGTTTAGATTCATTAATCTAGTTATTTTGTTTTGTTAAATTTGGCTGATTCGTTCAGTTCGTATTCGGGATTCATATTCGGGATTCATATTCGGAATTCATATTCGGAATTTGTATTTGGAATTCGTTTTATGTCTTTTTTGAATTTTTTTGGAATTTACCGATTTTTTTTCCGATTCAAAACATTCGAAACACTTTAGATTTTTTTTTCTTCGATTTAAGTGTAACAAAGTGAACCAACAAAAGAAAAATCTTCATCAAATGATTACAATGACTCTTTAAATCTTCTTTGGCTTAACAAAAACAGCAATATTTCAAAATGGTACTCTAATAACACACAACTGTGTGCCTATAACAGCTTCAACTTTTCTAGGAAGACTATCCAGAAAATTTTAGGAGTGTGTCTGTGGGAATGTTTGGCCATTATTCCAGAAGCGCATTTGTGAGGCCAGGCACTGATGTAAAGTGAAGGGCCTGGTCCGCACTCTCTTCTCCAATTTATCCCAAAAGTCTTTATTGGCCTTGCTTTGTGCACTGGTCCAAATCATTTGGTGGAGGGGGGATTATGGTGTGGGACTGTTTTTCAGGGGTTGGATTTGTCTCCTTAGTTCTAGTGAAGGGAACTCTTAAGGCATCAGCATACCAAGACATTTTGGACAATTTCATGTTCCCAACTTTGTGAGAATGGGGGATGACCCCTTCCTGTTTCAACTTGATTGCGCACCAGTACACAAAGCAAGGTCCATAAAGATATGGATGAGGGAGTTTGGTGGCAAAGGAACTTAACTGGCCTGCACTGACTCCTGATTTAGCCCGATAGAACACCTTTGGGATAAATTAGTGTAAAGACTGCGAGCCAGGCCTTCCCTTCCAATATAATTTCCTGACAAATGTGCTTCTAGAAGAATGGTCAAACATTCCCATAGACACACTCCTAAACCTTGTGGACAGCCTTCAAAGAAGATTTGAAGCTGTTATAGCTGCAAAGGGCGGGCCAACTCTTCAACCCTACGGACTAAGACTGGAATGTCAATAAAGTTAATGTGCGTGTAAAGGCAGGCATCCCAATACTTTTGACAATATAGTGTATGTCGACATCTGAGGTCTGAATTAGGCTCAGGAGAGTAAGGGTCAGTTTAATAGTTTATGGCCCCTTTCACACGAATGATCCGATCAGATCCGCCTGTCAGTTTTTTAGGCGGACCTGATCGGATCCTCCATGCATCCCTATGGGGCAGCGGATTTCTGCGGTTACATGTCCGTTGACACCAGCTGCCATCCGCATCCAATCCTGTCCGTGAAGAATGCTAACCCTATTTTCAATCCGTCCAGCGGAGCGGATGGGATTGTATGAGAACGGACAGGTGGGTGGTTCTCATCTGATTCCCCCATAGAGAGCAGCGGTGCTCTGACACCTCCCTCTTAGTACACAGACTGAGCTGTCATCTGCCTGCTGAGTGGGGAATGGCAGATCGATCCCCTGCTGAGCAGTGAACGGACCTCATCGGCAGCGCAGAGTGTGAAAGGACCCTTAGTCATTAGTAAACTGACTTATTCTTTAGAGCCCATCTTCAGTTTGAAGTGACTTTTTTGACTTCCATCTAGAAGACCGGTGACATCTTGATAATGAGGGCTTCCTGCGGGTAACAGTGCCAGATTGAAGATGAGTATTGCAAAAAAAAATGCTGTTTTTTTTTTATTTTAAAGACTGCTGGGCTACTGATTTTTTTTTTTTACATAATACTAATATTTTGGTTTAAGCCTAAACCTAACTTTAACACAACCCTTAACCTAATATTTGCCACTAATTTCTATAGCTCCATTCTCAACTTATTTGGCAAGTAAAGCTTCCTGTCCTGGGTTCAGGTCTGCCATGCTTTGAACCCCCCCCCCCCACTCACCTACCACTCCCCCCCCACCCCCACCTAAACAACTGATTCACCATCAGGATATATCTCTGTAGAAGGTGGCACATGTATGTATTCTCATCTGCTCAAACCATTATAAAGCATACAGTAAGGCAACCAAATTTATTAAAATGATCAAAAATATCTTGTAGCATCTACCAGCAGAAAGCAGGGCTTCGCATGAAGAACAGAATGTCACCTTGAGTTAGGTAAACTACCTTTGCTGCTTCGTTTTAACATATTTGAAATGCTTTTGTGTTCAAATGCATGAGCGAAATGCATTACTTAAAGTTTTACAGTTGCTAGACTCTCTCCACAGTGCTCCAGCCTTTATAAGATACAGTAAGAAGGAACATCTGGCTTTCGCAATTGAATTTCTTTCCCTTGAGGTGCATGTATGTGTTATGAGGGAATGTAAAGAGGAGAAATGGCTTTCCTGTTCCCACAGATAAAGATTCTAAAATCAGTGCACAAGAACTCGAATTCCGATACCTCCTCCTGGGGATCATTGAGATCTCGTCTTACAAAAATGGTTTAGATTAGTAATGTAGTGCAGGAAGAATAGACTTGCATGACTTTAAATAACTGTTATCAAATATGCAAGTGTTTGCTGAAAGCATTAGGAACCTCCTTGAAGAGCTTCTTCCAAAGCATGATTTGAAGACTCAATTAATTGGTGATTATGTTCTGTGAACCACAGAACAATTCCTGTGCAGATGTTGCTGACATTAAGATGAATGACACAGACTTTAAAGAAGGAAAAAAAAAAAAAGAAATAATAGGACATAACTTGCTTAAGAAAGAACTCCAGGCAAATTTAAAAAGAATAGTGAACAATCACTAAAAGCCTTTTTAGACTGCTATGTGAAACTATGTTTATAACAAATCATAAATGTACTTGCTGTGTTTTTTTGTGTTTTCTTCATTATATGCAATAACATTATCATTATGTTCCTGTTTTCATGATCCATGCCCTGGCCCATGTTATTGGTTATTGGTTTTCCTATACAACAAGAAAACTAACTGCTTGAGCCATTTTAATGTGTATGCAAACCAAGTCATTAAAATCCCATATATTAACACGTTAATGTTATTTCTAAAGTCACTTTCAATATATTTTTAAATGTTAACCTTTCATTAAAGTAATACATGGTATTCCTGCCTGGATGTTCCTTCTCTTCATGTTAAGGGGTGATAATGTTCTGTCTCTGAAAAATGCCATGCAGCCAGCCCTGCTATGTATATGTGTAGGCATCAAAAAGAAGGGGAAAAAAACTGTGCTATATAAAATAATCAAAAGAGAAAAAATATCCAATCACTTGAAGTCCTGGATAGGGATGGCCATCATCCCTTGAGGAATTAGTAAAGAAGAGAATACCCCCTAATGGATGGGATTATAAAGGCAACCGCTAACCAAAAATTAGTAAAAATATAAATTTTATTTAGTTCCATGTAAAAAGGGTATCACATAGTTGTTGTGTACAAAATACAAACACAATTAAAATAATAAAAAAATATAACGACCATAGAGATGTCTTGACAAAAAATATATATTTGTTACAATCTCATTCTTGAGAGTGAATGTTCCTCCAGTACCCAACGCGTTTCAGGTGATCGCCACCTTTCTTCAGGGGTATAGCAGATGGAGGTTACAGGGTTCCCCGAAATTAGGATTCTCTTCTTTACTATGCAATAATCTAAAGAGCAGCAACTAAATTGTGAGATAGACACAAAACAAATAATATATCAAAGCGTAGTTGCGCTGTGCACGTACGTGAAATCGCACAAATGAACATATTCATTATTCTACAAAAAGCTGAATATAACCAACATATAGTCCATTTATACTAATAATGGAACACCAGTGCTTGTGAAATATGAATAATATGTGAACAAATGTCCAACACAATAATCCAAGTGAGTCCTGCCTGTGACGGTAAGAAAATCCACCACGTATACATCCTCCACCAAGACAGGATGTCTGCTTACCAGAAGGATAGACCTTAACAGGTCAACAGCGCTTGTGACTTACACCCAGCCAGGGCTTTGGTCACCAAAGGGATTATCGGACTGGTTGGATCCCATAAGCGTTGGTCAAGTCAGTAGTCCAAATCCAAAGATGTTAGAGGTAACACTCCCCATAAAAGCAACAGAAATTTGCCATAGAGTAAAAGGTATTTGGCTTACAGAGGCTGTCACAGAGGAATGAAAGGCAGCACAGTGTAAATCACCAAAACAGGATGTCTGCTTACCAGAAGGATAGACCTTAACAGGTCAACAGCGCTTGTGGCTTATACCAAGCCAGGGCCTTTGTCACCAAAGGGATTAACGGACTGGTTGAATCCCATAAGCGTTGGTAAAGTTAGTAGTCCAAATCCAAAGTTGTTAGAGGTAACACTCCCCATAAAAGCAACAGAAATTTGCCATCGTGTAAAACTTATTAGGCTTACAGCGGCTGTCACAGAGGAATGAGAGGCAGCACAGTGTAAAGTAAAACATGGTATTCCTGCCTTGATGTTCCTTCTCTTCAAGTTAAAGGGTGATAATGTTCTGTCTCTGAAAAATGCCATGCAGCCAGCCCTGCCATGTATATGTGTAGGCATAAAATGGCTTCAAAGAGGCTGCAGCAGATGTAACAAAAAAAAAGGCAAAAACATTTTTTTAAATAATGTTTGATACAGAGGGGTTGAGTTACTAAGACTGGGGAGTACAAAATCTGGTGCAGCTGTGCATGGTAGCCAATCAGCTTCTAACTTCAGCTTGTTTAATTAACCTTTGACAAATAAAAAAAAAAGCTGATTGGTTTCTATACAGAGCTGCATCAGATTTTGCACTCCCCAGCAGTAAATCATCCTCACGGTGCTTAAACATACTAAATACTATTTGGTTAAAGTTTGTATCTTCTTTAACCTACTATTATCGTCTCCCACAGTGAAAGTCACAAAAACCTCAGTGAATACAATATATAAATTTTTCATCAATGCTGCCCCCAAAAAAAATTGCAATTACCTAAAACGATGTAATTGAAATATAGAGAGGGATTTAGATATGTTGCAAATTAGGCAAAAGACAAAAGTCACACATTTTTTAGTTACGTAATTATTAAAATATAGTTGAATATATTTTTAAATGTAAATCTAGTTTAATTACTTAAAATTACCTTCAAAAAAGCTTTGTGTAATCCACCACATCGTGGTTAGACTGGAAGCAGGAAGTCCAGCACTAAATACTAATCAGGGTCTGCTGCAGTGCATAACGTTGTCAGTGTAATTTTTCTGAATAGAGGCATGACTTCTTCAGTATTCTGCTACACATTCAGTATCCAATTAGTGGCTTGGGGTATGTCCTAGATCATACCATAACACCATACTACTCTGGTGCTGCTGCATGCCTAAGATCTAATATGGTGTCTGGATCATGATATTGACTTAAGAGAATTTCCAATCTTTTGTCAGGAAGTACAGTACATTAATGTGTTTTTTTTTGTGTATTTGATTAGTTGCCTGGAGTCAATCCTCAGTTCTAAAGACTTGACATCCCCTGCACACCAGCTACATTTTAAGTTTTGTAGAAAAGCCTACACTGAGGGAAGGGTTGATTTCCACAAAATTATATCTTCAGTTTCTCTTATGTGCTGCTATAATAAAGTTATGTTGCATCACTGTTACTGCCAACATCCGGTTTTAATGCTCTACTTCAATTTATAAAAACATTTTAGTATCAGTGGCCGAGCAGCTTTAAAAATAATAATAAAAAAACAGTTTAAAACTACAATACCCAAAGCTAAGTATTTTTTTTTTTCGGTACTGCGTCATTGCGGCGGACAGATCGCACCCTTGACTGACATTTTTGACACTTTTGGGGTTACCATTGACATTACTGCAGTAATCAGTGCTATACATATGCACTGTTACTGCAAAAATGACACTGGCAGGGAAGGGGTTAACTGTATTGGACAGGGAGGGGTTAAGTGTGTCCTAGGGGCGTGATTCTAACTGTATAGGAACATTGCTATTGGTGTAAAAACAAAGATCAACGGTCCTACATAGTAGAACCGTCTGATCTTCATTTTTACACCAGGGAGAATGACGGGCGGCTTGTTTACATAAGCTGCTCCGCCTTTCTCCCTTCACCGGAGCGATCGTAGCGTGACTGGCGGACATCGGGTCCGCCGGTCACACTCACTGACTTTTCAGTGAACGAGCCGTGGCGGGCGCACGCCCGCCCGCAATTGGCTCCCAAGTCAGTGACAGGCGAGTGACGTATCCATACGTCACTCTGCCTGGGCGGGGCTGACCGCCGCAGTATATAGTCGTGCGGCGGTCGGCAACCGGTTAAATAAATAGTGTTGCGCAAGAATAAAAATCTCTATTTATATGTTATTTCAACAATGTTGGTGGCAATCCCGAACTGTGCTGTATATAGTGTAATTAAGATCCCATTGTTTAAAACAAGAATAATGTGATATATACCATATTCTAAAAAATCCAAAACAATAATTGATATAAATTCAGTGCTATATAAATAAATAAATAATTGGCATCAATAGTAAATCAATACATCAGATTATAAAGTGCTAAGTGCTGGTTCGATACTAATATATCGTCATACCTTAAATATTACAAAAGGTGCTTGCTATGTCCTCTCATGCAAAAAAGAATATATAAATATTATATTATATTAAATACTATTGATGCCAATTCTTTATTTATTTATATAGCACTGAATTTATATCAATTATTGTTTTGGATTTTTTAGAATATGGTATATATCACATTATTCTTGTTTTAAACAATGGGATCTTAATTACACTATATACAGCACAATTCGGGATTGCCACCAACATTGTTGAAATAACATATAAATAGAGATTTTTATTCTTGCGCAACACTATTTATTTAACTATTAAAACTACAATACCCACCTCCTCTCTGACACTGTCCTCAACAGACTCACCATTTTGAGATTCTGCCATGGTCCTCTTGTGATTTGAATGACATCCTTCATCATCCAACATATTTTCTATGAGTCTAGAACATCATGGGGGTGATGCCTAGGATATGCACCATCATTGGCTCACAGTAATTCCAAATAGAGCAACATTCACATATCATCAAAAGAGCATGACCCTGTCTAGCAGTAAGGACCACCTTTTGCCACTAACAGAACAAAAAAAGAAGTCTAAGACCAACCAGATTACTAGGGAAATATTTTAAAAATAGTAATGGGGGCTTTGGATGTAACTGATATTAGTTTTGTATTATTTCCCTCTAGGGGGAATTCTGGTTTAGCTCTCACTTTCTACTACTAAATGTCCTCACCTGTTCTTAGTTCCCTAATTGAAATCATATTCAAGAGCAGCATTTTGTTCTGTTTTCTAGGGAGAAGTTAGGAGTGGCACAAGTGTATCTTCTCCCAGTGGCCATCTTGGGGGAGCCAGAGTCTTATTGGACACTGATATTTGGGTAGTCATCTTAGGTAAAAGAGAGGATATATTGCTCCTCCTGTGCTATTTTAGGATCCCTGCAGTGTGGGGAAAGCACATGGGGACAGGCACATGTTTCTGAGAGAGAGATGGGCTGAGCCTAGGGACAGGTTCTTGTGGAGAAGGGATAATCTAGGGTCACTTTAGACTCCATCTGCCGAGGCCAGTAGATTTGCTCAAGTAAATCTGCTTAAATGTGAGCCTCCAGCAACCAACCGAAGATAAGCACTGCATGCCTACTGCACTACAGGAACTGCCTTATGTTTGATGTGTGTACATGCCTAGTTTCTAAGTTGATTAAGGAAAAATGTAAGAATATATTCCATTGGTGATTACTTGGCATGGTAAAAGAACGTTTATGGATTTTTTTTGCTGCCTAATTCCTCCACACAATAGCCACAGGAAAGCCCTTCCCAAAAAAAGGAGGGGAAACAGAAATTTTGGAGTTGGGCTTTAAGACAGCACACACAGAATGTACTAAGTCTCCATTAAAGTATATTCCCCCACAATTCTCAAACATTTTCCCAACAGATCTGTGATTTTGTCAGGGGGGTACAGGTAAAATATCAGCAAATGCAAGTGTGGATAATAAGTTTAAGGTGGTGCATGGCCTAATGAAAGAAGTGGGATAAATATGAAGGACCCCCCATAAGAAGCAATGGACAAATTCATCTAATGATTCTTTCTTTCTCTAAACCAGGGGTCTTCAAACTTTGGCCCTCCAGTTGTTCAGGAACTACAATTCCGATCATGTCTAGTCATGTCTGTGAATGTCAGAATTTTACAATGCCTCATGGGATGTGTTGTTGCGCAGCACCTGGAGGGCCGTAGTTTGAGGATCCCTGCTCTAAATGATACGAATTAGAAGATGATGAAGTCTGGTAAATATAACACTAACCGTATTAAAAGATATAGTGAATGCTGCTGAGACCTGGATCAAAAAAAGGAAATCAAGAGGTGCATCAATAGATTCAATAAATATGTAGACAGTGTATGTCCTTTTTAGCTATCAACTGTAAATGGCAGAAGAGCTACTTAACAAACAAACGTGCAACGAATGGCCAGCAGATGAATTTTTAAAAATTCCTCTTATTGAGTTAAATATTTATCATGTCAATTATCAATTGTAGCTACCTAAAGGTAAACGCCACATTCAGTAAAAACTGATATAACCTAAATATTCTCTATTAATAACTCAGGGGTGGAGGCTTCCCCCCTCGGGCACAATATGTTCCCATTTGGGGCACCTGAATGGAACCCGCACCCTTATTATATAATGGCATCATTACTGATCTCCGTATATTGCTGATTCTGTAACTATATTATGATGCTCAATTCCATTTTGTATACTATACTGTATTCATGGAAATTTTCTTGCTTTTCACCTTTGTTATTATGCACTTGTTAAACTGTTATACTTGATGAAAATACCATTAAAAGATTTTTTTTTGGAAAAAAAAATATATTAGTTATAAATACAATTCTTCTTCAAATTAGCTATGCATTTCCAAAACTGCCAAAAAATCTAGTTTATTTTCCTTGCAAGGATGGCGACATATTTTGGGGGTCTTTTGTACAAAACTGGGGTGAGGAAAAACCCAAGCAAACTAATTTTCTGCATGTTCGGTTGGACCATTGTTTTTTCAGGGTGTTTTCAAAGCACTAGGCATACATTTTAAAGGCATTTCTAGCTCTGCCCTTAAGTTTTATACATATAAATTGCCATCCTTGGGGATAATTTGTCTATGCTTCTACATGGGCTGTTGGGGAGAGTGCAGTACTTTTCTTATTACAACCCTGGAACTGATCAAGTGATTACAGCTGGCATATCCTTCCACTCAGCAGTGAGGAAGTTATTGGAGTAATTGACCTGTTCCTGTCTCAGAAAACAGAAGAAAATAACATGTAAGAATATACAACTCTGAAGGATGGAGAGTCAGGGTTGTTCTAGTGAAAGTAAAGTGGAGCCTCACTTTAACCTCCCTGGCGGTATGATTGTTTCGGATTTTAGGTGCTGAAAGCGGTACCATTATTTTGCATGTAATTCTTTAGAATGAGCAGCCCAAACCAACTATTTACATATGATTTTGTTTTCTCTGCATTCTTCTTTATAACATCTCGGGTATGATAAAGTTTGAAACACAAAATCATAAATTATAATATAATAAAAAACAATAAAAAAGTTAAAGTATGTATGTACACATACATATATATATATATACACCGTATATATATATATATATATATATATACATAAAAAGTACAGTAAAACTGCAGGAAAGGGCACCGGGGGGCAAACTAATGTGATTTTTTTTTTATTTTGCATTGTATCAGTGTGTTTTACATTTGAATTTGCCGCCGGTTCCACCCCCCTGCGAACGTCACGTCGCAGGAGATGGAAGCCGGGGCACGGAGAGGATCGGGAGGAAGATCTGCCGCTAGACACCGCCGGGATACATCACTGGATCCCGGTGAGAAGGTAAGTAACCCCGTTTTCAGGATCCAGCGAGGCTTCTGGCGGTACCCCGAGTGTGGCTCGGGGTTACCGCTTTTGGCTCTGAAATTTAACCCCGAGCCACGCTTGGGGGTTAAACCAGAAGGTTAAACCAGAATTCCACTCAAAAGTGGAACTTCCGCTTATCTGTCTCTTCCCCCCCTCCAGTGCCACATTTGGCACCTTTTGGGGGGGTGGTACCTGTTTTTGAGGTATGAGGTACATCAGCAGTCCAGCCCCCCTTCTCCTTCCTCTACTTTTTGGCCAGTAACCGAGTGCAGGACACTTCGTGCATGTGCAGTAGGGACCCAGCCGTTAAGCCGCAAGGCCAATGGTGGCGGCAGCATCCAACAGCCGATGGAAACATCGGTTGCAGTGCCGACATTGCTGGATTCCAGGACAGGTAAGTGTCTAATATTAAAAGTCAGCAGCTACAGTGTAGCTGCTGACTTTAAATTTTTGGAGGGGGAGGCCTGAACACCACTTTAAAACATTTTTTTTTTGTAACAAATGCTTATCTTTACTTTTTTGCATGTCAGCACACAATAGTAACTAATGTTTACAATGCCACTCATATCATCAATTTACATTCCACAGGCAGAAGTAGCTAATTTCTGCCTATCCATGTTATTTTGGTGGAAGATTTTTTTGAAACACAATTATATTTCTGTACTATGGGAAACCAAAATGCTGGAAACTGTAGCCTGGATTATCTGATTTAGCCTCTCCAAACAGTTGCTGGAGTGTGTAATGAGACCATTACGAAACATTACAACATATTTAGCTCAGAAGGAAACCAATGTTATTGCCCCTCAAAGGAATTTAATTTTAAAGAATCTGAGTTATAGTTCCCTTCTTACAATCTCAAATAAAACAACTGGTGGACTCCTAAAAAGATGCACCAAAATCACAAAGGTGCTGCTAGAAGACCATCTGAAAGTTAATTAACAGCAATAATAATTCATTAAAACTTGTTTTAAATGGCAACAAATCCCCACGTAGGTAATACAAACCAGTTTTTTTTCAATACTTTGAACAAACTTCAAAGGAAAAATGTAACCTTTAATGGTACACGTTAAAAATAAGGTTGTTTTCGCAACAAAGTGATTTACCCATGTCCCAATAACAGAAAAGGAACTAATTACTTATTTAGTCTGGCAAGCAACCAAAGAATGAAAAGTATGTCTGCTAAAGGCTGGGGAGTGTAGTAAGTGTATAACAATACATTTTAAAAAAGTAGCGGAAGGTAATTCAAGACTTGATTAAAAGAAAATTGTTAATAAATATAAAATATGAAATTATGAAAATTATATTTATTAATATTATCTTTTTAATGATGGAGAAAGTGGAATTGCAGATCATGAAAAAGCAGAGGCATGGGCAAGATTGTGATGTTCTAGAGGCTGCACATTTGGGGCTTAGCACACTTTAGGCTTTGACATGAATCTTGGATGTAGCCAAAATGTGTTTGTGGTTTTAACTCTTAAAGAGGTTGTAAACGCATTTTTTTTTCTTTTCTTTTTGACCCTGCAAGAGAAACACATAATGAGCTACTATGCATCGCATACTAGCTCATTATGAAATACTTACCTTAGAACGAGCCCCCGCCATGCCATCCACTTACCTGTATGACGGGCGACATGTCCAGTCGCCCGTCTTCCGGGATCACGGCATCCGGCCATCTGATTGGCCGGAGCCGCGGTGACGTCACTCCCGCGCACGCGCGCGGGAGCCGACAGTCACGGCACGGGGCTCTGAAGAAACGGCACTAGCGGCCGTTCCTTCAGAGCGCATGCGCCAGTGACATCACTGGATGCATGTAAGGTAAATATCTCCTAAACGGTACATGTTTAGGAGATATTTACAGTACCTATAAGTAAGCCTTATTATAGGCTTACCTATAGGTACAAGTGTCAGAGGAGGGTTTACTTCCTCTTTAACTGCCAATAAACAATAAAAACTATAGTTGTAAAACATATACAGCTTGCTTGTCAAAGGTTTTGTCATCCTGTCTATCCAGTCTTGAGATTTACACAGCTGTATCAAACAGCACAGCCAGCCTGGTGACCTGACTTTTCTCTGCTGCAGTTAGGTAACTTAGCTGTGTAGCCTAACTGCCACTTTCCTGTGGCTGGACAGTGACAGACTAATGAGGTAATCTCTTTGGTCTCTTCTCCTTGTCAGTAAATATGAATGTAAAACACTTGATTAGTCCAAAGTACCTCCCCATTCTATTCCAGTCTAAGTCCTTCTGTTTAGGGAGTTTTAAGAAGTTCCATCAATCATAATTCAGGCATTAATTTAGATTTTGTTTTAAAAAAATGTAACTTTTTTTTTTTACTTGCAATAATTTTTATTGAAAATATATGAACAAGAACAAGTTACAATACAGAAGTGAAACATAGGAGTGACACAATATCTGTCACAAGTTAGCCTGTAGTTTGATTGTATCTCTTACCTCCTTGCTGCTATCTTCACATGTGGTGTTTGGCTGCTCTGTTCTCCTATGGGCATCGCCTGCTCCACTGTGGGTTATATCCTGTTCCTGTCTATTACTTCCTGGGTCACCTCCCTGTGTGCTTCCCTATATATACACATGCTCAGTGCTCTGCTCCTTGCTTGAGCAACATCGCTGTTCTCTGAGCTCCCATCCCTGTAACCTTGGCTATTGTATCTGATCTCCTGTGTAACGACCCGGCTTCGTTTCTCCGTCTATGTATGTCTGCTGCCTGTCCTGACATCAGCTTGTCTCTTGGATATCCTTGTAGTCTCCTGTTTACACTGCACACGCCAGCGGTCTCCACATCTTCAGCTGGAAGTGGGGGGTGTCATGGCGCTCTTCTAATATCCCAAGATGGTACAAGGAATGTGGGTGGATGGGAGGGGGGGTTATGGGGCTGCGTGGGGGGGGGGACAAAGTTTGGTACTGTAGGGAAGCTATAGTCCGCGGCAGCCGGCTGAAGCGTGGAGAAGCCCTGAGAGATGCAAGAAAGGAGAGAGCGGCGCCAGCTTAGTATAGTACAAGTTTATTTAACACTGTTAAAATTGGTGACTCACTGTCCGAGGTTGGGTGAGACCGGTACACAAAGACTGTTAGGGTCATCCATCTTCCTCTTCAGGCGATCGCCTGACGAAGGAGCACGGATGCTCTGAACGCGTGCAACCCCTATTTTTCTCCTGCCAGGAAGTGATGTCATCAGGGATCAGAAGTCGGCAGCCGGAGCCCTGTTGTGCATGCTCCGCCGCGGCCAGTGACAACTAGCAGCCCCACAGCGGCTCGGCTATACCTCTGGAACCTCACCACCTTCTCCTATGACCACTATCCTGGAAGAGGAAGATGGATGACCCTAACAGTCTTTGTGTACCGGTCTCACCCAACCTCGGACAGTGAGTCACCAATTTTAACAGTGTTAAATAAACTTGTACTATACTAGGCTGGCGCCGCTCTCTCCTTTCTTACATCTTCAGCTGGGCCTACCTGGGGGCCGCGACTTGGTTCCAGTCTGCTGCAAGTCCATCCCCACCACCAGGGGCCCTGGTGAAGAAGCAGGCTGGGACTTAGACTCCGCGCCCTGGGGAATCCTGAGCTGGGGATCTATAAGGGCTCACTATCACAGACCCGTTGACAATATCTATTGTAAAAGGCAAAGAAATGGTCCACACAGAAGAAGGTCAAAGAGTAAAACAGAGAATAAAAAGGTAAATGGGACATGGGTCCCCAAATGGCATGGGTAAATGATATACGATTTAGGGAACAAATATAAGAACTTTCAAAGGAGAGTGGATTGTCCACCCCTGTATGTCGAGTCCTTAGAACAGTCTATGGTGCGTATACAACAGGACTTATAGTGGGGGACCCCCAAGTTTGGATAACAAAACCCTATTCAAGGACCTGCGGTAAGATAGAATATCAATAGTTCAGGGAATCCAGTGGAGATGAAGGAAGGAAGAAAGAAAGAAGAGGTGTGAAAGAATGAGAGGAGAAATGGCAAGTACCGGAGTAGGAGGTAAGCGGACAAATAACGACATGTTACAATGGTAAATGGATATACGAACACCAAGGTTCCCAGACTAACTCAAATTCTTCCTGTTTTGCTAGGAAGATACTGACAACCTTTTCCTGAGCCATGATCCAGGAGATTTTGCATTTCGTCGCCGTTAAGGAGACCGAGGGTAGTTTCCATGCACGTGCCAAAGTATTTTTCGCGCCAAGCAGTATGAGATGTATCAATTTTGCCGGAGTGCTGTGTAATAAAGCGATTTAACTGTTTTATATATATATATATATATATATTTATTTTTTTTAAATACTGTGTATCTGCATCCACTGATGTTTTTTTTTTATATATTTAAAGGGCACGGTTAACTGACCACTTACCTTTCAGTGTCTGTATGGGAATTGTATTCATGTGGCAAATGTATTGATCCCAAGACAGAACAAGACCACATCACTCCCCATCAGCAGAACCACAACATCATACAGTTACCTCTAATCGAATATGTGCTTGTCTTATCAGATATTGCTGGCCCTAGTAGGTAGAGGGGGAGGTGAAAAGCACAAGCTGGAGCTAGCAGAAAGCATGGGTGCCCAGGACATAGATGAAATGTGTGCTTAGGAAGCAATAGTTTGAACATGTGATGCAGCAGCAAAGCTCATATCACATGTATGGGGGAGATTACTAGAAAAATGTATAGCTAGTTTAATACTCAGTGGCATGCCTAATTCTTTTGGAAACTGAAATTGGGAGATAGCTGCACCTGTTCAAATCCCTTTTAGTGAAAGTTAGAAGAGTTTTACTCTATCTATTGAATATTTCATTAATTTTACTTTATAGAGAATGCAGACGGAATATTGAGATTTAGCCTGCTGCACCACATGTACTAAGCTTTTCTGATGGGTGTGGGCAAATTTAGGATCTCCAGTGAAAATTTCTTGCAAATAAATCTAAAAAGGCTGTACGTGATTTAATCTACCTTTGTCCACCCAATAATAAAATATCAAGAATGGGTGTATTGATCTTTTAACCACTTGCTGACTTGCCATAGTTATATGGCGGCAGGTCGGCTTTGTTACACGATTGGCTAGAGGAGCCAATCAGCGGGTCCGGCAGATGCGATGTCCGCCAGGCACCCGCAATCGCTCCCCATGGAGACAGAACCGCGGTCTGTCAGTAATGAACACAAGGATCCTGCGTTCCTCCTATTTAGGAACACAGATCTCTGTGTTTATGCAGCAAGCCCATCCCCCGCACAGTTAGAAAGCATCCCCTAGGCACACATTTAACCCTTTAATTGCTCTTGGTGTTAACCTCTTCTCTGCTATTGCCAATAGTACAGTAACAGTGCATATTTTTAGCACTGATTATTGTAGTAATGTCTCTGGTCCCCCCAAAAGTGTCAAAAGTGTCAGTTAAGTGTCTGAGCTGTCTGCCGCAATGTCACAGTCCCGCTAAAAATCGCTGATCGCTGCCATTACTAATAAAAAATAAATAAAGAAGTAAAAATGACATAAACCAACCCTCTAGTTTGTAGACGCGATAACTTGTGCACAAACCAATCAATATACACTTTCTGGGGATTTTTTTTACCAAAAATATGTAGTAGAATACAGATTGGCCTAAAATTATAAAAAAAAAAAAAAAAAAAAAAAAAATTATATTGGTAATGTTTTATAGCAGAAAGTAGGTCTTGAGAAGGTTTTGTTTATAGCGCAAAAAAAAAAAAACTGCAGAGGTGATCAAATACCATGAAAAGAAAGCTCTATTTATGGGAGAAAAAGAGATATTTTTTTTGGTACAGTGTGGCACGACCACGCAATGGTCAGTTAAAATAACACAGTCCTGAATCGCAAAAAATGGGCTGTCATTAAGGGGGTGAAACCTTCCGATCCTTAATGTACTGTACTGTATATGCATAGAAGAAATTGTTATACCAGTCTGTACCTGCATTCAATTTTCTGAATGACGATGAAGGCTCATTTAATGTTACAAGAACAACTAACTGAACCCTACGATGAGAGTATTAGACAATGTAAAATATGTTCTCGTGTTCAACATTACCTTACCCTCATACGAAAATCAGCAGCACACAAGGCAGACAGGACAACAGAGATACAAAATACATTCTCATAGTCAAATTTACAAGTTAGACAAAATAGTACATCATGGCGCTCTGCTAGTATAGGTAGGTGGTGAATGGGGATATTTAAAAAAAGGATGGTATGAGGGGAAGGGGTGTTGTTAGTTCCAATCTGTAATGGATGGTAGAAGAGGCAACATTCAGTGGCTGCCAGCTGGAGCAAGGTGGGGTCCTGGAGGACAGACAGCAGGAGAGAGTGGCTCCAGCTTAGTGTAGCAATAGATTAACAAGTAACATAGTAACTCACTTCAAGGTAAGGGTAAAATTGTGTGGTACAGGTGATAGTTCATCTGTTTCCTTCCTGGTCGGTGCAGCACGGAGAGGGAGCAGAGTGAGAGTGTTCCTGTGGGGAGGCCCACAACCAGCCTCCCCACAGGAATGCTTTTACTCCACTCCACTTTGAAAACCGTTCCCGCAGGAATAACTTGCGCATAATTGGTGTCCCTGAGTCTATCCTAGCTGCTTCACTCCCTGACCTATGCTCAGCATGCATTCCCCAGGCCTTAGGGCTGACCATGCCATGTATAGTGGAAAGAGTCCACAGATTGGGTCCACCTTCCAACGATCGGCGCACACAGTGCCCTGTCATCGTGCAATACCTTAATTATGCGGATCGGGCCGCTATTTTATAGTCATTTAGGAATGCCAAGTCTCTCCAAGTGGATGGCCACAAATTTCTTTTATTTGCAGACTATTCGCAGGAAGTCGCAAGACGATGCAAAGCATTTCAACCCACCTGTTCTGCTCTGTACCAGAATGGTATAAAGTTCACCCTGGCCTATCCAACGGTCTTATGCTTTACCACTGCTACGGGCGAAATAAAAGCCTTTCATCACCCTGACGAAGCTGCTAACTATATGCAAGCGCACATGCAAATATCCATGGAGACCCAAAGCTCTCCTAACCCAGCCCCCTCTCCTGGAAACAGAGACCTCCGTAGTCCTAGGAAGGACTCGCCCAAACGGCCCCGCTATTCCTCAGGCTCCCGTAGAGACAGGCCGCGCTGATTTCCCTCTTAGAAGGTTTCACCTACTTACTCTTCTCTAACCCTCAGGGCAATATATCCTGCTATATCACAGTTCAATAGTGCGGATTTAGTTTTAGTTTTACATTTACATCCCCCCTCCATACTACTGTGATCGTACCTTATAATGTTTAAGGATTATTCTGTATTCTTTGAGGTTTAAATTGCTAATTGCTTTTTATTTATCTTCTTCTTTGTGTTATTTTCTGCTGCTAGCCCTGTCCCCTCACAGCCTTACTGGAGCGGCCCTACTCGGCTTCATGGGTTCACCTCTACTGAGATGTTCCCGATTTGTTCCTGTACCTCTCGGCTCTCCCAGGGAGCTTTATAGCGCTTCGGAACTCCACTTGATATGTTAGCCGAACACTGGATGAATCCGGTAACGCCACGATAGGGTTATGGTCCTTATTGGGAAAAAAGTGAAGTCTCAGACTTCTTGGGTATGTGCTGTTTTTTCTATATTATTGTTTATTTTGTTTTTATGTTTTGTGGTCGGGAGTACTTTCTCCTTCCCTATTTGATCTGAGGCATGCTATCTCTCCCCCCACCCGATTTGTGGCTTGTTGCACCAGCTCCTTGTACTATATTTATGCTCTCCCCCATATCTTACAACTTCATATGTAAAGCCCCCCCCTACTCCATCCCCCTTGATATTAAAATACTATCATGGAATGTCAAGGGTTTGCGATCTCCTTATAAGAGAATGGCAGTCCTACGCCATCAAAAAATACTTAAAGTGGATGTTTCGCTTTAGCAGGAATTGTGATACACATAGCGTGATACCGTTTTAAAAATAAGACACTGTTTATTTAAAATTGCACTCCCCGGAAGAAGTCAACCTATGACGAAAGCAGAGATTTATATAGAAGGAGAGCTAGGGGCCTGTTTAGATAGAGGGTATAATGGCACCTTCCCCCATATGTACAATATGGAAAGACAAAACGAGGGCAAAGATTGGCCCAGATAATAGGTCAAGCCGTGTCCTCAAAGAGAGGGGGATTTAAATGTGCCTCTATATATCACCAAAATATGCATATATTTGTACAGGATAACAATAACACATATATATTTAAAAAAATTGGAAAATCTTTATTTATACATAGAATAAAAGCAATAAGTACGTAAGTTCATCTACAATGATTGAGATGGGAGTAACAATATATTGTATAGCATTATAGCATGTGCAGAAAGAATTGCTGGAGCTACGCGTTTCGCATAATGTGCTTCCTCAGGGTCCAGCAAAAAGATGTATTTGAGCAGAAAATCAATTTAAACAATCCTAGATTGAAGAGCACAGTAGATAAGGTGGGTCGTACTTATTTTAATTTAAAAACGGGTAGTGTAGAAAGGGAGCCAGTAAGCCCAGGGACTCATTTTAAAGGGTCATATTCATGGTGACCAAAGGGTCACAGAACCAAGTGTAGGGAGTGAATAGAGTGATCCAAATATTAATTGTTAAAGTAAACCCCCTATACCTATATCCACAGGTAGGGGGCAATGGACATGCCCACGTGTATATATAAATAGTCCTTTCAAAGATAAGGGTGAGTATAGTGCACCTCGTGCATAACTAAATAGAGCAGAGTCACCGGGTATACTGGGTATTCGGCTCACTTCATAAGATCAGGTGAATGAAAGCCAAAAATCTCACAAATAGAGGAGCAGTCTGAATACAGCTAACAGGTCTGTTAGCTTACTAGCCTGGGCTTACTGGCTCCCTTTCTACACTACCCGTTTTTAAATTAAAATAAGTACGACCCACCTTATCTACCGTGCTCTTCAATCTAGGATTGTTTAAATTGATTTTCTGCTCAAATACATCTTTTTGCTGGACCCTGAGGAAGCGCATTATGCGAAACGCGTAGCTCCAGCAATTCTTTCTGCACATGCTATAATGCTATACAATATATTGTTACTCCCATCTCAATCATTGTAGATGAACTTACGTACTTATTGCTTTTATTCTATGTATAAATAAAGATTTTCCAATTTTTTTAAATATATATGTGTTGTTGTTATCCTGTACAAATATATGCATATTTTGGTGATATATAGAGGCACATTTAAATCCCCCTCTCTTTGAGGACACGGCTTGACCTATTATCTGGGCCAATCTTTGCCCTCGTTTTGTCTTTCAACCTATGACGAAACTAGTCGGGTGGTTCCAGACGTGACGAAGCCACGCCCCCAACATTCGGTCCGAGCCTCCATTGTATCTGCGGGACGCTGCAGCCTTGTCTCTGCCTATGCTATATGCTGTTACACGCTGACATGTCCTTTTTATCTAGTAAGTGCAATTTTAAATAAACAGTGTCTTATTTTTAAAACGGCATCACGCTATGTGCCCCTTTCTTTTCTCCTTGGCCCATATATGGGCTATATTCTCATGATAACTCTCCATTATACCGTCATTGGAGCCTGGTCCCTACATATGAGAAGTGTATTCCTGATGAATCCTTTACCTATGATATCTGCCTGTCTGTGATTGTCCATATGCCTGAAGACCTTAAGGGTCTGGTAAGCATCTCATTGTATTAATTACTCACGGGTGATACAAGGATCGTCCTATTAGATTCTATTGGGACTATTTTGCTATCTTCTATTCTTTTTGAGCACATTATTTCCATTTTTTCTTTGGAATGTTTTAATATATAACTTTTTTTTATATGTCACCTATGGAATTTTTTCACTGCTTTTCATGAGTGGGATTTACAACATTTTTGAGTGTTATTGTCCAGTTATTGCCAGATTCTGGAGCAAGATCGATTCATTCGCATCATCCATCACAGGCATCGCTACCACAGACCACCCTCTAATGCTACTATTTGGCCTTCTAGATGGTCATGTATTGGCACTCGATAAAGCCCAGTCCTCACTTATAGTGACGCATAGGCCATGGTTCTCTACGTTATTCATGTTGGCCAGGAGGGCCATTCTCAGCAAATGGATCTTTACCCCCCCCCCCCACACTTTACGAAGTCTAGATGGAACTCAAGCAGCTTCTCCGGAGAGATTTGCTTGATTCCCTCTACTCTGCACATCCAAACCCACGGATTCTTCACAAATGGGGTGCTTACCTGGCTAAATACCCCTTGCTTACCTTGGCTAAATACCCCAGGCCCCACTGCAGGAGTTGGATCAACCTTCCACTACTATGGTTGGGCAAACCCTGTGCCTGGGTTAGCTCATTTTCCCCCTCACCACTCCAACACTTCCTCTTCAGACTGTTTTACCACGCAAACCTGAGACTTCCTATCACAAAGGACTCCCCTCCCCCCTCTTCAACAGCAAGATAAGTGCAACAAGCACCCTGTGTCTATTTGTATTTACTGGTATTCCACAGCTTGGTCTTCCCCCAGAGGGAATTCCCACAATGAACTTGCGAATCCACTCTGACTCCGTCCAGTAGCTCTCACTCACTACTATCTACTCCCCCCCCCCAGCTTTAATGACCTGTAACTGCCTCCTTGGTCTCAAGTCAACTGTTTTTGTTCAGATTTCTATATGTTTACTAAGGTCTATGGCTTGACTCTCTTATTAGTTAATTACCTCCCAATGGCCACTTACCACTTGTATTCTCTAACCATGCCTGTCTCTCCCCTCCATCTCTTCCCCCCACTCCCCCCTTTTTGTTTTCCTCCTCCCTCCCTGCCCCCTTTCCTCCTTCCCCACCCTCTGCTTCCTCCTCCCTCCCCCCTCTCCTGCCTGTTCCTCTCCATCCATTCCTCTGCCGTTTGCAGTGTCCCCCCATCCTCGCCCCTTCTTCATTGGTTATCGACCATGTTTGTTTTTATCAGAACTGTATAGCGTTGACTATGTCTTTGGTTATTTGAAACATGTTGCATAACCTTGTATTGTTTCCAAAATTTCAATAAATTTTGTTTAAAAGAAAAAAAAAAAAAGAAATACCAAACCATATGTCTAGTATTTATAGTTGGGCATATTTTATTCTTGGGTGTAAACAAAGTGTAAATAAAGGGCAAAGGAAAATCCAGCAATAATAATTACCGGCATATTGTCAGATGTGAACCCAGGAGATTAGATTGCAACAGTGGCTTGGCCAGTCTGGGAGCAAAGTAAGTATTTCAGCTCATCGTTATTATGTACTCTTTGAGTGCACCAGTGGATTAATAATACTTTAACACGGCACAGTGCTGCTCTGGACAGCAGGCAAAACATTTACTCTTAGGCTGGCCATACATGATACAATTTTCTTTCAGATTTCTGTCAGATTTTCTTGAAATTTACCTTCAAGTATGTAGTACGAAGGCCTGCCTAATTGGATACAAGTGAATGTGTTTAGCTTTGACCTCACATTATGTGGTTTGTGATAGATCTGACAGAAAATTGTACAACAAAAGTTGAACATGTATGGCCAGCCTAACTCTTCTTTGGTAGCTCTGTATACATCCAAAAGCAGTAATATAGTACTAAAAATGTAAGAGATCCAAAAATAGTGCACTGAATTGTGCAGATAAATAACGTTTTTTGCCACCAAACTCGTCATTGAAAAAAGGAGGCTCCAATGCTAGGACAGGGGAACGATAAATTAACAAGAAAAGGCAGCACCTCTAGTGAAAGTAGCAGCATCATTGTATTTCTCTTTTCTCCAGCAAAGTGGAAGTTGAAAAAGGATCAAAATAAAGGCTAAAAATAAAAGCAAAGGGGAAAATGTGTATATGACAGTCCTGGCTGTGGAGCCTCTTTTTGCCAATACAAGAGTTTGTCATAGCTCTATGTAGTCTATATACGTTTCAAATGACCTTCCCTTCCATCATTCTGATGAAGGTACAGGGCTCCAAAACATGCGCTTCTCTTTTGCCTTGAGCAGATTCATTTAAATAATGAACATAAACTTTAGGAAACAAAAACACTGAGATGGGAGTGAGAGTTAATTGTCAGCTTTATTCTGGCTGTGGAAAAAGTTGATCTTCCATACAATGAGTTAAATATGGAAAAATATGTACAGTGCAGATACAACAGATTAAAACATGTTTGATAGGGGAAGGGTGAGAGACTGAACAGAACACATCATGAATTTGTATTAGATTTGTTCACTAAATTTTCTTCTTTTCATTGCAGTTAAGCAGAAAAGCAGTATTGCCAGTGATAGGAAGTTTATTTTCTTATGCGGGTGGCAGTAGCCATTATCTGTTACCAATAAATCATCTTTACCATTTAAGGAGAACGTATAATCCAAGTTTTGAATATGTTTTATTGATGTGGATGTGCAATCTTAAATGGTATACAGAACATTTTTGCCTCGGAATAGATAAAATTGTATAAAATGTATTATTGTTTAATTTTTTTAAACTTTATATTCTTATAGGTTGTCACCACAATTTTTATCATACTATCTTAGGACAAATGGTCTTAGCCTTTATGGGAACACAGCAAGCATAAATGTAAGTCAGCAAAAAAATGGACACGTCTTGAAAGAAAAAAAAGGATTTAATCTAGAATAAGTGTAAAAAATTAAAGGCAAACATAAAAGAAAAACTACATCTAAAATGTTATGTGAAGCAATCCTCTCCTGGGTAGTTATATACATTGCAAGGATTTTAACAAACCTCATAACAGAGTTTTACCTCTTGTTTAAATGGAGTAGGCAAGAGTTTGTGGAGTCATTCACCCAATTAATGCTACTAGAAATAAAAGTAAGGAAAAAAATCAAATAAGTCAGTTGTTCCTAGAATAGAAAGAGAGGGGAATTCTTCCAATAAGAGCACTTTTTCTGATGAAAGTTGTCTAAAAGAGAATTTCCTTTACTTTAAATAGATTCTTTCTCATTTCCTTTTGTGTCTGGATCCTGTATTATGAAAAAAGTCCACAGTGAAACTCAGAGAGCAAAATAAATTTAAAGTGGAACTAAACTCTACTATCTTTTACAGCCAAGGGAGCTGCCATCTTCTGTTTGATCCAATGTTACCATGGTGCTTTACATGTGATCACCTATGACACCAGTCATATGACAATTCAGTTGAGAGTTAACATAAAGACCCTAGCAACTGTGACAGTTATCATTAGAGGCATGCCTTAAAATTAACTGTTTTTGGAAACAGATAAAGTGGAACTAAGGGCAAAAAAAAAAATGTACACAGGCAGGCTCTTTATTGCAGCAGAGACATTGTCAGGAGTCTAGGATAGTGAGCCCTTGTAGATCGCCAACTCTGGTTTCCCCAAGGCGCAGGGTCTAAGCCCCAGCCTGCTTCTTTGCATGAACCCCTAATAGTGGGGATAGACTTACAGCAAGCTGGAACCAGGTTGTGGCCCATAGGTATGCAGAGCTGAGGGCTTGTGTGCAGACTACAAGCAGCAGGTGACAAGCTGAGATCAGGGCAGGTAGCGAACAAGCAAAACAGTCAGTACTAGGGTAGTCAGGCACAGGATATACAAGAGACAAGTGAATGGGAGCTCCAATCACTGTGAAGTTGCTCAGGCAAGGAGCGCTGCACTGAGCATGTGTATATATAGGTAAGCAAACAAGGGGATGACCCAAGTAATATAAGGGAAAAGGATATAAACCCACAGTGGAGAAGGGGATGCCCAAAGGCGAACAGAGAAGACAAACACCACATGAGAAATGGAGTCACAGATTTAACAGAATCCTGCAGCAAGAAGGTAAGAATTTCACTAACAGTAATCTGCAGGCTAGACCGCAAAAGACACGCAATGCCTCTGCTGCAATAAAACACACTTACCCTGAACAATTGACACCTAACTGCACATTCACAGCTCAGTTTGCATTCTGACTGCCAATGTGCTAGAATGACTGCGCTCCCTCTGATGTGCAAAAGCCAATTAAAGTATCCAATGACTGGCACCCAGAAGAACCAGGGGAGAAGATGCTGGTGCCAGCAAGGGACCCCACAGGTTTGGGACTGTTGGAACTTACGTGAGTATTTGTGCCTTTACTTCAACTTTTAATTGGTGGGTTGTGATCATTCTCTACTCTTTATCCCCAAAAAAAAAAATGTGGTTTTAGATCAATTTTAACTTAGATAGGCATATGGATTCCACTAACTTCCTCCTTCCTGTAGGTTCTTCTTAGCTCCTATGTCCCAAGAGAGAGAGTCTGCCTTCTTAGTCTCAGTGTGGTTATGAAAGATAAACTGCTGAGAGAAGCAGATAGCCAATCACACAAGCAGGAAATAACATTTCTTTGGGATGTTCTGTATGTAAACAATGTACAGATTGACCCTATTGTTGATCAGTTAGTCAGCCAACTTGAGTACATAGCACATTTATGTTAACATATGGTAGACACATGGCAAATATATAATAAATGTATATAAACATATGGTGAATGTAGATTAAACATTTATTTTCACTAACCCTCAGAACACCATACCTCGCTGCAGCCTATAATGGAAATGTCAATTTTAATAATGTTAATTTACAAAATTGCTCATATAGCAATTATATAGCATTTATCATTTTTTAATTAATGTAGAGTTAGCCTTAAAGCAAGTGTATATATATGTGTGTGCTATGAAGGAGTATAGCAAAGGAATACCAGAACATTAGGCCTATCTAGAATGATTATGAGGGGAAGTGGCTCTAACTAATGCACTGGTTTGTGGAATTCTGAGGGTATTTTCTAGCTCTGCCTTTCCCTGCAATATTTCTTTTTAGAATTAAACATGGCTATAACATTACCGCTGCTATTTCCTCTCATTTTAGTATTAAGTAGGAAGAACTTAAAGCAAGACTAAACTTAAAGTGTATTTGTACCCCAAACATTTAATTTTGGTTTTGAATGAAATGGGAAATCCTTTTCACACTGCTGTTACATATTAATAACAAACGTTGAATAAATGTGGGGAATTCTTGGTTCACATCTTTTGCAATATACATTGTATGTTTAAAATGACCAGCTGCAACAAAGTGATCCCTCTCTGGCCAATCCCTACTCTATTGTTATATTGCTTAAATATTTAAATATAGTTCCATTTCGAGCCCCCTTTAGCACCTCATGGTTACATCCCCTTTAGTTTCTTATGTGTTACATATATTATTATTATTATTAATATTATTATACAGATTTATATAGCGCCAACAGTTTGCGCAGCGCTTTACAATATGAGGGAAGACAATACATTTACAAGACAATTCAATACAGGAGGACTTAGAAGGCTCTGCTCGTTAGAGCTTACAATCTAGAAGGGAGGGTCAAGAGAAACAAAAGGCAATAACTGTAGGCGATGAGATGAGGGAGAAAAGGGAGTAGAGTGTTAGGTGCAGCTAGGATAGGCTTTTCTGAAGAGGAGGATCTTCAGAGATCATCTAAAAGCTAATAGAATAGAAGATAATTGAACAGATTGGGGTAAGGAGTTCCATAGGATTGGAGAGGCTCTGGAAAAGTCCTGGAGGCGAGCATGGGAGGTGATGATGAGGGAGCTAGAGAGCAGGAGGTTTTGAGAGGAATGAAGAGAGCGATTAGGTTGGTATAATGAGACCAGGTTAGTGATGTAACTGGGGGCTAAATTGTGGATGGCTTTGTAAGTTGTTGTAATGATTTTGAATTTAAAGAGGAAGTAAACCCTCCTCTGCAACTTGTACCTATAGGTAAGCCTATAATAAGACTTACCTAAAGGTACTGTAAATATCTCCTAAACATGCACCGTTTAGGAGATATTTACTTTGCATACAGCCAGTGTGCCTGGCGCATGCGCCCTGAACGAACAGGCATTCGTGCCGTTCCTTCAGAGCCCTATGCCGTGAACGGCCGGCTCCCGCGCGCATGTGCGGGAGTGATGTCATCGCTGCGCCAGCCAATCAGATGGCCGGATGCCGCAAACCTGGAAGAAGGGCGACCGAACATGTCACCCGTGAGATTGGTGAGCGGGCGGCACTGTGGGGCTTCATTCTAAGGTAAGTATTTCATAATTAGCTAGTATGCGATGCATACTAGCTCATTATGTGTTTCTCTTTCAGGTGTTTGTTTGTTATTTTTTAATTTCTGAGGTTTACAACCTCTTCTAATTCGTTGGTTGGGCGGGAGCCAGTGGAGGGATTGACAGCGCGGAATAGTGGACACTGAGCGATTGGTAAGGTGGATGAGTCTGGCAGCAGAATTCATGATGGATTGAAGGGGGGAAATATATACATATATGTAAGCTATTTGAATTTGAACATAAGCTTATTTCCTCCATTTCTTTGGAGACTTATTATCCACCTTTTGATCTATATGAGAATACTTGAACACATATTAGGCAAGGTCTGTATTTGATAATCTTCCTTTCTATATTTATTTAGTGACCTACCTTGGGTAATCCATTTTGGCTGGGCTCTCTTTGATACTCCAGTGCCCGCCCAGGGAGCTGTTGTGCTGTGGCTGTTGGTTGCCGGGGTATGTCCCACACAATGTATGCATAAATACAGTGATGTAATGTATGGTGAGAGATACTGTTTACCGTAAATACTATTGTTCTTCTTAGGAAAGTGCTATAATAGTCTCATGAGCCCTGATGAAGCTATATTTGCTGAAACGCTTCAGCAAAATATACTAATATATTGGTGTACATATATAATACAGTAGATTTATACTACTGTTCAACGGGTTTTAATAATTTTTGTATGAAGTGTTTTTAACAAGTTTTGTTACTTAATAAAATTGTATGATTTTATATATAAATGTCTGCTCCTTTTCTGGTCTATACAGTCCAAATTCCCTTTTCTTTTGTTTTCGTACATATACTTTTTGGATGATGGCCTGAAGTAGCACAGTAATACTATGACTCCTCCATTTCTACTGTTGAACCTCTTCCCAACCACGCTATGGCCAAAAGGCAGCTACAGCGTGATCGTCTAGTTCTGGGAGGGCATCCATGGACGTCCTCCAAGAACCACAGCTCCCGCCTCACCAGTGTCCATCAGTGCCGCCTATCAGTGCCCATCAGTGCAGCCTCATCAGTGCATATCAGTGTAGGAGAAAAATAACTTATTTGCAAAATTGTATAACAGTAACTAATCAAAAGGTTTTTTTTTTCAAACTTTTTAGTCTTTTTTCATTTGTTTAGCAAAAAAAATAAAAAACACAATGATGAATAAATAATACCAAAAGAAAGCTCTTTTCTTAAAAAAAAAAAAAAATAGTCATTCAAAGTGTGACAGGGCTGAAAGATGGAAATTGGCCTGGGTAGGAAGGGAGGTAAAAGTGCCCAGTAGGCATGTGCTCAAGTATGGCTTAAACAAATTCTATTTAAGTATGTATTCTTAACTTAACCTGTTGGAGCCGAGTGCATGCAAATATGCGGCCTCTCAGCAGCTGCGTTTTGGGGCCGAGGGGCCACATATTTGCATGCAATAGCGCCAATAGAGCTGTGCTGAGAGCGCTCCTGGCACAGTGACCAGCAGCTTGCGATCAGGAGTTTTCCGATCATGTAAACGCTGTGGCAGCCAATCACGGGATCACATGGCCAAAAGCCCCACCCCGCCTCTCGCCATTCTTAAGGGGAGGCAGGAGCTGGCGCCAAGGGGTAAAGCACCTCCTCAGTCTCCTCCAAATCCTTTTTTTTATGCTGCTGTGATCTGACTTTCTGTTAGAGGATTGGCTACGTTTTTTTTTTCCATGGTCCTACTGTATGTAGGAATGTAATGAAAAAAGAAACCACCATGTGCTGCCCCTGGCCTAATCTAAACAGATCCTAAACTCATAATAATAAATAAAAGAGCTGCAGCAAAACACAAATGTAATCCCACACCACAGATATAAGATACAGACTCATTTGCGCATTGAATACCAAAACTTCCGGTGTTCGGCTCTGGACCGGAGCCAAGTGAGCCAAATGAGTCAGGTGGAGCCAAACACCAGACATTTTGTTATTCATTGCGCAAATAAGTTTGCGACTATCCGACAAAATATCAGTGCATTTTAACTGTTTTAATCTTCCCTTATTTAAATTAAAATACTACACTATTTGGGGTCTACTATCCTTTCCTTGCTTATGAGATACAAGGTTTAGTGAAGGTGATACCTGAAGCCTAAAGGGGCCCCTATGACGGAGTAAAGAGCACCTGTTTCATCTATGTCTGAGAGAACTGTGGATGGATGGATCCTTTGATTGATCAAATTCCAAGAGCCTTTTTGACCTGTATACTTATATAGGTCCATTACCCAGGTGGGTGGGAATTTTTGTGGGTGGGGGAGCAAGTTATTTTTAGGGTGGAGCATGGACATTCATGTCAGGCTGGAGCACGAAAATATTTACCACTATAAGGACTGTTCAAAGGACTTTTTTACTTAATCTGTTTTCTTTTAGCACTGTGTTTTGGAGATTATTCAATTCTGGGTGAAGCATAATATTTATTTTTTTCGTTTCAACTTGTATATGCTATATACATAGTTCACACTGGTATTATGGATGTTTGCGGAGTATTCATAATACATTTAAGGTCGAGCACTTCAATTTAAGGTAGAGCAAATAAAAACATGTTTTGGTATATTTGATATGCTATTCATATAATGCTTGTTGAATAGTGTTGATTTGTTAATTATTTAGTCAGTTTTGGGTGGAACTTTATGTTCACAGTTATATCTTGTATGTTTATTTAGGTTTGAGTTTGAGCAGTGCAACAGATTATTTTGTTTATCTTATGTAGGAATGTAGCCACCCTCCCTTGCTCTCTCACAAGTTGGACAATGGACTATGGGATTTGTAGTGTGCATAGAGCAGTGCAAAAGACCGTGAATAACGTGTATTACTTCTTCCAAACAAACAGAAGTTAGAGGGAAATGGAGAGGCTAGAGGTCCACAGACGACATTACAAGGCATAAAAACACAGTAAGAAACAATGTTTTATATTGCAGGGCCATTAGGTAATGCAGGGGACTTCAAACTATGGCCCTCCAGTTGCTTAGGAACTACAATTCCCATCATGCCTAGTCCTGTCTGTGAATGTCAGAGTTTTACAATGCCTCATGGGATGTGTAGTTCCGCAACAGCTGGAGGGCCGTAGTTTGAGGATCCCTGAGGTAATGGATGTGTATGAACTACTTTTAGAAATTAAGGTTATTCTTCACTGTCACTTTGATGAATGAAACAAGAAAACTTGAGGATAATTGTTAAATTAGACTGAAACCCACTCATTCATATAGTAAAACAAATATAAAATGTTCGGCCTGCCCCTGGGAAGGCGTCACCGATGATGAAATGCGTTGGGTTGGGCTGTTACTGAAGACATAATGCTTGCTTAGCCATTACTTACGTCATTCCTTTCTCATGAGCTGACAGTCTGCTGGTTTTTGACTCATTTGTGCCTGTTTACAACTTATCAAAATGTACTTCTTACATATTTTAAATAAAAGGACTTAAATGTTAGCAGGCTTCATTATGCTTTTTCATTTTTTATATTCCTGGTCCAATTGAAGCTGCTGCTGAGCAGCTACCAACTATGACCATTATAATTTATGGTCCACGCTATCTGGTAAGAAGCGTATGCTAAGTGTTGGTACTTGGCGGTGTATTTCATCAATCAACATTACTTATATACTTTTTTGCACTTTATGGACACTCTTGTTCATTATTCAAAAATACTTTTTTACTGAAAGGACTTTTTTATGTTCACCTAACACTAGATTTTGCACCTATTTCATTATATCACTTTCATATGATTGATTTTTTTTCCAAATTTGTTTACTGATATATTTTGCTCATATTTTATTCACTGCATGTTTAACCACTTCTGGACTAGAAAGCTTTACCCACTTAATGACCAGGCCATTTTTTGAAATACGGCACTGCGTTACTTTAACTGACAATTGCGCGGTTGTGCAATGCTGTTACCTAATAAAATTGATGTCCTTTTCTGACAAATAGAGCTTTCTTTTGGTGGTATTTGATCACCTGTTTTTTTTTTTTTTTTTTTTGCACTATAAACAAAAAAATAGCGAAAATTCTGAAAAAAAAATAAATAAAAAAATTTTACTTTCTGCTATATAACATTACCAATAAAAAAAAATTAAAAATCAAAATGTTTCATCATTTTAGGCCAATTTGTATTCTGCTACATATTTTTGGTAAAAAAAAATCCCAATAAGTGTATATTGATTGGTTTGCGCAAAAGTTATCGCGTCTACAAACTAGGGGAAAGATTTATGTCATTTATTTAAATTTTTATTGGTAATGGGGGCGATCAGCGATTTTTAGCGGGACTGCGACATTGCAGCGGACAGATCGGACACCTAACTGACATTTTTTACACTTTTGGGGGAACCAGTGACATTACTACGGTAATCAGTGCTAGAAGTATGCACTGTTACTGTACTGATGACACTGGCAGGGAAGGGGTTAACACCAGGGGCGATCAAAGGGTTAAATGTGTTCCTAGGGGGTGCTTTATAACTGTGGGGGGGGTGGGCTTGCTGCATGAACACAGAGACCTGTGTTCCTAAATAGGAGGAACACAGAATTTCTGTGTTCATAACTGACAGAACAGCGGTCTGCCGTGTTTACAATGGCAGACAGCTATTCTGACTCCATAGGGAGCAATTTCGGGTGCTCGGTAGCATTTGCGGATGCCGGCCCCGCTGATCAGCTTCGCCTGTGGCGAATGGGTGCACACCTACAGGTACGTTGTTTCGCAGGAGAGAACCAACCTGCCACAGTAAAACTAAGGAGACTGGTCGGTAAGCGGTTAATTGTTTTCATGCCACATTGTTTACCATATGATTACTCATGATTGATTAGAGCCAGTTCACACTGAGGCGACACGACTCCTTACTACTTCAGGGGCGACTTGTGCATTACCATGCACCACGACTTCGGAGCGACTTGCAAGGACTTCACATAATGGAAGTCTATGCAAGTCGCTCCGAGGTCGCCCCGAAGTAGTACAGGACCCTTTTTCTAAGTCAGAGCGACTTGTGTCGCTCCTATTAGAACGGGTCCTGTAGCGGTCAATGGACCGCGAGGGAGCGCGACTTGTCAGGCTGACAAGTCGCCTGACAAGTCGCGCTAGTGTGAACCGCTTCTTAGGATTTAGCACTACTTCTTATTTATATTTTTTTATATAGTAAAGATCTTTATCAAGGCACGTATGCGCTGAGTCCACTCTACCCCTGCCATATATTAATCAAATCTACATAGCAACTGCATTTGGCTTTAATAGTCAAAGGGCAAAAAGCACTTTGATTATTAAAGTTAATAAGAACTGGGACTTGGCATGTGGCTGCTATTTTTATTCACTTTAAGCCAATCATTACTATACAGGAGCTTTGTTTTGTGAAATTTCAGTTCCACAGCTTTTCCGGGATCCCGTAAAAATCTGAGAGATTTCACCCTTGTCGAGGTGAAGTATTCAAATTTAAGTATTTTTTGGTCATTTATTTTTAGTTTTCCAAAGCAATGTGGTTTGGGAAAGTGGAAGATTACTGCACAGCCCTTGGACTATGGGGTCCAATTTAATTTTCTTTCAATGCATGTTAAATATTTCCTTTTAAAAACATAATCACCTAAATGTATACATGCCTTTAAAGCTGCAGGAGCAACTTAATTTATCATTATCCTTCCTATTTTCCAATACTATGGCCAACAGTCTATTCTATCTACATACTCCTACTTATTCGCAGGCTACTTTGCAATACAGTAGCAATAGGAAAAGTGCTCATATAAAAAGTTACAAAAGTAATTTCACACACAATGTCGCAGTGTACATACTGTACACCTTTCTAACTTTTCTGTGTGCTTTTTTTTTTTTCCCTTGTCCTTAAACTTAACTGTATTTATACAAACTTAAAGGTCATTTGGAGACTGGAAACATTTAAGTAGAGGCTTGTGCATCTGAAAAATAATGTAAAAAGGCCCTTACTAATGGCTAATAATTGCTATGGTGCTGTTTGTAGTGGTGTAGTTCATGCAAGTTTCTCTTTGGAATTATTTAGTAAATTATTACTTCGACTTATAAATTGCCCATCATATAAAATGACAGATTGCTTTTTATTCTTTCTATGTGACCATGAACAGCTGTATATTTTTATTCTTCTACGAGTCCTGCATCCACTCTCTGCTACAATTAAGAGTAGATTATCAGCAGGGGCTTTTCCAAAAGCCCTGCAGGTATCCTGTCATTTATCCTGGATGGGAATGTGTATTAATTTATTTCTTGCTATAAACAATGTTATTTATGTTATTTTTCTGTGAGTCTGGGGGAAAATACAGATGCACTATGGACTGGGATTATATTAGGAGGCTTTGCCAAGTCCTAGTTTGTAATATTTGATTTATTACTGGTGGGGAAAAGATTGGTATCCTATGCTTTGCGCATTAATTATTTGCTGTGAACTGCATGGGAAAGGGGGGGGGGAGGGGGTCCAGGAATAAAGTGCCCAGTAAGGAAACAATGGACTTTTTTATTCTGCACTAATTTTAGAATTTTATATCACTTCACTTCTTCACTTTCAGACAGAAAATAGGAAATACTCCATGTTTGTTCATCTAAAGTCTCCCTTCTATGAATCCACTGTTCATGAAGCTATGGAAAAAAAAGCCATAAGAGGTAATAGAAATGGTGCTGAATATTGCAGGTAAATGCTAAGTCTAAGGTGCCAAAGAAAAAGGTAGGCCCCTAAAACTGGAATATTGGGGTTTGACCATGTTCTACTTTTTCAAAGTCCAATAAAAATGTTGTGTGGATGTTTTATCAAGTTTAGGGGGTGAGTGTGTGTAAAAGATAGGTAAGAAACGGTAAAGCTACAGGAAGTGACATCATTCCACCCAGTCTAACCAGGAGAACAGGTTGAGCCAACACTAGAATAAATAAATGTTTTATTTATATTGGGATATGGGAAGGGGTGAGTGGGACACTCCAACTGTTAACTATTCACACTTCAGAGGACTTCTAACCTGAGAATGCGGCAAGGCCGCTACTTCATCCTGCCACTTGAATGAAGATGAGGTAAGTGTTCCTATTTGTTTTTCTATTTAGGGTTTAGTGTTTAGTGTTTCTCCTCCAGTACCCCCTTTCTCTTTTCTAGCTGACACCTGTCCACTAAATCTACACTCTCCGGAGTGGTCCCCTTCCTGGGCAGACGCCTGGGCAAGAACCTTTGTACTCATAATACTGTTTTTCCAGAGTCTTGCAGTGACCCAACTCCTCCAGTCAGCTCTCCTGGACCTCTGGGTTCAGCTTCACTCCAATGGCTCACCAGGCTGACAGCCTGTGACCATCACCAACTGCAGCAGAAGAGGAGGCAGCCGCCACCCTCCTTCTGGGAATTTGCTTCCTGCCCAAAAGACCTCTACCTCATGTGCATTGGCTTTTTGTACCCTACCCCATAATGCACCGAGACCAACTGTCTGTGCCAATCCCTGGGGCAGTATCAAAAGCCTGTGTGTCATTGGTTAGGTTATGAGGCTATGTGCCTCCCCATTGCATCAGCTGGGGACATTCCCTAAGACCAGATAAATCACACACTGGACACACCAAGCAGACCTGACTCACAGAACCTGCTCTCTGTTAAACAGAGAACAATATAGATTTTGGCTGCTGCTCCTCTGATAGGCAGACAGAGCCAAAACTATACTCTCTACCTAGCACTTGACTAGGGGGGTGCTACATCTGCATTATTGCAATAAAGTTTTTACCAGCAACTGGGCAATGCCTGCCCCCCTCCACATATGATGTTTCTATATATGTCATCTTCCTACCTTAACTGGTTTAATGCATAGTTTACAAATTTTCTCGATAACTACTTATAGTGTCGACTGTTAGCATTGGTGGTTTTGTTTCCCGCTTAAGATATGTACTCATTTTAGATTTCACTCTGATAATTGTTTTCAGATTATTAAATACTCAGTATTCTTTTTTTTTTTTCAATAAAAAAAATGATATGATAAAAAAAATAAGTATTAATAGGTTTTTACACTATATGGAGCTCTTTTCTCTTCTGGCCTTTTTGAGGTGATCTTGGTGAATCTGTTGAGAGTAAAATACAGCCCCTGGATAGTTGGTTCCCTGAGGGAACAAAGTGTATACTGTTCCAGTAACGCACTAAAGAAAAAAACTGCAGACTTTATTGCACTTTATTTGCACGAAGCCATGTTATTTGGCATTTCAAAGGACATTGGGAATAGAACTCTACTGGATGGAGTTTATGTTATATAATACATTTTATTGTAATGCATTGTACCCTGTCACTTAATGCTTAATAGAGAACAATAATATTCTGAGCACTGTGCTTTATTATGTGTGATTATGAATACAGAGCGCTATGGATTGAGAAGAAAAATCACTGAAGCACTTATTTGGTTATACTTAGCAGCTTTGTGTTTTATATAAGGCTTTTCTAGTGTGGGTGTATTAGGTATTTCCAGGGTAAAAAGAGGTAGCACCAACAAGCAACATTCAGGATCCATTCACATCTTTGCAGTGCCCTAATGCTCATATGTTGACGTTCATAAAGTTGCAGCCAGCACACCCTAATATGCTTAAAATTGCACATGACCATTTTTTCCTAATGCAATGCACCACTTTGGGTTGCAGTGCACTACAATATAGATGTGTTGCCTTAACGTGTTGGGGTGCAAGTCAAAATGAAAGGCACTGCAATGCATTAATGTATGTTATTTGTGTTATCATGCATTGTAAAGGTGTAAGTCTGGCATTACGGTTTGTGTTTACTGTTTTTTTTTTTATTTTGATTGACCTAGTTAGCTGTGTAGAAACCTAATAAGTCTATTATAAGAACTAAAGAAGAAGTCAAAAGGTTCCCTATATTCTGAATATTTTTTTTTAAAAAATGTGGGGATATTTAAAAGGCTGTAGTCCCTCTATTATCCTTAATAATACTTTATTTGAAAAATGCAAGAGGTCTACAGCATCCATATAAACAGCGAAGCACTAACGTGTTTCAGCCAAAGCCTTAAACATAGCCATTTAAAATGAATGATATTGCAGCCCAGATGCATGATGTGCTACCATAGTACAGTAGTATGAATAGACTCTTACTCTTCAAATTCATTTAACAGAATGTTTTATTAGTAGAGAGAGAGAAAGGGGGTTAAAGTACTAAAACAGTGCTTCCAGTTGTCCTTAAAGAAACAAAACAGGGATTAAACTAAGGGGGGGCGGGTGGGGGGGGGAGCACGTGCCCCAGGCACCAACTTGGGTGGGGGGTGCCAAATTGTCTGCAGTGCTGACACTAGCTGGGATTTGGGGCTGAACTGACTCTGCTAATCTGCATTCACACCACCAGCTGCTCTGTGAGTCCGCACTGCGGCTGATCACAGGGGAGCTGACCCTTGGATGGCAGCAAGGTCTGTGCATTTACTCAGAGCCTGAGAAATCTTGGGCAATATCCACTGATCGGCTGTATTCTCCTCCTGCAGTAGTTGAAAGCCAGATTCAGTGGCCGCAGGATGAGAATGCAGCAGATGGGGGGCAGTAAATATGTTCCTTTTCTGAATGAACACAGTAGTGAGTGATCTGTACTGATCACTCACTCTGTTTATTAATAGCTGAAGCATAGTAAACTGTTGTTTGCTATGGTTCAGTTTGTGAATGAACAGGAAATCACTCAGCACAGACAACTTCCCATTCATTCAGCTGGGGCTTCAGAGAAAAGAATTGAAGAACCTGTGTCCTTAATTCCTATCTCTGTCTTAAAAGTGAGACATCATGGGTCTCTTTAGACCCCTGATATTTCACCAAATATCCCCCCCCCCCCACACACCCCATGAACTCCAAAAAAATGTAAAAAAAAAAAATTATTTAAAAAAAATTGAAAAAAATAATAAAAAATAAATTGAGAAACTACTTACACCATCCACTGCCCTACTGACAACGTCATTTGCCCTACTGAAGCCATGCACTGCTCTAGTGAATGACACAATCCACTGCCTCACTGACAACAACCTTTGCCCTACTGACACAGTCCACTGCCCTACAAACACAGGTAAACAGGTACACAAATCAAAAACAGGGACCCGTTCCCCCCTCCCCCCCTGATTTTATGCGTACAAGAATGCTTTTGTTTTATATAACCATGCCCCTTTAAGCTCCTCCAACTTTTAATGCAATTTGACCACACCTATTGTTCACTGCTATGCACGCCACATTGCTGCTCCCGTTGGGGCACCCAAAGGAGTCCCAGATATTTTACAATCCTATAGTGTATACTACAAAAAAATAAAAATTGGCATGTGCCGCTAAAGTGTTCGGAAATTGACTTGAAGAAAAGGTGGCAACCCTAGCCACTATTCCAGAAGAAAGCAGCAGTGCTTTATCTGGAGATTTCAAGCTTAATAAAAAACAGCTTCTTGGCTCACTTATTTTTTCCTAGTGGCGCCTACTAATACTAATAATAACAATGACAAAGTCTAACAATGTTCCAGACAGAATAACAACCCCTGTAATTAGTCAGCAGTTATTAGTTACTAAAATTACAGCACCTCTCAAATCTGCATATGAAAAAAAAAAAAATGGGGGGGAGCAGAGGCATACCAATCATATCCAAATAGTAATGGAAATGAACCAGCCCAATAAGGAGAGATCAGCTACCCATAATTGCTGCATGAGGCCGCTGGTGCTGGGAGAAGAGGAGCTGTGCAAGCTGGTCCCTGCAGCTTCATGTGCAGTGATCAAGTGCAGGGTCTGGAATGTACGCTGGTGCATTCCATCCGCCACTTCCTACATCCGAGACATGCCAGCCAAGCTGCCTAGGGAGCCAAAACATGCAACTCACGTGAAGCCATTGGAAGGGGGTGGAACGGCCATAAAGACACCCACCCTCCCTACAGGAAGGACAGTCAACCCCAGTGGCCCCGGAAGCACAATGCCACACCAGGAAAATGGGAGACACAGATTCCTCAGCCACATGAGGGAAGACCCTTTGACCGACACCCCACCCACCTTGGACCCTCAGACACTTTTTTTTATGGATTAAAGCCTGGTATGATCTGCAAGATGTCATTGAGAGCAAGTCACTGTTGGTTAATTCTACAGAGGCTGTAAGTTACAGCTGTCTTGCCACAACTGGATGAGTTATAAAGATCACATAGATTAGGGGGCAGAACAGAAGTCACTTTAACATGTCATAATCCCCAAAGAAACCTTGAGGGCAGGACCAGGGAAAATGTTTTTAACCCTAAATCATTCAAGTAAAATTGAAGTGATTGTCAGGTATAGTGTTAAAGCGTCTGTGCTAAGCTGGCATTAGCCAAGGTCTGTGTCTTCTGAAATTTACCTTCATATGAAGAATGGATTAATAAGCATCATAGCAAGCAAAAGTTTTTTTTACAAACAAGGAGAAAATAATTTTCACTCATTTGGGAACTCAGTAATAATATTTGATTTTGAAATTGCATTTATGTAATTTAAATGTGCATGATATTTAACACCTCTGTCTAAATTATTTTCCTAATTTAATAAGGGTTCATAAACTGTAGCAAGGGAGTGGGGAAATACAGTCTTAAAGAAAGATGACAGCTTTCATATTTAAAACCTGGGAAGTAATCTCAAAAAGTAAGCAAGTGAGGTTGAAACAAAAACAACACCATAAATCAAACAAATTGATTAGTTTCTGTCTTTGAATTCCTACATGACTTTTTCATAAGTTTGTTTGATAAAGGTATTCGCATTTTGCAAATTCTTGAACCTAAGCCAAAAAATGTGACCTCATTAATGAAAGGAATTTTCTAAAAGAAATTTAAAACACATTAAGCTTCTCACCCTAAATCTTTGACTGGTGAAAAAAAAAAATCACAATGTTCAGTGTGAACAAGTATCTTTGTTGAAGGTGGAAAATCATTTTTCAACAGATATGTACATTTTAAAGTGTTCATTGTTACTATACTTTACTTTGACCATGTGGTCTGTCTAAACTTCCTTTACACTTCCTTTACACAAGATAAGAGGTAAATTAAAGGCTTTTGGAAATGTTTTGGACCAAGAATGATATGATTGGGCTCTTATATGAACACAAGCTTCACTCAGGAGTTTGTAGCTATTATTCAATTGGGAATACATGGAATATAAATGGGAAAGAAAGAATGTGACCATACCCAAGAGTGTTGAAAGGATACAGGTGGCAGTGGATGACAAAGTTAAATTCCCAATGGGACAATGTACATAATAGTACTTTGTCTTATGTCCTTAGGTGCCCTGTAACTTTAGCAGCATCAAATCCAGAGGTTGTCTTTGGGAAGTAGACATATGAGTGCGGCCAGCATTGCTGCAGAGGTTGAAGGGGTGGTGGGGGGGGGGTCAGCCTGCCAGTGCTCAGACCATACGCCGCACACTGCATCAAATTGGTCTGCGTGGCTGTTGTCCCAGAAGGAAGCCTCCTTTTACGATGATGCACAAGAAAGCCTGCAAACAGTTTGCTGAAGACAAGCAGACTAAGGACATGGATCATTGGAACCATGTCATGTGTTCTGATGAGACCAAGATAAACGTATTTGGTTCAGATGGTGTCAAGCGTGTGTGGCAGCAATCAGGTGGGGTGTACAAAGACAAGTGTGTCTTGCCTACAGTCAAGCATGGTGGTGGAAATGTCATGGTCTGGGGCTGCATGAGTGCTGCTGGCACTGGGGAGCTACAGTTCATTGAGAGAACCATGAATGCCAACATGTACTGTGACATTCTGAAGCAGAGCATGATCCCCTCCCTTTAGAGACTGGGCCGCAGGGCTGTATTCCAACATGATAACGACCCCAAACACACCTCCAAGATAAAAGCTGCCTTGCTAAAGAAGCTGAGGGTAAAGGTGATGGACTGGCCAAGCATATCTCCAGACCTAAACCCTATTGAGCAACTGTGGGGCATCCTTAAACAGAAGGTGGTGGAGCGCAAGATCTCTAACATCCACCAGCTCCATAATGCTGTCATGGAGGAGTGGAAGAGGACTCCAGCAGTGTCCTGTGAAGCTCTGATGAACTACATGTCCAAGAGGTTTAACGCAGTGTTTGAAAATAATGGTGGCCACACAAAATATTGACACTTTGGGCCCAATTTGGACATTTTGACTTAAGGGTGTACTCACTTTTGTTGCCAGTGGTTTAGGCATTAATGGCTGTGTGTTGCGTTATTTTGAGGGGACAGCAAATTTACACTGTTATACAAGCTGTACACTCACTACTTTACATTGTAGCAAAGTGTCATTTTTTCAGTGTTGTCACATGAAAAGATCAAATAAAATAAATATTTAAAAAAATGTAAGGGGTGTACTCACTTTTGTGAGATACTGTATGTAAAATTATCTGAGATGGGTCTAGCTGTACTATAATACTATACTTCTATTTCTACTTTTTATCTCCCTCATTTTTATTTTTATATTTACTTTTACTTTACTGTTGACCTGGCCTTAGGAGATGTGGATGGATACGTGCTTTTGCTATTGTTAATTTTATGTTGCTTGTCATGCCACATTGGGAGTATTGGCTTGGTCCTTTGTTTGGCTTTCCCTCCCCCCCCCCTCCTTTTCTTTTTGGGGTGGTGCTCATGGTCCTCCTGCCATGGGAGATAAAATGTGTTTATATTGAGCGTAAAGAATTCAGATAGCTTGACTCTGATGAAGAAGGCATACTGTTCGAAACCTGTCTGCCAGTCAGGATCCTGGTAAGGTCCCCCTGTTCTGTGGAGTCTGGCACTACTGAGCTATGAACAAGTAGCTTGATAAGCAGTTTTAATTTACAGGTTTGTGAGTATTTTTTTAATTAAATAAATGCTGTGGGATAATTCACTAGGCTGGTGTACCCTCTTTTGTTTATTTTCTATAGTGGCTACAGGACGCCCCCAGTCCTAGAGGGCAGCAAGGTTATCACACTTATGAGCAGAGGAATTTTGCTTTGGTGTAGTTGTGTCCCTTTAAAGCCACCTGACCAAAATTCAGAAGCTAGGAAGTGAAAGTTTGTAATAAGTTACTTTGGGACCAAATGGATGCATTCATTCGAAAATTTCTTAAAGTGCAAATTACTTGGTTTCAATTCAAACTCATGGTTGACCCCAAACACACCTCCAAGATGACCACTGCCTTGCTAAAGAAGCAGAGGGTAAAGGTGATGGACTGGCCAAGAGGGTTAAAGCGGTGCTGGAAAATAATGGTAGCCACACAAAATATTGACACTTTGGGCCCACATTGGACATTTCCACTTGGGGCGTACTCACTTTTGTTGCCAGTGGTTTAGGCATTAATGGCTGTGTGTTGCGTTATTTTGAGGGGACAGCAAATTTACACTGTTATACAAGCTGTACACTCACTACTTTACATTGTAGCAAAGTGTCATTTTTTCAGTGTTGTCACATGAAAAGATCAAATAAAATAAATATTTAAAAAAATGTAAGGGGTGTACTCACTTTTGTGAGATACTGTATGTAAAATTATCTGAGATGGGTCTAGCTGTACTATAATACTATACTTCTATTTCTACTTTTTATCTCCCTCATTTTTATTTTTATATTTACTTTTACTTTACTGTTGACCTGGCCTTAGGAGATGTGGATGGATACGTGCTTTTGCTATTGTTAATTTTATGTTGCTTGTCATGCCACATTGGGAGTATTGGCTTGGTCCTTTGTTTGGCTTTCCCTCCCCCCCCCCTCCTTTTCTTTTTGGGGTGGTGCTCATGGTCCTCCTGCCATGGGAGATAAAATGTGTTTATATTGAGCGTAAAGAATTCAGATAGCTTGACTCTGATGAAGAAGGCATACTGTTCGAAACCTGTCTGCCAGTCAGGATCCTGGTAAGGTCCCCCTGTTCTGTGGAGTCTGGCACTACTGAGCTATGAACAAGTAGCTTGATAAGCAGTTTTAATTTACAGGTTTGTGAGTATTTTTTTAATTAAATAAATGCTGTGGGATAATTCACTAGGCTGGTGTACCCTCTTTTGTTTATTTTCTATAGTGGCTACAGGACGCCCCCAGTCCTAGAGGGCAGCAAGGTTATCACACTTATGAGCAGAGGAATTTTGCTTTGGTGTAGTTGTGTCCCTTTAAAGCCACCTGACCAAAATTCAGAAGCTAGGAAGTGAAAGTTTGTAATAAGTTACTTTGGGACCAAATGGATGCATTCATTCGAAAATTTCTTAAAGTGCAAATTACTTGGTTTCAATTCAAACTCATGGTTGACCTGAACGTAAAGCTCATCCCTATTAATTATTACACCATTGAATTAATTGATATCTATAATATTTGCCTGGAGTTCAGCTCTAATTTTCAGAACCTCTAAAAATGATATTATATATTCATTATAATTGAATTAAGGCTGCATTTAAGATTTGAAAAGAAAATGTTTAACTTTCTTTCAGTAAAGTGCTGACAAGAAGCAAAAAGTTTGCGCATTTCAGTCTCGTATAACACCTGTCTTGTCAGCAGGACCACTGTAAAGCATAGGGCCTCCAGGCGCCCAAGTCCCTAGATTCTCCATGCCTCATTCTTCATCCATGCTGCTAGTAATGTACCATCACTGGCACAGTTACACCTGAACACTCTGGTGATGCCAAACACCTGGCTTGATTTTACACTGTCCAAATGAAAAATAAGCATAATCTGCTTTGTGAGGAAACAGCAAATGAGGGAGTTTATGACAAATTATGTTGGTTTATGCAGAAAAGTGATAATAACTTACCAACTGTTTTTTTTTAGGTTAATGAATCATTTGTCATCAGATGTGATGTCTTTTAATTAGACACTCCTGGAAACACAAAATGTTAATTTCTAATTCTTAATCCAGACTGTATATGCTATATTTATTTGGGTATTTATTTGCACAAAATAACGTTTGTTTGTGTTTTTTGTTCTTTTTAGATTATCATTTTATTCCATATGATAGGGTGATTTATAATGTTTAACAGAGAGTGGAAAAGTAGAGGTGACAGTGTTAATTTATATACCACAATGTAGAATGACTTGACGGAACTGATAGAGAAATTAATGTAATACTGTGTGGTCTTTCAGGCAGAGGTTGTTAAAAAATAAAAAAAAAAAGAAGAAAAAAAAATAAAAAACAAAACTATGAAATAAATTAAAACATTTAAATATTTGTTGCTGAGTGATCCATGAAAAATATGAAAATGATGCTTTTGTGCAAATACAGAAGGGGAGAAAGGAAAATGCTAAGGGGACAGGTATTATTGATTTACATGCTAATTTTCCAACTGTTACTAATTTTCTTGATTCCTAATTTTGAAGTTGTGTTCCCAACATCCATCATTGCTGTACACTAGAGGGTATGAGCATCTTTTCCAATAAATTACAGGAACTATGACTAATTATAGTGATATTAGCTATGCAAAATACTGTGTAGCATTAAGTGAGCACATTTGCCATTTAAAATTATGCAGTCAAGTCTTTACAACAAATGTAGTTTTATGTTTTTTTTTTTTTTTTTTTAATTTACATTGTTTTATGCTGTCTTATGCTAGGAAAAAACTAGAAAATGATGTACAGCACATTGTGTTTGCATAGTATTCATACATAAAGAAATGTATAGTTTTTGTGTTTTCTTTGTTTATTATGTTTGTTATAATTTTTGTGCACTGTTCCTTTATAGTATATTATAAGTGACCACTACAGTACTTCAATAGAGAATACATAATCACAATATCAAACAAATAGTGAATATCTAGCTATGTTATAAATTAAAGAAGCAAGAATTTAGCAAAGAATATATATAGTAAAAAAAAAACAAAAAAAAACATTTGCATATCGTGCAACACAACATTCGTGCAAGTCCCCTTTAAATCATGACAAATGAACATTGAATCCAGTGAAGGTGATGTGCTTAAAAACCAGACAATACACAGGTGTCCACTCTAGTGATAAAGCCTTCTAGATTGTAAGAGATCACTACAACGTGGCTGTCACACAGTCTTGCTATGCAAATATTCTTTAGGATTCCATCATCTTCACTCAAAGGTGTATGAAACATAAGAGGAACAAAAGAGCAGACCCCATAGTGTAATATGTACAAAACTATGGGGTTTATTGAATGAATAACACCCATATGGCAAAGCAAAGAGACCATTTTGTAAGCAAACACAGCTCTGCCTCTACTCTGCCAGCAGGCGTGATGATGTCATGAACCAAGTCCTGCCCTACACGTTTTGTCACTCCACGGACCTCCTCAGGGAAAGAGGGCTGGCTGGTGATACCTCCTCTCTACACAATGGGATACCTATGCTGAAGCACTCATAATGAAAAACGTTACCTACAGCAAAAAATGCCACTTGGATCTATTAGATTTGCTTACAAATTGTTTTTATCCACTAGTTCACAGGTCTCCAAACTCAGGCCCTCAAGCTGTTCAGGAACTACAATTCCAATAATGCCTAGTCATGTCTGTGAATGTCAGAGTGTCAGAGAAACCTTCAGCTGCAGACTGGCCGTCACATGACACGCACCACATGACTTCCACATGACTTCCTGGCTGCCTATAAAAGCTGAGCAAGTGCTCATAGGAATTGCTGGTTTGTCTTTCAGCTTCCTGTACCTGAGTTCCTGTTTCCTGTTTGATCATTTACCTGCTGTGACCCGGACTGACCCTGACCTACTCTGCTCTTTTCCTGGACCCAACCTTGGCTTGTTTTACGGACTTTGCTCTTGCTTACCTGTGTTTGACCCTCGGCCTGCGACCCGGATTCACCTTCAGTCTCCTGTGCCTTGACCTTCTGCTTGTGACCCAGTCTTGCCTCCTGTCTCCAGTGCCTTGACCCTCAGCCTGTGACCTGGATTGTCTGCTTACCTGTGTTTGACCCTCAGCCTGCTCCAGACTTTCTACCTACTTTTTCTGCTGGATCCTGATCAGTCTCTGCTCCAGTTCTACAGGACCTCCACGCAAGCTCTACCCTGCCTGCTGGTAGCTTGTGCCTCTTTGTGCCATCCACCCTCTGTATCACCTCCAGAGGGGCGGAATGTGTGCTTAGTCACAACAGCGAACCGCTCTCGGCATCTCGGCCTCGGTGAGTACCTCTACAATGCCACATTGGATGTTCCACAACAGCTGGAGGGCCATAGTTAGGAGATCCCTGCACTAGATGATCCCTTGAATTTTTACATTTTCAACTTTTACTTTTTTTTTGTTTTCTACGTCATTCAGCAGTTGGTATGATACATTGAGATCTTACATTTTGTTTTGAATAAATTTAAGCTATAGGTAACATTATTCATTATGAGTATAGTTTGGAGGCATCACTAGCCAACTTTCTTCCCTGATGATGTCTGTGCATTGACCAAACAGGTAGGGTAGGATCTGGTTTGTGACGTCATCACGCCCTCCAGTAGAGTAGTAGTAGAGCTGTGTTCTCTTACAAGCTGGTCTTTTTGCTTTTCCATGTGAGTGTTATTCTTTCAATAAACCCAGTAGTTTTTACGTATTACACTATGGGACCTTTTCTTTTGTTCCTATGTTCCTTTGTTTTTGTTCCTATGTTTCATATGCCTTTGAAAGAAATTGTTGGAATACTGGAGAACCTATGCATATCAAGGGTTTGTGACAGCCAGGCACTAGTGATCTCTTATAATCTAGAGATCCTCTTTATCGGGACAGGAGGCTTTATCACTGGAGTAGACACCTGTGTATTGTCTGGTTTTCAAGCACATCACCTTCACTGGATTCAGTGTTCATTTGTCACAGATTTAAAGGGGACTTGCACCAATATTGTGTAGCACCCTCACAGGTAGGTGCTAGGCAAATTATAGAGGGGGGCCTTCTCTGCTTATCAGATGGGTTTTGATTGTTCAGCTAAGCTGTCATGTGTTCCCAGGTGTGCCTGTTGAGCTTGGAGAGTCTCCCCACTGTGTCCAATGGGGGCTCTCATGGACAGGGGAGGAAAAATGACCAATAGCAAACCAGGACTTGTATCTATCCCAGAGGGCAGAATATGCCGCAAGGCATCCTGGGAGGGGATATAAGTCTGAGGGTAGCACATGACAGAGCGCCTTTGGCGGGAAGCAGAGTCCCAGGAGGGAGGTGACAGATGTCTCTCCTCCTGTCAGCATTGAAAGGGTGTCCTAGGTGGCTGGCCTAAGAGGACAGAGGGTTGAGCTGAGCTGCAGAGAGGGATCCAGTGTGCTGAGGATCAAGCAGAGTGAGTACTGTAAACTGCCCCGGGGTCTGCCTAGGATAGAGGACCACTCCGGAAGGTCAGAGGGATCCAGGAGCCAGCTAGCCTGTGTAGAAGATTATAAAGGGGGTGCCAGAATGTAAGCCCTGAAGAGCAAAGGGGTGCCAGTGTGGGCCCTGAAGAGTTAAGAGTTGCAGCAGTATTCACAGTTACCTCAGGCGGGAGGGCTAAGGGGAGCAGTGCAAAGGACTTTTGTATCACTGGAGAGTGTCAGAAGTTAGTTCAAGTTCACAGATAGCAAGTCAGAGCTAAGTAGCGCCAAAGGGCATTGACCGGCATTAAGCCAGCCTCAAGAGGCATTTTTCTCAGTGTCCCATTCTATTGTGTATAGTTGAGCCAGAGGAGTATCCCACTCATTATCATATCCTTTCTCCCATCCAAGTTCCTAAATAAATACAAAACCAAAGATGCCGGACTGTTTCTTGTCTCAGTGCTCACACTTGGAGAACATGCTTCAATGTGCTGTTGTTGCTAGCGGTAACCCTGGCGGACCCACATCCAGCAAAATGGCTGGGAATCCTGCTACAATTGTATTGCACAATATGTTAATGGCCATTTTTTTTCATATATATTCTTTGCTAATTTATTGCTTTTTTGATTCCTTATATTGTTGGATATTCACTGTTTGATTTCATGGCTATGCATTCACTATTGAAGTAGTGAAAAGGGAGAGGGGTGGAGCAGAGCCGCGGATCTGTGTCTGAATGGACACGCAGAGCAGCGGCTCAGGAGAACGCCTGCTTGGGTGCCCCCACAGCAAGATGTTTGCTCTGGGGGCACTTGACAGGAGGGTGGGGCCAAGAGCACTGGCAGGGAAACCAAGAAGAGGAGGATCTGAGCTGCTCTGTGCAAAACCACTAAACAGAGCAGGTAAGTAGAACATGTTTGTTTTTTTGATTTTTAAAAAAACTACCTTTAATAACACTTTAAATTATACATACTTGACCACATATTTGGTATTTAATCTAGTTATCTATTTAGTAAATCCTTGAATGTGATTTTAACAGTACTTTAAGTTGTCTTTGCAATAACCTCCTATACTCCTCCATACAACCATAAAACAGTAAGTCAAACAGGTTTTGCTACATAGCACATTCTATCAGTCTAAGAGCTAATTCACACATAGTGCGGTGACAGGCCTTTTAGTGCATTGTAAAAAGCCTGTCATCCCACGGACACACAGAAAACAATAATCCCTAGTATGTCCCATTCACACAGCAATTCAGACTGGAGTATGGCACAGTACAGCAGCACAGATGCACAGCAACATGAATAAAGTTTATTTTGTGCACTTAAAATAAAGTTTTAAAAATTAAAAAAAAAAGGGGGGGGAGATGTGTGTGATGTTCTGAATCTTGCACCACACTTCCCCCTGCCACAGTCAGGAATTGACAGCTGCTGAAGAGGTAAAGCGCCCCGGCAGCTGTCTGTTCCTGTGTGAATACAGCCTAACAAAGGAAGCACACCGACCAAGCTGTATTGCTTTAACTGTAGAGAAGGAAAGAAAGGCCAGGGCCTAGCTACCTAGCAATAGTTTTCTTGATCACAATACTGAATGTAGAGAATTATTTTTATTTATTTTTTTGGTAAGTAAAACAGTTTATAGGTATTTTAACTTCGACTTTGCTTATGGCTCTGCCAAACAATATGATAAGCATACCATTCAGAAGGTATTAAACTGCCTGCAAGGCTGCAAACATAGTTATCATCTGGAGCATCCCAAAAGCTCAATATTTTGTCTTCTATACCAAAAAAAATAAATCACTGTATCTCCCTCCTTCCTGTAAGCTGTGACTTCTTGTTGGCCAACAAATGCAATGGGTGTCCTTGTTGGTCAACAAGAAGGCCTGACTCCGTTCACACTGGGGCAACCTGTCAGGCGACCTGGTCGCCTGACAGGTCGCCGTAGGTCGCCTGCCATGGAGTAGCTGTGGACCCATTCTAATAGGAGCGACACAAGTCGCTCCGACTTAGAAAAAGGGTCCGGAGCTTCTTTGGGGCGACCTGGAGTGACCTGCATTGACTTCAATGTTATGAAGTCCGTGCCGGCCGCTCCGAGGTCGCGGTGCGAGCTGCACACCGCGACCTGTGAGGTCGCCCCGGCAAGTAGCGTCGCCCCAGTGTGAACGGGGATGACTGTTAGCTTCATTACAATATTGATATAACCATGTAAACAGTACAAGGGCATGATGGTGTATATGAATGTCACCGCTTTACTGCAGTGACTATGATGGACTGGAGTGGCTGCTTGCCATCCAGTTGAATCGGTAACAGGATAGTGTTGTCTAAAGCCACTCATAAAATATCAATAGTTAGTGTCTCCTCCCAACCTAAATAGCAAGTGTTAAATGTTTGTTTGGTCTTGGGGAGGTTTAAATGAGAGGAGTTTTTACATTTTTCTTTACTTGTACAAACTTTCTCTCCAGCATACAATCAGTCCCACATAGCTTCCTTTTTTTTTGTTGGTCGCACTTTGACATATTTTCAGGAAATTAGTAAGTAGTTAACTATGATCTGGTAGATCCAAATACGTGAGCTACATACAGATGGACAACACAATTTAGGTGAAGGCAACAGAATTTATTAGAGAACATACAACAATCAAAATATAACATATAACATATACATATATGGCAAAACCAGTAACTAAAAAAGGAAACACATGTTAAATTTAAACAAATACATAACTACAAACCAACTAGCCATGAACAAAGAAACTCAGGGGAACGGGCAGGTCAAAGTTGGCACAAGAGATGCGAGTCAGAAAGAAAGAGACTCAGGAGCACAATTCTGAGGCAAGGAAAATACAGGAAGTTGGGACTAAATAGTTTACTGGAAGACACCTGTTGTTGAACATCCTGTATTGCACCATTCCAGCGTATATAATATTTTGCTACCAACAGGCATTCTGGTGGCACTGTTCCTAAAACATTAACACGTGTGGCCACCTCTGCTTTTTCAAAATATGGCCCTGCCTTGTATGTGAGTTGGTGGACCTGTCCATATTTCTGAAGAGCAGAGAAGAGAGCTGGCTGTCACAGGAGCTAAGAATAAGGTAAGTTTTACTCTACTTTAAACCTCCCGGTACTAAATGAGCATTTAACTTTTGCTGTCTGGGGAGGGAGGGGGGAATACGAATATTTAATGGCTGACTAGAGGGTTTAGACGTGCCCATTTGATTTTGTCCAGATGGGTTTACTACTACATAGGTATTCAGAAAACTGACTGTTTAAAGAAAAAAAGGCACCCTACTAAGAGAAACACTGATGTATTCAGGAATTACAATGATGATGATGTATGTATTAGAATAAGGCAATTTTAGAACAGCCTAAGCAATGAAACCACAGGAATACAAGCCTGGCCCCAGCTGTCACTACTATGACCTTCTTTCCTACACCATTCAACCCTTAGTATTATTTCCGTCATTTCTGCATATTATTGCTCTGCATCTAATAAAACAATGTGGGTTTCAATCTAAACTAATAAGATTGATAGAAAATGCTTTGAAAACTAAAATCTACCAGAAAGCCAAAGAACAGAGCATATATATAGCGAATAGGTTTTAAGTTATTAAAAAAAAAAAAAAGTCTGGGAATTACATTTTCCTATAGCTATTTCTTTCTATTTTGTAGCTGTCTGATTAATGACTTCTAAGCATTTGCTCGGCTCTCTATGCGTTCATATATTTTATTTTTCTAATATTTTTACCATTTATTTTTTTTCTGAGCTACTTGATAACACGTAATGGAATATTCATCACACTACAGGGAAAGTGACTTTTTTCTCCCCCTTTCGCATCTAAAATCGTAAAAAATATACTGTATTTCAAATTAAACAATCCTTTGTGCTGTTAAGGCAGGCAATTTCCATACAACGTATAGAAATATGACAAAATGCCCCATATCACTGAAACACTGGAGCCATATAAATATTAAGCATTTAGATTTGAAATCATGGTATGTGATTAAGGCTCTATAATGAGCTAAAACAAAAACTAGAGTGTTAAAACGCAACAGTCTATGAAATGCTTACAGAGGAAATAAGGGTCTGTAGTGCATAAATAATAGCTTAAGTGTTACAGAAAACAGAAAGCACTGAGGAAAAAAAAGGATATTTTATAAGCTAAAAATTTAGCAGACTACTTAAGAGGCCCGTATTTGCATACGGCAGGGCTCCATCTGCTGTGGAAAGTATTAGCTGCAAGAATGATTTAATATTTAATAGAAACTGTGGCCGCTGTTAATTATAATTTGCACATTTACAAATCAGCACTGATAGCAATACAAATTATGAAATATAAGGGTGTTATAGTGGATACCCAGCAAAATAAGATGACAGACAAAGTTAATGGACTATTTCTAACAACAGCTCTGTCAGAACACATCAAAGAACTAATTCAGCTACAAAGAGCCTGCAATGGAAAATCTATTTAAAATATTAAAATAGTGTTTGGTAAAAGCTTTTTCATAGTGCATTTTACTTAAACAGTTGCTTATTTCCACGGCTCATTAGCTAAACAGCCAGATGCATTCAGCAAAGCAGCATTTGAATACTAGAAACTAAATGGGAGATATATTTTTGCCTCGTGTTTAATAGGAGCGAGAAATAAATACAGATTTGCAGACGCTGGGGATATTATGGGATGCTGCCTCGTTACGGAGAAATTTTCATATTCATTGGTACACAAAGTGTGCCACTTGAGCTCCATGCTTTGTAGAACAATATAGATCCAGCTCATACCTGTACACTGGTATTACAAGCAGAAAATGAGGATTATTTAGTGAGAATACCGAAGAGGGTATTGATTTTTCCATTAATCTCCCATTTCTCCTCACACCACTGACCTACTTGGTGAATATAGATTGCAAGAGGGAAATGTTTTAATAAGGAGTTCTTCACATATTGTCACTTCTGCTGTTATTGTGTTAACAGTTTAAAGCAGTCGAATGTGTTGGTAATACTTTAAAACGGCAGCTGCTATTTGCAAATCAGGTGTTGGAAATTTGTTTTTACTTTTGGCTTATCCATCTTTTTTTTTTCCAAGGCAGTTCTACCTAAAAAGTTAAATGTTTAGTTTATAAAAGAGATAATTGAATGTATAGCACAGCTTGGCCAAATTCAAAATTATTGCAGATGTATCAGAAAAATTGATGTGATAATAACCCCCTGCTTATTTGTACATACTCATGTTATCTGCCACTTCTTTCATCTACTGGGATTTAGAGCGGTTTGAGCTTTGAGACCCAGAGGAGTCTCCCTGCCACCCTGTGATACCATTGGGTCAATCACAAAGCAAAAGTAGGGTCACACTGAGTCACTTGTCCCTCCATACCCAAAAGTACCAACCATTGCTTCACACTTAGTGGCTGAATTGAGTGGCAAGGGAGTGAAGCGTTATATTAAAGAATAACTAAAGGCAAAACTTTTTTCTTATTTTTAGGTAGAGTGAAGGGGGATTAGATCACCTATAAGTTTATATTGCTGTCTGTGCCCCCTTTAGGGAGATTCATTTGTATGGTTTTCCATTATCATTGAAAGTAAAAGAAAATTTCCAAATTTTGGGCTGTCCCCAGAAAAGTAAAGCCTGGTACACACTATGAGTTTTTTCCGTTCAACTCAGCTGGTTGAACAAAAAAAGACTGTAATTTCCGGTCAGAGCTGCTGTACTAATGATCCGAGGTTTGTACAGCAATCTGTTGTGTTCTGACAGGAGGACAGCCCCCCATCAAAACACTCCAAACAATGCTCTCTGCCATTGGCCGAGAGCACTGATTGGGAGCCAGTTGTCTGCTGGTTTTTCAGCATGCTCATCTGTCAGAAGCTTGTCAAATGCCTCTGTCCGACCGGCTGCTATACACATAGACCGAATGTCGGCCAATTTTTATTGTACCAGTCGATGTACATTGGCCCGTGTGTACAGGGGCTTTATAGAGGGGAAACCTTCCAATGGGGACACTAGTTCTAATGACCTGAGGGTCTCCAAAGAATTCCCTTAATTTCCAAGGATTTTCTCTCACTTCCTGTTTGGCTATGGAATAGAAAGTGAAGGGAAATCTTCGCAATGGGACACAGATAGCGAAAACAAATCTGATATGGGATTATAACCCTCCTTTGCTATATCCAAAATAAAAAAAAAAAGTTTTGCCTTTAGTTCCACTTTAAATATTACTGGGGAAGGGGGTATTAAAGTCAATCAGTTGATTTACTCTCTATGGGCAAACAACATGTTTGCTTAAAATGGAACCTATCAGGATGGAAATACAAGAATAGCCATTGCTGACGTGTAATAAAGATTTGTGCTTCAGTTTTCGTAATACTTATCCTCGTTTTATGAATAGAAAGTCTCTAACTTTGGACAAGTATGCAGATTGAGCCTTGACACTTCTCTGCTTCCAAAGCTATGGAAGATAAGCATAAGTGGGATAGTTGTGGAGGTTGCACCTTAAAGAAAAAATTATTACATTACACAGGATTTAGTGCCAACAGTGTGCACAGCACAATAAACTGAGACAGTACAGCTGCAATACAATTTATTACAAGGAGATTCCTCAGGGGCCCAGAGCTCAAGCAGCGTTGTCTTATTCCATTCCCAGTGGATGAACAAAGTGGCTGGGGTGCAAAGGAATCATGAGTATGTGCAACTAAGCAAGGGATTTTTATCACTTCAAGCATTCTGCTGCATCAATAATAATTTTGAATGCATTATCTATTTTATGGACTAAACATCTTTTTTACTTATTAGGTACAAGAGTCTTAAAAAATAAAAATAAAATAAGAATGGATAAGCCAAAAGAATGCAAATTGAGTCCTGACACTTCTCTGCTTCCAAAGCTAAAGAAGATATGCATACGTTGGATAGTTGTGGAAGGTGCATCCTAAAGAAATAATTATTACATTATACAAGATTTAGTGCCAGCTTTGTGCACAGTGCTGTATAAAATAAAGAGAGACAGTACTACTACAATAGAATTCAATACAGGAGGGTCAGCTGGCCCCTGTTCATGAGAGCTGACAATCTAAAGAAATAATTGTAAAAGCAACTTCCATTTTTCTACCCTGACATGTTCTCTTTGCTAGAGTAAGATAAAGTCATTGACTGTGAAGATGCAATGCGCAGACAGAATGACTGAAAAAGAAAAGAAAAACGGAACAGCCACTGATCATGTGCTGAGACTTAGCATTCTGAAAAATGCCTACAAGATAAATAAATCAATATACAAAGCTAGAGTGTGCTCAGTTTTTGCTCTTCAACTTGGGTTTAAAGAACAGGTGTTTTTTAGCTGTTTCTCAGGGGTTCTTTATACTGTCGGAAGTGGCGGATTGATCTCATGTCTGATGATTCCTGCACCAATATGACTGGGCAGAACAAGCAGTCTGGGACCAGTGGAGTGTCTCCACTCATTGCTTATATAACTAATCACTGGCACAAATAATCTTTTATTTAGCTGTCTGTTAGGGATGGGCTCTGTGTTCGAGTGGAACGTAAGCCAGCTGTTCATGTGTTTGCAGAACACACGAACAAATGGGGAAAGTTCCCCTGCCAATGACTGCCCCATAATGCACTGCGCCTTATGCTGGCCATACACTATACGAAAAATCACTCAAACTCATTTCGAAAAACAAATTCTCGGCAGTGAGAGCAGACAATCATCAATCCCAATTCCAATGCCATCATGTAATGATCTAATTTTGATCGATAAATCGTTCAATGGACATAAATGAATCAATTTTTTGTTCATTTTGTCACATATGCCTAGTGAAAACAGTTTGGGTGAGAAACACATTAACCTTTCAATTTATCATTCGTTCGGCAGAGTTTTCCAAACAGTTCCTTCGATTTTTCATCTCTGAAAAGTTAAAACCGATTTTCTATTTGTGCCCATTAACTGGACAAAAAATGAATGAACTGACCAAATTACATATTTTTGAACAATTTTTCAGCTAGTGTATGACCAGCATTAGAAACATGTGCTGGTTGTTTATGTTGCTAGGTTGGCAGGCTGCCAAGATTGTTTGGTGCAGCAGAAAGTAATAGGGAAAGAGTTAAGGGTTAAGATTTGAAGGCCTGTATTGTAAAATTTTTAAAATAATCTTTTCTCAGTGCTTATAGATGTAGAGATGAATAAAGACTTTTATTCATGTTTGACGGCTTGTTTTAAGTATGTAAATACTTTAGTGTGCATGACCTGAGCACAGGCTCGCTTTAACCACTTCACCTCCGGAAGATTTTCCCCCCTTCAAGACCAGGCCATTTTTTGCGATATTTTGACTGTCATTTGTGCAGTCAGATTACACTGTAACCAAATAACATTTACAGTATCTCACAAAACTGAGTACACACCTCACATTTTGTAAATATTTTATTATATATTTTCATGTGACAACACTAAAGAAATAACACAATGTAAGTAAGTAGTGAGTGTACAGCTTGTATAACCGTGTAAATTTGCTGTCCCCTCAAAATAACCCAACACACAGTTATTAATGTCTAAACCTCTGGCAACAAAAGTGAATACACCCTTAAGTGAAAATGTTCAAATTGGGCAAAATTAGCCATTTTCCCTCCCGGTGTCATGTGGCTCATTAATGTTACAAGATCTCAGGTGTGAATGGGGAGCAGGTGTGGTAAATTTGGTGTTATCGCTCTCACTCTCTCATACTGGTCACTGGAAGTTCAACATGGCACCTCATGGCAAAGAACTCTCCGAGGATCTGAAAAAAAAGAATTGTTGCTCTACATAAAGATGGCCTAGGCTAAAAAATTGCCAAGACCCTGAAACTGAGCTGCAGCATGGTGGCCAACACCATACAGTGGTATAAAAGGACAGGTTACACTCAGAAAAGGCCTCGCCATGGTTGACCAAAGAAGTTGAGTGCACATGTTCAGCATCACATCCAGAGGTTGTCTTTGAGAAATAGACGTATGAGTGCTGCCAGAATTTCTGCAGAGGTTGAAGGGGTGGGGGGTCAGCCTGTAAGTGCTCAGACCATACGCCGCACACTGCATCAAATTGGTCTGCATGGATGTCATCCCAGAAGGAAGACTCTTCTAAAGAGGGTGCAGCCTAAGAAAGCCCGCAAACAGTTTGCTGAAGACAAGCAGACTAAGGACATGGACTACATGAACCATGTCCTGTGGTCTGACGAGACCAAGATAAACTTATTTGGTTCAGATGGTGTCAAGTGTGTGTGGCGGCAACCAGGTGAGGAGTACAAAGACAAGCGTGTCTTGCCTACAGTCAAGCATGGTGGTGGGAGTGTCATGTTTGGGGGCTGCATGAGTGCTGCCGTCACTGGGGAGCTACAGTTTATTAAGGGAACCATGAATGCCAACATGTACTGTGACATACTGAAGCAGAGCATGATCCCCCCCCACTTCAGAGACTGGGCCGCAGGGTATTATTCCAACATGATAATGACCCCAAACACACCTCCAAGATGACCACTGCCTTGCTAAAGAAGCTGAGGGTAAAGGTGATGGACTGGCCAAGAGGGTTAAAGCGGTGCTGGAAAATAATGGTAGCCACACAAAATATTGACACTTTGGGCCCACATTGGACATTTCCACTTGGGACGTACTCACTTTTGTTGCCAGTGGTTTAGACATTAAGGGCTGTGTGTTGAGTTATTGTGTGGGGATAGCAAATTTACACTGTTATACAAGCTGTACACTCACTACTTTACATTGTAGCAAAGTGTCATTTCTTCAGTGTTGTCACATGAAAAAAATAATAAAGTATTTACAAAAATGTAAGGGGTGTACTCACTTTTGTGAGATACTGTATGTCCTTTTTTTCCCATAAATAGAGCTTTCTTTTGGTGGTATTTGATCACCTATGCATTATTTATTTTTTGCACTATAAACAAAGACTGACAATTATGAAAAACAAAAATAATATTTTTTTTTACTTTCTGCTATAAAACTAAAATTGAAAAAAATCTAATTTATTTATCAATTTAGGCCAATGCAGTGCCTTGAAGAAGTATTCATACCGGTTGAAATTTTCCACATTTTGTCATGTTAATATAATTCAATACTTTGTAGAAACTCCTTTCACTGCAATTACAGCTGCAAGTCTTTTTGGGTATGTCTCTACCAGCTTCGCACATCTAGGGAGTGACATTTTTGCCCATTCTTCTTTGCAAAATAGCTCAAGCTCTGTCAGATTGGATAGAGAGCATCTGCGAACAGCAATTTTCAAGTGTTGCCACAGATTCTCAATTGTATTTAGGTCTGGACTTTGACTGGGCCATTCTAACACATGATATGCTTTGATCCAAACCATTCTTTTGTAGCACTAGCTGTATGTTTAGGGTCATTGTCCTGCATTGTCTCCACCCCAGTCTCAAGTCTTTTGCAGACTCTAATAGGTTTTCTTCTAAGATTGCCCTGTATTTGGCTCCATCCATCTTCCCATTAACTCTGACCAGCCCCTGCTGAAGAAAAGCATTCCCACAACATGATGCTGCCATCACCATGTTTAAAGGGGGGTGGGGTGTTCAGAGTGATGTGCAGTGTTCGTTTTCTGTCACACATAGCATTTTGCTTTTAGGCTAAAAAGGTAAAATGTGGTCGCATCGGAACAGAGCACCTTCTTCTAAATGTTTGCTGTACCCCTCACTTGGCTTCTCGCAAACTGCAAATGGGACTTCTTATGGTTTTCTTTCAACAATCGCATTCTTGCCACTCTCCTATATATGCCAGATTTGTGGACTCCATGACTAGCAGTTGTCCTGTGGACAGATTCTCCCACCTGAGCTGTGAATCTCTGCAGCTCCTCCAGAGCTACCATGGGCCTCTTAGCTGCTTCTCTTAATAATGCTCTCCTTGCCTGGCCTGTAAGTTTAGGTGGACAGCCAGGTTTGCAGCCGTGCCATACTAGATTGGACAGAAATGGATTGGACAGTGCTCTGTGAGATGTTCAAAGCTTGGGATTTTTTTTTTTATAACCTAAGCATGCTTTAAACTTCTCCACAACGTTATCACTGACAACAGACATGTTGTGCTAAACCAAATAGATAAATATGTGCAAATAATGAAAGTCCAAATGAAAACAAAAGTTCAAAAAAGGCAATAACATGTGAAGAATAGAGGTGCGCATCTTCATTGGTCTCACGATTTGATTACGATTATGCTGTCAACAATTTGATTCAGGTTGATTCCACGATGCATCACGATGCATCATGATTACTGCCCAGGGTTTTCATCAAAAAATTCAAGCAGTTAGAAGAACTCAACTCTTTAAAAAAAAAAAAAAAAGATGACACTCCCTGCATGTAGCAAAGTCTGAACACAGCAGACAACAACTTAAAGAGGAGCTAAAAGTTCCCCCTAATATACTACAGGAGACGGTCAGAGACTGCAGACATACTACTGGAGACGGTCAGAGACTGCAGACATGATACAAGAGAGGGTCAGAGACTGCAGACATGATAAAAGAGAGGGTCAGAGACTGCAGACATGATGCAAGAGATGGTCAGAGACTGCAGACATGATACAAGAGATGGTCAGAGACTGCAGATATGATACAAGAGATGGTCAGAGACTGCAGACATGATACAAGAGATGGTCAGAGACTGCAGATATGATACAAGAGATGGTAAGAGACTGCAGACACAATACAAGAGGTGTTTAGAGACTGCAGACATGATAAAAGAGAGGGTCAGAGACTGAAGACATGATACAGGAGAGGGTCAGAGATTAAGGACATGATACAAGAGATAGTCAGAGACTGCAGACATGATACAAGAGATGGTAAGAGACTGCAGACATAATACAAGAGGTGTTTAGAGACTCCAGACATGATAAAAGAGATGGTCAGAGACTGCAGACATGATACAAGAGAAGGTCAGAGACTGCAGACATGATACAAGAGAGGGTCAGAGACAGCAGACATGATACAAGAGAGAGTCAGAGACTGCAGACGTGATACAGGAGATGGTCAGAGACTGCAGACATGATACACGAGGTGTTCAGAGATTGCAGACATGATACAAGAAGTGTTCATTCAGAGACTCCAGACATACTACAGGAAATGGTTAGAGACTGTAGACATACTACAGGGGATGGTTAAAGACTGTAGACATACTACAGAGATGGTCAGGAGGTAAATATTCTATATATTTTTTATTTTAAAGAAAAACGAATAATACCCTCTAGTATCACTTTAACAAATCATTTATCCAAGTTGCTACCTAAAGACTGATCGACAACAGGTCAACATCACTGCATAAAAAAAAGGCATTCCAATCAGCAATCAGAAAGAAGTATACTGCTTGCAGATTAGTGGATTTTTTAAGAGGGGAAATATTATAGGGAAATCTTAGGAAGGAACTAGACAGAAAAAATGAGTGCAGCCCCCAATGTGATAGGCACTCAGTACACACAGACTGGATAGATGCAGCAGGTGGGGGATGTGCCATTTCTATACACTCACCCCTCACTTACATTAGGGATGACAGGCTGGTCAGAAAGAAGTATACTGCTTGCAGATTAGTGGATTTTTTAAGAGGGGAAATATTATAGGGAAATCTTAGGAAGGAACTAGACAGAAAAAATGAGTGCAGCCCCCAATGTGATAGGCACTCAGTACACACAGACTGGATAGATGCAGCAGGTGGGGGATGTGCCATTTCTATACACTCACCCCTCACTTACATTAGGGATGACAGGCTGGTCTCTGGTCATGTAAACATTTGGAGCACTCCTACCATCCCCCTTCCCCTCCTCGCAGCTCATTGCTGAAGCAGACTCTGTGCCTTACCCCTGTGCTCTTCCATGTAACAGACGTGTGTCACATCGGTGCTGTGAAAGCCCATTTTGGAGGTGACAGGTGTGCAGAGCTACAAATCCAGAGCCGGGGGAGAGCATGGGTGGGGGTGGCATGCGGACATATTGCAGCGCCCGCCTCCTGTGGCTACAACACCCACTTGTGGTGCAACGGCACCGGGTGCAGCCAGTCCCCAGGGGCATGTTGTCAATAGTAGGATGTGGAAGAGCACCAACACATTACACGGCCAGCTCCATAATTACACTTCTGTGGGGGGAAGGGGAGGGGCCGGGATGACGTCATGCATAATTGCAATTCACCTGGATTCTGCATTGGTGCAGAATCGGTAAAGGCCGAATAGCATGAATGCGCCGATCATTTTCAACACCCCTAGTGAAGAAACTCTTGCGTTTTTAAGACCAAGTGTAAGACCAAATGTAAAACCTTCACCAGGTGAGATCACCGCCACCACAAAAAAAGATGGACTCTAACCAAAGAGCCCGGACCCTCTATTATGGAAGGTCACATAGGTTTATGATGTTATCTCCAGCTCTTTATCTCAGGTGGGAGACAGGGGAATCAGCTCCAGGCGACCACAGGATGATTACAATCCTCTTACGCCTGGCCATCCAATTACAGGCAGTGTTCACAATTAAATAAAATGCCAATAGGGTAAAACCTCTTACGAGTTGCGTTTGTTAAAAAGTAATGCACTTACATGTTTCCAAAGAAAAATTCAGCATTGGACAAAAATTTGTGTATGGGGGCCATTAAAACATCCAGTTAGTGAGATGACTGGAAGGTGCAGCTTTGCCCGACCAGTTTCGTCTCAAAAAGACTTCTTCCAGGGCACAAGCGTCACATCATGTCATCGTTATTTTCTAGTAAACAATGTCAACCAAGCCTTTCTTCTGTGAAGTCTTGCAGCTTCCAGGGCAAATCATGCCTCACTCTCATCATGAAAGCGTCAGACTAAGCTAAAACCTAAATTTAGGCTGCCCCTCCCGCTAAGCAAGACAATCTTAGGAGGCCCCTCAGCAGAAAACGAGGACACATCCGGTTAGACGCATAGCACATCATAGTAAACTTAAAACCCAAAAATGGGAGAAAACATATCAAACAGGCTTCACAAATTAAAAGCTATGCCTGGAAAGCCAATCCTTACAAATCCAAATAATAAACAATTACATATACTTCAAATATAAATATATTAAAAAACCAAACATTTACTGAAAACCAAAAAAAGCAGGTTCAGGAATTATCGATAAAACAGTTAACATCCCAGTCAATATTTAGGCCATAGTGGGTGTAACTCTTAAGGAGATATATCCACTCGGTTTCCAATGGGAAACAAAATGGCCTATTCCCATGAAAAGGGTCCCAGCTGGTTCTCTACCATGTACAAGATCATAGTGTCATAGTGATAGAGATCATAGTGATCATAGTGACTTTTTGAGGACCAGTATCCCTTGCGAATGTTATAAATATGTTCATTTAATCTAACATGCACGGGTGGTCCTACCGACATATTGAAGCCCGCATGGGCATTGAAGTATATATACCATATGGGTAGTGCTACAAGTGATGAAGAGTCTTACTGTAAATACTGTATCTTAGAAGTAGTATTGGAGGAAAATTCAAGCATTTTTCTAGTTGTACATTAATTGAGACTGCAGACTTGACAGCTTCCACATTTATAGTACCCAATGGTAGGGGGATCAAGAATGTTAACAGCAACCTTATCTTTCAAGGCGAGGACACCCCTATATATATCACCTGTGGTCTAGATGGAAGCAAATGCCAATGTTTCTGTATAATACGTTTAATGACATAATGCTGTGAAGAGTATGTTGTAACCATAGAGAAACCGAAGGTGTTATTATTGTCGGTTTCTTTAGGTCTATCAGCTAACAATGTGTCTGTCCACATTTCTAACTAGACCTAAGGTGGTATTTAAAGAGGAGGGATCATAACCCTTCTCTATGAATCTTTGACTTAGGACCTGAGGTTGACTGTCAAAATCTTCTAACTTTGTACAATTACCTCTAATTTGAAGAAACTGTCCCTTAGGGACCCCGTTCAACCAATACCGTTGATGATAGCTGTTGTTCTAAATGCACGCATTGCAGTTCGTAGTTTTGAAGAAGGTGGAAGTGACAAGATTCCCTCCTTCCACCCTGATGGTGAGATTCAAAACGTGAATTTCCTTTTGACTTATCTCATGGTAGAGTTTGAACCCCCTATCATTTGAGTTCAATGTTTCCAAAAATCCAGCCAATGAAATGGAGTCGCCCCTCAATAGGAGGAGGATGTCATCTATATAGCGAGCCCAGAAGGACAATTATGGCCTCTGCTGGGCATAGATAACATCCTCCCCCCATTTAGCCATTAACAGGTTGGCCACATCAAGGGAATGTTTAGCCCCCATTGCAAAACATAATTAAATTCCCTTTGGACAGTTAACAAACCAGAATCCTTATCAAAATAATATTAAACTGCCGACAAACCAAGACTGTGAGGGATGATAGTATACAGTGATGCGACATCTGCCATCACCAACCACCATCCCTCCTGAAAAGGACAGTCTATTATCAAATAATGACAGACTTAGTCTCTTTGATGTAAGAGGGCATATTCTTGACTAACAGTTGAAAATGGGTATCAATATATTTGCCCACCTGGGAGGTAACAGAATCGATACCATGCCCTTTCGATAATGATTGGACGTCCTGGCAAATAGGGTTTTTGTGGAACTTTGGTAAGTAATAAATGATTGGTGACTTTGGAAAGGAGGTGACAAGAAAATACTTCTCTTTTTTGTTTAAAATACTTAATTTGAAACCTCTGTCAATCAACCTCCTATCGCTAAATGAGCCTGCATTTTCACATTTTAAACCTTTACCTTGTCAATATCCCTAAATACTACATCTCTGAAAACTCTCACAGAGAATGCCATTCCCCCTGGGGGATTGAACAAAGATGCATTTAACAAGGTTAGACGATTGAATTCCCAAAGATATAAGTCTCCTATTTTAATGGGATTAAGAATAAATATCTTTGGATATTCATTTTCCGTATGTATTTGTGGACATCCATGAAGGTTTGAAATTCATTATATTTCCTAGGGGGGGGGGCTGTGTTCCTTGGCCTTCATGATGCTGTGTGTTCATTAAGGTTCTCTGGCAAAGTGGACTCTATTTACAATTAGGTGACTTCTGAAGGCAATTGGTTCCAGCAGATTTTAGTTAGGGGTATCAGAGTAAAGGGGCCTGAATACAAATGCATGCCACCCTTTTCAGATATTTATTTGTAAAATAATGTAAAAAACATTTATAATTTTCCTTCCACTTCACAATTATGTGCCCCTTTGTGTTGGTCTATCAGATAAAATCCTAAAAAATACATTTACGTTTTTGGTTGTAACATGACAAAATGTGAAACATTTCAAGGCGTATAAATACTTTTTCAAGGCACTGTATGTATTCTGCTACATACTTTTAAGAATGAAAATCCCAATAAGCATATATTGATTGGTTTGCGCAAAAGTTGCGCAAATAGTCTACAAACTATGGGATGTTTTAATTTATGTTTATTATTTTTTTTTTACTAGTAATGACGGTGATCATCAACTTATATTGGGACTGCGATATTGCGGTTGACATTCTAACGCTAGCTGACACTTTTGACATTTTTTGAGGCCCAGTGACACTAATACAGTGATCAGTGCTAAAAAAATATGCACTGTCACTATACTAATTACCCTGGCTGGGAAGGGGTTAACATCAGGGGCAATAAAAGGGTTAAATGTGTGCCTAGCTAGTGTTTTTGTACAGTGTGGGAGGTGCTTTCACTAGGGAAAATCATGAATCCTTGTCCCTGCTTTGCAGGAACACAGGATCTATGCTTTCTCTATTGACAGAATGGCAATCTGCTTTGTTTACATAGGCAGACCCCCGTTCTGCCTCTGTACCGAAGGATCGGTGGGTGTCGGTGGACATCGAGTCCATGGTACCCGCAGATTAGCTTCCGCTGTGTATAATCACAGTGGGAGTGAGCCGCCGCCCGTGCACATTCGCGCACACTACCCGGAGGAACCAGATCACCTATATATACGTGATTCGGTGCAGAGGTGCCACCCTGTAGCAGTAAAACTGCCATAGGGTGGATTTTAAGCAGTTAAGAAAGAAATCTCTATTTTCATTTAGATGATGTTAATTTAGCTTCACGTTGCCAAAAAATAAAATCATTATGCCTTCCTAACCAAATCGAGACAAGTCTTGCAACAGTTTTGTGGTAAAATTAAATTGTAATGTATGCTACACTACCCAAGCAAATTTTAGCTTATAGATTGAAATGGCGGTTATAAATCTCATTGCAGTGATAGGACATGGAATCAGAATAATAGTAATGTATCACTTACCAATGTCACTTAAATGATTTGTTTCACTCTTTAATCTTTAGCATATCTAAAGTGACTATAATAAATGAATAATTATGTTGTATACCACACAGTTAATTGAAAAGCCGCTTGAAGTTGAAAACCAAGAAATCATAACATTGAATACAAGGTTTAGTCATTGTTTGAGAACTTATCTTTGTCAATATTTCTTAAGTGGTAATGTAAATGATACCATTCACTATAATATATCATCGGACATTACTTTGGAGAACCATGAATTATTCTAACTTGTCATGAATATTAATAGTTCCTGGATTCATAATATTTTACATCAAGGCTAATGTTATTCACAAGACAAAATGTTTGTCTTTATAAAACAAATAAAAGCTGTTTGTATACAGGAAGCAACATGAAATATCCTTTTTTTTAATGTCTGTGTGGATTTGTGTATGTCATGTAAAATCCAAGGGGTCTACGTTGCCTATGCTTTACCTATTGCTGCAAATAATGGAAATCAGATTTTTGTTTGCATTTCAGCATTTGCTAACAATTTTTTCAAAACCTCTGCAGCTGGTTAGCAGCTTTTTCCTTTTGTGCATATAAAAGGGAATGTTTTATTTAGTGTTATTCAGCGTTTGTGTGCTACACATGTCCAATGAGATCATGGGAGAAGTTATGGTGGATCCAATGGGTCTACAACCAAAATAGCTATAGCTCTCCCTGCATTTTGCTCTTGAAACAAAGCTTAGTATATGTTACTCCTGATCTAGAGGTGCTAGACCTACTAAATGTATGATAAGCAGTTAACTCTTCTGACCAATCAATACTGAATGGTTGAGAAAGAATTTCTTATCATATGTGTAGCACTGCTTCCTAGAGGACTACTCAAAAATTACACTTTTGCATTCCCCTGGGTTACCCGTAGCAACTGCTTGCAGAAATCCTAATACTTTAAGCTCTTGGCTCAGTCAATGATCAGTCTAGGGGATGTTGTTTTTGTTGTTTATGTTATATTGGGATGGGAAAAGGGATGAGTGGGATACTCCAACTGTTAACTATTCACACTTCAGAGGACTTCTAACTTGAGAATGCGGTAAGGCAGCTACTTCATCCTGCCACTTGAATGAAGATGACCTAAGTGTTCCTATTTGTTTTTCTCCTCAGGGTACTCCCCCAGTAACCCCCTTCTCTGTGCTTGCTGACACCCATCCACTGACTCTACACTCCGGAGTAGTCCCCTTCCTGGGAAGACCTCTGGGCAAGATCCTCTGTACTTACGATACTGTTTTTCCAGAGTCTCGCAGTGCCCCAACTCCTCCAGTCAGCTCTCCTGGACCTCTGGGTTCAGCCTCACTCCAAAGGCTCACCAGGCCGACTGCCTGTGACCATCACCAACTGAAGCAGAAGAGGAGGCAACCACCATCCTCCTTCTGGGACTCTGCTTCCCATCAAATACCTCTACCTCATGTGTCTGTGGCTTTTTTATACCCTGCCACATAATGCACCAAGACCAACTGTCTGTGCCAATCCCCGGGGCAGTACCAAAAGCCTGTGTGTCATTGGTCAGGTTTCCTCCAGCATCCAATGTGCCTCCCCATTGGATCAGCTGGGGACACTCCCTGAGACCAGATGAATCACACACACTGGGCACACCGAGCAGACCTAACTACAGATCCTGCTCTCTGTTAGGCAGAGTGCAATATAGGTTTTGCCTGCTGCTCCTCTGATAGGCAGACAGAGCCAAAACTATACTCTCTACCTAGCACCTGACTAGGTGGGTGCTACATATGATATGTGTTACTAAACCCATAGAATGCATTAAGATAAAAAAAAACATTCTGCCTTTAGAACCACTTTGAAGGGAGCACACCCTATTCAGCTACTTCATCCAGGTATTGTTGCAGGACACCCTTCACAGCATACAGGCCAGGTGCCCCAGAGCTGTACCAGATGTTGCACTCTCCAGTTTTAGTAAATAAACCCCACTGTCACATTTGCTTCTTATAGAGACTTTGGTTAGCTGTGCCAATACACTTTGAACAGGCATGTTCCATCATGGCTCCTATATTGAAGTCATGAGTAATGATGGGCTGCTGCTCTTTAAGCAAGTGCATGTAGATAGGAAGTGGCTAAAAGACTCTGCAGGAAATCAGAAATGCTGAAATGCAAAAAAAGATATAAAAAGGTTAAAAACTTTATGACACACAATAAAGTGACCTTTATTGAGCTAGGCTTACACCAGTTTAAGTAGGTACAATCCCAATGTCCTTGTGAGATGCTCTCACTGTTTAGATTTTATCACAGTTGCAGCGTTCATTAGCTAAAATTAGTAGCTCTTTGATTGCGTTCACTTGTTGCCTGGAAATTGCTCTTTAAAATATGTCCAGAATCCAACAAATGAAGTAGAGGGAACTCTGTAATAAAGGCTAATAAGAAATACATATCACTTCTTAAATGTTAATAAATCATAGAAATCTTATTTCATCAGGACAAGGCAGCCCTTTCAGTTTTACTGTTATATCTATAAAGATTAATTAGTGGGAAGAAGGAATTATCATAGAAATGTAGACATTTTACTTTGAAGATTAAAACCTTGTATAGCATAGGTCCTGTGTGTGCATGCGTGCGTATGTGCAATCAGGTACCCTCTGGAAAAGAAGAGCAATCTCATTCTAAAAAAGAAACACAATGCATGCATGTAAGAGCTAGATGGATGATGTACAAATCTATAACTAAAATACTCTAAAAATATTTACACACGTAACAGGTAAACAGAAAAATAACTCCAATGTATATTTTAAAAAAAAAATCCCCATAGTGCAGTATTGCTTTATATTTTTGAATGAATGATGAAGCATTGTAAACTTGCACCTAGCATCAGATATATTAAGGGCAGCTACTGATGCAGATATAAGTGCTGAGGCCAGTTTGGGGCAGTTATGGTTAGCTCTTGACAAAAGCATTACTATTACTGGAATACCTGACGCACAAAGAAAAGGTCACCCTTTAACCCCCATACTGTTTGTTCAACACACCTACCACTTAAGCCATGAAAGATTTTACCCTCTTCTTGACCAGGGCCTATTTTGCGATTCGGCACTGCGTGACTTTAACTGACAATTGCGCGGTCGTGCAACGCTGTACCTAAACGAATTTGACGTCCTTTTTTTCCCACAAACAGAGCTTTCTTTTGGTGGTATTTGATCACCTGTGCGATTTTTTGATCATGCGCTATAAACAAAAAAAAGCATCAATTTTGCAAAAATAACAATATTTTTCACATTTTTTTTATATGAAATTCCCCAAAAAAATGTAAAAATCAAAATGTTTTAACATTTTAGGATAATTTGTTTTATGCTACATATTTTTGGTAAAAAAAATCGCAAAAAGCGTATTTTGATTTGTTTGCGCAAAAGTTATTGCGTTTACTAACTAAGGGAAAGATTTTTGTCATTTTTGTTGTTTTTTTTTTTAACGCGTAATGGCGGCGATCTGCAATTTTTTTGCGGGACTCCGACATTGCGGCGGACAGATCGGACCATTGACTGACATTTTTGACACTTTTGGGGTTACCAGTGACATTACTACAGTAATCAGTGCTATACATATGCACTGTTACTGTAAAATGACACTGGCAGTGAAGAGGTTAACTTTTTTTTGAGAGGGAGGGATTGTGTGTGTCCCTAGGGGCGTGATTCTAACTGTGATTGGCTGTGGCTTGAGGTGTAGGAAAAGTGATCAACAGTCCTACATAGTAGAACCGTATGATCACTGTTCTTACACAGCGGAGAATGACAGGCGGCTTGTTTACATCAGCCGCCTGCCTTTCTCCCGCTCTAACGGACGATCGCGAGTGCCCGGCGGACATCGGGTCCGCCAGGCACACGCGCGGGGGGGTCCGTGACCGAGCGGGAGCGTGCCTACTCCCCAGAGCCTCACAGGCTAGTGACGTACCCATACGTCACTTTGCCTGTGAGGGGCTGACTGCCGCAGTATATGTACTTGCGGCGGTCGGCAAGTGGTTAAACATATCACCCATTCTTGTCACAATGCACTGCAATGAAAAACACCCAGATGCCAACTCTGAATCCCTGCACCCTTCCTTTAGAGCCTATTGCAAGAAGAGGTAGATGTGAGACAAAAAAAAAAGAGGAAAGAAGCCATCCTTGCTAACAGATCCCTTAATTTTTTCAATGAAGTTGCTCTCTTGCTTCCCTGGACCAGTAAGATGTTGCTCCCTAGCTGCTCCCTGTGTCAGAGCCACTGATAAGGCAGTACAGCTAGGCCTTATGTAGGGGCCTGGGCCCTATCAGTTCAACAGTGGGGCCCAGAGACCTGCCAGGCCGGCTGTACTGCCTTATCACTGGAACTGATTTCCCTCTGGCTCCCCTGCAGTGCAGCCCCACTGATTGTGTTGCAGGAGAGCCATGAGGGGGTTGGTACCTAGCGGTTGTACAAACACAGCCACAGGTCCTAGCTCAACAGGTGTGTAGTGATGTCGCAAACCAAAAATTTGCCGTTCGCGAACGGCGAACGCGAACATCGGCAAATGTTCGCGAACCGGCGAACCGGGCGAACCGCCATAGACTTCAATAGGCAGGCGAATTTTAAAACACACAGGGACTCTTTCTGGCCACAATAGTGATGGAAAAGTTGTTTCAAGGGGACTAACACCTGGACTGTGGCATGCCGGAGAGGGATCACGCAAAAAAAAGTTCTTAAAAATTATAATTTTTTGATAGAGAGCCAATTATTGGAAAAATTAAAAAAAAATAAAAATAAAAAATTTCTTTGGATTTAGCATCTGGGGGGTCTAAAAAGTGTACCTGTCAAGTTTCAGCTCTGTAGCATGTCCAGAACCCCTAAAAAACAGCATTTTTCTTTTATTTTCAGGAATACGGCTTCTCTGCGGCTGGCTTTTCCTCTTGCAGGCATTTAGCGGGCATTTTTTTAGGCAGGCATGTCATTTTTTGTATTTAGTGTCTGGGGGGTCTAAAAAGTGTACCTGTCAAGTTTCAGCTCTGTAGCATGTCCAGAACCCCTAAAAAACAGCATTTTTCTTATATTTTCAGGAATACGGCTTCTCTGCGGCTGGCTTTTTCTCTTGCAGGCATTTAGCGGGCATTTTTTTAGGCAGGCATGTCATTTTTTGTATTTAGTGTCTGGGGGGTCTAAAAAGTGTACCTGTCAAGTTTCAGCTCTGTAGCATGTCCAGAACCCCTAAAAAACAGCATTTTTCTTATATTTTCAGGAATACGGCTTCTCTGCGGCTGGCTTTTTCTCTTGCAGGCATTTAGCGGGCATTTTTTTAGGCAGGCATGTCATTTTTTGTATTTAGTGTCTGGGGGGTGTAAAAAGTGTACCTGTCAAGTTTCAGCTCTGTAGCATGTCCAGAACCCCTAAAAAACAGCATTTTTCTTATATTTTCAGGAATACGGCTTCTCTGCAATTGGCTTTTTCTCTTGCAGGCATTTAGCGGGCATTTTTTTAGGCAGGCATGTCATTTTTTGTATTTAGTGTCTGGGGGGTCTAAAAAGTGTACCTGTCAAGTTTCAGCTCTGCAGCATGTCCAGAACCCCTAAAAAACAGCATTTTTCTTATATTTTCAGGAATATGGCTTCTCTGCAATTGGCTTTTTCTCTTGCAGGCATTTAGCGGGCATTTTTTTAGGCAGGCATGTCATTTTTTGTATTTAGTGTCTGGGGGGTCTAAAAAGTGTACCTGTCAAGTTTCAGCTCTGTAGCATGTCCAGAACCCCTAAAAAACAGCATTTTTCTTATATTTTCAGGAATACGGCTTCTCTGCTGCTGGCTTTTTCTCTTGCAGGCATTTAGCGGGCATTTTTTTAGGCAGGCATGTCATTTTTTGTATTTAGTGTCTGGGGGGTCTAAAAAGTGTACCTGTCAAGTTTCAGCTCTGTAGCATGTCCAGAACCCCTAAAAAACAGCATTTTTCTTATATTTTCAGGAATATGGCTTCTCTGCGGCTGGCTTTTTTTCTTGCAGGCATTTATCGGGCATTTTTTTAGGCAGGCATGTCATTTTTTGTATTTAGTGTCTGGGGGGTCTAAAAAGTGTACCTGTCAAGTTTCAGCTCTGTAGTATGTCCAGAACCCCAAAAAAACAGCATTTTTCTTATAATTTTTAGTAGAAAACTAATGCAGTGTCTTTCCAGCTGTCTTTTTTTCTTTCTGGCAAGCTGAAATATGATATGCCAAGGCAAACATGCCTATCAGTTGAGCTATGACACAGACAACACTGCACACATGGGGAAATATGTAAAACAAAAAACAGGAAAAGGAAATTAGGTGACGGTCACAAAACATGATATTGTGATTGGCCAAATAAAAAGTCGCCTCGCGATGAGGTTGCGCCAAAGTCGCGCTAAGTCGCGCCAAAGTCGCACTGGAAGCGACGCTACTTTAGTGGTAGCGGCAGTGTAAACCAGCACTAAAACATCCAGTGTGTGAATACGATCAGGTATGATGTTTTATCGGTCAAGTAGTGTAAGGGTTACGCCCGTCGCCCACTTCACAGTGACAGACCAAACTCTGACAGACCAAACTCCCCGTTTAACAGTCAGTCAGTCCATTTGCACAACCGCAAACTCCCCATTTGCACAAGGTTGGATACCAAGCTAGCCATGTCCCGTTCCTTGTCCTCACTGACATCATTGAAGGTCTCTTCCTCCACCCAGCCACGTACAACACCAAGGGTCCCCGAAAGGTGACAACAAGCCCCCTGGGACGCCTGCTGTGGCTGGTATTCCACCTCCTCAAAGCCACCTTCCTCCTCTGACTTCTCTTCTTCAGACTCCTCTCTCTGCGTTGCCACAGGTCCAGCAATTGACAATGACAAGGCTGCTTCTGGTGGTGATGGGGACCACAACTCTTCCTCTTCATGCTCATCTACAGCCTGATCCAGTACTCTTCGCAGGGCACGCTCCAGAAAAAACGCATATGGGATGAGGTCGATGATGTTGCCTTGGGTTCGACTGACCACCAGGGTTGTCACCTCCGCAAAAGGATGCATGAGCCTACAGCCATTGTTCATGAGCATTCAGTAACGCAGCCAAAAAATACCCAGCTCCGCAGAAAGAATGAAAGAAAATGAATGTTTTTTCTATGAAAAATTATCCTGCGGATCGCTTTTGGTCTGTACACAATGAAGCAACGACCTTATCATCTGGGGTGTGCCAACACAATCCTAGAGGTGATCGCTTCATTGTGATACGCAAGCCCCTTCACCACGACAAGGTAACGATCACGAAGGGGAATTGACACATGTATGTGCCTTTTTTTTTGTTTTTTTGTAGCCACAGTGTAGCACCAGAGGCCAGAAAAATTAGGCATGTACACATGCATGAAAAAGTAGGTATTGTTGCAGCCGCTGCTGTAGCAGCGGCCTGAAAAATTGAGGTTTTAAGGCAGAAAATGCACTAAAACATTGCGGCTTGAACCGTAGTTGGTGGCGGAGACGTCACGTAAGTCATCCGGCATGCAGAGAATGATTATATACAGCAGCATGTGGACCATTTTTAGGCCAAGGCATCTCAGTCATCACCAGGCCTTTTTTAGTCAAATGCATCCCCCACTGTCAGTCCCTTCGGGATCCATGCCTCATTCATCTTAATAAACGTGAGGTAATCAAGACTTTTTTGACCTAGGCGACTTCTCTTCTCAGTGACAATACCTCCTGCTGCGCTGAAGGTCCTTTCTGACAGCACACTTGAAGCGGGGCAGGCCAGAAGTTCAATGGCAAATTGGGATAGCTCAGGCCACAGGTCAAGCCTGCACACCCAGTAGTCAAGGGGTTCATCGCTCCTCAGAGTGTCGATATCTGCAGTTAAGGCAAGGTAGTCTGCTACCTGTCGGTCGAGTCGTTCTCTGAGGGTGGACCCCGAAGGGCTGTGGTGATGCATAGGACTAAAAAAGCTCCGCATGTCCTCCATCAACAAGACGTCTGTAAAGCGTCCTGTCCTTGCCGGCGTGGTTGTGGTGGTAGGAGGAGGATTACTTTCACCTCTTCCCCTGTTGGATTCCCGTTGTGCTGTGACATCACCCTTATATGCTGTGTAAAGCATACTTTTTAACTTATTTTGTAGCTGCTGCATCCTTTGTGACTGCCGGTAATTGGGTAACATATCACAGACTTTCTACTTATACCGGGGGTCTAGTAGCGTGGCCACCCAGTACAGGTCGTTCTCCTTCAGCCTTTTTATACGAGGGTCCCTCAACAGGCATGACAGCATGAAAGACCCCATTTGCACAAGGTTGGATGCCGAGCTACTCATGTCCAATTCCTCGTCCTCACTGATGTCATTGAAGGTGTGTTCTTCCCCCCAGCCACGTACAACACCACGGGTACCAGATAGGTGACAACGAGCACCCTGGGATGCCTGCTGTGGTTGGTGTTCCTCCTCCTCAAAGCCACATTCCTCCTCTGACTCCTCTTCCTCACACTCCTCTTCCAGTGTTGCCGCAGGTCCAGCAATCGATGGTAAGGCTGTTTCTGGTGGTGGTGATGGTGACCACAACTCTTCCTCTTCCTCTTCACGCTCATCTACGGCCTGATCCAGCACTCTTCGCAGGGCACGCTCCAGGAAAAAAACATATGGGATGATGTCGCTGATGGTGCCTTCAGTGCGACTCACTAGGTTTGTCACCTCCTCAAAAGGACGCATGAGCCTACAGGCATTGCGCATGAGCGTCCAGTAATGTGGCAAAAAAATACCCAGCTCCGCAGAGGCTGTCCTAGCACCCCGGTCATACAAATACTCGTTGACCGCTTTTTCTTGTTGGAGCAGGCGGTCGAACATTAGCAGTGTTGAATTCCAACGTGTCGGGCTGTCGCAAATCAAGCGCCTCACTGGCATGTTGTTTCGCCGCTGAATATCTGCAAAGTGCGCCATGGCCGTGTAGGAACGCCTGAAATGGCCACACACCTTCCTGGCCTGCTTGAGGACGTCCTGTAAGCCTGGGTACTTCTGCACAAAACGTTGCACAATCAGATTCAACACATGTGCCATGCACGGCACATGTGTCAACTTGCCCAAATTCAATGCCGCCAACAAATTGCTGCCGTTGTCACACACCACTTTGCCGATCTCCAGTTGGTGCGGGGTCAGCCACTGATCCACCTGTGCGTTCAGGGCGGACAGTAGTGCTGGTCCGGTGTGACTCTCTGCTTTCAGGCAAGTCAACCCCAAGACAGCGTGACACTGTCGTATCCGGCATGTGGAATAGCCCCTGGGGAGCTGGGGGGGTGCAGTTGGTGTGGAGCAAGACGCAACAGCAGAAGAGGACTCAGCTGAGGAGGTTAGCAAAGAGGATGGAGTAGGAGGAGTAGAGGAGGTGGCAGCAGGCCTGCCTGCAAGTCGTGGCGGTGTCACCAACTCCTCTGCAGCAGAGCCACGCATTCCATGCTTGGCAGCCGCCAGCAGGTTTACCCAATGCGCAGTGTAAGTTATATACCTGCCCTGACCGTGCTTTGCAGACCAGCTATCAGTGGTCAGATGGACCCTTGCCCCAACACTGTGTGCCAGACGGGACATGATTTCCTTTTCCACAATAGAGTACAGGTTGGGGATTGCCTTTTGTGAAAAATAATTTCGGCCGGGTACCTTCCACTGCGGTGTCCCAATAGCGACAAATTTTTTGAAGGCCTCAGACTCCACCAGCTTGTATGGTAAAAGCTGGCGGGCTAAGAGTTCCGACAAGCCAGCTGTCAGACGCCAGGCAAGGGGGTGACTCTGTGAGATTGGCTTCTTACGCTCAAACATTTCCTTGACAGACACCTGACTGTGGGCAGGTGAGCAGGAACTGCTGAAGGTGAGAGGCGGAGGGGCGGGTTGTTGATAGGGGGCATGGAGGACAGCAGTGGTTGACGTGGCTGAAGATGCTGGACCAGGAGGAGGATGGTGGCTTTCAGTTTGTGTGCTGCTTTTACTCATGTGTTGATCCCATAGGCGTTTGTTATGTGAGATCATGTGCCTTCGCAAAGCAGTTGTACCTAGGTGGGTGTTGGACTTCCCACGACTCAGTTTTTTTTTGGCACAGGTTACAAATGGCATCGCTGATATCAGAGGCAGACACAAAAAAAATGCCACACTGCTGAGCTTTGCAAGGACGGCATTCTGGTGGTGGCAACAGCTTGCGTTGATTGGCGTGCTGTCTGGCTGACCCCGGGTGCCGAATCTACATGCTGTCTGACTGCGCCACTAGCTCCTTGCGATGACCTCCTCCCCCTGCTTCCAACTCGTCTCCTCCTCCTCTCTGTCTCCCCATCTGAACTTTCCCCCTCTTCTTCTGCTCTTCGAGCAGGCACCCAGGTGACATCCACAGACACATCATCATCATCAGCCGCTTCACTTGACAACTCAGCAAAGGCAGCAGCAGCAGGTACAACATCATCATCATCATCATCATCACAATGTACATCCATGTGTATAATGCTGCCTGACTGAGACATATCCCCGTTATCTACATCCTCTGGCACTAATAGTTGCGCATCACTTATTTCTTCCAACTGATGTGAAAATAACTCCTCTGATGGATCAAGTGAAGCGGCTGTGGTGCTAGTGTTGGTGGTGGTGCCGGCGGGCTGGCGAGTGGTAAATTGAGAGGTGCCCGAAGCTGAGCTGGAGGAGGATGGTACATTAAGGTTCCGAGCGGAAGCTGTAGATGATTGGGTGTCCTGTGTAAGCCAGTCAACTATGGCCTCAGAATTTTTTGAGTTCAGGGTCTGTGGTGGCCTCTGAACACTGGGCATTATTCTAGGGCCTAAGGAAATCACAGCACCACGACCACGACGGCCCTTGCGGGGTGGCCTGCCTCTGCCTGTCATTTTTTTTAATGTGTTGTTACTGTTGTACTATGAGTGCAAGCTGCTGTGCCACCTTATATATCAGTGGTGGGTGGGCAGTGGCACAGTACACTCTCTGTGGACCTGACAGCAGTCACTGGCACCCAGGCAACTGCAATTTAAAAAATATATATATTTTTTTTTACTTTGCAAGCTGCTGTACCACCTTATATATCAGTGGTGGGTGGGCAGTGGCACAGTACACTCTCTGTGGACCTGACAGCAGTCACTGGCACCCAGGCAACTGCAATTTAAAAAATATATATTTTTTTTTTACTTTGCAAGCTGCTGTGCCACCTTATATATCAGTGGTGGTTGGGCAGTGGCACAGTACACTCTCTGTGGACCTCACAGCAGTCACTGGCACCCAGGCAACTGCAATTTAAAAAAAATATATATTTTTTTTTACTTTGCAAGCTGCTGTGCCACCTTATATATCAGTGGTGGGTGGGCAGTGGCACAGTACACTCTCTGTGGACCTGACAGCAGTCACTGGCACCCAGGCAACTGCAATTTAAAAAAATATATATTTTTTTTTACTTTGCAAGCTGCTGTGCCACCTTATATATCAGTGGTGGGTGGGCAGTGGCACAGTACACTCTCTGTGGACCTGGCAGCAGTCACTGGCACCCAGGCAACTGCAATTTAAAAAAAATATATATTTTTTTTTACTTTGCAAGCTGCTGTGCCACCTTATATATCAGTGGTGGGTGGGCACACAGTGGCACTGCAGTGGGCACAGTACACTCTGTGGACCTGACAGTCACTGGCAGCCCAGGCAACTGCAATAATAAAAAATATATTTTTTTTCAATTTATTGCAACAAGATGCTGTGCCACCGTATATATATCAGTGGTGGGCAGTGCACTGCAGTGGGTACAGTGCACTCTGTGGACCTGACACAGCACTCACTGCAATTATGACAGAGGAAAAAAAAAAATATTTTTTAAAATGCCAGGTACTGTGCCTGTGCCACCCGAAATGAGTGTGGTGTGCACACAGTACAGTCTGTGGTAGGTCTGTGGCCTCTCACACACAGCGGGCAGGCAACTGCAGTCACAGTGTACAATATATATATATATATATATATATATATATATATATATATATATATATATATATATATATATATATATATATATATATATAAACTCTATTACCTTACCAGCCCTTAAAAGGGCTTTTGGGGACGCTAAATATATATATATGTATATATATATAAATAAAAAAAAAAAAAAACCTCAATTACCAGCCCTTAAAAGGGCTTTTGGGGACACTAGATAGATATATATATATATATATATATATATATATATATATATATATAAGAAGAAACAACTCAATTACCAGCCCTTAAAAGGGCTTTTGGGGACGCTAGATATATATATATATATATATATAAAAAAAAATTACACAAATACCAGCCCTTAGAAGGGCTTTTTGGGGTGCTGTCCTTACAGCAGTAGTGGACCAAGAACACTGCAAGACCAGGAACACTGACTAACTGTCCCTAGCTTAACAGCAGCAGCAGCAGCAGCAGCAGCAGCTCTCTCCCTACTCTCACTACACACACTGCTTCAGAATGATCTAAGATGGATGCTGCTCTTGCTTATTTATAGGAGGTGGGAGGGTGTGGGAGGGAGGTATGCTGATTGGCTGGAAATGTGTCTGCTGACTGTGAGGTTCAGGGTCAAAGTTTGCCTCAATTATGTATTATGGGGGGCGGACCGAACATCGCATATGTTCGCCCGCAGCGGCGAACGCGAACATGAGAAGTTCGCTGGGAACTGTTCGCCGGCGAACAGTTCTATACATCTCTACAGGTGTGCAGGTGTGGATAAATGTTCCTGAATGTACACTGTCTTTGTATATGGCCATACATCTTCAACCCCCAATTTAGGATCTGTGGCTGTGTACTTACAGCTACTGCATTCCCATAGAATGGGTTTTATTCATAACAGCTGTGCTTAGTATTGTAAAGCTGTGATTTGCCCACAGCTATCACAAGGTATCTGTGCCAATCACAGCACCCTGCACCATGGGATTAGCTGTAGCCAATCACAAATCACTAGTAATCACATCTGTTATGAGTGGAACCCACACATGACAATTCAAAATAATCACTAACAGCAATCAATGGTGACACTGAACTATCCCGATGAAAGTATGTAAGAAAAAAAAAATTTTAAAAAGAAAAAAAAAATTAAAAAAGAAAAAAAGCTAAAAAAATGTTTAAAAATTGTAAAAAAAGAAGTGTATTCATTTTTTTAACATACCGCACCAGTCAGTGTCCATGATCACCATCATACCATGTCTAGAAAAAAAATCAAATGCTTTAGCTTTGCATTTATAGTAGTAAACTTTAAAAAAGCAGGGTCGCCTTATTTTTTTTTTTTGGCCAATGCCTCATAAATGCAAAAAAAAAAACCTGGGGAAAAAAAAGCTATTAAATATGTTTATTTACCCCCTGTTTCTATCTGCAGTGCATAGGTGATGGTGTGGTCAAGCTCCTTCTGATCATCTCAGATTACATGAGAAGATGCTCCCGCATTGTGTTGGAGCATTAACATACAAGATCTGGGCTACTTATCATTCCTAAGGATTTTGTTAGAAGGTTGTTGATATCACCTCCAGCCGTACACTGGTGGCAAGAAAAGTATAATTTTCATTTTTTTTTACTGTACAGTCTTTTTGTTTATTTTTTATATATTGCAGAATTTTAGTATTAGGGAAGGTGGCAAAGTAAATGAGCAGAACTTGTTTATAGTGAGCCGTCTGCCAAGTTTGACAAGCCATTCACACTTAAGCTTTTAAATTGCAGCACTTTTTTAGATATGGTTTGATGCAAATTGTGAAGCATTGTCATACAATTTGAACATGTGCAGATGTGCATTTTGCATGCACCATGAATGCAAATGAGATCATCACATTAGTACACAATGAATGGCTATGAATGAAAGCCATTCATTGTGTACAACTGTCATGTGATCGCTGTGATTGGTCACAGCGACACATAATACCAGTGCTGGGCAAGTACATTAATCTGTCATCTGCTGTGTCCAGTGGACACAGCAGATGAAAGATCATGCTACAGCACAGCCCCTAGGGCATATGCGAGGCAGGTGACTGTGAGGACGTCATTTGATGTGCACCTGGAACTGTAGTGTTCTGCTCGGCCATCATTAGTATATAGGCCAGGCAGGAAGGAAAGTCAGTTTGTTTTCTTTAGGTCAGTAGCTAAAAATAGCATAGCTGCTCACATTTAAAAATCAGGTAGTTACCAGTGCCTGGGATCCAGCGCTGTTTTCCCGCAGCCAATTCTGCTTATGGCTGCAGGTCCCTGGCGCCATCATTTTGGATATGGAAGCTGGCTGTGACTTCCTGAAGAACCACAGCTGGCTCCCCACTGCACATGTACGTGGCACTTTTTGAATGGTCCTGCTGCCTCCTTTGAAATGTGCCCTATCCCGGGAGTCTGCATAAAGGAAGGGGTGGGGCAAGGGATGTCATCCTTACCTAGAGAAGGATTGCGGAAAGGACAGTGGATACTGATAAAAATTGGTACTCACCCTGCCACCTCCAGCTTAAAAAAAACTGTAACTCATTTACAAGCTGAGAGAGGAGGGGGCGACCCAGCAAGAGTTCATTTTTTGAGTAAAGCTCCACCTCAGGTGGAAAATTATAAGTTTTAATGCAACAAAAACAAATGTATTATGTCTGAGCTAGAATAGGAAACTGATTGAACTTCTGTCTAGGGCATTTTATTGTTGTATGTGTTCCATTAGTTAGATTTTCCTGCACTACCTGTCCTTGGAGATACAATATGAACTCAGTCGACAAAAGCCCGACAATAATATTAAACTTTTGTGTTTTTTTTTTTTTTGGAGAGACCCAGGTACATGTGATCTATTACATTAATGAAGGTAAAAATAGGGTAATGGAACTGCCTATAGTGATAAATTAAATAGATATTGTTGGGTGCAACAGTAAAATAATGTGATAAATAGACAATGAGCAGTAGTGTGTAAACCAAGTGAGTATAAATTAATATGTAAAAGACTGTGTGTAAACAGTAAAAACAAGGTGATGTGATCCAATAAAGAATAAATAACTTATAAAACTCCTCAAATGTATAAAATGACTAGAAATGCATAACCATATAAATAAGGTGACTGAGTGCACCCGAAGATTATTAAAGTGATATAGCGCCAAAAAGTGGCGGGTAATATTTAAGGTGACAATGTGCACAAATACATGTGGATTAAAGCGGACAAAAATGAGCAATAAAGTGAACCGTGCACATAAGAAATATGGATTCAAAGTAAAGTGACAGTTAAAAATAAAGTGCAATGAAGTGCACAAAAAATGGTCAGTGCATATAAATGCAATAAAGTGACTAGGTATCAACTAGCAGGAAAGTCCATATGGCCAGTGCCAAAACAGTGACCAAGTGACAGGATTAGTCCATAAAAGCAAAAATAGGTGACTTAATCTTCTCAAACGGATGCTGGAGGTGACCCCGTGGTGGGTAACGAGTGAGGTGCTGGGTGACCCCTAAGGTAAGTAACTCACTCACCAGATGTTCCCACCCCACACAGGGGTATAGAGCGGGTAATATGTAGGTGTTGATCACTCAGTGGGATCCCAATTCCTTCTGAAGGTAGAAGAATACCAGGGGTCCTCCGTGGGTAAACAGGGGTCCTAATGGGATGCTCAAGATCCTAGGGTGGTCCACGCTCAGAAAGGGAGTAATCTCCAGTGGTCCACAGTTAGGTGTCAGCCAAATAAGTAGGGGCAGGAGGGTCACATAGGGCGGAAAAAAGGCTAATAGTTTAAGTCTGTAAAAGCCTTTATTAATATAATATACAAAAAATGAGTACTCACAGTAACCACGTGCAATACAAGCGATGCGTTCCACCCAAGTACCGGAACCGGAAGTAATGCAATGGCGCTGTATGCGTTTCGTCATCAGACGTCTTCGGCAGCGTTATATCACTTCCAGCCCACTCCCTTATGTACACAGTGGTTACCGGGCAACAGAAAACACGCCGGAAACCGGAACAGCAGAGGTATCGGTGGATCAGAAGGCTACAGCAATATGGCGGAGGGATAAATTTGTTTATACTGATACTGAATTAATAATGTATGCTGATCCGGAATGTAAACATAGTGATACATGCTGAACCGGGGATAATAATTGTGGAAAATTTCAAAGGCATAATAAAGGCAAATTAATTAAAAAATGTGAGTGGGGACATCTAGTGGATAAAATTGAGATGAGTGAAGACATAGAGGTACATAAATAATTGTATGCGTAAAAGGATATAATTTAAAATTAGGGGAATAAGAAGACAATAAATAGGAAAAAAAGGAGGTAGTTACTTGGAAATAAACATGTTAAATTAATAAATGGATACTATGGACATGTAGGAGAATAATTATATAAAATGACCATAAAAATGGTGGTATATGCCACCATCTGTGAGGGCCTAGAACAGGTAATTACATATAGAGTGGGAGAAAGTGCTTAATTAAAAATTATAGAGGAATTAATTAGTAATAAAATTTAAACAGTATATAGGAGGGCATAAAATGGGGAGTGGTAATAAAAGGAGTCTAAAAATTGGAGATAAAACAATTAAGATCAATGTCTAAATTTAAAATTCTCCGCTGGAGTGTATTAAGTCTATATATCCAGGAGGTTTCATTCCTAGAAAGTTTGATCTTTTTGTTTTCACCCCTCCAGTGACCAGAGATGGAGTCAATCCCATAAAAGGTAAGCACACTGGGATCCTTATTGTGTACTTCTGTGAAGTGTCTGGATAGACTGTGTTTCGGAAAGCCTTTTCTGATGTTATTTATGTGTTCTCTGATCCGAACAAATAGAGGTCTAGTGGTCCTGCCGACATACTGGAGTCGGCAGGGACACTCTATTAGGTAGGTAACGTGGGTGGTCTGGCAAGTAATTAATTTATTAATGTGGAATTCCTCTCCACTACATCTAGACCTGAAATTTACTGTTTTCTTTGGTTGTTTCCTGACAGTTTTACATGGTAAACATCTGTTACATCTTACGAAACCTTTGATGTCGGAAAACATTTTTACAGGTTTGGGAGGGTCAACAACATTGTGAACTAATTGGTTTCGTAGAGAGGGGGCCCTTCTGTAAATAAATTTTGGTTTGTGCGGTAATAATTTGGATAGGGTTTTATCTGACTTCAGTATGGGCCAATATTTTTTGATGATATGTTCGGTCTGTCTGAAACCTTTATGGAATCCAGTAATAAATGCCAGATCCTCTATTTTACGTGATGTAACATTGGGCTTATACAGAAGGTAATTTCTGTTCATATCCTGTACTAATTTTCTAGTATTAAGTAACTTCCGTTTATCATAACCTTTTTCTTCGAATCTAGCCAGTAAGATGTCTGATTGTTGTATGTAGTCTTCCAGATTGTCGCAATTTCTTCTAAGTCGGATGAATTGGCTCTTCGGAATGCTTTCCTTCCAAATGGGGTGATGGCAACTACTTGTGGGTATATACCCTTTTCTATCAGTAGGTTTAAATACGTTTTACTTTTAATACAATTATCCTCTTTAAAAATGTGTAGATCAAGGTAGTTTATTTGGTTGTGACTCCAATCACCAGTAAATTTGATTCCATAAGGATTGTCATTGAGTTTTAAAAAGAAATTTTGTAAAGACTCCTCTGTACCCTCCCAAAAATAATAATATCGTCAATATATTGACGGTAAAAAATAAGTTGTGGAATATTTTGTGTATAAATAGACTCCTCCTCTAGTAGATCCATGAATAAATTAGCAACGCTTGGCTCCCATCGCTACGCCTTTGGTTTGAAGGTAGTAATCCTGATTGTACCAAAATAAATTACTACCAATGGTCAGTTTCAGCCCATCCAATATAAATTGGATTTGTGTTTGTTTTAGTTTAGTTCTCTCATGAAGGGCTTTATCCACTACTTTAAATCCATCGGTTTGCCTCATGCTGGTATAAAGGGAGTTAGCATCTATGGTAGCCAAAATGCATTGGTCTGGAATTGTTCATCCTTTAATGTCCTGATGAGATCTGCACTGTCCTTTAAATAAGATTTGCCCATTTTTACCGCTGGTTGTAAATAAACGTCTAACTATTTACCAAGTCTAGAAAATAGTGAGTCCACTCCGCTCAAGATAGGCCTCCCAGGAGGTTTCACTGGATCCTTGTGTATCTTAGGTAAGTAATAGAGGACTGGAGTTTTGCTAGTATCAGGTGTAAGGTATTGAGCTTCTTTTTTATCAAGTATGCCTAACTCTTTACCTTCATTACATTAATGAAAAGCTAGGTACACATCTCAGACACTTAACATGCTGAAAACAGCACTTACCCAAAAAGAAAAGATAAAGAATTAGGATGTTATTTTGCAAAGCACAGTTTGTCACCTGATAGTTTAATGCAGCCCAGGGAATATGTCTATGAACAAAGCTGCTATATCAGAAGTAAAGAGATGCACATTTACAATAATCAAAGATAGTGGCTTACATTTCCTGGATGCACAATAAACAAGGCTACACACAGTGTAAGTGTTAAAGTCACAACAAAAAGCATAATAAAGTCACTTATGTGTTTTTTGCAGAAGCACTACAGGTTGACCAATTATGGTGGAAGACTCTCGCAAATACATCCCTTGATTTTCTCCTCTGTTCATTGTAATATGTGCAGTAATATCTGTGGGAAGCATCAATGAGTCTTAAACCTTACATATAAGGGCCTTGACATCCATTGAGAGATGTTTCCTCTTGTATGAGAACCATATTTTGGAGAATCCCCTTGGGGTGGGACTTTTTAGGTCACTCAAAACAAGAATTTTTTGCAATTGAAAAAATATAATTGATATATAATTTTATTGATTACACAAAAATATAGAAAAATTACATACAGAAATATGTAATAGAAAATGTTAAAATTGGCAAAACTGGTGTAAATAAAAAATGTACATATACACTCAACCAACTATTCCATGTAAGATCCGACGTTTCAAGGTAAAAACCTCTTCTTCAGGGACTTTAGTGGAAATAGTTTTTTATGGTTGAAGAACATATGGACACCAGAATTGTTTCGCCATAAAGTAAAAACATGGAATTTTGACGACACCCACAAAAGCTCGTAGTTGTTTTGTCTATAGGGAGGAGGTTTAGTGCAAGCAGCAAACCAGGTAGTGTCAATAAGCATGAGATAATGAGAGATGTGCAGACTGGGGGCCAGTGTCTCAACTGGAGTCCAAAGTAGCCTGAACAGATGGGCGGAGGCCAATCAACAGAGTGCTTATAACAAAATACCCCTTGGCAACCTTCCTCCCAGCGATGGATGTACTTCTTGTTTTGAGTGACCTAAAAAGTCCCACCCCAAGGGGATTCTCCAAAATATGCTTCTCATACTGGGATGTGGCACTCATATTTAGGAACACAGCGGGAACACACCCACAATCTTGTATGAGAACTGTAGATAATCTTTTTCTGAAACCTGGTGTGGCTCAGTAGTGAGGTTGAGCCCTCTCTACTGATCCACACCAGGCTACATGCCCTCAAAAGAGGGTACCTTGCCATAAGGGAATCACCAGGAAAAGCATATTGTTCCCATGTTGATAAGGAGAAAGGTCTCTTCCTCACAACCCTGGCCTGGTAGATATGGGGGTCTGCGGTGAAGGCTTATGAGAATCTACAAGCCCCAGAAACCCCGAATATGAATGAGTAAGGATTACAGAACACTACTGGCTACTCATTCTCCAAAGAAATTAAGAAGTAAATAAAGACACAACACATTAACCTCCCTAGCGGTATTCCTGAGTGTGGCTCGGGGTTAATGTTCAGTACCAAAAGCGGTAACCCCGAGCCACACTCAGGATTACCCCGCAATTTTACTTATCTTCCCTGCGATCCCCCACCATCCTCCCCGCCGTCCTCTCCGGCGTCCTCGCTGTCTCTTCCCGCTCTGTGAACGGCCAATTGCCAGCACTTGCCTTTCAGTTTCCTCCCTGGGAGGGGGAACCGGCGGCAAATACAACAGTGTAAATACACAAATGACATGATCCTAATGGATTACACTGTATCATGCCATTTCAGCACAGGATTGCACCTGGATACTTTTCCAGTGCCCTGCCTTTGCTTTTTCAGTGCTTTGTGCCTGGAAAATTTTGAACGATCATGGTGTCCAAAAAGCATTCTTTTTGCGCAAAAGCGATTTAAGACAAACTGGAAAACAGTGACAGCGACAGAGTTACTGGTACTTAAAGAACTGAGCGATAGCGTTTCATGGGAAAATTCGTCATCATGTACGGAAAGTGATGACAGCGACGATTCTGATGTCTCTTTCTGGCACACAGCTTGTGGAATTTGGGAAGTATATCAAATGATTCTTCAGAATTTCCAACGGAGCGATGTGCCAGAAAAAGACATCATAATCGTCGCTGTCGTCACTTTCTGTACCTGATGACGAATTTTCCCACAAATAGCTATCGCTCAGTTCTTCAAGTAACTCCGTTTCGCTGTCACTGTTTTCCAGTTTGTCTAAAATCGTTTTTGTGCAAAAAGAACACTTTTTGGACACCATGGTCATTCTCAATTTTCCAGGCACAAAGAACTGGAAAAGCACAGGCAGGGCACTGGAAAAGTCACCAGGTGCAATCCTGTGGTGAAATGGCATGATACAGTGTAATCCGTTAGGATCACAACTTTGTATCATGTCATTTAGTGTATTTACATTTTTGAAATTGCCACCGGTTCCTCCCTCCTGCATCGCAACGCTCACAGGGAAGGGAGCCGGGAAAAAAGGTGTCGGCCGAGCACACATCAGGGGGGACAGCAGGAGGACGGCGGGGGAGGATGGCGGGGGATCACAGGGGAAGGTGAGTTTTAAAATGTAAAACAGATTTTAGCACAGAAATCTGGACATAATCATACCGCCATGGAGGTTAATAAAAGTCATTTATTAACCCCCTTAATACCGGCACTTTCACCAACTTTCTCCCAGGCCAATTTTTAGCTTTCAGTGCTGTCGCACGTTGAATGGCAATTGCACGGTCATGCAAAGCTGTACTCAAATAGCTTTTTATTATTTTTTTCACACAAATTGAGCTTTCTTTTGGTAGTATTTTTTCACCACTGATTTTTGCTAAAAAAAACAAAAACAAAAAAAAAAACATTTTGAAAAAGTTTCTGTCAGAAAATGTCGTACATAAGTATTATTTCTGCTTCACTGATATGCACCGATGAGGCTGCACTGATGGTCACTGATGAGGCGGCACTGATAGGCACTGATGAGGTGACACTGAAGGGCACTAATGGGGTGACACTAATGAGGAGGCACTAATATACAGAACTGATGGGCAATGATAGGTGGCACTAATATGCAGCACTGCTGAGCACTGATAGGCAGCACTGATGGGCACCGATAGGTGGAACTGATAGGCTGGGCAATGATAGGTGGCACTGATGGGTGGCACTGATGGGCACTGATGGGCAGCACTTATGGGCACTGATGCAGAGGCACTGATGGGCACTGAAAGGCAGCACTTATTGGCATCACAGATCACAGATAAATTTGGCGTCGTCATATGACGTCATCCCAGGACAAGAGCCGCCCACTCCGCCGTCATTTGTCTATACGGTGGGCTGGAGACAGTTAAAAAAAAGACCCACAGTGCAAATACATTGTCAACCAAGCCATCTAATGATGTAGATGCACATTATTTATGAGGAACAACAATCCTGAGGACCCTCCTAAAGATTATTTTCTTAAAGTGGAAGTCTACCCTAACAGTAAAATCTCTAAATCTACAGGCATCCACTATCTAAGACTATCCTATCTAGCCCCATAAAGAATAAATCAGCATATATACCTTTTTTGAAGTTACTCTGGTTCGGTCTCCAGCAGTGGAAGCTCTGCAGAGGAGATAGCGGACAATGGATGGGAAATGAATGTGAAGTGGCGTCACCCGTAGACCTACTATGGTGCTTCCTTTGTCGGCTGCCTCTTCTGTGGTTCTGAGACTGGAGCGGCTTCAAAAAAAGTATGTATAGGGTTTTCTTCTTTACAGGGTTAGATAGGTTAGTCTTCAATCGTGGATGCCTGTAGATTTAGAAATTTTAGGATGAACTTCTACTTTAATCAATTCTATATAATGAATGACAGCCCTGATCCCACAGCTGAATGTAAATAAAGGGACCAGAAAATGAATGACATCATTGATCAAATATTATCATAACTATATTTTACACCATCCGGGATGCCCACCAGCTTTTTACAATTAAAAATAAAATAGTCTGGTGCGCTATAAATGATAACAAAAATCTTCCGTGTATAATAACACAATATATATGTGTATCTGTGATCAAATACCGTGATCCAAGTATATATCAAATTGTAACGCTCATGCGTTTTTTGTTAGTGAATGGATTTGCAGCTGCAGAATTATTACACTCAGTAGTCATGTAGAGAATGTGTTGAACAACATATCCAACTCTCAGGACTTCATCACTGTGTACAGCCTGTTATGCAAATATACATACACTCAATATGATGTTCCTGGAGTGATAGAATGTATATGATAGAATAGAGGTGAGAGACAGGCAATAGAATGGTGAGCACTTAGTAGTAGTATTCAGGAGAGTGGTAGGTGATGATAGTATGCAGATAGGTTTTAGCAATCATGTATAGTAACAGGTGGTAGGGGACAGCAGATGAAGTATGCAAGAGAGAGTAACCTAGTGCAATGATAGGTGATGGTAGTCCCAAGAGCTAGCAATCTATGCAGATGATAGAAATAGCTTAGATAGTAATAGTCCCTTTAGTATGCAGTAGTAGATAGTGAAAGTTAGGTTGAGGAAGGAATCCCCTGCGGGGTACTTATCACTAGATGGGTTAGTAGTAGCAAGGTCCAAGAGTAATGGAGTAATCCGGTAGCGAGATACTGGATCGGTAGCGAGGTTCCGGTCTTGTTCAGGCAAGGGGAATAGCTTGAAGCTCCGGCAGCATTGGACAAGACAAGGCAACATGCGGTTTGAACGAGCAATAAGTGAGAGAAAGCCGGTGATTGAAATAGCCGCTCATAGCGGCGCCCGGCGATGACGTCATTGCCCTTAAAGGTGTATGCGTTCCATTTGGATAGCAAGATGGGACGCAATATTAAGAGAGAAATGTGGAAATAAGGGTACCAGAGGTACCAGAACATTACAGTACCCCCCCTTAAGGCCAGCTCCGGAAGGCCTCTAGAACTGGTTTTTCCGGGTATTTCGAGTTGAAATTGCGAATCAGTCTAGGGGCATGTATATCGGAGGTATCCAGCCAGGTGTCGTCTTGGGGCCCATAGTTCTTCCATTGTACTAGATATTGGAGTCTTCTTCTATGGATACGAGAATCCAGAATCTCCTTTATCTCAAATTCTTCTCCGCCTTCAACTTGTACAGGAGGTGGAGGTGAGATGGTAGGCCTTAATCCTTGGTTAGGAACATGGGGCTTTAGTAGAGACACATGGAAGATGGGATGTATCTTGAGGTCTGTTGGTAATGTAAGTTGTACTGCAGCTTTTCCAATAAGCTTCTTTATAGGGAAAGGTCCCAGGAATAAAGGTCCAAGTTTTTTACTAGGGATCTTTAATCTCAAATTTTTTGTAGAAAGCCAAACAAGATCCCCAATGGCATATTGGGGAGAGGGTTTTCTACGAAGGTCGTAGTACCTCTTTTGTTGGCTATGGGCATGTGAGATGGTGGTGTTGAGTAAACCCAGGGAATCCTTTATTTGGGTAAGATAATCAGAGGCCACTGGATTACTTGATGGCAAGATACGTGGTGGAAGAAGTGTGGGATGAAACCCATAGTTTAAGTAGAATGGACTTTGTTTAGTAGTGCTGTGGGTCGCGTTGTTATAGGCGAATTCCGCCAGCGGGAGGAGGTCCACCCAATCGTCCTGTAGATATGAAGTATAGCAACGTAGATATTGCTCAATGCACTGGTTGACTCTTTCTGTCTGTCCGTTGGTCTGAGGGTGGTAAGGAGAAGTAAGTTTTCGCTCTATTCGTAGAATCTGACATAGAGCTTGCCAAAACTTTGAGATAAACTGTGAACCACGGTCAGACAGAAGTGTTTTTGGAATACCATGTAACTTAAAGACATGTTTCACAAGTAATTCCGCTGTTTGCTTGGATGAAGGTAGTCTTCGGATAGGAATGAAATGTGCCATCTTGATCAGATGGTCCACTGACACTAAAATGGTGTTGAATCCTTTGGAAGGTGGTAGTTCTACTATAAAGTCTAAGGACACCACTTCCCATGGAACCTGGGGTATTGGTAAACTACAAAGTAGACCCGATGGTTTTGTAGTGTCAATTTTGGACCTTGCACAGATGTCACAAGATGAAACGAACTTTTGTACGGTCGTCTTCATGTCAGGCCACCAAAATTGCCTAGTAAGTAAATTGAATGTTTTAGTCATACCCATATGTCCTGCCATAGGTACATCATGCGACAATTCCAAGATCTTGGTTCGCATAGTAGGGGGTATGTATAGTTTATCGTTGTAATAGAGGAAGCCTTCTGCATCAGCATTTAGTTGTGGTGGAGGTGAATCCAGTCCTATGCTGTGCAAAATCTCTTCCTTCAGGGAACGGACAACACCGACAATACGTTCATAGGGTATTATAGGAACTGAGGGAAACTCGGCGTAGCTATCTTCGGTTAATCGTGAAAGCGCATCCGCTTTTTTATTTTTGTCTGCAGGTGTATAGGTCACTAGAAAATTAAATCTCAAAAACAATAATGACCATCATACCTGCCGGTGGGAAAGAGTTCTATTAGTCTGAAGGTATTGAAGGTTTTTGTGATCTGTGTATATAAGGATTGGCAATCGAGTACCCTCAAGTAGGTGTCGCCAATTCTCTAATGCCAGTTTTATGGCTAGTAACTCTTTTTCACCCACTGGGTAATTCACCTCGGGGCTGCTTAGTGACTTTGAGAAGAAAGCAACTGGGTGAAGTGGTGAAGTGTTTGTTGGTCGTTGTGAGAGAACTGCTCCTACTGCCATATTTGACGCATCTACCTCCAAAATATATTGAAGGGATGGGTCTGGATGGCGTAGTATGGGAGCAGAAGTAAAGCTTGATTTCAACAAGCAGAAAGCTCCATTTGCTTCTTCTGACCATTTGAATTGTTTTTTTTGTACTTGTGAGTTGTGTGAGAGGTCTCACAATAGCAGAGAAGTTCTTGATGAACTTTCTATAGTAGTTAGAGAATCCGAGGAATCTTTGTAATGCTTTGCGAGTTGTTGGCACAGGCCAATCTAGAATACAGGATATTTTGCTCATGTCCATTTTGATTCCATTTTTGGATATAATGTATCCTAGGAATAGTACTTCCTCTTTATGAAATAAACATTTTTTTGATTTAACATATAAATTATGTGCAAGTAGTCTTGACAACACGAGTCTTACATGTTTTATGTGTTCAGATAAGGAATGAGAATAAATAAGTATATCGTCCAGATATACTACAACACAAACATCAAGCAAGTCTCTCAATATGTCATTTATAAATCGTTGGAAAGCTGCGGGAGCATTACACAACCCAAATGGCATCACGAGGTACTCAAACAGTCCGTATCTGGTTCTGAATGCTGTCTTCCATTCATCCCCGTCACGGATTCAAATTAAGTTGTATGCCCCTTTTAGGTCCAATTTCGAAAAGTAGGAAGCTCCTCGCACCTGTTCTATAAGTTCAGGAATAAGAGGTAAAGGATAACGATCCTTTATTGTAATGGTATTTAATTGTCTGAAATCAATAATAGGCCTGAGACTTGAATCTTTATTGCGGACAAAGAAGAGTCCTGCAGCAGTGGAGGAAGTAGAAGGTCTGATGAATCCTTTCGCCAAATTTTCATCCAAGTATTCCTTGAGATAAGAGAGTTCATCCTGTGAAAGAGGATAAACGTGACCGAAAGGCAATTTGCTATTAGGGAGTAGATCGATACAACAATCATAGTCCCTATGGGGAGGCAACACTTGAGCGTTTTTCTCAAGGAAGACTTCCGACAAATCCTGATAACATATTGGTATAATCTCATCCGACACCACAGACAGGATCCTTCCATGTGATGAGAGATTACACGTGGTTTCGCAGTAGTGAGAAGAGAAGGTTAGAGTTCTTGTTTTCCAATCGATGATTGGTTGATGTATGTGTAACCAGGGAAGTCCCAAAATAATGGGAAAATGTGGTGAGGTCAGTACATCAAAAGTGGTGGTCTCCACATGAGACCCGTCAGCAGTGACAAGGAGTGCCTGTGTCTGATTAGTGATGGGACCAGAGGATAACGGAATACCGTTAATGAAACTAACAGAGACAGGTTTAAGTTTTGAAATAATAGGTATTTTATTTAAGGTAACAAAACAAGTATCAATGTAGTTCCCACAAGATCCTGTGTCGACCATAGCCTTGGTGGTGATCCTAGTTTGGTCCCACTGTAATGTCAAATGAATAAAAAGATAAGGATTAGAAAATGAAGTTGTTAGTCCCCCTAGCAAGACATTTGAACACTCACCCTCTTTTTTGCGGACAAGGGGACAGCCGTTTATCAAATGATCCGGGGATGCGCAGTACATGCAGAGATGTTCGGTTTTCCTCTTGGCACGTTCGGAAAAGGTCAAAGGTGGGCATATCATTCCTACCTCCATAGGAGTAGGGTCAACAGGCGACATCCGAGAAGGACTGGACAATGGCAATCCCATCTTCTCAGCCTTTCTTTCTCGCAGTCGTCTGTCAATATTGATACTGGTCTGTATCAGGCCATCCAAGGTGTCAGGTAAATCCGCTCGGGCGAGCTCGTCTTTAACGGCTTCTGATAGGCCGAGTCTGAACTGCGTTCGCAAGGATGTGTCATTCCACCCTGAATCAAGGGACCATCTTTTGAAATCTGCCAATAAGTCCTCAACAGGTCTCCTTCCTTGTTTTAAAGCCCTCAATTGGGTATCAGCAGTAGTCTGCCTATTGGGGTCTTCATATAAACTAGCGAGTTGCGCTAGGAATAAAGGATAGGAGTTAAGAAGTGGGTCATCTTTCTCAAAGAGAGAGTCTGCCCAGGCCCGGGGATCACCCGTCAGATAGGAAATAGTGGTACAGACTTTGATTTGGTCAGTGGGGTAGGTATGAGGTTTCAACAAGAATAGCAATCGACATGCGTTTTTAAATTCACTAAATTTACTCCGATCACCAGTAAACACTAGAGGAGGGTTTATCTTAGGCTCACGGGGCTGAGCAGCAGAGAGCTGCGCAAGACGGCCAACCTGCTGTCTTAAAGCCTGATTTTCGTTTTTTACCTCTGTAAGAGCAAGTATCAATGCATCTACTTGTTGTTTTAATTGCATTACTTGAGTGGGTAATTCTGCTGAATCCATATTTTTTCTGGCTCGTTCAATCTGTAACACTCATGCGTTTTTTGTTAGTGAATGGATTTGCAGCTGCAGAATTATTACACTCAGTAGTCATGTAGAGAATGTGTTGAACAACATATCCAACTCTCAGGACTTCATCACTGTGTACAGCCTGTTATGCAAATATACATACACTCAATATGATGTTCCTGGAGTGATAGAATGTATATGATAGAATAGAGGTGAGAGACAGGCAATAGAATGGTGAGCACTTAGTAGTAGTATTCAGGAGAGTGGTAGGTGATGATAGTATGCAGATAGGTTTTAGCAATCATGTATAGTAACAGGTGGTAGGGGACAGCAGATGAAGTATGCAAGAGAGAGTACCCTAGTGCAATGATAGGTGATGGTAGTCCCAAGAGCTAGCAATCTATGCAGATGATAGAAATAGCTTAGATAGTAATAGTCCCTTTAGTATGCAGTAGTAGATAGTGAAAGTTAGGTTGAGGAAGGAATCCCCTGCGGGGTACTTATCACTAGATGGGTTAGTTGTAGCAAGGTCCAAGAGTAATGGAGTAATTCGGTAGTGAGATACTGGATCGGTAGCGAGGTTCCGGTCTTGTTCAGGCAAGGGGAATAGCTTGAAGCTCCGGCAGCATTGGACAAGACAAGGCAACATGCGGTTTGAACGAGCAATGAGTGAGAGAAAGCCGGCGATTGAAATAGCCGCTCATAGCGGCGCCCGGCGATGACGTCATTGCCCTTAAAGGTGTATGCGTTCCATTTGGATAGCAAGATGGGACGCAATATTAAGAGAGAAATGTGAAAATAAGGGTACCAGAGGTACCAGAACATTACACAAATAAGGTAAAACTTAATGGTGACTAATGTCCAAATAAAGTTCACAAGTGTCCATAGTGCTTAACTGCTTGCCGACCGCCGCAAGTAGATTTACTGCGGCGGTCAGCCCCTGCCAGGCAGAGTGACGTTAATTAACGTCACTAGCCTGGGAGGGTCTGGGGAGCGAGCGCGCGCCCGCGGAGGCGCGCTCCCGCTCCCGCGCGGTCACGCACCCCCCCGCGCGTGTGACCAGCGGACCCGATGTCCGCCGGCCACTCGGCGATCGTCGGGGGAAGAGGGAGAATGTCAGGCAGCTTGTGTAAACAAGCTGCCTGTCATTCTCATCGCTGTAAAGACACTGATTACTCAGATCTAGTATGTAGATCCGTTGATCAGTGTCCTTACAGCTAGAGCCACAGCCAATCACAGTAAGAATCACGCCCCTAGGGACACACACAGCCCCTCCCTCCCAAATAAAGTTAACCCCTTCACTGCCAGTGTATTTTTACAGTAACAGTGCATATGTATAGCACTGATTACTGTAGAAATGTCACTGGTAACCCCAAAAGTGTCAAAAATGTCAGTCAAGGGTCCGATCTGTCCGCCGCAATGTCGCAGTACCGCAAAAAAAAATCGCAGATCGCCGCCATTACGCGTTAAAAAAAAAACAACAAAAATGACAAAAATCTTTCCCTTTGTTAGTAAACGCGATAACTTTTGCGCAAACCAATCAAAATACGCTTTTTGCGATTTTTTTTACCAAACATAGGTAGGATAAAACAAATTGGCCAAAAATGTTAAAAAATTTTGATTTTTACTTTTTTTTTTTGGGGAATTTCATATAAAAAAATGTGAAAAATATTGCTATTTTTGCAAAATTGTCGCTCATTTTTTGTTTATAGCGCGTGATCAAAAAATCGCACAGGTGATCAAATACCACCAAAAGAAAGCTCTGTTTGTGGGAAAAAAAGGACGTCAAATTCGTTTAGGTACAGCGTCGCACGACCGCGCAATTGTCCGTTAAAGTCACGCAGTGCCGAATCGCAAAATACCCCCTGGTCTTTTAGCAGGAAAATCCTCCGGGGCTTAAGTGGTTAAAACACAAATCCTTGAGTGAAAATTGGAATGTGGGTCCAAACGTGAAACAGTGATATTCAATAAAACTGCAAAATGAGGTGCAAGTGAATCCCACCACCTCTAGGGCTATCTCCTTACCAGACGGATTCGATTAAGGTACAATGGACTCCACTAAAATTAAATCTCTGTATAGTGGAAGTGATCTCGCGCTCTTATTCACCCCGTAAGAGAGACAGATATGCCAAGCCTCTTACCCGATGAATGTTAAAGGATGCATGGATCTATCCCCTTAGACGACCTCCCTTCCACCGGCAACAGCAGACCATTTACTATATCTCAGTAAATACATGTAAGTGCATACTGTTTTTGATTTAATAAAGTGATTGGGGTAATGCACTATTGGCCGCATTTTTTATCACATGCATGGGGAGATTCTGTGGAAATATCACGGAGAAGTGCAGGAGCCATAGAAGATCTTTCTGAGATATCCCAAGTTGGTCTGCTGTTGCGGGTGGAAGGGAGGTCCTCTAAGGGGATAGATCCATGCGTCCTTTAACATTCATCGGGTAAGAGGCTTGGCATATCTGTCTCTCTTACGGGGTGAATAAGAGCGCGAGATCACTTCCACTATACAGAGATTTCATTTTAGTGGAGTCCATTGTACCTTAATCTAATTTGTCTGGTAAGGAGATAGCCCTAGAGGTGGTGGGATTCACTTGCACCTCATTTTGCAGTTTTATTGAATATCACTGTTTCACGTTTGGACCCACATTCAAATTTTCACTCAAGGATTTGTGTTTTAAGCACTATGGACACGTGGACTTTATTTGAACATTAGTCACCATTAAGTTTTACCTTATTTCATATATATACTTGGATCATGGTATTTGATCACAGATACAAATATTTATTGTGTTATTATACACTGAAGATTTTTGTTATCATTTATAGCGCACCAGACTATTTATTTTTTATTTTATATTCCATATTGGGTATTCGTATCTTTGGTAGCAGCTTTAAGGTTTATATCAGCGCACCCTTCACATATTTGTTCAGAGCTTTTTACAATTGGAAGCTTTTTTGGTGGCAGTAATAACGTTGATAAATCAATGACTTTCCTGCTTCCAAACTTGTTTGCTCACTGAGATACCAGTAACTCTTCTGATCCAGCAATTAGCTTCTCTACACAGATTCACAAAGGGAAAGCTCTAGTTTGTGTCCATTCAATGTTCTTATTTTAACTGAAGCCCTGATGAAGCAGGAATTAATTCTGAGCCCTGAAAAAGTTGGCTGTTTTTTTACTATAAACTAATAAATGAATTTGGACTCTTTTATCCTTTGGTCCGATGCACCTTCCATTAGTGCATAATAATGTATGCTTTCAGCAGGTTTGGTCAGGCAAACAGGGCTAATAATTCAATTTGTCCAAGAACCACAAACCCTGCACTGGCACAAACCCAAACCCTGCCCTCAGCTGCAATATATTGTAATGCACAAGTGCCAATGAACTCCTATTTTTATTTTATTTTTAGTAATGTAATTATAGCAATGGCACTCTTTATGTATGCTAATATACTGACATTGATTTAGGAAGTGCACAATTTAAGAAATACAATCATTGTCAGACATGATTTTCATTCCACACCATCTATCTTGGGAACCTTTTAATTTTTTGGGCTTCAAAACAACTCCAAATTTGCATATTGGGTCCAAGAAAATAGCAGTCATTTGGATGCAACTTTAAAAAAAAGACTTATAAGCAGTTCTGCATCATACTTTCTTTATAATAGATTACCAAATATGCTTTTAAATTTGGCCACAAAATAGCACTATTTTTATTTTTGCTCAAAATAATTTAAGCTCGCCCAATTCCTTATGTGACACTTTTTGCTTATGTGAAAATTTTCCTGAATTTCAAAGTGTGTATCCCCCGGTTGCAATCCAAAATACTAAAAACAATAATTTTGCACTTATCTCATTCTGACCTTATTTTGCAAATGTATTTATTCCACTTGACAGTATGCTAGGCACATATCTTTGAAATAAGGCCCATTAACTACAAAATATACAGTTGCTGCATAAATTACAATCCATTTTATTGTCTATATAATTTGCATTTTATGGAAATAGTAATTCCTTCAGGTACTTTAAAGCTTATCAGTTCATTATCTTTTTTATTTTTTTTTATTTTGCAAAAACAAAAAAAAAGGAGAACAAAGCCATATTAATATTTTTCTACAATTGAGGGGGAGAAGGATTATTTTAAAATAGTTTCAATAATATATATTTTACTCTGTAATTCTATGGAGACAAGGAGGAGACGGGGACAAACTCTCATTACAAGGGAATTGCAGATAGATTCAACAGCTAAAGTAATTTAAGCAATTGGAAATTGGGGAAATTATTCATTTGAGTTACTTTCCATGAATATGGGAAATTTCAGCTATATTTTGCTTTTTTTCTACTAGGTTTCCAAACATATGAAGTTACTGTCCTCTCCTTTGTTTATTTTATTTGGGATATGTTTCCCTAATTTGTCTCTGGAACTAGTGACTTAGTCATTATAAAGTTTTGTGGTGATATGAGATTTTGATGTTTTACCAATGAATTGCCTGTGCATAGTGGGATATTTAAAAGTTTATATTGTTATGTACTGACTAAAGGTGATATATAATTTGTATTTTTGAAAACACTGTAGTTACAATAATAATATATAACGTATGGTTTATTATGACTTTAAAGTGGTGTTAAACCTGTGACAGACCCAACCAGGACAGGAGCTTTTGGGGGAGACAGCAGGGTAGCCTCTTGCCTACTGACTATGGTCCCTGGCATTTGACAGGGCTCTATTCTTTGGGAGGTGTGTGCCAGGGGGATCTTTGGAGTGGTTTTGCTTTGGATTCAGGGTCATGTCTCCAGAAATACACAAACCCTCCTGGACTGAGAGACTCACAGCAGAAAATTATAATCAGTTCAAACAACATCATGGTGGTGTCTCCTGCTGCTTTGTGTAATCTCTTTTTTAACTGTTTGCAGATCATATCATTTCCTGCACTTTCGGGTCTGGGGCGAGCATGCTTTCCTCCGGCTACCCGCTCCCACTGTGATTATACACAGCAGGAGCTAATCTGCAGGTACCGCCTACTCAATGTCCACCCGCTGATCATTAGGCAGAGAGCCAGAAATGTGATCTGCCTGTGTAAGCAAGATAGATTGCTGTTCTGCCAGTAGGGAAGGCGTTGATCCTGGGTTCCTGCAAAACAGGAACATGGATCACTGCCTTCCCCTGGGTAACAGCACCTCACAAACAGTACACAAGCACTGGCTAGGCACACAATTAACCCTTTCATGGCCCCTGATGTTAATCCCTTCTCAGCCAGTTTCATTAGTACAGTGTCAGTGCATATTTTTAGCACTGATCACTGTATTATTGTCACAGGTCCCCAAAAAGTGGCAAACGTGTCAGTTAGTGTCCGATTTGTCCACCGCAATATCGCAGCCCTGCTATAAGTCACTGATTGCCTCCATCAATAGTAATAAATAAATAAATAAAAATTCCATGACTATATCCCATAGTTTGTACATGCTATAACTTTTGCACGGACCAATCAATATATACTTATTGGGATTTTCTTTTACTAAAAATATGTAGCAGAATACATATTGGCCTAAATTAATAAAGACATTTGATTTTTTACATTTTTTATTGGATATGTTTTATAGCGGAAAGTAAACATTTTTTTTTTTTTTTTTACAAAATGTCTTTCTTTTTTGTTTATGGCCCAAAAATTAAAAAACCCAAAGGTGATCAAATACCATCAAAAGAAAGCTCTCTTTGTGGGGAAAAAAAGGACATACATTTTTTTTTTTGGGCACAGCATCGCACTACCACACAACTTTCAGTTTAAAAAATTGCAGTGCCGTATCGCACAAAATGGCCTGGTCATGAAGGATAGAGTTGGCCGGAAAACACCTCAGTATGAGATATACTCTGCATTACAATATTCCCTTATAAACCTTGTGGTAAATTCTTCCCTTTAACCAGTTCAATACAGGGCAATTTCACCCCCTCTCTGCCGAGGCCAATTTTCACCTTTTAGCACTGTTGCATTTTGAATGACAATTGCGCGGTCATGCAACACTGTACCTAAACCAAATTTATGTAATTTTCCCCCCACAAATAGAGCTTTCTTTTGGTGACATTTGATCACCGCAAGGTTTTTTCTTTTTTGCTAAACAAATAAAAAAAAGACCGAAGTTTGAAAAAAAAAAAGTTTTTTTGTTTATGTTACACAATTTTGTAAATAAATATGTTTTTTCCTGCACTGATGAGCACTGATGAGACTTCACTGACAGGCACTGATGAGGAGGCACTTATGGGGTGGCACTGATGGGGTGGCACTGATGGGCGGCACTGATAGGCGGCACTGATAGGCACTGATATGTGGCACTGATAGGTAGCACTGATATGCAGCATTGGTGGACACTGATAGGCGGCACCGCTGGGCACTGATAGGCGGCATTGATGGTCACTGATAGGTGGCACTGATGGGCACTAATGGGCACTGATAGGTGGCACTGGTAGGCAATAATGGGCACTGGTGGGCGGCACTGATAGATGGCAATGATGGGCACTGGTGGGCAGCACTGATGGGGAGGAAACTGGCGGGCAGCACTGATGGGGAGGGCAATGGGGGGCTCCCTGAGCCCTGATTGCCATCCCTGGTGGCCATAGTGGGCATCCCTGGGGTCATGGGTGGGCATCCCTGGGGTCATGGGTGGGCATCCCTGGTGGTTCTAGTGGCACCGCCCCCCCCCCCCGAGGTTCTGCACTGGTAATCAATGATCTGATTACCAGTGCCAACCCCCCCCTGTCAGGAGAGCCGCAGATGGGCGCTCCTTTACTCGTGCCTGTCAGGCACGTACTGAGGAAAGCCGATCAATGGCTCTTCCTGTTTACTATGTGACCAGCCGTGATTGGACAAGGCTGGTCACATGATAAAGAGCCTACGTCAGGACTGACACGCCGCAACACTGATCGCTGGGGGCGCGCAGAGCGCATTATCCTGCCGCCGTCATATGACGTCCGGTCAGGATAATGCAACCACCTTCCCGACGTCAAACGCCTATAGGGCGGGAAGTGGTTAATTAGGAACCATTGATCCTCACAATTATTTATGGACATAAAGACTATATGAAACTGAACAAGGAGCTTCAAGGAGCAGCAATACATACAAAAATGGATGAGGATGTATACAAAGGGGTGAATTTTCTAAAGACAAATAGGCTGTGAACTTTGCAAGTGTAGTTACACACAGATCTTAGTAAATGTGATAAAGCTTCAATTTGTGAAGAATACCCAATCAGGTGCACATGATTGGATGATGGAAATCAGCAGAGCATCATCATATTCATTAAGCTCTAGGGTAAATGAGTACAACTGCACTTGCAAAGTGCACAGTCTAATTGCCTTTAGTAAATCCACCCATCCATAGATCTCTGATGACATCTTGCCTCAATACAATCTATCATGCACAAAAACATTAAAATGTGGGCACTACCCCACCTGGGGGACCAGTTTAACCCTATAGCCTATGAATGATTTGAACAATATGTTTCATCTACCCAGGATTATGGATGAACTTCAGGTTTGGGTTGACCATGAGTTTGATCTAAACCCAAGCTGTTCACAGTTCACCAAAAGACAAACTAAATGGCCAGATTTGGCCAGTTTGCCTGCCTTAAATTCCAGGCGCTCCAGTGAAAAGTCATTCATTTAGTGGTGGTATTGTAAACAAGCCAGCAACTTTCGCTCTCCACCTGCTCCAAGACATACAATGAATAGCAGCTAGACTCAAAATCAATTTACTGAATCAGATCAGGCAACAATTGCGATTACCTATAAAAGTGCTGCGCCAGAAATACTTAATCAATATATAAACAGGTGATATTGATGGTGTAATAAATATCAAAAGAGTCTAAAATAAAGTCCATAAGTGTCCAAATAAAGGTGAAAGGAAGAGACTACCATCAAGGTAGTAAAAAAACCAAAGGTGGTAAGAAAATCATAAAAATGTCTTCACAAACACCGCTGTGCATATATCCCACCACCGGCTAGATTGGTCTCTCACCTCAGCCACAGACCCATAAAGGGTCAAAGATCGCATATATCAGCTGTAGCAGCCTGGGGATTATCCTCTCCTAGCTCTCTCGGACAGCCTAACATAGATCACTCAGGTGGGGATAGATGAACTCCAATCAAACTCAGAAATCAGTGTATATATAAAACAAAGGGGACATATATAGTGCTCTCTGTCTGAATACCAATGTCTTTATTAGATATAGGGGGCGGAGCCTGCGTACCTGACTTTGTACTTTCCATTTGTCCCAGCTGCATGTGTATCTGTCTGCATTGCGTGCACCGCTGAGTGCCGCCAAATGTGAGTACCTTTTACTATATCTAATAAACATCCCAGAAGTATCAAACTCACAAAACTGGAGCCACATTCCTATCTAACTATTACTGCCCACAAGAAATGAAAAAATAGACTGGCATGTATCTCCCCAACTTACTCTCCCAAGTGTTGGAGGAACTGTGTTTCTATTGGTGACATTTTTCATATCTGGTTGAGTTGCCCCCTCTTAGTCCCCTTTTGGAAGAAAGTAACTGCCTTAATTGCTGACACGACCCGCATTACCAGACAAGTAACTCCACAGATGGCTTTCTTTGGTCTAGATTCCCACCCTTGGCCCACACCCTACGTTCCAATCTTTCAACATATCATAATCCCAACACTTATTGTACTAGCCCAGGCTTGGAAGGACCCACTTCCCCCAACCATTACTTCTCTTATCTCTACTCTAAATGAGCAATGCCAAATAGAATATCGATTCTCAAAATCTCACCTGCTGGGTGACAAGTTTCTCAGACAATGGGCTCCATGGTTGGCACATCCCAGAAGTATCAAACTCACAAAACTGGAGCCACACTCCTATCTAACTATTACTGCCCACAAGAAATGATCTCTATTACTGTTTGGACAAAACAGAGCCAGACGTGAACAACCGCCTTCCCTTCCTTTCTCGTACCAAGTAGTCATATTTTTGTTCTACCCAATATTTACTAAATGTTTTGCATCAGTTCTTTGGCACTTTCTACATTTATTACTATCCTCTCACCTGCCTTTGACCCCCTACTCCCACTCTTTAATTTCTGGTCTCAATGACTTTTCCTTCGGGGATAGTTGTAAAGACTCTAAAATTATCTTATTGTATACAAGGACTAATTTGTGGTTTGAATCTACCAAGATGTTAACACGTTGTTACCTGTTTGCAAACGCATATATGGGAGGATATCCCTCCCTGACACATGATGTGATTTTGTACTTTGTAACTTCCACTTTTTCCTTTGTCCTAATAACATTCAATTATTTTTTTTTTTTAAATAAGTTAAAAAATGTACAAATTAAAAATAATCTTAACCACAAACTATTCCATTTTCCCTTTAGGCCTTAGGAATTTCACCAATTCAGCACAGCCCCCAATGAGCATAGCATATATAAACTTAATCATTATCTAATATGTTTGCTTTAAGATCCATTCATTTCATTGTGATTTACTGGATTACCCAAGACAGATTCATTACTTTAATTGATGTTAGAGTATTGCAGTGTACACTAAGCATTCTCTAATTAAAACAGATGTCAATGGCTTGCATGAGTCTAAAGGTGCCTGTATATGGATCTAATATTTGCCACCAATTCTAGATGGTACTGACAAATATCAAACAGCTGGGACAAAATATGCAACTGTATATTAGTGCACATATCCTGTCTCCATTTAACCACTGCTGTTGGCTCCTACCCAACATAGGTATTTGTCACTTGAGCTTTATGCTTCTATATACTGGATTTACTGGTAGGTAACTTGGAAATTTACAGCTGAAATGGTCGGGAAGTGGCAAATGTGTCAGTCTGCCCATGTATGTCAACTCTACTTTCATTCAAATAAAAGAGACACCTTGTTATTTGCTGTACAGGTGTCTTGAAGAAAATCAGAGACTGAAGCAGTCAAGCAGCCTATTTACAGACATGCATCCCCTTCTCACAGTAATACGATTCTTGCACAAATTGTTACACATTTGTCCTGGATGTCCACGTACAAGAACACTCCTTCATCTATATCAGGCATGTCCAACCTGCGGCCCAAGGGCCGCATGCGGCCCGGAACCGCAGGCAATGCGGCCCACTGCCCCCTGGCAATTTTTTTTTGCTGGGGAGGAAGGAAGTCGGGTCGGGGAATGGCCACAGCAACTTCCAACTAACGGTAGGCAGAGGCTGCCTCGGAGGGGAGGGGGCGAGCATGTGCAGTGTTTCTGACTCCTACCACCATGGCCACTTCAAATCACTGAAGTGGTCATGGTGGTTAGAGTGTTCCTTTATTATCTCTCAGAAGAAGTAAGCCTCTGTATACTGATTCTATTTCATTATCCTCTAGTTGTGTTAAATTAGTGCAGGGGGCGCGGCAGCGCGGGAAGGGCGCGGCGGCATTTTATTACTTATATACCTTAAATATAGTATATATTTTATATGCGGCTCGAGAAAATTTCTCTACACTTAATGTGGCCCAGAGAAGCCAAAAGGTTGGACACCCATGATCTATATCATTATTTTAAACTCATACAAAGTTCAAATAAGTATACTATATTTACTGTTGTGCTAGCCAAAGGATTTACAATTCTCCTTAGTTGTGTGATTCACAATTTCAGCATTTGACACACTGCTTTGCATGGAAGATCACTAAGCTATTTCCAAGTAAAACCTCACTGAACACCTGCCCCAATAGACTAGTGGATGTTCAGCCTGTGCCTGAGCAACAGGTTCTGTTTAACTTATGTGTTTCACTCAGGATCACTCCAATCATTTGAACTATATTGGAATTCTATTTTGTGTCTGTTCAGATGACCTTTCTTTGAAACCTCACCTTCTCACTGTATAACTCTATCATCTGATCTGCCTGTTAGTCAGCTGTCACCCCAATTGACACAATGGGAATGCTAAACTTAATGTCAGTATGTCACCTGCCAAACTGAGCTGTCTGGCAAAACAGTGTGAATCACAAGATTGGTTGAGCAGAGACAATTATTTTGGCACTCAAAATTATCAAAATTCAGTGTATGCATTTCAACTGTGTATTTATCAGTTATCACTTTATGCAGCTTCTAAATAGTTAAAAATATTTTGACATTGTACATATAATTTTTTTACCATCAAATCTTTCATTTTTTTCATGACTTATAATGCAGAAAATGTTCAATTCACTAAAGCCCAATTCCATGGAAAGCAAAAATCCTCACTTGCAGTGATGCTGCCTCCAACCAGCAAGGGTTAAAAGCTTACTCGAGTCTAGGGACAAGAAAAACAGTTTTACTTACCACATCTCCTGCTCCTGCAGCAGCCAGCACTTCCTTGAGCTCCAGCGATGGACTGTTTCTAGGCATCCTCAAATCAAATGTAACGCCATGGACCCTGCATTGTACCTGATGTCAGAGGGCATCCAAATGGCAGAGTTTAGGGAAGAAGAAACTGAAGGGACCTGTCTTGCAGCAAAGAGAAAGCCTACAGGAACAGAGGATAGGGTAAATAAAATTGCTTTTCTTATTCCTCTAGATCTAAACTAGAGTTTAACCTTTGCAGAGTGGAGGCAGCCCCAACTGCCAGGTCAATAAGGCATACAGATTTACAGCACTGCTTCCTGCTGGTCAGGTCCATACTATATGGACCCGACATTCCTCACATTCTTCTTTCTGCTATAAGCTCTTGGTTACTTCAGACTCTGCTGAACAGACCAATAACTCTGATTAACAGCTAACAAGCCCCTGATCAGAGTTATTACCTAAAATGTGCCCCCCCCCCAGGTCACCGCTGTTGCTGTTGTGCCTGTCACTTTTCACTTGATGCTTCCTCCCCCCACTTCCCTGCACTAGCTGCCAAGCTGTCCCCCCTTCCTGCCCACTTCCCCCACCACACCTCTCTCAACTATGATTTAAACCCCCAGCACCACCCCTCAACACCAACCTCCTGTGGCTCCCATGCAGTTACCGGCTTCCCTCCTCTGCCTCTCCAGCCAGTAAATGCATGGGAGCCACAGGCTAAAAATAGCCACAAAATGCCCCCTCTTCAGTGCCCTCTCCTTACTGATTCCGAGCACCCCCCCCCACCCTTCATACTGACCAGCATTCCCTCTACCCCTCCCGCCGGCTTCAGCTGCTGCCTGGGAGATTGCTGTCAGGATAGAGTGCAGGGGGGGGGGGCTGGTAAACATGTGCATACCAGCCCCTTCCTTTCCTTAAATGAATACAGACAGTAATCAGTACTAACCGCTTCTGTATTCATTCACCACTGAAGAATAGTAAACAGTGTCTACTATTCTTCAATTTGTGAATGAATAGGAGTCTCTATACAGACTCCTATTCTTTCATCTACAGTGTAGCTGTAGATCAGGCTGTCTTCAGTCCCTTTCTCTATCAAAAAAGAAACAGAGGTCTGTTTAGACCCCTGATGTCTCTTTAACCTCCCCCCCCCCAATCCACCCTGCCTCTGAAGACTCCAGCAGACTCTCAGGATAGCTGTCTGCCTATACCTCTGATATGGACAGGCAGTTACTTGAGAACAGGAAGATCAAGGAACTACAAATGCGTTTACCAGTGCCCTCATAGTTCATTGAGATGTACAAGCCATCAGTCAATGGAAACTGTGAATAAATTATGTAGCCTTGGGGTGAAGCTTGCATGGCTGTGCTGTTGTAAGAGACGCTCAGTGCGCATGCCCAGGCACACTGGAAGGAATGTGTGAATGCGAACGCGCGAACGTGCGTACGCAACGTGCGGACGCAATTGGCGCCAAACGGACTATTTATACCAAGCGGTGACAGGAGCACATTGCTGAGTGGTCTTTCAGCTTGTGTTCCTGTTTACCTGTGCCCTGACCTGCTTGTGGATTTCCCGTTATACTGACCCGGCTTGCCTTTTGACTCTCCTTGGATTCCTGCCTGCCTACCTGTGACCTCAGCCTGTGTTTGACCCTGCCTTTGCCTTATGCCTTTGTACCTTGCTGCCAGACTGTGTACCGACTTCGGCTTGTATCCTGACTCTGCTTCTGTCTCACGTTCCTGTACCCGTGCTGTCCGGCTGTTGACAACCCCTTGGCTTGTGTTCCGACTTCGCTCCTGCCTTCTCATCCAGCATCACCGAGTTCCAGTTCCAGGTGTTCATTCAGTGATCCACAGCCATCAGTCTTCTGCCAAGACATCACCTTCTATACCGGCCCTCGTGCCACTCTGTGTCCTACACCGCCTGTCATCTCTATCAGGGGTGTTGGACAGGAGGTGCAAGAGAAGCCCCCTCTACAGCTTGGTCTCCACCAGGTACGTGATAGCTGTTTTCAATTTGTGACAGCGGGTGTGAGGAGAGGATCCCCCACCCACTGTGATAGGGAGGGGGGATAGGGGGAGAAGGTGCAGATGCTGGAACATGTTAAATGTTCCACTCTAAAAACGGGTGGTACATATAACATGTTCCGAAGGTGAATTCATCCATAAAAATATATGAGTTTCTTTGAGATGTCTAAGTAATCAATAGACTGAATCTCTTGCAAATCACACTTTTTTAACAGCATTATAATTAAATAATAGGAAAAATATGGGGGTTCAACTGAACAATCACTATGGCACATGAGAAATGAAAACTAGTATTCCCATGGCTGGAGAGACCCTACAGGTGCTTCATAAGTGGGAACCCCTAAAAAAGAGTCACCTTTTCGTAACAATTTTTGGGGCCTCACTTGAGACACCTACCCAAATGTATTGATATCAGTATGGTGGGCCCCCACATTTTTACAAGTCAAAGTAATACAATTTGCGTGCCTGGTATGTCAGTTTGGTATGTTGCTCTTTGAATTGTATTTCAAAAATAATAAACAAAAGAATAAAAAAGTGATCAAAATTTATATTCCTGGGGGCTGATAACTGCAAATCACCTAGACCTGGATTTCATTTCTAATACAACAAACTGATTTGCACTCTTCAAGGGAAGCTTCAAGTAATTATTTAATATAAAGAGTTTCTGCAATAAGGAATGCTGGCAATAACAGATCATGAAATCAGTACATAAATGGGTGATGTGTATTTGGGGATGTATAACTGTGTAAAGCACTACTATGTTCAGTCGTTTTTATTTGCTAGCCAGAAAGAACCCCACAATGACTACCTGTGAGACAATTTCAGCATCATTTTTCCTTACCAATTTTGTAAAAATATAATGGTTTGGTGGGTATTTTCTTTAGGTTGACCTGTAAATTGTATACGCGTGTTTAAAATGTATTGTATAACTTTCTTTTTACCTAATTATAAAAAGGTACACCCAGGACATTGATTTATGAAGTATTATGGCTTTTACACATAGAGGAAGCTGTTTTTTTTTCTTTTTTTCAGTTTTTAGAGAGCAATGAAAGACTTTGCAGAGTTCAGACACAAGGAGAGAGGTGAAGGGAGGAGACTATCACTTCTCTAAATCATTTAGCAATTTAAGCTTCAGTTTTTGTGTGCGGTAAACAGGTCTTTTTCCCCAGTTAAAGTGACCCTGTCAGTTCCCCAAAAAAATGCAAATGGGGATCCCTGCAAAAGCAGAAGCATTATGCTGACGTTTTAGCATCCCCCCTCTCTTATCTTCACTCAGTTCCAGCACTACAGCCTCCACCAGACGCTTTAGCATTGAAGTTATGTTCAGATTTAAAAATATGAAAAATGTTCAGATTTAAAAATATAAAATGAAAATATTGCATATACATATTTCATAATTACATTTTTTCCTCCAGCAGGGAGAGCTCTATGTTTTTTTTTTTTTTTCACCTAATTTGGCTAACTTTAAAGAGGTCCCGTAATTCCCTAAACAAATCCAAACTGTAGCTCCCAGCAATATAATCATAGGATCAGCAATGCGTATATAAGTAACAGGAAACTATTGTAACAACTAAAATTGCATCTTATTTATTACTACTACATACAGTATACCTACCTAAATATGGCCTCCAGAGCTCCTATATTGCAAAGGTCAATCTTAACAGGTAAACATCTTTTAAAAACCTATCTTGTTCTACACATCCCTTTAAAGATGTAGACTATTTGATTTCATTGTTAGAGTAAATTAATACATTTTAGATGAATACAATATATTATACATTTAATTATAAGTGCTTAAATATAAATAATGTAAACTAATATTTAAGATTGTAGTTTTAACTTTTATATATTTTCTCTTTTCCGAAATGTCTTCATAATCAAATATGATAAATGTCTTAGTTCAAGAAATTGTAGGCCTTAAACCTCAGACCTTGTATTACCATGCAGAGAACTATCTTCAAGCAATCCACAAATCACTCTCTACAACAACCATAAAAAAGAGAGCATTCTGTCATCATTTGACATAAAAAGATATATTTTCATTGTGCATTTATTTTAGCTTAAAATGCAGTTGGCTTTAATGCATATGTTGTAGAAAAATGAACAACATACAGTAGGGCAGGAATACAATAAACCCAACATTACTTTCAAGAGGACAGTTTCACAATAGCACAATATTTGTAACGCTCACTACTTGGATGGTCATTAACCAGTTATCGCGCCTTTATGATTCTGTCCCCTAGAATCCCATTTGATAGATGTGAACAATTTCTGTGTCTGCACAAAGACAGATTAAATACCTTTTCCGTTGCATGTATATTATAAGCATAAGAGGTAAGTAGGTTGGAATGAAGGTCAACATTCTCCAGGACTCTTTGCAGCCAACCTTCTGGAGAACATTTATTTTACCATGTTGCAGTTGAAATGCAAACTTGAAAGAATATATGTTAATACATACAATTCTGTAAAATGATTGCTAAGCATTTTGACATAAGGAACACTAAGATCTTAATAATAGCTTCAGATTTTTTTTTATAAAAAGATAAAAAAAGGAAATTGTTGTATATAATTTTTACTGTTAGTCTTGTCTTTATTTCACTTTTGAGTATAATTTTAGTTTCTTTATATTTTTACAGTATACACAGATAATTATCATAATAGATAGATAGATAGATAGATAGATAGATAGATAGATAGATAGATAGATAGATAGATAGATAGATAGATAGATAGATAGATAGATAGATAGATAGATAGATAGATAGATAGATAGATAGATAGATAGATAGATAGATAGATAGATAGATAGATAGATAGATAGATCTATGCTGTGATAGTGATGGTGAAGTACAGAGGATTTAAGAAAATAATACACTGATTTCAATCCCTGGCTGGAGCTACAGGTGAGGTTGAGGGGAGTTTAAAGGGAGACTTTACTCAGCCAATTAACATTGATTTATTCCCATGCTGCTAGCATTAGTACTGTAAATAGATAGGAAAGTATATCATATTTACTGGTTTAAACATTTTTTGTTTACATTTCTTAAGTTACTTCCTGGTTTCTTGCCTAGGCAAATGATGCCATACATTCCTGGAGTCTTCAGAAGGGGAGGAGAGGAGAAGGGTTTTTCTCACTCTCCTGTATGCATACTTGAGTTAAGGGCAGATGGATATCAGGAAGTAGATGCTACATGAACTATCTGACCTTACGCAAGATGGCCACGGCCAGAAATGTTATGGGGTGTTTTCAAGCGATCTCTCAGCAAAATTAAACATGGAGACGTAGATGGATGGTGGAGTTTGCTTTGAATATTAAAAATGAATTAAATTGTGTTTTTGGTTTGTGGTGCTCAGATTTACCGAAGATCCACTTTACCAGGCCACTGACTACAAATGTCAGGGGATTGTTTTGGGAGGTAATTACAGTATTGGTGACCACCAATTCTGGGGAGGGGTGCATATGCTTGTTCCAAACTCAAGACTCACACGGGGAGAAGAAGGATAAGGATGACAGCCCAGGAGTTGCACCTTTAGAAATAAGTCAGCATTGCCAGCTCCTACATTTCTATTCTGGCAATATTAATTTATACATAGCAAAGGCAACAGAAATAAAATAATCCAAAAAATTACAACTTTATCAATACACAAATATAATAATGGGGCTTAATTGATAATAATAAAAATAATCCCTATTTATCTAAAGCTAAAGATCAAAATGTCAAGCAAGTGCTAGAAAATGAAAGATGGAAACTGACTGGTTACTAAAGGAAATACACACAGTTCTTTTAAAAAATAAAGCATAGTACCAATCATTGCACTAATAATGCACAACAACCCCTAAGAAACAATCAGAAAAAATATTGTACAATTTGACAAAAATGGACACGATTGGTTAATGGACAGAATGGGCCATGGCTTACTAATGCTCTTTGCAGCTTCTCATTAAATATATACAGTGCCTTGCGAAAGTTTTCGGCCCCCTTGAACTTTGCGAACTTTTGCCACATTTCAGGCTTCAAACATAAAGATATAAAACTGTAATTTTTTGTGAAGAATCAACAACAAGTGGGACACTATCATGAAGTGGAACGAAATTTATTGGATATTTCAAACTTCGTTAACAAATAAAAAACTGAAAAATTGGGCGTGCAAAATTATTCAGCCCCTTTACTTTCAGTGCAGCAAACTCTCTCCAGAAGTTCAGTGAGGATCTCTGATTGATCCAATGTTGACCTAAATGACAAATGATGATAAATAGAATCCACCTGTGTGTAATCAAGTCTCCGTATAAATGCACCTGCACTGTGATAGTCTCAGAGGTCCGTTTAAAGCGCAGAGAGCATCATGAAGAACAAGGAACACACCAGGCAGGTCCGAGATACTGTTGTGGAGAAGTTTAAAGCCGGATTTGGATACAAAAAGATTTCCCAAGCTTTAAACATCCCAAGGAGCACTGTGCAAGCGTTAATATTGAAATGGAAGAAGTATCAGACCACTGCAAATCTACGAAGACCTGGCCGTCCCTCTAAACTTTCAGCTCATACAAGGAGAAGACTGATCAGAGATGCAGCCAAGAGGAAAAACGTTATGTTTGGCATAAAAGCAACACAGCTCATCACCCTGAACACACCATCCCCACTGTCAAACATGGTGGTGGCAGCATCATGGTTTGGGCCTGCTTTTCTTCAGCAGGGACAGGGAAGATGATTAAAATTGATGGGAAGATGGATGGAGCCAAATACAGGACCATTCTGGAAGAAAACCTGATGGAGTCTGCAAAAGACCTGAGACTGGGACGGAGATTTGTCTTCCAACAAGACAATGATCCAAAACATAAAGCAAAATCTACAATGGAATGGTTCACAAATAAACATATCCAGGTGTTAGAATGGCCAAGTCAAAGTCCAGACCTGAATCCAATCGAGAATCTGTGGAAAGAACTGAAAACTGCTGTTCACAAATGCTCTCCATCCAACCTCACTGAGCTCGAGCTGTTTTGCAAGGAGGAATGGGCAAAAATTTCAGTCTCTCGATGTGCAAAACTGATAGAGACATACCCCAAGCGACTTACAGCTGTAATCGCAGCAATAGGTGGAGCTACAAAGTATTAACTTAAGGGGGATTTTGCACGCCCAATTTTTCAGTTTTTTATTTGTTAAAAAAGTTTGAAATATCCAATAAATTTCGTTCCACTTCATGATTGTGTCCTACTTGTTGTTGATTCTTCACAAAAAATTACAGTTTTATATCTTTATATTTGAAGCCTGAAATGTGGCAAAAAGTCGAAAAGTTCAAGGGGGCCGAATACTTTTGGAAGGCACTGTATAGAGAGAGATTGGGACTTTAAATGAGGTTACAACTGACCGTTGTACCTCCATCCCTGTAATAGAGAGCAAAAAGAGAAGGGGTTGGGACTTTGAGTGAGGCATATAACTAAGTCTGATTGTAAGTCAAGGAAATAAAAATAATAAATATCCATTTTATTGGGTACAACACATGATGACAATGTAAAACATAAAAATGCAAGATATAACATACATTAATGATGCCAGTCTGACCAAAATATATTGAAAGTATACAGTGTGTCAAATGATCTAAATGAGGAATTCCAAAGTCAAGTAAGAAAATTGGTTGAGACAGACATATGTAAATCGTATTTGAATATTGTTCATGAAGATTGCGTCCTGTAATGCTCTACGCGTTTCGTGTTTCCACACTCGTCAGGAGCAGAAGCAATAATTTATCTATCAAAAAATAAATATCAAAAAATATGTCAAAGTGTCTAGTGGTATCATCGCCAGGGCATGGCAATGTCTGTCACAGTTGGTGGTCTACTTACTAGTTGGTTCAGACTGTCGCCACATGGGGCTATGCAGGAAGGAACTCTGAAACCGTCTAGCCTGGGAACTGAGGGAGCAATGCTAAGCGCTTGTGGGGTAGAAAAGTAGAAGTGTTGGATAGGTGTCTTCTCCATGGGAGGAAACCACAGCCTCAGCTTGTCATCCAATATGGTTTCTGAAAATATATATGTAATGAAGCGAGTATATTCATGTATCAAACGTAAGGTTCATGGAGTATGCTGTAAATACTGAGTACCATGCATGGTGAGGCTGGGAATAGGTGCCAAACCCAGGAGAAGAAAAAGAGCATATTTGTGCGCAACAAAAAATGAATCTGTGCAAAGGGATGTAATGGTGTGAGATTGCAGAAATTAAATGAGTGCAGTGAATATAATAGAGTGAAAAATAGTACCAAAGAATTGCAGCTTCTCATTAAATAGTCAGCTGAGAAAGGAGGAGTGACCACCTCTGAAATACATCCTGATTGGCTTGTTCTCTTCATGGTTTGACAGGTTCCGACCAGCCTACGACTGCTTGTGTTCATAGTGTCCTCTCTCTTGATTCACAGAGCCCCCTGCTGTGGCAAGGACTACTCCTCGATCCTGTGTGATATCTTCACCACAACCCATCTAAGCATAGACTGTCACCACTGTCATCCTGTGAGTAATTCACTTGGGGGCCAGTAACCAGAAAGCAAGCTACTCACTAGGGGGGAACCTCTGGGTGAGTCTAGGATGGAAAAGGACTTGGGGGTACTGGTAGACAACAGGCTTAGCAGTGGCATGCAATGCCAAGCCGCTGCAAGCAAAGCCAACAGAATACTGGGATGTATAAAAAAGGGGATTCACTCCAGAAATAAAGAGATTATTCTCCCGCTCTACAAGACTCTGGTCCGGCCACATCTGGAGTATGCTGTCCAGTTCTGGGCACCGGTCCTCAGGAAGGATGTGCTGGAACTGGAAAGAGTCCAGAGAAGGGCAACAAAAATAATTAGGGGAATGGAGGACATCAGCTATGAGGAAAGACTACAAGCACTGAACTTATTCTCTCTGGAGAAGAGACGCTTGAGGGGGGAAATGATATCAATGTACAAATACTGTACTGGTGATGACCCTAGCATAGGGAACAAGCTATTCAGAGAAAGGGAATACAATAAGACACGTGGCCACTCACTAAAACTAGAGGAAAGGCGGTTTAACCTTAAAGTGCGTAAGGGGTTCTTCACTGTAAGAGCGGTAAGGATGTGGAATTCTCTTCCACAAGCAGTCGTATCAGCAGGGAGCATTGATAGTTTCAAAAAACTATTAGATGGGCACCTTAGAGACCACAACATACAATGGTATACAATGTACGGTTAAAAGCAAACACACACACACATCATAGGTTGAACTGGATGGACTGATGTCTTTTTTCAATCTCACTAACTATGTAACTATGAACCTATTACTGATTTTACATGTTTTTTACTCATTAAGCTGTGCTACACTATTGGTCGCCTGGCGCCTCTCTCCCCTTCCCCTCTTCTCATTAGATAAAGCCTAGCGAGACCAGCTTATTAGGAATGTGAAACAGAAAAACCTGAGCCAAAGTGGACTTACTGTATATGTTTCATAAATCTTCCCCACTACTACGACTTTGGTCAACACCGAACAAAATATAGTAAATAGTAGCAATTAGGTGAGCCATGTTAATTAGAAAGCTAATACCGTTTTACATGTATACTTTTTAGCAATAAATTACCAATAATAAATGGTGAAATACATGCAATATTTTATAAAAGAAAACCATGTTGCAAGTTGAGAAGAATGGACATATGTAACACTTGGAGTTATTAAAGGATCATGAGAATTACACTGTACATGTTTTCACTTATAAGAGCTCAACAATCCATCAGAAAACTAATGTGCTACAACTCCAATTAGACATTAATTGGATATCCTGGGGTTAGTGTCTCTGTGGATCTCTTTCTAGTTTTATAAATAGTGCTGAGCACCGTGCACCATATATTTTCTTAATACAAGCAACTCCCCGATATCTTGTTAATTAGAACACCCCCGTGACTGATGGTGACTTGTTTGAGTATACATCATGACAAGCACATATGCTTACTGTAGAATACATACATGCACATAACACAGCAGTGGAGCTGGGATATTAAAGTTGTTCTCTATTTCTTTATATTGCAAATGGAACTTCTTTAGCTTGTTTCAATTGTCTTACATGTTTGATTACTTTTATTTTTTTTTATTTTTTAGTCTGCAACTGGTATTTATAAGACTTTGAATCTCTATGCTTAAAGGTTTATACCAGTGTATTCTCATGAATATTGTAATAATAATGAAGGCAGCACAGTGGCTAAGTGGTTAGCACCTTCACCTGGCAGCACTTGGGTTGTTGGTTTGAATCCCCATCATGGCATTACCTGCCCGGAGTTTGCATGTTCTACCTGTGCCTGCCTGGGTTTCCTTCCATACTCCAAAGACATATTGATAGGTTTATTGGCTCTCGTCTAAATTGGCCCTAGTATGTGTATGTAATAATGCGGGCTAGGGACCTTAGATTGTTCGCCCCTTGAGGGCAGGAACTGATGCGAATGTACAATATGCTGTATGTTAAGTGCTGCATAAATTGTTGGCACTATATAAGTAACTGAAATAAATAAAAATAATGTGACATTCTGTATATTATACTTCAGAGTAAATCACAATGCACAAAATGTTTCAAATGTTTGAAGACCAGTGAATTATTATAAAGGACTATGAGCACACTATTACCCCGACAAAGCCACACTCAAAAGCTTGATATATAGAATATGCATAAATAAGGGGGTGCGCTATTCAGGTGAAAAATAGGGTGGAATAAACACAGTCGTATATAGGTGATAAATGAGTATACAAATAAAAATAATATAATAAGTGAATAGATCACATCTCCTAGTGATAAATAAATACTATCAAACTCAATAAAAAAGTTCATAAGAAAGTTCATCCATTCATAAAATCAATTGTGCTGTTCTCTCGCCTATAGAGCCCAAACTCGCTTTGGAAAAAAGTCTAATAAAACCTCCATAGACTTCAATACTTGAAAAAATCCATGGAATCTTCATCCAATGACAGTGATGTTGTAGTTAAAATTCTGCTTGCCACGTGATTCCCAAATGCGTGAACCAAAACCATATCTGTGAAGTGACTAAATCCAGTCAGTGAAAAAATAAGTACACCAAAATAATGTGAGGTGGCCCACAGCAATCTTCCACCAAAGTGTCTGGCCAAAATCCGCGCTCACCTGTAGCAAATAATAGCTGTGCCTTTAAGATAACTCTAAGTGATCATCTGGTAGATCAAGGGTGGTGATTCTCTTCATAAAGCCAGCTTGTATTGTATGTAAGAAACAAGGGGGAATCCATATTGTCAGAAACAGGTTTAATAAAGAAAATTTAGATCACACTTGCATAAAAGTAGGCAGCTAACAGTACATCTCTCTCCTCAGCAAGTCTGTAGCTAAAGCCATAAGACAAACAGTCCCCTGGTTGGCATCAGCGGGTGTGTATGACACCGCTCCTCTTGCTCTGGCTGCACGCCAGACAATCAGCTGTTCAGATCCCAACGAGTGTATGCGAAGCCTGCGTCACTAGCTCCTCCTATGCATTGCGTCACTGACACGTGACTTCCTCAGGGTCTAAAAATATATGTAATATTTATTCTATTGGGGCAGAACATAGTAAGTATAATACAGTATTTGTCTGTTATCGAGATTCAGAAAAGTAAGAGTGTCCCTGAAAAACAAAAACAAAAAGTGTTTGAAATGATCAAGATTTGAAACTTAATAAAGATATTTATAATAATACAGTCTTGCCTAATACAGTCTATCTTAAGGATAGCTATGTGTGTTGTTGTTTGATTAATCCATTCTATGCATTAAGATAAAAAGCCTTCTGTGTGCAGCAACCACCCCCAGTCCCCCCAATACTTACCTGAGCCCCATCTCTATCCAGCGATGTCCATGAGTGCCTCAGCCATTCTCTCTCTTCTGATTGGCTGAAACACAGCAGCAGCGCCATTAGCTTCCGTCACTGTCAATCAACCTCAGTTAGCCAATCAGGAGAAAGGGGGGCGGAGCCGAAACTACAGCTCCATGTCTGAATAGATACAGAGCTGTGGTTCGGCTCACATGCTCCCATAGCAAGCTTATTGCTGTGTGTGAGGGCACTTAACAGGAGGGAGGGGCCAGAAGCTCCAGCCAGGGACCCGCAAAAAGGAGGATTCAGGCTGCCCTTTGCAAAACCACTACACAGAGGCGGTAAGTATAACATGTTTGTTATTTTAATAGAAAAAAAATTAGACTTTACAATCAGCTTAACCTCCCTGGCGGTATGATTATATCAGGAATTCTGTACCAAAAGCGGTACAATTTTTTGCATGGAAATTTGGCGTTATGTATTATAGGCCTACAATTCTTAGTAATTACTGACTTAAAACTGACCAAAACAAGACTCTAATAGACATCCCAGATGTGATAAATTTGAAACACAAACGCATGAATTATAATCGAATTAATAATATAATCTTATTATATAATATATAATATAATATATATATATATATATATATATATATATATATATATATATATTATAATAAAATTATATTATTGATTAGATTATAATTCATGCGTTATATTATATATATATATATATATATATATATATATATAGGTGTGTGTATATATATATATATATATATATATATATATATATATATATGTGTGTGTGTATATATATATATATATATATATATATATACATGTGTGTGTGTATGTATATATATATATATATATATATAAATATATATATATATATATATATATATATATGTGTGTGTGTGTATGTATGCATGTATATATATATATATATATATATATATATATATATATATATATATAATATAAAAGTTATGTGTTTGTGTTTTGTGCAACGTTTGATTTTCCCTCCCTAGTTCCGCTCCCATGCAGCATTGCTTCTGCAGGGAACGGAATTAGGAAGTCATCAGATCGATGGACGAACGGCGGGGATCTCGGCTGGCGATCACAGCAATGGGAGATCATCGCTGGATCGCCAGGAGAAGGTAAGAGACACCGCTGCTCGCTCTGCACATCCACCCCAAGCGTGACTCGGGGATACCGATAATAGCATGGAAAATCCACCCCGAGTCGCGCTCGGGGATACCGCTAAGCAGGTTAAGGGGCAAATCGCATTTTTGAGGAAATGGCACTCCAACAAACTGAGGCAATACAGCTCCAAACGCAAATGTGTTGCAGTGCAGCACAACACAAGATAATGTAGCACTATGCGTTGTGGTGCACTATGTCAGAATGCTGCCGCATGCCCATTTTTTTTTTCCTTTCTGATGCACTGACATCTCATTAATTTGAATGAGCGGCCTTAACGCAATGCACATTAGGGCAGCACACTAAAAGCAAAGTGTGAATGAGCCCTAATACTAGAAGTTATTGATCTGGAACAAGCATACAAATCAGTAAAGTTATTTGTTCTGGATCTGATATTCAATATATTGAAGCATAAGAGAACTTGGATTTTCAGAAACAGAACTCATCAATAGCAGCCTCTATCTTTTTTCTTTTGGATATGGTTTTCTTTAAAATATTCTGTAAGGAATATCCTGATTACAAAAGTCTACCTTCACATTTAGTCTGTGTCTGCTACTAGTATTCCCAGTGGCCATTTTACTAACAGGTAACAAGTGGTCTTCTCCTCTGAAGGTTAAACAGGGAAACAGATAGCTATGTTATTACAATAAGGTAAAACGGTCTAGGAACATACTTGATATGTGTGTCAGCTGACCCCCACATTTCACATCTGTGTGTAAATTGAAAAGGCAAAGCTGTCCAGGGCAAGACTGATGTCCTAGCAAATCGCAAATTCGTCTTTAATGAAACATTGAGTTACGTTCTGTTACCTTTTATAATCGTACATACGTAATATGTACCCGGTTCAAAACAACAAGGCAGATTTAAGTCAATGTTTATTATCAATATCTTCAAGAATAGAATGCATTTGCAATTTGCTACATACCACCAAATATGTTTAAATGGGAAGTCTTTACAGTGATATCAATTACGGTAATGACTCTTCCAGAACTCTATTATGCGTTCCTGAAAACCTTTTAGTTGTCACACAAGTAGTTAGTAGTTATTATATACTCCCCCATCAAAGCTGAGCGCTTGCCTTAATTTCCATGTGGCGGGCAGCTGCATAACTTTCTGTGTGCTACTTTATTAGGTTGAAAAATACCATGTATGACAGATGTGTATTAATAATTTTTAAGCTGAATGTACAGTGATAATAATGAGGGATGTCAAGTATTTTTTATTTTTATTTTTTTCAGCCTAGGAAATGCCATTTCACTTACAGGTATTTCTAATTTCAGTTTATATATAGCAAAGATTCACTATATTTTATTTCTTGTAAAATGTTGAAGAAATGTTGTATAAATGAATATCTCTTCGTTTTATGTTGAATCCATTTTTTTTATATTCATATAACCCCAGGTTTCTTTTCACTTTCTTTTTAAACTGTTGTAACCAGTAAATAGTTTGAGTGATGGCTGCCTTATGTTAATGGTCAAGCCAATTTCCTTGTAAATGTAAAAAGTACTTATTTATTCACACAGCAAGTTCAGCACTGTACAACATTTTTTCTTGAAGAATGCTTTTTACTTAATAATGGCAATAATGGTGCAATTTAAAGACCTAAAGTTCATTGTAGCACTATGGTAGGTCTAATAATGAACCATTGGCATATGTATCTCTAAGTAGCCATAGAAAAAAAGCATAAAGTACTCTTGTAAACTGACATAGGCTATTAAAATATCAACATAAGCATTATGGAACTCTACTCAAGTAAACAATGTTAGCGCGTGGGTGGGCATGTGTGTGTTTTATGTACTATAAAATGTCAAGTATGTTAAAGATGACATAAAGCTAGCTTGTGCATTACTTATTCAGGGTAAAGCAAGAGGCTTGTCCTAACCCACCACCATTCCCCAGCATTATATACTTAGCTTTAGAGATGTGCACAACAGAAAAATTTGTTTCATTTCTGATTCGTCCATTAACCACTTCTTGCTTACTGAGCACTGTCACACTTTGAATGACAATTGCGAGGTCATGCAACACTGTACCCAAATTTAATTTTTACCATTATTTTCACACAAATAGAGCTTTCTTTTGGTGGTATTTAATCACCACAGTTTTTGTTTTATTTTTTTCTAAAGAAGCAAAAACGACTGAGAATTTTGAAAAAAAAAAAAAAATGAAAGATTTTACAAAGTTTGTTAAAATTTTTTGCAAACAGGTAATTTTTCTCTTTCACTGATGTGCGCTGATGAGGCTGCACTGTTGGGCACTGATAGGCTGCACTGATGGGCACTGATAGGCACTGCTGAGGCAGCACTAATTGGCCCTGATGAGGCAGCATTGGTGGGCACTGATGAGGTGGCACTGGTGGGCACTGATGAGGAGGCACTGTTGAGGCTACACTGGTAGGTGGCACTGATGGGCACTAATAGATGGCACTGATGGGCTCTGACAGGTGGCACTGATAGGTGCCACTGATGGGCACTGATAGACACTGGTAGGTGGCACTGATAAGCAGCACTGATAAGTGACACTGGTGATGAGGCACTGATGGGCACTGATTGGCAGCACTTAAGAGCACTGATAGGTGGCACTGGTGGGCAATGATAGGTGGCACTGGTGGGCACGGATTAGCAGCACTGGTAGGCATTGATAGGTGGCACTGTTTGGCATTGATTATTAGAACTGGTGGGCACTGATTGGGACCGATGTCAATGTAACAGAAGCCAGTTACCAGCTTTCTCATTTTCCCCTCAGGTTGATCCTGAGGGGGAAAAAAGCCTGATAGCTGATCACGTGGTAAAGGGCCACTGTGCTTGGCCCTTTACCCTGTTATGTGATTGGCCAGGTTAGAAGAACTCGATGATCACAGAGTGCGACTCCTAGGAGCGAGCAGCAAGCATCGCAATCATGGGAGGACTTTTTATTTTAAGCCGGCGACATAGCCATCTCTTGGCTATAGCTCAGACGTGAGGTCGTTAAGTTAATCATTTTGCTTTGTCGTATTCATTATGTTAGAATGATCATTTTCAGAATTTGTTTCATATATTTGTATTTGTTTCGTATATTTGTTATTTTTCAGATTCGAAACAGAAACATATTGCAATAAATACAGCAAGGTACAAAAGTGAAATAAGATGATGATTCCTACTTAGGCAACCTAGGGTTGCAGGAAAAAAAGTTGCTTGATTCCCCCCATGAACATAGGAAGTGTTGATGGGGGAATCTCTCCCGCAGAGCCATTGTGTTTCCCCAGTGGGAGCGGGGGAGCCGAGAGAACAAAGTGATTACTGCTATTGGCTATATTAGCTGCTAGCAATAATCACATGTAAAATCCATCAGGCTATCCATCGATCAACCTCGGTACATTCAGCTTGCCCATACATGGTTTGAATCTTGGCTGGTTCTATAGCAGGCCCTATTTATTGGAAAGGATCTTTGGTATGCATTCACATCTAGTCATTGTGGTAATGTGGTGCTTTGCAGTACCATTTATTCTAAATGTATTGCAGTTGGCACTCCACGCACTAAAATAATGCACCTTTACAGTATTATTCAAATTAATGGGTTGTCTTAAGATAAAACATGTTAACATTGCCACAACATGTGTTTATGAATGTACCCTAATGTACCACAACACAGTGCAAAGATGTTAAAGGGCCCTTCAAGTCCTCTTGTAGTTTAGGAGCAAGACATGATGCAAAGAACAATGGCTGTGAAGTCAAGTTCTGCCCTTTTTTCTAGTTAAGGTTTTGAAGAATTTTGGAAGGGTTATTTAAAGTGGGTTTAAACCCTAAATGTAAAACTGGCCTTAACATTACGCTTCACCCAAATAGTTTTAAATACGTTTTTGGAATCTAAGCATGGTATTGTACATGCCTCTGGTGGGAATAGTGCCAGCAGCACCTATTGCACATGTGGTTGCTGGACACAGCGTCAACAAACCTTTACTATGCATGCATGAGTAAGGCACTAGGTGGCGGAAGTGTGTAAATTGGGATGGCAACAAGGAGACACTAGAGAGACAAAGGAGACACCTCCAGAGAGAAAACTTTCATATGCTGGTAATGCAGTAAAGACTACAAAATTAGGAACAGAAAGCGATGGTGTCATAAGGTATACAGCTACATTGAGCCTGCATTTACACCTAAGCATAGTGTATTCCTAAGGATTTTGAAGGGGTTTTTTTTGTGTGTCTTTTACAGGCATTTTACAAGCCTTGTGCAAGTGTTCTTGCGTGTGTTTTAAACTTCAGATGTTTGTTTTCTGGACTGGGCCAGGGGATTATTGCAGTTCTAAGGGAGGAGAGGAGATTTCCAGATACAATAACACACGCAAAAGCGCATGAATATACATTTACAGGTGTACCTTTTGAAGAATATGGAGCAAAAATGCCTGAATACACTAAAAAAAAAAGCTGATGAAGTTTTTCAAATGCAGGGTGATTAACTTATGATCAAGCTATGGGATTGTAAAAAGGACAGTTTGTAGGAGAGATGAGCAACTAAATTATTAGCGTTCCCATGCTAAAGAACAACCCATGAAGAAATAAAAGAATAGAGTAGTTCTTAAATACAGCACTGTTAGTATACTCCAATACCTTTAAATTGGAAGAACCAGACAACCTCTCCTATCCTCTCCCTTCATTACACTATAATTATTACTATATTACAGGTTCACTTTAATACAACCGTTTTTGCATGGTTAACTTTAACAGTTGCAGATAGTAAAACTTGTAAGAACATGTTACTATTAGCAGCACAATGCTGCTGCCTGTTCTACCCAGGATTCTATGGATGTTTGATCACATTGATGGAAGGATGAACAATCAATCTCTTAGTGAGACAGTGAGTGGTATTGGCCGTAACACATTATTCTGTCAAGGATTTGGCATTTCAATCGATGGGAAATGATGTGTGATCATTTTAATTTATTATACTTCATTTTCCATCAATCAACAAAGTAAAGCTTTGACATAATAAGTAGTTACAGCCACTGCCAATCACTCTTGGTCAGGTTGTGTATACCCTTACATTGCCTCTTTACACATCCTCAGGTATTTCTTCCTAATGACAGTGCGCACTAAATCATAAGACAGCAAGGAAATTGATAAAGAGTAATTCAAACTTTATACACCAAAGTTGCTTAGATATAAGCACTTCAGAACGTGCTTCCATTTATAAGTAGAACTGTCAATTAATCTACTTTTTTTAACTTGCTTTTTTCAGCAGAACCATTTTGAGCACCAAAACACTTAATTAAATAATCTGCAGTTATATGAGCAGAACACAAGGATGGGGTTGGCGACTGAATGATAGAATATTCAGTGATAAATTACCTTTGTATGTTTCTAATACAATGGCTGTTCCACCTGCATCATTAGCTACAAACCTCAACGACAGGTGCATGCTTGCTTTACTTACTTGTGCTGGATAAACCGGTGATGGAAGGCAAACCTTACATTTATTCCTTAGTAAAACAGATGGGAAATGGCATACACATTTAAGCCATCAAGCTCCTTGTGGTCTTAGAAAATGTAGGTAATCATCCAGATTACCTGGAATAAGAGCTTCCCAAATTTGCATCAGGTCCATAAAAAGAACATGTGGCTTTTACCATTTGGGACAAAGCAACAGGTTCACTTTAATCTTCTCCTTTCCAGCATTCTATTTTACCCACCTTAGTAAAAAATTGCTTGGCACTCTGTGCAAGTGGGAGCATTTGCCGAATCTTGGCCTGTTCAGCAGACATCATTAATGGGCAGGCTAAATGTACCTGGATGATTGATCAATCAACTTGGGTACAACCAGCATGTCGGATTCACTTGCGAACATAACCTGTCTTCTGGCTCAACCAACCCGACCCCTCCCATCGTGAGAAGACAATTGCTCAGCAGGAGGGATTCCCCCATCAACACTGCCTGTGTTGATGGGGGAATTATGAGAATTTCTTTCCTGAAACCCGTGGTTGCAAAAAAGAAATTCTCACTGTCTGTGGCAGGAAACCTTAAACTACGGCCCTCCAGCTGTTGTGGAACTACACATCCCATCAGTGTAAAACTCTGACATTCACAGACATGAATAGGCATGATGGGAATTGTAGTTCCTGAACAACTGGAGGGCCATAGTTTGAAGACCCCTGGTCTATGGCCTGCCTTACTCCACTTTTTCTCATGTGACAGTACTGTTGCTTAGCGCTTGGCCCAATGCTGTCATGTAAGAGCAAGGAGTCCTCAGATCTGTTTAAAGGAGATCTATGGTCACAGCATACATTTTCATTTTAACATTGGTATTATAATAGCAAAATGTGAAAAAAAGTGCAGCGCTAATAAATACTAGCAATATAAACATGTATATATATATATAAACCAAGAAAGGTAAATACAAATAAATTGCAAAATGAATAAAAGTGAACATCAAATCAACAGTCCCATATGTGAAGTGAAAAAAACAGTCCACAACTGTGATAATTGAAGTGCTCACTGGATCCAAAAAAAACAAAAAACAAGGGAGCACAAAATAGTGTAACACTGCTAAAATTTTAATTAAATAAAAATACACCAAATTGCACTTACAAACATCTCGTGGTAAAGAGCTTATACAGATGCAAAGGTAGGTTGTCATTGAAAACGAGGCTTGGAGTGCAAGCCGACGCCATTTTGGGCTTGGTGTGTCTGCACAGTAGGCATCTTCTCATTGGGTGACTTATTACTACTTAGATTATAAATAAGTGGCTTTTGTGGGTGTTTGGCTGGCACTATCTTTTGAAAAAAGCATTTATGCTGAAACGCGTCAAGGCCACGCTGCTGACAGCCTACCTTTGCATCTGTATAGGCTCTTTACCACGAGATGTTTGTAAGTGCAATTTGGTGTATTTTTATTTAATTAAAATTTTAGCAGTGTTACACTATTTTGTGCTCCCTTGTTTTTTGGTTCCTTTCTGGCCATCTGACGGAGTGAGAGCCTCTCTGGTGTGACGGTTCATATCTGCTATTACCTCTTCACCTCAACATCAGTGACCTTAGTCATCCCTTCGGATTATCCATCCATTGTACAACAAGCTGATTTGACTCATATGCTATATGGCATTTTGAGTCCTATCGTTCTGGTGAGCACATTATATCTCTATATCTTGTTGGTGTTGGGATCCAGTGAGCACTTCAATTATCACAGTTGTGGACTGTTTTTTTCACTTCACATATGGGACTGTTGATTTGATGTTCACTTTTATTCATTTTGCAATTCATTTGTATTTACCTTTCTTGGTTTATATATATACATGTTTATATTGCTAGTATTTATTAGCGCTGCACTTTTTTTCACATTTTGCTATTCACAATTTTCTTGTCAGTTGTTTGGTGTAGCAGCTTTTTTATGGTTAGCGCAATATTTTTGCTTTTCACTTTTTGGTTATTTATAATAGCAATACAAACAATAGGTATTTTTTACCAACCAAGATAAGCTTACTTGAAAAATTTCCTTCCATGCAGTGTGTGCTGACTTTCTGCTGGTCATCTTTTTCCACAACTTCCTGGATCCCCTGCATGCTTTGCAGTTTCTTGTCTGTTGTTTACTTTCAATTTCTACCTCTGTTAACTATATAACAATATAGAAGAATCTATACAACTTCCTGGACTGTGTGTGTGATTTCCCCCAGTTGGGCTCCATGGCCCCTGGCCTCTCCTACCTGTTGGTGGCTGCGTACAAAGTTTTGCCTGTGAGGACCTTATCCGTATACCTCTTTTCCTTTGGCTTATACCTAACATAGGAATTATTGCCAACTTTCCTTGCATAATACTATCTCAAATAAGCCTAAATCATTGCACTCTATTATGACATGTTGAAAGTTTGTAAGAAAGGGTCTGCTGCACACAGGCAAAGACATGCTCCTGTTAAAGCACGCCGGAATTTGGCGATGGCGAATGTGTGTGTGCATGCACGAACACTGCGTACGCACGCGCGCGAACCTATGACAGATACTGGCGCCAAATGGGCTATTTAAACAAATCTTTTGCTCAGTTCCAATGCTGCTTTGTCTTCAGCCTTGGCTAACCTGCTAACCTGAAAACCTGTAATCTGCTTCCAAGTTACTGACCCGGTTTGTCCTGACCATCCTCTGCTCTCCACCTGCATTCATCCCTTGACCTTCGCTCCTGTCTGCTCCTAATGGCTTCTGCACTACTGATCGGCTCCTGAACCAGCTTGTCTTCTACCACGTTCCTGTCTACCCCGAATCTGTCCATCCTGTCTGTGAGGATCCAGCCAGCTTACCCTGCTATCCAGTCTGCTGCTTCCAGTACAAGCTAATAAACAGAAGGGTGCAGCGCAACGAATGCATAACACTATGTGTAGTAATAGTATAAAATTACACATCAACATTGAAAGAGTTGCATCATCACAATGTAGCTCACAGTCAATGCATATAAATTGAACATTCAGAGATGTATATCAATTTATCAATTTGAAAGGAGATAAACCAGTCCCCAAACCAAAAGGTATAGCCAGACAGAAGTTCTTTCCATTGACAGATGACAAAAAGAATAAAGGTAGAAGATTGAGGAGAGGTCCCGCTCCCAGAGTTGGCTCTGAACCCTGTGGTAACTCCACCGTCGTGCTCCACACAGACAAATCGCTTACCGGAACATGTGGACCCTCAAATGAATGAGTGGTCAAAGAAGCCTATGGTATGAGTTTCATAGGGGTTCACAGCATGTGTAGCGATCCTCCAACTCCTCACAATCTCCAATGGTGATCAGTGTCAGTTAAAAGTACTCCCTTTCTATAGATCTTCATCAGTCAGCAACAATCAAACAGATAAACCTGCTGAAGGTGGGAATGTGGTATGAACAGGTAGGTGACATGTGAGACTTTACCATGGGGGGGGGGGGGGTGCCATCATTGACAAGAACAAGCTGCCTGCATACCTGCATACCTACTTGCTTGCCGGACTCACCTGGTGATCCCCGCCAGTAGACACCTGCCTGCTTCCAGCAAATCTTCAGGCACTCGTGCTACCCTGCACTTCCGGCGCCTCCTGCTCTACACTATCAGGGGCGCCAAGTCAGAGGCATAAGAGAGGCCTTCCTCACCATATCAGGCTCCACCTCCAGGTACGTGATAAAGTCCAAATTAAATCTTACAAAAATGTATCTCTTTATACTAATGTACAGCGTGTTGTATAATTTTATTTGGAAATGCTTTAAAATACTTTTTGCTTCCTTCCCTCATACTGTAGTTGTCTGTGTTGGCAGAGCTGTACTACTGTAGAGAAAAGAGGAGGAGATGGAGAGCATGTCTGACAAGTTCTGTGGGCATTTTCTGCTGTCTATTAGACTACGCAGTCATGTTTAGGTGCACTGCATAATTGCTGAAAAAGGATAGAAAAGTTAAGGTAGAATGTACATGGAGGGCATTAGTACAAAGTTTATCTAACTGAATATCTATTTTTGTGTTTTTAAGCAAGTTTTAATTTGAGCTTCCCTCATGTGAGTTATTTGTGCAATTACATAATGTTATTTAATAAACATTATAATCGGTGACCCGTGAGGATGTCAGTTCATGATGAAATGCGTAGGGCCGCGGTCGGGGCATGATGATGTCATCACATATGTTGGATGTGCAAATAGTGACTGCTGCTGATTTTAATTGTAAAGAATTTATGTTTTACAAACTAAATGTTAATATTTTACCAAGTTTTATTAAAGAAACACTTTGCGGATTCACGCTATATGAGTATTTCTATTCATATATAGTTTGCTGATGTGGAGAGCTAGATACTTACCATAGGCAAAAAGACCTCAGACCTCAAATTTACACTTAAAAGCAATACAAAAAAAATTTAATTTTACATTTGCCTTTAAGGCTGTTAGGCGAAAGTGACGTCTGACGTTGCTCCCATTTTTCAAGGGCATAGAGTCAAGTGGCGACCATCTTGCCCTCACTCGAATTCCTGCCCATCACTCGGATTGTTTCCGCAGCTACCAACGGCTCCGGTATGCAGGGGGAAATGACCGGGAAGTGGCGGGGGGCACCTCTCCCACTGCCCATAAAAATGATCCCATGGCGAATCTGCCACCGTTGCCACTTTTATCAGATTCCCGATTACCAGCTGTATAACAAAATACTAAGATGATGCCATAACCTCTGTATTTAACGACAAAGTACCAATGTCTATACACAGTGGGCGGTCCGGAAGTGGTTAAGGGAGAAAGGGGAATGCAATGTCTTTTATTTAGAAATTAGAATATACACCACTGTAACCTAAAGGTTTTAATTTTTAACCCTGATTTTTAGTTAAGAATTCAGGATTTTTTACTAATGCAGTATGTTGCAGTTTTGATCATGCTGGTTTGCTTCTTTTTTTATTCCTGATCAGCAGAAAACAAGTATTTGTTTTAATTAATTTACTATTTTTTCTTTTTTTTTTAAAGGGGTATGTTCTAACCAATATAAAAACAAAGGCTGAAAAAGGGGTGTGATCTATAATAGAATTTAAAGAGGTTGTAAACTCGTACAACTTTTTTTTTTTTTTTGAAACCTGAAAGACAAACACATAATGAGCTAGTATGCATCGCATACTAGCTCATTATGAAATACTTACCTTAGAACGAGCCCCCACCGTGCCGCCCGCTCATCTGTATGATGGGCGACATGTCCAGTCGCCCGTCTTCCGGGATTCCGGCATCCGGCCATCTGATTGGCCGGAGCCGCAGTGACGTCACTCCCGCGCACGGGCGCGGGAGCCGACAGTCACGGCACGGGGCTCTGAAGAAACGGCACCAGCGACCGTTCCTTCAGAGCGCATGCACCAGGGATGTCACTGGTGGCATGTAAGGTAAATATCTCCTAAACGGTGCATGTTTAGGAGATATTTACAGTACCTATAGGTAAGCCTTATTATAGGCTTACCTATAGGTCAAAGTGTCAGAGGAGGGTTTACTTCCTCTTTAAAGTTGATCAACAAAGGGATTAGAACTGCTGAAAAACTGCCTTTTTTCTATTTATTTTTTCAAATGGAAAAATGGATCCTCTGAACAAAAATGATTTTGCAAACCTAGATATTACCTTGGACAAGTAGCAGTGAAATCATGATTATGTTGCACATTTTGGTGCAGAGAACAGAGCTGTTGCTGCAGACCCAGAAGATCCACCCACTACAGGCTCAATGAAAAAAAAAAAAAATTACAGGGGAATGTTGTGATACAAGACCAGTCACCCTGCACACAGAGGGACAGTCACAGTTGTTGGTCTTTATTACAGGAAACTCCAGCACAGAGGCAAAGTGTAAGAATGGTTTCATAATAGATTACTGCACCAATCAGTAAAAATATGCAAAGGGCACAGAAATTTAAGTAAGAATACACATGGATTTTGTATTTAGAATATAATTGTTTAGCCCGGAGTTCAGCTTTAAATCTGGGACTGTCCTTGGAAACCTAGGACATCTGGCATTGCATATATTAAAGACTGCTTCAGCATAAAGCACAAGGGTAAAACTTTGTAAAATAAGCAGGCTTGCTATTGTCATACCTTCATTACCTAAACTTTCATTACACTGCATTCATCAGCATAAATCATCAGCTTTCTAACAACTTCACAATACCTAATTAAGCAACATCTGTCTGATTTAGGCATTTAGCTTTTCTTACTATGTAAAGCTTCCAGATCAGTAATCATATCAGTTAGCTTATAGAAGACAGTGAGAGCATATTTGTACATACACCACCCTAACTTAAAGTGGAGTTCCACCCTATTTTTATACTTACCTCCATCTTCTCGCTCCAGGTCACCTGAAAAAGAAATGGATAATCGCATATTTTTTTTTTTTTTTTACTTACCTCGTAGCGAAGAAAATATACTTACCTTACTTCCTTCTTCCTCCTTCCTCGGCCGCGGCCTTTCGTCACTTCCTGGCTCTGCAATGATTCCTGGGAGCTGGACGTCATAGCTCCCAGGAATCATTGCGCCTGCACCGGCCCCGACGTCAGTTCCGGGTCGCGCGCGTCATCCCCTTCTAAACAGCTTCTGGGCATGCCCGGAAGCTGTGGAGGGATGATGCGCGCGACCCGGAAGTGACGTCGGGGCCGGCGCAGAGCATCGTGGGACCAAAGAAGGCGGAAGAAGACGCCGAAGAGGACGCGCTGGCTTCAAGCTGCCCACATCTGAGATGGCAGCGCTGGACAAGACGTTTGCAAGGTAAGTATTTGTCCTAACAGGTAAGTGCAACCCGGGACAGATCAGAGGCTAGCCATTGTGGAATGCACTAGCCCTGACTGTCCCGGGGGTATTAAAAAAAAAAAAAAAAAATCCAGGGTGGAACTCCGCTTTAAAGGTTTAAATTTTCACCCAGATTTTAACAACCTTTTTCCAATGATTTTCAAAATGAATTTATTGAAATATATAAGACATTCAATATGAAAACGATAGTATAAAGCTAGTATACACTAGTAGAATTTCAAATGAAAATTCTCATGAAAATTCTTAGGAAAATCTGTACGAATATTCTCAGAACATTCAGTTGTCATTCAAAAGTAGCTAAAAATTGTGTTTCCTTTAACATTTGATTTTGGATTGAATGGACTTTACCAAATAAAAATGACATACACTGTTAGAAATTTGTACATTAGAGAAAGTATTTCCATCATGCTTCTTTAAGTTTTCTCATCACTGTGATCAAAAAACAAATTGACCCCACTAATGATTAAAAATAAAAACAAGTGAACGTTCTTACAACATTCCTACAAAGAAAAATATTGAACAATATTCTAATAGTATATACCCAGAATTCAATGTTTCAGCAGGGGGGTTTCTGAGTTCACCTCATTTGTGTAGATTGCAAAGTCCTTCTTTAACACAGACCTTCATCCTCTTTAACAACTTATTTTTTTTTTTTTGGGACCAGGCCCGACACTTCCTGCTATTTTGCCTAGGTGAGTATGACCTCAACCAACTGTCCACTGTGTCCTGGGATACCATGTCACACATCCTGGGAGGCTTTGGGGCAGTCAGCACCACAGTGCACCACTGAGTGTCATCAGGGAGGCAACTGCAAGAATTAAGAAGAGATAGCTGGGCCCCTGACAACATAAGAAATTAAAAATTCGGCATGGAACCCAGCTTGCATCAGCAGAGAGGTGGAATATACCAGACAACATAGCATTCACTAGACATGTAGAAATATTTTTTGAGGACAACCCAGTGGACAAGGAAGGAGGGGGGAAGAAAAAAGATTGTAGGTGGTGAATGTGAGAGGAATTAGTGAAGTTCTTCTTGAACCTTTTTTATCTTTTTATACCCAGGCACACCAACCATAGTGTATGCCTACCTAAAACTTTGCTACCACACTGATATCTGAAGATCACCACACAATCCCTAGCTAAAATCATCAGGATCTCTCCTGAAGTTGAACTGGCATAAACACATCAAGGTCTCCATTTCTTTCAGTGTGAAGCTTGTTCTTCAGCTTCTCAAAACACAGATGGGTTTTCCATTGGAATTAATTGACACAATTGAGTTATTTTCAAAGATTTTAACTAAAGGCTGTGTGGCTCCAATTGGCTGGCTGCATTAGAAGTGAGTATATGATGTGTTTAACATACAGGCGGAAGGGAATAGAAAAAGTGTTCTAAAAGTATTCATAAGCTAGCCATAGATGGTTAGTTTATCTACACAAGCAAGATAGATAGAGAAAAATCCCTAGCGGGACTTCGACCAACTTCGAAGGAGGTTGGTCAAACAATTGACTTCTATCAACCAGGGACTGCCATACACTGATCAAAATTCGACTGGTCCCTGCTGAAGAAGTTTAATTTCGATCAGTGTTTGGTGAGCCTTATTTTTTTATCTCTAGAACAGATCAGTAAACTACTTCTGAATCCTTGCACATAGGCACAACCCCTCTCTTTTTTAGAGCCGGTTCACACTAGCACAACTTGTCAGGCGACTTGTCAGCCTGACAAGTCACGCTCCCTCGCAGTCCATTGACCGCTACAGGACCCGTTCTAATAGGAGTGACACAAGTCGCTCCGACTTAGAAAAAGGGTCCTGTACTATTTTGGGGCGACCTCGGAGCGACTTGCATAGACTTCCATTATGTGAAGTCCCTGCAAGTCGCTCCGAAGTCGTGGTGCAATGTAATGCACAAGTCGCCCCCGAAGTAGTAAGGAGTCGTGTGAACCGGCTCTTATTCTAACCAGGAGTAGGGCCCTCCTAACCCTCCTGTTTTGAATTGAATTGTTGCTATATTGTCTTCCCCTTATATTGTAAAGCTCTGTGCAAACTGATGGGGCTATATAAATCCTGTATAATAATAATAATAATAATGTATTAAAACACCCATTTTTGGCCATTAGCCCTTTTTTTGCTGAACTTAGAGGAACAATGGTTGCAAAGACCACTTACTTTTTTTCATATTTTTTGCCACAGGTTACACTGCCCTGTTTTGTTGGAGTTTGACATTAAACTCCACATTGCATTACTTGAACTATGAAATGTACACGCATGAACTGACAGTTAAGAAACAATACATGCAGCAAACTAGAAAGGAAGGTAAATGTGATCATGTAGTTTATTATAAAACATTGGGGGAAAGCATGTCTGTAGTTTATAAAGAAAAGTTAGACTCCTAGAGTAAATGTGGATTTTTAGGAAAAATATATAATCCTTCCTTAGGGACCACCAAAATCTGGGCTCTCATTTTTCAAAAAACTGCCTTGTAATATGTAATTAGTTCTTCTGTGGACCACCTCTACTTCTCCCACCTTGCTATTATCCAATAGATATTTTTAACTGCACATCCTACAGTTTGCTTAGGGACCACCAAAACTGAAGTTGGTGCTTTGGCACACCACCTCTACTTTCCCCACATTACTATTAGCCAGCAAAGGAGCCCATGGAAATAAAAAAGCCAAAGATTTGGTCTGCCCCTTCCTACAACCCATATCTCCCTTTTGGTCAGTAAAGATGTCCATTAAATTAAAAAATCAACACAAACTCATTTCAACTGGGAGTTCAGAGTATGGTATATTTCCTCCCTCCTCACATGCCTCACTTTTGGTATATGAGACATGGGAGTTTGGTAAAGTTAAGTGTAGGGACCCTGCCATATGCTGGGGTATCCTTAAATGCAGTGGCTGCTAGGCTGTAGTCAGCCCGAGCTTGGATTTTTAAGCTTTTCATTGTGCTTGTTCATTACCAGTGATGCATGTCGGAGAATTATATAACTATTCAGGGTGACCTTCCAGACGGGTCCTTGCCTCTTGGGCTGTTACCAGGAGGGGAGGCTCTGTGAAAAGGAAGTCTGTGTCTCTAGGCCTGCTGCCTTTTACTGGAAAACAGGCCTGAGTCCAGGGCCTGGATGAGTCTAAATTGACTCAAGTTGGAGAAACCTGGGAAGAAACGTAATTGCCGAGCATGTCCTGGAGAGCTAGGTAATAGCTGCTGTGAGTGGACCTTTAAGGAAGTCACATCTGCTCATCTTAAAGGAGCTGTGCTGCCTGATGGCGTTTTACATTCTAAAGAATACAGATGGCCAGTCGCAGTTTAAAGGCCTATATCTCTTTACTGACTATGATTAGAAATTTCGAGTTGCATGTTTGTTGCTTGCAGGTATTCTGATGCCCTAACTCTCGCTCTCTTTTTGGAGTTTGTTGTACCTAATGAACTCTCTTAAGTGTTCAAAAATGACTGGTGCCCAATTTACCTCACCCCAAAGAGTCAAAGATTCTGTCCTGAGGTTTACGATGCTGGCCCACTGAGCCACTTGGGGTAAGGGGATGCTACATAAGTAAAGAATCAACCAACCAACCAACCAACCAATTTAAACATGGCGAACACAACAAACCAATTAGCCTTCTAATTAAAGCTAGTATTTAATGAGCAACCCAAAGTTTCAGGCTCCCAGGGCACTCACTCAGGTCAGATATGTGTAATTTCAAGCATTTAATTACCTTACCAGTTTAAACATTTTACATCAGAGGCAGGTTCACTTTAGGTGTCTTAATAGTTTGCCAGTAGTCAGTCAATGAATCATTGACAGGTATTGGGCTGTTGTCAGTCAGCGTCATGTAAACACGTGTTTCAGCGATGTTTGCTTGGGGTTTCCATCTGAAGTGTGATGTTACATGTGCCTTAAGTTTTAAATGATTTTATTGAACAACTAAAAGCAAATACAGGAGTAGAATGTAAAGGATAACTGTTAACCACATAAAATAAATCAATAAATAAAAACAGCGAACTTAATAAGCAGGCTGTTTAATTTTGTTTTGAGAAACAGTGATTAAACCACATGTACAAATGCAGACATGATGTCATGAGGCCTGTACGTGGTGTTTTTATACAAGAGTTATCTTGCTCTATGAAACTAATTATAAAGGAACTCCATAGCTTGTTTTATTAGATCAGTAAAACACTTCTTGGGTGGCTGAACAACACAGGGCCCTTTGGCATGTATTTATTAACTATAAAATAAGCCTGTTGTGTCCTATTGAAAAAAATAAGAAAAAGTTAGAGAGTTTCCCATCAGTGGAGCCCTATTAAAAATATACAAATATAAAAGCTGAGTCCACAGTACAAACCCCCAGGGCCAAATTAGACATGTCTAATCCTTTTACCTCTGACCTTGGCAACCACGGCACATTTCAAGAGCTGGATTCAGAGTGCAGCACAACAATGATTGTCTGTTATCGCCCAGTCTAAAACTACTGGGCAGATATTAATGGATAAAATGTCTATTAAACACAAAATGTATATCTTGATGAACTGACGTTAATGACAAGCTGTTAAAATAAACTCAGGATTTAAGCTATATAGGACAATATACATAAAAAGTTGAGTGATGATGGAAATTTTAGGGGGAAGAACATGGACATATATACTTTAAGGGACATTCCACATACTTTATTTCAGTTTTAGGTATATACTAGTAAATTGAATGACATACTGGCTTCTAGAATTTCTTAGTGGCCCCCGAAATGTGATTGCTGCCTCTGGACCCAGCTCCACCCATTAATGACATACACTAGAAAAGGATCTCTCTCCCTTTCTCTCTATATTTTTTATTTATTTTTTTTTTATCTTATTTTACAGCAGCAGGAAGCATGGATAAACTGCTGGTGCTCCCTAGTGATACATTTTAAAAACCAGTGGGTATTTAAAGTAAATCTGTAGCAGGGATATAGTCATTTAAAACTCAACTCCAGGCAAGATGCAATGCATACAGCAGTGTGTGCATGAATACATTCTTTAATGCATTTTAAATGCAAGTAGTACCTGCTTTAAACTTAGTATACATCTCTAGGCAGTTCCGGTACCGCAGAGCTCAGACTAGGGAAGGGAAAAGCAGTGCAAGTAGCCAATCAGTTGTGCTGCAGTGGTCATGTGACCAAGGAACCTGCTGACAGTAGGTAAGATGAGTGATAGAGTAATGAACTTATCCGTCTGCTGGTTCTCCTTTAATTGTTTAATTGTTCAGACACTGGCTGGAATGGAGACAAGAGGTCACTAGCCCCACTAGACAGTGCTGTGTGGCAGACAATATCAGTACTAGATGGACAGAGATGCAGATCCTTTCGCAATTTTATCAAGCTCCCATATAAGTATTTTATGTGAATATTTGGCTGCCTCCCTTGAGCTCAGCTTAAAGTATTTAAATATTCTTAATAAGTAGTACAAGAGCTTTAAAACAAGCACTTGCTGACTTCTGTAGATGCAGGCACTTTAGAGCCATTCAACAAATGTATCGATGTGTTGCGCTACCGAATGCAGGGAAATAATATATTTTACTGTCTGTGTGTGCTGACCAACCCAAATTACAAGTAAATACATAATAAGAATAAAAATGCCAAAAATTATTAAACACAAAAAACAGTCCAGTCTTATGTAGTGAGAAAAGTCCCCATACACTTTCAATGCGGTCTTTTCGATATTTTTGCTTCTACAATGTGACCTTCCTACTGGTAATTGAACCCAAATTCCTGGTGCTCTAAGACCTTTTAAACCAAAGTACACCACCTCAAATGTGAATCAGGATGGACCTTTAGATAATAACCAATATATCATAATAGGTAAGCAAGCACTTCCTCCACTGTCTGCGGATGATAGTAATGGCCTCTAAATGGTCCAGGGCCCTCCTTTTGTCCTCTGCTCACACAGGGTAACTGTTTCTTTAAAACTCTGCTGCATCGCAGTTTTTACTCTGTGGGGTGAACTTAATGCCACATAAAAGCCACCATAGTGTTATAGTTAGTGATCACCATAAGATGTATTAAAAAATGCACTCACATGTTAAAAAAGTATAACTCACATTGTGTAAAACACTCTATCAGGATAATACAATGTAAGTCCTGTCACACTTCTGGTCCTTGGCCTTGACGTTACCTAGCTCCTCCCTAGTGGTTTTCTTTTCTTTAGGCAGGCTTAATAATAATGGGGGAAGAGGGGGGTGGTAGTAAGTTAATGTTTGAAGAATTTTGGCCTCAACTGTACCGTGTAAGAAAATACCTTCCACTTGGGTCAGGATTGACCATAGGTTCACACCAATGCATTTTTTAGTGCATTTTTCTGTTTGCAGAAACTCCCTACAGTCCATTTAACATGGTTTCCTATGGGACACATTCACATCTATGCGTTTTTCAGCTTATTCTTTTCTGCAAAGTGTCAAGGACTTTTTTCCTGTAGCAGATTGAATTTTGCATGTAATAGACCTCAATGGACCCGCACTAAAAATGCTAATGTTTTTACATGCGTTTTGCATTTTTTTTTTCTTTATAACAAACTGTGTATAGCTGGTTGTTAAGGAGCAGGCTGAGAAGCCTGCCACCATGTCCTTAACAACCGATGAGTCATCAGCTGTCAGCTGAATGTAAAATCAAGAATTGCAGGCAATAAAAAAAAATTTGTAAAAAACGGTATGGGTTTTCCAGGCTTAAGAACGGTTATCAGCAATCCTAAATGATAAAATGAAGGTATCTGAAAGGGTCTGGGATCCGTGGATCAGATACTTAACCAATGATCCCCAGACTGGACCTGACTAGTATGCCTTCTGGTGGCGGGTGTCAGAGCACGGAGTCTTTTTCTCTCCCTTTTTCCCTCCTCTCTTTCTTTCTTATATTTATTTTTTCTTTCCTTTATGTGGTGATTAACATATTTGGGTTATGCAATTTTTACAGTCATGGAAGATAGTACGCCCTTTCCCTATGGTGGAAGGGAACGGCACTTTGAAATAGAGGGTGTACCCTGAACATCAAATCAAATGGTTTTCACAAAAAGAATATGCTATGCTGAGATTATTAGGGTTTTTACAATCTCTTGACAGGCTATAAATGGTTGAGGATACATCACAGGCTCGCAGTTATGGGGTTTAGACGTGATGAGGATAGGCATTCTAGAGGGGGAAACCCTTAGCTAGTGTGGAGCCTGGGTTTATTATACCTTCTGTTCTTCCATTGATAGATAATAAATTCATAATGCAAACTTATCTGCTGTTGTTCTAAATTCAATTCATATTGTGGAAAATGTGTATTGTTTTAAAATCTTTATAATTTCTTTTTTCTTTGTCAAAAATTTTCAATAAACATATTGAAACCAAAAAATGGTGTGGGCCCCCCCCCAATCCATACCAGGTCCTTTGGGTCTGGTATTGATTTTAAAGGGAACCCCACAGCAAACTTTATTAAAATATGGCGTGGGGTCCTCCCCAAAATCCATACCAGACCCTTATCTGACCATGCAGCCCAGCAGGTCAGGAAAGGGAGGAGAGGAGCGAGCCCCCCCCCCCAAACCATACCAGGCCACATGCCCTCAACATCGGGGGGGGGTGCGTTGGGTCAGGGGTAGCTCAGTATGCAGTTTTTGACTATTCCTTTATTTTAAAAAAAATATAAAACAATGTCCCCCCCCCCCCATGTAAATCTATCATCACTTATGACACCCGCAAAAAAATTAATGAATGCCGCATGCAAAAACACATCAAAAATGCAGGTTTAAATATGTAAAACGCACTGCAAAATGAGTTGGAAAAACGCATCAACCGCATCAGCATAGATGTGAAGCTAGAGAAAGATTAAATAATGTAAAACATGTAAATGGAAAAAGAGTAGCGCACGAGATCACTTTTATATGACTCAAGATGATGTAAGCAAGCTATCAAAGATACTGCTAGACAAACATTTCAGAAAAAAAAATATTTCAGAAAAAATAGTATTCAGGAAAGAAATAATGTCCCTTCAGTCCATGAAATCCAAGGGTAAGTGAGATGAATTACTGGATCACCGTCCACCACCAGGTGTCACACCAAGAAACAGTAGGATTGGTAACTCACCAGAACTCAATGCTCAGGTGTTCTCACACAAGAGCAAACTGCGCAGAAATGTTAGACGGATATGGAACCAGAGCCTGTTCAACACTGCTTCAAAACAAATCCTTGCACACACTCCCTCGATATACCGATATCATGAAGAGAATGAATGGCCCCACATAGTGAAATACCGTAACCACAATTGCTTTATTTAAAAGTAAAATGTTGCACTCACATGTACAAGCTCATCAATAGGCATATAATGTTTGGTAGAAGGAAACCTAGCTCGTCCAGTCCCCGGGCTCACTTCACGCCAGCCCTGTACCTTCCGGGTAGGTCCCCCACCGTCACGTGATGTCGGATGTGTTGTCTGGTCACGCCCCGACCGGTTTCGTCATGTCCGACTTCAACTGGAGGCGTGACCAGAACAACAACATCCGGCATCTAAGTAGCCCTGCTGGAACGCTCTACGTCCAATCGGCAACGAGGCGAAAGCCAGAAGTTAACCAGCTCACCACGCCGCGGAACTTCCGACATCAACATAAACAAAAACAAACTAAAAAGTCGTCCCTTGCAGGAATCCAGTTTAATTTGGCACTATAACTAATGCAAAAAATTAAACAATAATAATATTGATTTTAACCAAATAATATGGGCCAAAAATAAAGAGAGATAAAAAGGAATGGCTATAATGCAATGCCGCTCCTTGCCGATATGAACCTGTAGAGCATCGCCAGTAACAATCTGCATATACACTGGGAAATCTGCACATATCGTAAAAAATGCAATACACTAATGGTGTTAGAATGCATAATAAAATACATATAAAATGCATATCTAAACAAGCTAAAATGTCAAAAAATAATAAAAATCATTATTAAAAAGTTGCAATTGATAAAAATGCAATAATTCATAAAGCCTCATAGCAGAAAGCAAATAATCAAGCCTCATCGGATAGATTGCAATGATAGCGAGGAAGGGAAAGTTAAGAATCGCTGATATAGCAATTTAAATGGACTATATCAGCGATTTCATTATAGCCATTCCTTTTTATCTCTCTTTATTTTTGGCCCATATTATTTGGTTAAAATCAATATTATTATTGTTTAATTTTTTGCATTAGTTATAGTGCCAAATTAAACTGGATTCCTGCAAGGGACGACTTTTTAGTTTGTTTTTGTTTATGTTGATGTCGGAAGTTCCGCGGCGTGGTGAGCTGGTTAACTTCCGGCTTTCGCCTCGTTGCCGATTGGACATAGAGCGTTCCAGCAGGGCTACTTAGATGCCGGATGTTGTTGTTCTGGTCACGCCTCCAGTTGAAGTCGGACATGACGAAACCGGTCGGGGCGTGACCAGACAACACATCCGACATCACGTGACGGTGGGGGACCTACCCGGAAGGTACAGGGCTGGCGTGGAGTGAGCCCGGGGACTGGACAAGCTAGGTTTCTTTCTACCAAACATTATATGCCTATTGATGAGCTTGTACATGTGAGTGCAACATTTTACTTTTAAATAAAGCAATTGTGGTTACAGTATTTCACTATGTGGGGCCATTCTTTCTCTTCATGATATCGGTATATCGAGGGAGTGTGTGCAAGGATTTGTTTTGAAGCAGTGTTGAACAGGCTCTGGTTCCATATCTGTCTAACATTTCTGCGCAGTTTGCTCTTGTGTGAGAACACCTGAGCATTGAGTTCTGGTGAGTTACCAATCCTACTGTTTCTTGGTGTGACACCTGGTGGTGGACGGTGATCCAGTAATTCATCTCACTTACCCTTGGATTTCATGGACTGAAGGGACATTATTTCTTTCCTGAATACTATTTTTTCTGAAATATTTTTTTCTGAAATGTTTGTCTAGCAGTATCTTTGATAGCTTGCTTACATCATCTTGAGTCATATAAAAGTGATCTCGTGCGCTACTCTTTTTCCATTTACTTATTTGCAAATATTTTCCATTATTTGTTCAAGTAGCAGCAGTATTTGTTCATTATAACAGTCAAGATATTGACTCCTCCTCAAGCGCAAAGATATATTCTTCTTGACATTGGGTGTCTAAGTTTATATATATTTTATAATGTAAAACATGTGTTTAGAGATGTATAGAACTGTTCGCCGGCGAACAGTTCCCGGCGAACTTAGCATGTTCGCGTTCGCCGCTGCCGGCGAACATATGCGATGTTCGGTCCGCCCCCCATAAGACATCATTGAGGCAAACTTTGACCCTGAACTTTACAGTCAGCAGACACATTTCCAGCCAATCAGCATACCTCCCTCCCACACCCTCCCACCTCCTATAAATAAGCAAGGGCAGCATCCATCTTAGATCATTCTGAAGCAGTGTGTGTAGTGAGAGTAGGGAGAGAGCTGCTGCTGCTGCTGCTGCTGCTGCTGCTGCTGCTGCTGCTGCTGTTAAGCTAGGGACAGTTAGTCAGTGTTCCTGGTCTTGCAGTGTTCTTGGTCCACTACTGCTGTAATATCAGCACCCCAAAAAGCCCTTCTAAGGGCTGGTATTTGTGTTTTTTTTTTTTTTATATATATATATATATATATATATATATATATATATACCTAGCGTCCCCAAAAGCCCTTTTAAGGGCTGGTAATTGAGTTGTTTCTTCTTATATATATATATATATATATCTATATCTATCTAGTGTCCCCAAAAGCCCTTTTAAGGGCTGGTAATTGAGGATTTTTTTTATTTATATATATACATATATATATATATATATATATAGTGTCCCCAAAAGCCCTTTTAAGGGCTGGTAAGGTAATAGAGTTTTTTCTTTATATATATATCTATATATATCTATTGTACACTGCAGTTGCCTGCCCGCTGTGTGTGAGAGGCCACAGACCTACCACAGACTGTACTGTGTGCACACCACACTCATTTCGGGTGGCACAGGCACAGTACCTTGCATTTTAAAAAATATTTTTTTTTTCCTCTGTCATAATTGCAGTGAGTGCTGTGTCAGGTCCACAGAGTGCACTGTACCCACTGCAGTGCACTGCCCACCACTGATATATATACGGTGGCACAGCATCTTGTTGCAATAAATTGGAAAAAAAAAAATATTTTTTATTATTGCAGTTGCCTGGGCTGCCAGTTACTGTCAGGTCCACATAGTGTACTGTGCCCACTGCAGTGCCACTGTGTGCCCACCCACCACTGATATATAAGGTGGCACAGCAGCTTGCAAAGTAAAAAAAAATATATATATTTTTTAATTGCAGTTGCCTGGGTGCCAGTGACTGCTGTCAGGTCCACAGAGAGTGTACTGTGCCACTGCCCACCCACCACTGATATATAAGGTGGCACAGCAGCTTGCAAAGTAAAATAAAATATATTTTTTTTAAAATTGCAGTTGCCTGGGTGCCAGTGACTGCTGTCAGGTCCACAGAGAATGTACTGTGCCACTGCCCACCCACCACTGATATATAAGGAGGCACAGCAGCTTGCAAAGTAAAATAAAATATATATTTTTTAAAATTGCAGTTGCCTGGGTGCCAGTGACTGCTGTCAGGTCCACAGAGAGTGTACTGTGCCACTGCCCACCCACCACTGATATATAAGGTGGCACAGCAGCTTGCAAAGTAAAAAAAATATATATTTTTTTAAATTGCAGTTGCCTGGGTGCCAGTGACTGCTGTCAGGTCCACAGAGAGTGTACTGTGCCACTGCCCACCCACCACTGATATATAAAGTGGCACAGCAGCTTGCAAAGTAAAAAAAAAATATATATATTTTTTAAATTGCAGTTGCCTGGGTGCCAGTGACTGCTGTCAGGTCCACAGAGAGTGTACTGTGCCACTGCCCACCCACCACTGATATATATGCCTGCAAGAGAAAAAGCCAGCCGCAGAGAAGCCGTATTCCTGAAAATATAAGAAAAATGCTGTTTTTTAGGGGTTCTGGACATGCTACAGAGCTGAAACTTGACAGGTACACTTTTTAGACCCCCCAGACACTAAATACAAAAAATGACATGCCTGCCTAAAAAAATGCCCGCTAAATGCCTGCAAGAAAAAAAGCCAGCCGCAGAGAAGCCGTATTCCTGAAAATATAAGAAAAATGCTGTTTTTTAGGGGTTCTGGACATGCTACAGAGCTGAAACTTGACAGGTACACTTTTTAGACCCCCCAGACACTGAATACAAAAAATGACATGCCTGCCTAAAAAAATGCCCGCTAAATGCCTGCAAGAAAAAAAGCCAGCCGCAGAGAAGCCGTATTCCTGAAAATATAAGAAAAATGCTGTTTTTTAGGGGTTCTGGACATGCTACAGAGCTGAAACTTGACAGGTACACTTTTTAGACCCCCCAGACACTAAATACAAAAAATGACATGCCTGCCTAAAAAAATGCCCGCTAAATGCCTGCAAGAAAAAAAGCCAGCCGCAGAGAAGCCGTATTCCTGAAAATATAAGAAAAATGCTGTTTTTTAGGGGTTCTGGACATGCTACAGAGCTGAAACTTGACAGGTACACTTTTTAGACCCCCCAGACACTAAATACAAAAAATGACATGCCTGCCTAAAAAAATGCCCGCTAAATGCCTGCAAGAGAAAAAGCCAGCCGCAGAGAAGCCGTATTCCTGAAAATATAAGAAAAATGCTGTTTTTTAGGGGTTCTGGACATGCTACAGAGCTGAAACTTGACAGGTACACTTTTTAGACCCCCCAGACACTAAATACAAAAAATGACATGCCTGCCTAAAAAAATGCCCAATAAATGCCTGCAAGAGAAAAAGCCAGCCGCAGAGAAGCCGTATTACTGAAAATATAATAAAAATGCTGTTTTTTAGGGGTTCTGGACATGCTACAGAGCTGAAACTTGACAGGTACACTTTTTAGACCCCCCAGACACTAAATACAAAAAATGACATGCCTGCCTAAAAAAATGCCCGCTAAATGCCTGCAAGAGAAAAAGCCAGCCGCAGAGAAGCCATATTCCTGAAAATATAAGAAAAATGCTGTTTTTTAGGGGTTCTGGACATGCTACAGAGCTGAAACTGGACAGGTACACTTTTTAGACCCCCCAGACACTAAATACAAAAAATGACATGCCTGCCTAAAAAAATGCCCGATAAATGCCTGCAAGAGAAAAAGCCAGCCGCAGAGAAGCCATATTCCTGAAAATATAAGACAAATGCTGTTTTTTAGGGGTTCTGGACATGCTACAGAGCTGAAACTTCACAGGTACACTTTTTAGACCCCCCAGATGCTAAATCCAAAGAAATTTTTTATTTTTATTTTTTTTTAATTTTTCCAATAATTGGCTCTCTATCAAAAAATTATAATTTTTAAGAACTTTTTTTTGCGTGATCCCTCTCCGGCATGCCACAGTCCAGGTGTTAGTCCCCTTGAAACAACTTTTCCATCACTATTGTGGCCAGAAAGAGTCCCTGTGTGTTTTAAAATTCGCCTGCCTATTGAAGTCTATGGCGGTTCGCCCGGTTCGCCGGTTCGCGAACATTTGCCGATGTTCGCGTTCGCCGTTCGCGAACGGCGAATTTTAGGTTCGCGACATCACTACATGTGTTTAGTTAAAAAATTAGGTTTCCAAGGTGATCGTTTACAATCACTTTAAGCATGCGTTTCTCTGTGTATCTACAAGTTTGCATCCACCTGTAAGATGAGGAACATTTAAGGGGATGGGAGGTTGGGTGCATACTTCGTTCTATTTAAAAGACTGATAGAATGTATTATTTTCACCTAAAGAGGTTCTACAGCAGAACTACATGTATTTTTTGAATATGCCAACAATAATGATTACAACCTGCAGTTTACAACATGTAAACATGTAAAAGCAGAACTACACTGCATTTGAGCACCACAAACCAAAAACACAATTTAATTAATTTGTAATAGTCAAAGCAAACTCACCCATCCATCCATGTCTCCATGCTTTATTTTGTTGAGAAAAACACCCATAGCATTTCTTGAGTAAGGGCAGATGATTCATGATGCATTTACTTCCTTGAATCAATCTGCCCTTAGCTCAGGCATGTAGGCAGGAGGGTGTACTTAGCTAAAAAAAAAAAAAAACCCTTCTCTCCTCCTGAAGACTTCTGGAATGTATGACAGCTAGTGATGTCGTGAACCTAAAATTTGCCGTTCGCAAACTGCGAACATCGGCAAATGTTCGTGAACCGGCGAACCGGGCGAACCGCCATAGACTTCAATAGGCAGGCAAATTTTAAAACCCACAGGCACTCTTTCTGGCCACAATAGTGATGGAAAAGTTGTTTCAAGGGGACTAACACCTGGACTGTGGCATGCCAGAGGGGGATCCATGGCAAAACTCCCATGGAAAATTACGTAGTTGACGCAGAGTTGGGTTTTATTCCATAAAGGGCATAAATCACCTAACATTCCTAAATTGTTTGGAATAACGTGCTTTAAAACATCCAGTGTGTGTATACGATCAGGTATGATGTTGTATCGATCAGGTAGTGTAAGGGTTACGCCCGCTTCACAGAGACAGACCAAACTCCCCATTTAACGCACCGCAAACAACCGCAAACAGAGCAGAACCGACCAAAATGGGACAGGAACTGGGCTTTAAGGGTTAGGTTTAGTGTTAGGGGCTAGGGTTAGGGTTACGGTGAGATACTTAGGGTTAGAGTTAGTAACCCTACCCCTATGCCTCTAACCCTAACCGTCTAACCCTAAGCACTAAAAATAACCCTAACCCTAGCCCTAATCCTAACCCTAGCCCTAACCCTAATTCTAATTTTTTTTCTGGTTCTGGACATGCTACAGAGCTGAAACTTCACAGGTACACTTTTTAGACTCCCAGACACTGAATCACACAAAAAAAGTTCTTAAAAATTGTCATTTTTTGATAGAGAGCCAATTATTGGAAACATTTAAAAAAAAATAAAAATAAAAAAAATAAAAAATGTCTTTGGATTTAGCGTCTGGGGGGTCTAAAAAGTGTACCTGTAAAGTTTCAGCTCTGTAGCATGTCCGGAACCAGAAACAAATTATGAATTAGGGTTAGGGCTAGGGTTAGGGTTAGGGTTAGGGTTAGGGCTAGGGTTAGGGTTAGGATTAGGGTTAGGGCTAGGGTTAGGGTTAGGGTTATTTTATGGCTAGGCTTAGAGGGTTAGGGTTAGAGGGTTAGGGTTAGGTTTAGTGTTAGGTCGATAGCCATGCTACAGAGCTGAAACTTCACAGGTACACTTTTTAGACCCCCCAGACAATAAATCACACAAAAAAAGGTCTTAAAAATTGTCCTTTTTGATAGAGAGACAATTATTGGAAAAATTAAAAAAAAAAAATAAAATAAAAAATTTCTTTGGATTTAGCGTCTGGGAGGTCTAAAAAGTGTACCTGTGAAGTTTCAGCTCTGTAACATGTCCGGAACCAGAAACAAATTACGAATTAGGGTTAGGGCTAGGGTTAGGGTTAGGGCTAGGGCTAGGGTTAGGGTTAGGATTAGGGTTAGGGCTAGGGTTAGGTTTAGGGTTAGGGTTATTTTTATGGCTAGGCTTAGAGGGTTAAGGTTAGAGGGTTAGGGTTATGGTTAGAGGGTTAGGGTTAGGTTTAGTGTTAGATCGATAGGGTTAGGGTTACGGTGAGATACTTAGGGTTAGAGTTAGTAACCCTATCCCTCTAACCCTAACCCTCTAACCCTAAGCACTAAAAATTACCCTAACCTTAGCCCTGACCCTAACCCTAGCCCTAACCCTAATTCTATTTTTTTTCTGGTTATGGACATTCTACAGAGCTGAAATTTCACAGGTACACTTTTTAGACCCCCCAGACAATAAATCCAAAGACATTTTTTTTTTTTAATTTTTTCAATAATTGGCTCTCTATCAAAAATGACAATTTTTAAGAACTTTTTTTTTTGTGTGTGATTTAGTGTCTGGGGGGGGGGGTCTAAAAAGTGTACCTGGGAAGTTTCAGCTCTGTAGCATGTCCAGAACCAGAAAAAAAGATCATTTTTCAGTAGAGCAGGGATGGTGGGAACCCTCCTTTTTCTAACTATATGATCTTTTTTTTTCGGTTCTGGGCATACTACAGAGCTGAAACTTCACAGGTACACTTTTTAGACCCCCCCAGACACTAAATCCAAAGAAAGTTTTTTTTTTTAAGTTTTTTTTTTTTTTTTTCAATAATTGGCTCTCTATCAAAAATGACAATTTTTAAGAACTTTTTTTTTTGTGTGTGATTTAGTGTCTGGGGGGTCTAAAAAGTGTACCTGTGAATTTTCAGCTCTGTAGCATGTCCAGAACCAGAAAAAAAAGATCATTTTTCAGTAGAGCAGGGATGGTGGGAACCCCTTTTACACCTATATGATCTTTTTTTTCTGGTTCTGGACATGCTACAGAGCTGAAACTTCACAGGTACGCTTTTAGACCCCCCCAGACACTAATCCAAAAAAAGTCATGCCTGCCACCGTATATATCAGTGGTGGGTGGGCAGTGGCACTGCAGTGGGCACAGTACACTCTGTGGACCTGACAGTCACTGGCAGCCCAGGCAACTGCAATAATAAAAAATATATATTTTTTTTCAATTTGCAACAAGAGTCTGTGCCACCGTATATACTGTATATCAGTGGTGGGCAGTGCACTGCAGTGGGTACAGTACACACTGTGGACCTGACACAGCACTCACTGCAATTATGACAAAGGAAAAAAAATATATATATTTTAAAATGCAAGGTACTGTGCCTGTGCCACCCGAAATGAGTGTGGTGTGCACACAGTACAGTCTGTGGTGGGTCTGTGGCCTCTCACACACAGCGGGCAGGTAACTGCAGTGCACAATAGATATATATAATATATATATATATAAAATACTCAAATACCAGCCCTCAAAAGGGCTTTTGGGGACAATAGATTATATATATATATCCAAAAAAAACCTCAAATACCAGCCCTAGGAAGGGCTTTTTGGGGTGCTGTCCTTACAGCAGGAGTGTACCAAGAACACTGGCTAACAACAAGACCAGGAACACTGACTAACTGTCCCTAGCTATAACAGCAGCAGCAGCAGCACTTTCCCTGCTCTCAGTAACACACTGCTTCAGAAATGATCTAAGATGGATGCTGCCCTTGCTTATTTATAGGAGGTGGGAGGGTGTGGGAGGGAGGTATGCTGATTGGTCTGGAATGTGTCTGCTGACTGTGAGTTTCAGGGTCAAAGTTTGCCTCAATGATGATGTATAGGAGGCGGACCGAACATCGCATATGTTTGCCCGCAGCGGCGAACGCGAACATGCTAAGTTCGCCGGGAACTGTCCGCCGGCGAACAGTTCGGTACATCACTAATGACAGCATTTACATAGGCCTGGAAACCAGAAGGTAACTAAAGAAATCTAGAAAAAAAAATTAAATCGAGTAAATATAATATACCTTCCTATCTATTTACTAATGGTAGTAGCATAAAGGTTAAAAATAGTTGATTGAGAGAGTAGGGTTTTTTACTTTAACTTCTGCGATTTTGGCATTTTCATCGAGGACAATCAAATTTTGACCACAACCCTTAAGAAATAAGTGGGATGCAACAGTTACATTCTTAATATCAGTAGTCATCTTCTTAAATGGTTGATGAACATACCAAAAGTACATGCCATGTGATAAGGGCAGAAACCATAGCAAGACTATAAAAATACAAAAAATAGGTAAATTAAGTATTCCTCCAATTTTCTCCTTGAAAAAGGATATGAAAGGGAGACATTTTCGACGGAAGCAAAACAGGTAGAATGCTTACCTAAGGAGAATCTGCTACAATAAAAGGATGTCCCAGTTGATCTGTCCAATGAGGATTGACCATTGTGCTCAAATTCAATGCACAAGCATATATTGTAAGAAGAAGAATTTCTGGACATTGAAGGAGGAAAAGATTCTGATTGCTAAACTCCCATTAAGACTCAGGTTTATGTTTAACAAAGCTAAAATCCTGAGAATAGAAATTGATTCTGCCATCCAAGTGAATAAGAACAAGAAGATTTTTTTGTTCTAATGCCCAATGTAACAAAACACCTTAGGGCTTTCAATAGCTAAAAACCTTGCATGATTTGTAAGAACACTTGTAAAATGAGAAAAGTAAAATAATTGATATCACCTATGACCCAAAAGGAGTTAAAAATCAATGTTTTTTTATTACATAAAGATTTAAAGGGGTTATTTTTGCAATCCAATGACCCTGCAAGAAACTGGATGTAGGTAGAATGAAAAGAGTGTTAAAGTCAAGGAAAAGGAACTTTTTTGCTAAATCTTTCAGAAAAGCTATAAACATTAACGACCTTAAAATTACAAGGAATATCATAACAAGAACCTAAAAGGTATCCCTCTTTTGGAGGATAGAAAAGGTAAAACGTGACTGGCAAGGAGGTAATTTCATCTGGAAAATGTCACAAACTGAATCAAAGTGGATATTTGAGCTTGACACTATTGCTCCTGCTGGGCTCAGTCATGATACTGAATTATTTGCCTTTGGGTGAGAATTATGGAAGTATTCTTTTATTTTTCATTTTTACTTTTATGTTTTCATTTTTTTGTATTACTTTCAGAATCTTAAGAACATAACAATAAAGGTGTTTTTATTTAACTATTTTTGAAACAAAAGTTTTAAAAGACTAACTAAAAGTCTATGTATTAATTGCGCCATATAAATGGAATTTAATCCAGCACAATAGGAGTTAACATTTAGAAGGAGAAATGTGTGAAAAGAAATGCTCAATTTTCCTTTAGCATTCCTTGACAAAGATAGGCGCTTCTACCAAAATGTGTCAGTTATACTAAGGCACAATGTGACATGACCAAATGGAAAAACTTTTGGATTGTCTGCAGCTTGTACGGTACTACAAGCCTGATACTGCGCCACTGGACAGGGTCCTGAGAGGCAAAAACATGGCACTCTCCCTCTGATAGTCTACCTTCTAAACTACCACCTCATGCCTGGAATTTATTATCTGTCTCTCTGAAACACAGCAGGTGTGAACTGCAAGTGAGCCATGAAGCTGAGAACCCACCAGCTGGAGCAGCTGTATATGTGAATGAAACTATGGGGCTATGACTATGCCCAGGATGGGTGAAATCCATTACAGGGGCAGCCCTATGTAAACATCAGATCTAAATGACACCACAGGTGTGCAGCCTGTTTGTTTGAAATGAAGCACTGTATGGAGCAGGAGTGGACTCCTTGGCTTTGCCACCTGGCTATCTCATTGGATAAAGGAATGATTGGGCAGTTGGCAGCAGGGATAAGTGAGACAGGTAGAAATAATTGAAGTACAGCTAATTTTGCCCTAGGCAAGCACTGACAGATACATACTTTATTACCCAATATATCTTTATTGTTGCTTGTCCTGGTTTTATTTATTTCTTTAAATACTTCATATTTATAGTTAATGAAAAAGGTTCATGTGAATCCCATTTGTGAACCTTACAGTCCCCACTTTTAAATAGTGATCATATTTAAAGGTGAATCCCTTTACCAAGCTGATGGATCACAAGAAGTGTCCTTAAACACATTTTGGCATGAAGATGACATTAGTGGATAGTTTATACACATAAAAGAGCAACACTGTACTTTATATATTGCAATATAATTTATGAATTCTATGGGACTGGAACTGAATTGGAGAAAACAGGAAGTAGCAACAAGCAGTACTATATACTATTATCTTACAGATGGTCAGTTAAAGAAGTTTACAATGAATGATCAGTTCCAGTGTTGAGCCCCAAGATCAGTTCAGAAGTTCGCCAAACCTTTAAAAAGTTTTGATGCTGAACCCTAACCCGATTGCTATCAATGGGTGCCAAATATGTCAACATAAAGATGCCCATTTTCTGGCCTAAATAGGCATGTGAGTGTCAAAACTTTATCACAGGGGGGCACAACATATACCAGTGGAGCAGTCATTTTTTTTTATTACTGACATTTACAAAAGAAAAATGAGTTTTAAATTGTTCGTAAATAACATTCCCTTCCTGTTTCTTTTTGGAAAGAAAACAATAAATAAAAAACAGCACACAGATCCTTAAGGTCCCCCAAAATAGAAAGCAAACCAGACAAAGGTTCTGTTATGAATTGTGGGGAAACTTTGGTGGGGTCTTCTTTCTTTTTTCAGCCAGTGAGCAATGACATTTTCTTTGCCAGCAATTTTAACTGTAATTTTTTTACTTTATTTTAGTTAATGTATATTTAGCTGTAACACATCCAACAGCAAGAATGAAAAAAAAAAAATGCATAGAGTTTCCCACAGAATGCATACTGACCCATTGAGGGAGATTTACTGAAACTGGAGCACACAGAATATGGTGCAGTTGTGCATGGTAGCCAATCAGCTTCTAAGTTCAGCTTGTTCAGTTAAAGTATTTGTAAAGTCACATTGTGACTTTACTGGTATCCCTTCAGGATTATGCAGGCATTACCTATAGTGTGTGTATTTTTTAAAATGAAAAGGCTAAATATCTTTTCTCATACCACAGCTGTGCGGTCACATGATCCCCTTCCACTCTTCTTCCCCGATCTATGGAGAGCAGTGGGAGGAGCTGAGATTCTGTGACATCATTCGGCCAGCAGAGGGAAGTCATGTGACCGCACAGTGGCAGTGTGGGAAAAGGTATTTAGCCTTTTCACTTTCAAAAAACACATACACTATAGTGAATGCCAGCATAATCCGAAGGGGATACATGTATTTTTGATGCATATTGCAGCTGAATAGGGTTGGGGAGAGGTGCTCTCATGCTGACAGGCAGGGAGGGAGGGAGAGAGAGGGAGAGGGGAGAGACTCACAGCAGAGAGTGGGATGATGTAGGGAGGCACATAAACTGACCATGATATCATGGCTCAGCAGCCATGATTACCGTAGTCAGCACAAACTGGGGGACAAAGAAACAGCCAGGATCAACCAGGTATTTTGCAATATAGGAATTACACAGCACAAGCACTGGGCTATAGATCATGCCTTAAAGCAGTGATGGCAAGTCTTGGCTTATGCACTCTGCAGTGTAGTTGAGCATCATGGGAAATGTACTTCCAAAACTTCTGGGGTGCCAAGGTTCGCCATCACTGCCTTAAAGGAGCATGATTTTTATTTTTTTTAAGGTTACAAGCACTTTCGGATTTTAAAATAAAAGTCTGGTATGGATTTTAAGGGAGTACTTCACGCAAAAAATAAATAAATAAATAAATAAATGAAAGGGAGTATTTGAAAAGATATACAGCAAGTGATACAACATAAGTAATTATAAGCTGATTTTAAACATTGGACATTCCATCACTAGAAATTCAATTGAATAAAATATTTTCTGACAATGACACTTAAGCCTGGTACACAATATAAGTTTTTGGGCTGAAAGAAAAAAATAAATAAATAAATTGCCACACTAACACAAGCAGTGTTAGTACGGTAATCTCCCGCGCCGTGCTATTGTACTGCCCCCACCAGAACACACTGATCAGCACTGGCAGTCATTGGCTGCCAGCACGGATCAGATGCCGGTCAGGCTGTACACATGGGCTGAAAGTCAACCAGTTTCTGCCGAAAGAACCCTAGCTTTGGGGGGAAGGAGTTTGCTTGTGACATCTGAATGAGTGTCCTCATCTGAATATTTTCCCTCTATTTCTGTTCCAATGACAGTTGTAAAATATGAATTTCCCATTACATTCTGTGTCTCAGTGATGATCATCAATAGAATCATGGCTGCTGAGCAATGATACCGTGGTCAGTTTCTGTGCCTCCTACGTCATCCCGCTCTGTTGTGAGTCTCTCCCCTCTCCCCCTCCCTCCCTGCCTGTCAGCGTGAAAGTGCCTCTCACCCCTGCCCTCCCACCGCTATTCAGCTGGAGCTATTCAATATGCAGCAAAAATACTAGTATCCCCTCCGGATTATGTAGGCATTAACTATAGTGTGTGTGTGTGTTGTTTTTTTTAATGAAAAGGCAGAGAAGCTCAGGTGGAGCCAGAAGGTCTGTTATACCAGCCCTCGTGCCACTCTGTGTCCTCACACCTCCTCTCATCACTACCACAGGTGTTAGACAAGAAGTGCAAGAAAAGCCCCCTCCACAGCTCGATCCCAACCAGGTACGTGACAGCTAAATACTTTTTCCCACACCGCTGCTGTGCAGTTACGTGACAAATTGCTAGAAGACTTTGCAAAAGTCTCCGGTTTACACTTCAACCTTTCCAAATCCCAGGTGCTGAATGTTTCTGTTCTGCCCTCTATAGCAAAGCAGCTGAAAAACTTGGTTAACTTTGAATGGAGTGATTCCACCATCCGATATCTGGGGATTAATCTCACCTCTAAGATAGAACATTTATACACTGCCAACTATCCTGTGATGTTCCAGAAACAGGAAGCAATACGAGCTTTCATGGCTAGACAGGATCAACTCAGTTAAGATGACCTTACTCCCTAGACACCTTTATCTCTTCCGTTCCCTCCTAAATCCTATTAAAGCAGTAGTATATTCCGCTTTTTACTTTTTACCTACAGGTAAGTCTATAATAAGGCTTACCTGTAGGTAAAATTAATATCTCCTAAACCTGCCCTTGTGGTATAGCACATTCTGCAAATTCACGGAAGGGGCAAAATCCACCAGATGGAAAGACATGAGTTGTAAATCCAGCAGCTTTGACAAGCTTAAATTTAAATGCCGGACATGTGTACAGTGACTGTCTTTTGTTTTTGCTGCAGCAGCAGGGGCAGTGAAATTTGCATGCTATAGTGTACAGCTGGTGGTTTGCTGCTGGCAGACATGCTGCAAGAACCTGTGACACCCTTCGCTATACCATTATTCCTGTCAGTGGAGGCTGCTGAGAGGTCATGAGATATAGCGGGGTTAGACCTGAAAGGTGAGGAGTGAGTAGGAGCAGAATTTTGTTCCTTTTGTGTGGCTTTTAGGTGCTCTTGCCAACAAGCGAGTGATGAGAGGTTAAATGTCTTGTCAAGCATGTGGTTCCCAAATGGCTGATGTTTTTGCAACACCTGATCTGCTTGAGGCAAATTTTGAAAATTAACAAAGTTTGATCGGCTGCACATGTGCTATAAAAGGCCCAGACACCTGAGCCGTGGAAAGTGGGCCGGGAGATAACAGCTAAAAAAAGTGATGGAATTGGATAGCTGCTCTCTACTCTTCTATGATGGCCGCCTCGTTGAGGTTGTGCCTCACCCTCACTTTCCTTCCCTGCTCTATCTGGCTGAAAAAAATGGTCGAACATCCTGACAATTCAGGTGCTCGCCGAACAGACAAACAGCCAATGTTGAGTCCGAACTCATGCTCAGACCGATCAATTCGTCAAACACTATTTCGAGGCAGCATTGGATAATGCAGGTGGCTGCATGCTTACTCCATGGCTGCAGTTCTTGCAGAAGTTACACACTAATCACAATCTAGCTGAAAAATAGCCCCACTCGCAGCACTGCCAGTGAGTGTCCAGTAGCAGAGGTGCCAGGGTTTCACCAGAAAAAAGCCGTAATAAGGGTGTGCCTAGGCACATCCGACACATCCCATGTGCATGCCTACATGTATACAGATATGGACTCTGTTAATTCATAATTGGTAATAGCGGGGGTTGTGTCAGCCTGGCCTCCATCGTGGAGAGCTGGGCTGGGCAACAACATACAGAAAGTATGTAAAATGCTTCCGGCCACAGGTCTCTGCTCTAAAAACCAGCTGAGCCAAAATGGAGGTCATCTTTGGCACATAGAGAATGGTAAGTAACAACAGCCTTTCAATTTTTAGAGGAAGAAGAATTACAGTGTTGACTATGTACATGTTTTCTGGAAGGGAATCAAAAGTCATACGTGATCAGGTCAGTGTCAGCTCAGCCAAAATGAAGCTGATCAAATATCACTACTTTCCCTTTCCTGGACTACAATCCTCTGTTCCTCCTTCCTCCAGAACAATCCCTTTCCCAGACCACAATTCTTTGTTGCTCTTTTCTCCAAAATTGTCAATTTCCTGGATTATAACACAACATCACTCAACTAAAACCTTCCCTTTCCTAGACAACGATCCTTACTTCATCTTCAACTATTCCTTTCCTGGACCATCTTTATCTTGACCCAATTAAAAGCATGGCACAGTTTTAGATGTTTTTTTTTTCTTGTATTGACTAGGCATTAATGGAATTAAAGTATTTGTATTGTAGGCTTGCCTTACCTTGTAATGATAGGCTCAGTTTGTAATGTCATGGCTGATTAATTCCCCTATGTCCATGTATTAATTCACTTTTCTTGTCCCCATTTGCTAAAATGACACACATTACACATGAAACTACATGATCAATGTACATCTTAGGCAGCTGAAAAACACACTGTGAAGGTAGGAAGGTTTGTAATGCCTTTAACACCAAAACTGACAATTTTTTGCACTACAATCCTCTTTCTTATTTAACTATCCATTTCTTGGAACATATCCATCTTCCAAATCTGGCCCTTCCTGAACAGATATCTTCCAAAACTCTACCTTTCCCTGACCAGCCTTATCCAATGCTTTCCTTCTACGTTTCCCTTTCCTGGACAGCATCATCCAAAAACATTCCCAGTCTAAAACCACAATCCTTTGTTCTCTTAGCCTTCCCTTTCCTAGACCACAACTATCTGATCCTCTATGGGTTGCTTGTATTGCCCTTCACAACCAAGAATACTTTACCTATCTTTCAGTGCAGGTTTAATAAATGAATGGAAGAAAAGGATAAATACATGAAATTGTCTGAGGGAACCACACTACTTGTTAAAAATGGCAGCCACCCAACTTTTCCCTTTCTTTCTTTCATACTTTTTTTAAAAAAATTTATTCAGATTTTATTTATTTTTTATGACATTCAAACCAAGGTCAAATCAACGTTCCAAGCAGTATCAGCATTGATACATTTGACACAGTATCATTTATTTTTCCCAAGATATTCAAAGAGGGTATTCATTAATATTTAGAAATATTCAGAAATACTCCAGAGCGGATAATATATAAATCTTTGACAGGTCCCCCCCCCCCCACTAAATACATACCCAATACTTATTAAGGATTTAAATTGAAATCAGAATGTGATGCATCAATCTATTTTCTCCGGATCCATTCAAACTTCCAAAAGGTGTTGCGTTGAGCATAAGTGTGTTTTTCAAACATTGCATTTATCAATTTCCGGCATCCAGTCCCCAAGCGTAGGAGGGTTTGGTAAAATCAGCTTGCGTGCTATAATCTCATGATAGCCACTGTCTGATCACAATCCATTCCTTTAAATAAATGATGGCAATAATATGAAAGACATTCTGTACTCTGCAGGTGATGTGTGATGCTAATGACAATGCCTGGCTTGGCATTAGGACCTGTGAAACCCACCCCTGCTCAGTGCTATGGAAGTGGCTGTAGGTAGATTGCTCCTGTGTCAGCTGAAAAAATTAAAAAGCATGCAAGCAGGGCTGCTTGTAGTCATTCCATGCTTTGTATGTGGGCATACTATCTTTCTTTCTATCATGTGAGACTTGTTAGGCTCCATTCACACCTCTGCGATTTGAATCGTGGACGAAATCGCCACGATTCCAGAATTGCGGCAAAATGCGGGACACATTTGCGATGCCATTACTAGTTAATGGCACCCCAATCATGGTGCAATTTTGCCACGGTTATTGATTGAGGAAAATTGCAATGCTCAAAGCTTGTTGCTCAAAAAGGAGCAGGAGATTCTTTTGGGCAAAAGCGTCGCACGCTGCAGTTTTGTTCCAATTGCAGTGTGATAACCGTGGCAAAATTGCACCACGAATAGGATGCCATTACCAAGTAATGGCATCAGAAATGCGTCCTGCGTTTTGGAGCCTTACTGAATAGAATGCTTATCATGAGTCTCTGCTATCAGTAAGATTATTTTTTTTAGGCCTCATGCACATGGGGCATTTTTACAGCTGCTGTTTTTGGCATCAGACATTTTTTTTCTACAGCCAGTAAACTCCCCAGCATGTTATCCTATGTATCCATGCAGAACTAGTGGGTTTTAGGAGGTGTTTTTCAGCTGTAAAAACGTTCTAAAGCCCCGAACACATGTAACGATTGTCGGCCGTAAATATTCGGCCGACGACCGTTCGGCCGATTGTAGGCTTGTTAGTATGATGCTTCCGACAGCCGACAGCGCATTTTCGGCCGAACAGAATCGGGTCTGCAGGCATTAAAATTTTTGTTGGCCGTCACCAGAACGGCCGATTGTTCGCCAGTCAGTACAGATTTCGGCCGACAGAAAGCAGATTAGCAAGACTGAGCATGCTCAGAAAAGAAAAAAGACAAGGAAAGTTAACCATCACATGACATCACTTCTGCAGTCGGCTGTTGTTGGCCGACAAAATTTGTGTGCAGTCTTTTGCAGTTTTCAGCAGACACGACAGCCCTGGACAAAAGACGGCCGATCGTTCGGCCGACGATCAGTACGTGTGTACGGGGTATAAATGCCTACAAAATGCTGAAAAATGTGGCTATTCAACGTTTATCAATGTTTTTGAGGGAATATAGTTTTGCTAGAAAAAAAAAAATCGCTACAGCTGAAAAAAAGCTAAAAACGCTGAAAAACACTGAAAAACGCTACTGCAAAAAAGCTGAAAAACTCATTCTACAGCTTTCTACAGATGTTTTGGCAATGTCCAGCGTGCATTAGGCCTTAGCCTTTGGAGGTAAACTGTAAATTTCTGGTAATGAAGGGGGAATGTGCATTGTTGGTTAATGGTGTCTGCATTTTTATCCATGTCATTCCCTGTTTCCTTTCGCTCTTTTACCTCTCTGTTCTTTGTTTATCCTTTTTTTCTCTTTTTTTTCATCGACATTCCTCCTTTGGTTTTTCTTCAGTGCGCTTTTTTCATGCACTTTTTGGTTTTTATTCATACAACAACACTTTTTTCATTTGGTTCTCTTTTTTTTATGCCCCTTTGCCAACATTTCCATGGTGATGTAGCGTACATTTTTTTCCTTTGTTTTCCTACCAGAAACTGTGCCCTGCAGTAGTGGTAGCTGGATCGGCCACCAGCTGATTTGACACCATTTATTGCCATGGTACCAGAGGCCTAGCTACACATGCTGTGAGCCACACAGGGCTGTGCTTTCCTGTGCGATTCACATGTGGTTATGTGCAGTGCGATTTCAGCTCATGCATTTTGAATGCACAGAAAGTAGTGCATGCACTACTTTTTAAAACACACTGTAATCGAATTGCACGGTACAAAAGTATTACGTAATCCTGGGCGGGCAGGTGAGGGAAAATGCAATGCATTTGCAACCTGCATTTGGGGTGTCGTTAACTTTCTATTGACACCCGGTGCAGATTGCAAAATGGAGTGCGTATTGCATGCGGTCTGAATCAAACAGGACATGCACAGTGCATTTCTATGTGATTTATGTTCAGGCATGCTATGAACCCACCCTAAAGAATGTTTAGTGCTAGTTCACACCACAAAAACGCACTCCAGATTCGTTCTAGATGTGTTTCTGCATGCACGTTTTATAAAGCATTTTTGATGTGTTTCCGGATGCATTCCAGATGCTTTTTTTCTACTTTTTTCAGATTTTTTTTTTATGTACAAGGGATTGGTGTGTTTTTATGTGTTTTTGATATGTTCCAGTGCATTCCAGTGCTTTTTTGATACATTTTACAGCATTCCAGTACAGTCCAGTGCAGGCAAAATGCAGCATGTTCTACTTTTTTTTTTTGGAACTGGAAAGCTCGGAACTGACTGCACTGGTGTAAACTATGCAATTGGAAATCATATAAACTACTTTCCATGCATTTTTGATGCAGAAAAAAATGCACTAACTGTATGTGGTGTGAACTGGCCCCTAAACCAAAGAACAAAATGATAATATATAGTGCAGCTTAAAGCAGTATTAAATCAAAAAACAAACATTTTTTGTATTGCAGCTTTCCAATTCTTAGTAATGATGACTGCATTCGTTTTCTTTTTTAGGCTTTCTTTCTTTTATTTTCACCTGATGATCCTGCCAGTAGGTCTATTGTATTTGAACAGAACAAGCTGCCCTGCAAATGTAGCAGTTAGAGATTGGGAGGAAAGAAAACCATGTATTTTCTTCTTTCAGGGTAAGAACATTTTTAGCAAGCACAGGAAACAATCGTATGTTGCTTATAAATTATCTACTGTAAATGACCAATGTCCATGCTCTATTTATCCACTTGCCAACCAGCTGCCGTAGTTTTACTGTGGCAGGTCGGCTCTGTTACGCAAAACGACGTACCTGTAATAGATAGCCAGAGGCGAGCACACATGCTGATTGGCCAGAGGGGAGCCAATCAGCAGGTCTGGTGGATGCAATGTCCTGCAATCGCTCCCCTATGTAAATAAGGCAGACCGCTGTTCTGTCACCGAAGAACACATTACATCCCCCACACAGCTAGAAAGCACTCCCTAGGAGCACACTTAACCCTTTGACCGACCCTGGTGTTAACCCCCTTCCCTGCCAGTGTTATTAGTACAGTAACAGTGCATATTTTTAGCACTGATTACTGTAGTAATGTCACTGGTCCCCCCAAAAACTTCAAAAGCATCAGTTAGGTGTCCAATCTGTCCGCCGCAATGCCGAAGTCCCGCTAAAAATCACTAATTGCCACCATGGCTAGTAAAATAAAATAAAAATAACATAAATCTTTCCCCTATTGTAGACTCGATAACTTTTGCGCAAAAATAAATATACACTTAAGCCCCGTACACACGTACCGATCGTCGGCCGACGGAACGTCCTACAAATGTTCGCGGCTGGTGTGTTTGTTGTTTGTCTGTTGAAAAGTGCTCCAAACTTGCCCAGGACATTTGTCTTCCGACAGAAAATGACGTCACTACGTTCCACGCACGTTCGCCGCTACAAAAGAGGAAGTGAGTGTTTGGCCGTGACCCTTCTGGGCATCTCGCGCTGATTTCGGTAGCATTTGTTTGGTTGACGACATTTCGCTATTTTCCGAGACATCGTTCGAGAATTTATTATGGCGACCGTGAATTCGTCCGTTGCTGTCGTTAGTGTTGGAGTTTTGGCTCTGAGACGACGTACGAGCAATAGGAAGAAGAAGCGGACCTCCTGGACGAAAAATTGGTTGCTTAACCGTGATCAATTTTCTCATATGTCCTTGCTGAGGGAGCTCCAGGAAAATAATCCTGATGACTTCAGGAATTATTTGAGGATGACGGATCCCATCTTTTACCGTCTTCTTGCCCTGGTGTCCCCCTATATTCTGAAGCAGGATACTTGTATGCGGCTTGCAATTACTCCTGAGCAAAGGTTAATTGCGACGTTGAGGTATCTTGCAACAGGGAGAAGCCTGCAGGATCTGAAGTTCACCACAGGCATCTCCCCCCAAGCTCTTGGTATCATCATCCCTGAGACCTGCTCTGCCATCATCAAGGTCTTGCAGAAGGACTATATCAAGGTATGTTTGATTTTTTACATTACATTACATGTATTACTAGTTTCACCCGAATTATGATGTTTTTGGATGTACAGCAATTGACACAGGCCATTATTTGTAAACTACCCTCTGTCCGCATGCACATAGTAGTAAAGATGTAGATTATCTTTAACCATTTGTAAAATTACCCACTAACCACCCCACCATTCTCTCCTATGTGTCCCTAAACGCATTGCCTGTTAACAGTATTTTGAATTTGGGTCATTTTATTGCTTTCCCTCAAACAATTATTCCTTGGCCAATGTTTTAGTACCTAGTTAATGATTTATCTAAAATACATCAGTCCATCCATTCCCACCTATGATTCTGTATGTTTATGTAATGATGTTAAAACCTTCACTGACCACAAGCCCTAATTGATGTATAAATGCCCAGTTTTACTTACCCATCCCCCACCCACATGCTAAATCTCAAAGTCAGCATATACCAAAGCTCAAGTTCAGAGGTCTTCAAACTATGGCCCACCAGTTGTTCACGAACTTCAATTTCCATCATGCCTAGTCATGTCTGTGAATGTCAGAGAATTACAAGGCCTCATGGGATGTGTAGTTCTGCAACAGCTGGAGGGCCGTAGTTTGTAAATCTCAGCTCTAGCTGGTGAGTATAATGGGCCATACACACTAGAAGATTGTCAGAACAATTTATCCTTCCGATTTACCAAAACCAAATAATATGAGGTCCAACAAACACTTTCAAATCCTATGCAATCTGGTAGGCCCTTGCACTACATAGAAAAGTTAAATCTGCACGAAAAAGTCTTCAGAGAATCTTCTAGTGTGTATGGCCCTTTACAATATAAGAACAATAGGAGGTTGAAAAGAAATGTATGTAGATGTTACATCCCCATATCCAAACCTTTGCCTTCCTGTTGTATATTTTTTTAGCAAGTTGCATAAGCATTTAACAGACAACTGTGTGTGTAATTAATAATGTGATGTGCTCAAGCACTAATTTTATTTTTTTTATTTTTTTTTATTTTTTCCCCACAGTTTCCTTCAAACGCAGAGCAATGGCTGGAGATTTCTGATCAATTTCTGGAGAAGTGGAATTTTCCCAATTGTGGGGGTGCTATTGATGGGAAGCACGTCCGCATTGTCCCCCCTCCGAATTCCGGCACATTTTATTATAATTATAAAGGTTTTTTTAGTATAGTCATGCTAGCCATAGTTAATGCAAACTATGAGTTTATTTTTTTGGATATTGGCAAAAATGGCCGCAATTCGGATGGGGGAGTTATTGATCAGACGGAGTTCGCTCGTCGTCTAAAGAACGGCACTCTGAACCTGCCATCCAGGGAGCAAACTGTTGAGGGTATGAGCTTTGTGTTTATCGCAGATGAGGCTTTTGCGCTTGGGGAGCATCTCATGAAGCCCTACCCTCAGAGGAACCTCACCCCAGACCAAAGGATTTACAACTACCGGTTGTCCAGAGCTCGCAGAGTTGTGGAGAATGCCTTCGGGATAATGGCCAACCGGTTCCGGATATTCCTGACGTCCATAAACCTGGCACTGTACAAAGTGGATAATGTGGTCTTGTGTTGCTGCATTTTGCACAACTTCCTACGCAGGAATGCACAAAATTATGTATTGCAGCAACTGGATACTGACCCTGCTATGCCAGGTACAAGTGGAGAGGCCCAACCTTCTAACCAAGTGGAGTCCATGACGTCAATGGAAGTTGGACGGTCAGCATTGGCATCACACAGGGCCCGTCAGATCCGCCAGGAATATCTGGACTATTTCGTGGGGAGAGGAGCTGTGTCCTGGCAGCAATCACTGTCACACACCCATTAATCTTGTTAAAGATTGGACACACAAGATAAATGTCAGAGATATATTATTTTTCAACACATTAAACAAAAATTGCAATGATTCTGTATTGTGGATTATAATCATTTGGGCACATATGCCAAACACAATTATTTGGGTTAATCATGTGTTATATATGTGTGACTTTGGAAGGGTTAATACATTCATCAGTGTGTTTCTTGACTGTAGTCTCTCACCAGCTGATCCAAAGTGATGATGGCCATGTGTTATTTTTTAGCCAGTGGTGTAAATACAAGGGCCTTCTGCACCCCACAAAATGTACACAAACCCTGTCACATTGAGAACTAGGTCACACCCAAGGTTCATCTAATGTCACCTTACATTGGTGTTCATTGTCCAGAAGTTGCCCATACTATATATTTCATATAATACATTAGGGTATTAACAAAGTACCTACACCTGTTATGTTGTGTTCATTTATGACATCCTTCTCACTGCCCACCAATGTTAGGATATGTCAGTGTTATGTGAAACTTGATCATTGTTCATCTCAAAGTGTTATATATATAGGTAATGGAAAGTGAACTAGAGCAACGAACAAGCAATACACTATAGATTACACTGATCTCCCTACACTGATTGCTACTGGCAATATCAATGCCATATTGAATCCTAGGACTGCTAGTACCTTGAGTGTTGAGTCACACTTATGCGATGCGGGAAGTCTGCGACTTTGCAGCCTTCCAGCATTGCATAAGGGTGACCCGCCACTTACTTTTTCCACAGGATTGTATTCCACAAGTGTTAAGCACTGTGCGATCCAATCCAGATACATCAGAAATAAAGGGTCATGTGCGACTTGTATGCGTGTTCAGTGCGAATGTAGCCATACAAAGTGTATGTCTCAATTCACACTGCACATCTGATGGCATGTAATATCGTAGCGCACTGCTCCTTTATTACATGCGATCAGATGTTCATGCGAAAATCAGCTATACAGTTTGTATGGCTCAATTCGCACTGCACTCGCACAAAAGTCGCACATGATGCATTTATTCAGCCGCATCAGGATAGGATCGCACAATCGTTCAAACTTGTGTGATCCGATCCTGTGTGAAATGTCAGATCGCACTGTGATATGCGTTAAAACTGGGGGTATCTTTAACATTTCATTGACACCTCCAGCAACTCGCATATGGCAGTGACCAAAATGCTTTCATTAACATGTAAATATGGGAATAGGACAGCCATCATACATTTAGTGCTTCTTTACACAGCTTTAGACCTCGACCCCCCAACGAAAGTCTAATAAAGAATTGAACACACATTGTTGAATGTAAAAACGTTTTAGTATCAAACATTCACAGGGTTAGGGTTAGGGTTAGGGTTAGGGTTAGGGTTAGGGTTAGGGTTAGGGTTAGGGTGTTGTAAAGTGCTTTTCCCAAACTTGGGTACACTCTTTAACATCTGAGTGTAATTAAAATGCCCTAAAACATTATAAAAAATTTGTAACATCAGGAACATCCCAATACAAACATTAAAAACCTAGTAAAATTGTGGCTTAAAATTTGCCAATCATGTCCACAAAATTGCGCATTTTGATTTGTAATGCCGTTGCAGTCTCCTTTATTTGTTCCAGGTCTGCGCAGCATTGGAGAGCCTCACGGGTCAATTTGGCTAATGTGCAACTATGTAAAACATGGTCTGTAAAAATTAAAAAAAAATGAGTCAATGTGAATCACCTACATGAGGTCATAATAATAGAGAAACATTTGGTGTCCAGGTAATCTTAAATTCCTCTCGAGTTAATACCTACCCTGTTCTTATGCTCTTTTGCCCTAGGCTCTTCTTCTTCCTCCTGTCCTCCTCCGATGCTGTTGCTGATGATTCTGCCGGTCTCCTGAGCTTACTATATATTCATTAGGGGTGTGAACGCATGATGACGTCATTGTGAGGGCATGGTTGTAATGTATATATATTAAGATGCAGAGACCAGAGACGGGCAGAATGCACGGCAACAGCATTGGAGGAGGACAGGAGGAAGAAGAAGAGCCTAGGGCAAAAGAGCAGACAACATAAGAGCAGAAGATTGGACAGCAGAAGAGTGGAGAGGAGAAGATCCAAAGAGCAGAGTGGAGAAGACCGGATGAAGATATTTAAGAACATTTCATAAACGTCTCCTGTCGTTATTCACATACACTTCCATTTATGTGGTTAATGTGTAGGGGTACTATGTACCCCATACCCATTCACATAGTGATTGGGGTCTGGGATCTGGGGGCCACCCTTTGTTAAAGGTTGCTTCCAAAGTCCTAGGAACCCCCTGGCCGCATGACCCCCCAAAACCACCAGACAGGGTTGTGGGGATGAGGCTCTTGTCCTCCTCTACATAGGAGTAAGGTGCTTTTGGGTGTGCGGTGCAGAGGCCCCCTGGCCCAAAGCAACAAAACCCCCCCATGTTGAGGGCATGTGTCCTGCTGTGGTCCAGGGGGTGTTTGGTCCGCTTGCTCGTTCTCTTTCCTGGCCTGACAAGCTGCATGCTTGTATAAGGGTCTGGTAGGGGTTTTGGGGGTAACCCACGCTGTCTTTTTGTTGTGGGCATACCCTCAAACTCAATACCACACACAAAAGGCCTGGTTGTGAACTTGGGGGGACACCCACGGTGGGTTGTTCAATTTTTGGGTGTAGTTCCCCCTCAAAAATCTTCACAACGCAAGTGGCCCCGCAAGTCAGAGCATCCTGATCCGACTTACGGTGCGACTTCCATTCAAATAAAGAGGCTCCCATAGGGAACTAGTGTTGTAAATTGGAGGCTAAAAATAACACTGATAAAAATCATTCTGAAAAAACCTACGTGGGCACACAATTGGCTCTTGGACACTTGGTCCTGGTTCCTCCACAGTTTCGGAACTGGCTTCCATGCTGCTTGGCAAGTTGCCAGGAGATCGGGCTTCTGACCTGGCTGGGGATGCCACATCCTGGCATGATGCAACATCTGCAATGTAAATTTGTAAGGGAATACAAGAATATAAGGTTAAACAATCATTGCAAATACACATATTTCTATGATACCACTACACAAAAATCTGTGACTACCAACCTTCTTGTTGCTCTGGTGTCTCATCACTTGTTGGCTCCACCAGGATTATTTCCGGAATAATGTCTTCATCTACATAATACAAAACATTGGCCATATCATAAAAGTCACAAGAGGTACATTTGTTAGGACATGGTGCCCTGCTTGATAGCTCTTTTAGTAACAAATATGAAGACATGTACATGGTTATCTACGAAAAATATGGTACATTAATGTTTGACAGTGCATAGGAACCAATTACCTTTAGTGGAATCTGTGCCACCTTCTGTGCCCATGTCCTCATCTTGTTCGGCAACTGCCGATGGAGCTGCCAGACCTCTCCTCCTCCTTTCCCATAGTTTGGCACGGAGTTTACGTTTTTCTCCTATTTAAAGGTTTGAATAATAATCTGTGATTAATAGGAATGTTTGCTGAGAAGATTCGTGCAGGAAAGAACGTTCGTTGCAACACAATACATATATTTTTAACTATGGCTTCCTGACTTTTAATGTCATATACTAAAACATCAACAATAGATCGATCAAATCACGACATGACAACTAAAATGAGTAATCTAACTTTTTACATAGACATTATAATCTAGACATGTTAATACAACATACACAAAATTATAAAAAACATATTGCATGATTAAAAAAATAAAGAAAAAATAAAACTTACTTTTTTTCAAAATCCGATGGATTTGGGAAAGCTGATCCTGCTCACGGTGTTTCAGGTCAGACCACCGTTTCCGAATCTGATCTTTCGATCGCTCGACACCGAATTTTTTGACCAAACAGGCCACCACCTTGTCCATGATGCCATCTTTCCTGGCATTGGGCCGATCGTAATTTGCCAACTTTCCATCGTAATCCATTTTTTCTAAAATGGAGACCATCTCCACCATTTCTGGCTTTGACATGGGTGTAGCCCTTGATTTTCGGGTGGCCCAATCACTTCGGCCCCCACTAATTGAGCTCCCAGATTGTTGAGACATGGTTCCTAATTAAACAATGATTATTCCACTGCCTCAGGTGTAAGTGTCGCATGTAGGCCTGATCTTCGGCACGTACACACCCCTGCACAAGCCCGCCACTGGAGGAGGAGTTGACGCCTGCGCTGTATTTAAAGGACGCCAGATCGTTCGGCCGACGATTCGCTAGCGGACATATCGAGAGTTGGAGCACGATCGAGCGGCGAATCACGACTTTTCCCCACAAACAAAGGTACGACTCTTTTAATAGAAAGTGTGTGTTTTGGGCCCTATACAGCTTTTATTAGGAATATCTTTATTATGTGCCAAAATACATGCTATTTTAATATGTTTTGTGTTGTTTTGTGTCTTGCAGGCATATACTGTCCTGCAATATGGTGGACAATTTCACCACCCACAACTTTTTAATAAGTTTTATTGATGAGTTCAGGCAACTGCCCTGTTTGTGGCAAGTCAAGTCCGCAGATTATAAAAATAGAAAACTCAGAAAACAGGCCATGGAACATTTGGTGGCCTTCTACAAGCCCGTCTGTCCTGGGGCAAATTTTGAGTATATCCGCAAAAAAATAAACAGTATTCGCACTGCCTACAGGCGGGAGTTAAAAAAAATAGAAGATTCCACCCAGTCTGGAGCAGGGGCACGGAATGTACATGTACCACGGCTGTGGTACTTTGATAACATGCGGTTCCTGGCAGACACCATGGAATCCAGGCCGTCAATTTCAACACTGCCTTCTACTTCGGCAGAGGGCTCAGTGTCGGTAGATCCAAGCCAGGATGAGGATTTCCTGGAGGAGAGTTTTACTCAGGTATGGCATTTCACAATATATTGTCTGCTAAAATGTAATCATGTAACAAAATTATAAGCTAAACCATAATTGACCCTTTATGTAAACGGGCATAGCAAGGGGTTGGCATGACAGGCAACCGCCAGGGGCGCAGGCCAAGGGGGGTGGGTCACAAAAACATTGGCATTGTTTTATTGTTTATTTTAACAATCCACTCAGCCTGCACACCCCAGAACCCCCAGTTTGCAGGCGGATTCATGCAGGTGTAAAACATTGAGAGCTGCTTCATGCAGGTGTAAAACATTGAGAGCTGCTTCATGCAGGTGTAAAACATTGAGAGCTGCTTCATGCAGGTGTAAAACATTGAGAGCAGCTGAGCCAAAAGACCAGGAGACTGAGACTGCCTCTCACTGCATCCCCAGCACACCTCTGGTCTTACAAACACTGCTGCATCCCCAGCACACCTCTGGTCCTAACAAACACTGCTGTAGCCTCAGCATTCCTCTGGCTCAACCTTTTTTAATACAAAACTAACAGCTCCTGCAAATGATCCATCCATCCTTGCTTCCATGTCTCTGGTCTCTCACTCTGGGTCAGCAAGGCAGGTGGCTTCCTTATTCATGTTTCCCTGCACTGCTTCACCCTCAATGCCCTACATCAAGTCCTCTGCAAGTTCAGGCCCCTCTCTCTCTGCAACCCCCTCCTCTCTCTCTCACACCCCCTCTTTCTCTCCCTCTCTCTAGCTCTCAACCCTCTCTTTCTTTTTCACACCTGAGACAATGATTGCCCACTAGAGAGCTCTACACTGGGCAAACAAGGGGCAAATTAGAAACTTTTAATGCCCTTTAATTTTTTTTTGGGGGGGTGGGTTACAGTTTTACATTGATCTTGGGGGGGGGGGGGGGTTGTTGCCAAATACAGCTCCTCAACAAGGGCACTGGAGACCCTAGATATGCCACTGTATGTAAAGTCTGCTATTTGTTCACAATAATATAACAAACATGCATTTTTATATACACTATAACATTCTAATCAATTGTTCATTTCATCAACAGGGAAGTGTCACTGAGGAGGAGCCAGGTTGCAGCCAGGAGCCTGGGGAGCCTGCGGAGCCTGGGGAGCCTGTGGAACTCTTTCCACCACCACCTCCTCCTGCCAAACGGAGGCAAAAGAGGAAGCACGTGGATGATATCACAGACGAGTTTATCCAGGAGGCCACCATAGCCCTACGTCGGAAACCGGAGGCCAATGAGTCCTTCGGCAACATGACGGCAAAAATTTTAGATAAGGTGGACCTCAGGCAGTGTCAGTATGCCAGAAAAATTATTCTGGATGTGCTGCAAAACGCAGAAAACGGCATACTTACTGAGCACAGCCATGCATGCCAGGAGCACCCGTGCCCTCCACCTCCACCTCCACCTCCACCTCCACAACACCCACCACCTCGCCAAATGCCACATGGCCAGTGGCAATATGGCCAGCATGATCCAAACCTGCCCTCATGGCAACCTGATTTCAGTTACCAGCAACTTTAATTTTTGTAACCCCCTATTATTTATTTTACCCCTGTTTGCCAGTTTCTAGTTTAATTTTGTCCAAATGGACCTTTTTTATGTTTAGTTTATTATACGGAAAGTATTAATGTTTGCTTTGTTTTTTTTTTGCTGAGATCCAAAAAATAAAGAAAATTGAAAATAAAAAATGGCCTATCTGAATTTGTTAACATGTTTAATATTGTGCATAACCTGAAAAATATGTTTTAGACATTAATTCATACAAGAATAAAGGGTCATATCAATAGTTAGATCTTTGGTGTGAAAATACAAAAATAATGGTGAAGAGTTCAAATTATTTAATTCTAAAATTTGATAGAACAGATAGAATAGACAAACATTATCTTCATCATAACAGAACACATGCCTTTTTATTAGAAAAGTATGGCATTATGAGCAGCATCTTCCTTCTTCTCACATTTATCAAGATGAGCATGTGCTCCGCATTTCACCTATTTCTTGGACTTCCGCGAGCCGAAAGTTCTTTCTGAATAAAATGTTGAGTTTACTAGAGAAAATTCTTCCGGGAACTCATTTGGTTTGATCATGCGTGTTGGGATTTGTAGCTGTGTGTCGGCAGAATTGTGTACTGACAGGCGAACAATCGTCCGTTCTGGTGTCGGCATACAAATATTTTCATGTTTGCAAGAAAGACTTTTGTCCGCGGATTGTGCGCAGACATCTGTCGGAGGCACCATACTAACACGCGTACAATCGGCAGATCCTTCGTCCACCGACGTTTGTATGCCGACGATCGGTACGTGTGTACGGGCCTTTATTGGGATTAATTTACCAAAAATATGTAGCAGAATACATATTGGCCTAAATTCATGAAAACATGTGATTTTTTAATTTTGTTTTTATTGGATATGTTTTGTAGCAGAAAGTAAAAATTAATTTTTATTTTTTAAGTATTGTCGCTCTTTATTTGTTTATAGTGCAAATCATAAAAACCACAGAGGTGAGCAAATACCACCAAAAGAAAGCTTTGGTGGGGAAATAAGGACATCAATTTTATTTGGCTACAGCGTCACATGGCCGCGCAATTGTCAGTTAAAGTAACGCAGTGCCGTATCGCAAAAATGGCCTGGTCATTAACCTCCCTGGCGGTATGATTCTTTTGGATTTTAGGTGCTGAAAGCGGTACCATTATTTTGCATGTAATTCTTGAGAATGAGCAGCCCAAACCAACTATTTACATATTTTTTTTTACTGTTCGTTCTTCTTTATAACATCTTGGGTATGATAAAGTTTGAAACACAAAATCATAAATTTTAATATTAATAAGTTAAAGTATGTATGTATGTGTATATATATATATATATATATGTATGTGTGTGTGTGTATATATATATATATATATATATATATATATATATATATATATATATATGTATGTGTGTGTGTGTGTGTGTGTGTGTGTGTGTGTGTGTGTGTGTGTGTGTGTATATATATATATATATATATATATATATATACACACACATACACATACACACACACACATATATATATATATATATACACATATATATATATATACACACATATATATACAATATATATATATATATATATTTATATATAAAAAGTACAGTAAAACTGCAGGAAAGGGCACTGGGGGGCAATGTAATGTGAATTTATTTTATTTTGAATGGTATCAGTGTGTTTGGTGTGTTTTACATTTGAATTTGCCGCCGGTTCCACCCCCCCTGCGAACGTCACGTCGCAGGAGACGGAAGGCGGGGCACAGAGAGGATCAGGAGGAAGATCCGCCGCCGCACACCGCTCGCATACATCGCTGGATCCCGGTGACAAGGTAAGTAAACTCTTTTACAGGATCCAGGGATGCTTCTGGCGGTACCCCGAGTGTGGCTTGGGGTTACCGCTTTTGGCTCTGAAATGTAACCCCGAGCCACGCTCGGGAATACCACTAAGAAGGTTAAGGGGGTAAAACCTTCTGGTCTTTAAAGGGTAACTCCACGTATATCGGGGAAAAAATAGCAAATAAAGAAAAACAATATAGCGTATACAATTGCAACATAAATCATATTGCAATTGAATGTTATTAAAAATTCCCTTTCCTTTTCAATCTGCAGCCACTGTAACTTTCTGAAAATGCAATGCAATATGGCTACCTGGAGCTGTTCTGTACACAAAAGGTGTACTGACCACACCCCAGAAACATCATTTCCTGCTTGTGTGATTGGCTCCCCAATTTAGATACAAAGTCAGATTTCTGGCTTCCCCTGCAACAAAAATGTAATTTTTGGTGAGATACTCCCAATAGGAACACGTCTAAAGGGATGCAGGCCCAGCAGATTTACTCATTAGAGTCCTGCAGCTGCCACAGCTAATAGATAATTATAAAACCACTCCCATTTGACCCACTCAGCACAGAGGCACAGAGGAACAAACAATGATTTCTTCAGAATAACAAAAGGTAGGAATCTGCAACAAAGTTTGTTAAAATCCTTGTAATGTACAGAGATACCCCAGAGGGGAATGTTTTTTTTTCTCAACAAAAGTGGTTAGTAGAGACGAAGAAAGTAAGATCTCTGTGTAGTCCAAATAAGGAGAGTAGCCTGGGTAACAACCATGGCTCCCTTTAAAGAAAGAATGGAGGAGTAAGGATTTGCAGGTTTACCAGGAAAAAATATAGTCAAAAATCTTGAAGAATGAAAACTAACGCAGTTAGTACATCTAAGAACTAGTAAGCTACAATACATTAAAATGTTGTTTTTGTGAATTTAGATATGATTTAACCCTCCCCAAGAGTACTAAGGGTAAATGCACTGAATCCTCACAGCTCTGCACTGAAGGATACCAGTGACATGCATTGAGTGCCATTAAGCCCTGATCAATGAACATATTTACATTACATGAGTGTGTCTGTGTGTGTCTGTGTCTCTGTTGCTGAAAAAACACACTTGACATTGAAAAATCAAATCTGTCGCCACTGGGTGTCCTCTGCAGTCTTGAGGTTTTTGCAGACAACCTTATCCTTTAATACCCATGAGAACTTTAAAGAGGAGTTCCACCCCCCAGGAAAAAATTAAAAGTCAGCAGCTACAAATACTGTAGCTGCTGACTTTTAAATATTAGATCCTACCTGTCCAGGGTTCCCGCGATGTCGGCACCCAAAGCCAATTTGCGGATCGGCTCTCCGGTGCTGCTGCCGCCGCCATTCAAGGGGGACCCGGCAGTGAAGTCTTTCGGCTTCACAGCTGGTTCCCTACTGCACTTTCTAATTGGCCCGGTGGCAGAGGAAGGAGGAGTGGGGCTGAACTTCCAATGGACGGTGCTGCAGCGCTGTCTCCCGGAAGTGGGGAGGGATACCTGTCAAAAACAGGCTCCCCCACTGAAATGGGGCACCGTAGGGGGGGAGGAAGCATATAAACGGAAGTTCCACTTTTGGGTGGAACTCCACTTTAATAACATATTTATATGTATTAAACTTAAATTGTGTATTAGTGCCGGTTCACACTATAGCGATGTCAGACATCACATGTGATTCGCACCACACTGCTATGCAAATCACATGCGATGTCTGTACAGATTGTATGGCTGAATATGCATCGCATTTGGACCAAAGTCATGCAGGACCCTTAGTTGGTCTGCGCCCGAATCGGTGTAAACACCCATGCGATCCGATTCCTGCCTGAATTGACAGTTCACACTGCGATATGCAAATTAATCTGGGAGTATTATTAACTTTGTATTGACACTCCCAACAGTTCGCATATGGCAGTGTGAACTGCCTGCGAGTCGGGTGCGATGCGGAACCCACAGTGGATTCGCAGGGTTCCCGCATCGCGCCAGGATGAACCGGCACTTATACTTACATGCAGTAAATATGTAAAGATACAGCAATTTGTTTTATATATTATAAGAATTGCAATTTAAAGTGTAACTCCACTTTTGTAGGGGAAAACAATAGCAAATAAAGAAAAAACAATATAGGATATACAATTGCGACACAAATCATATTATAATTGAATGTAATTAAAAACGACCTTTCCTTTTCAATCTGCAGCTGTTGTAGTTTTCTGAAAATGCAATGCAATATGGCTACCTGGAGCTGTTCTGTATACAGAATGTGTACTGACCACCCCCCAGAAACATAATTTCCTGCTTGTGTGATTGGCTTACTGATTTTCCCAGAAGTCTACACTAAGATACAAGTCAGATTTCAGGCATCCCCTGCAGAAAAAATTTAATTTTTGGTGAGATACTCCCAATAGGAGCACGTCTAAAGGGATGCAGGCCCAGCAGCTTTCCTCATTAGAGCCCTGAAGCTGCACAGCTGATTGATAATTATGAAACCACTCCTATTAGACTCACTTTCCCACATGGATACAAACACAGGGATTTCCTCCTAACAAAAGGTAGGAATCTGCAACAAAGTTTGCTAAAAATCCTTTCAATGTACAGAGATCACCCAGAGGGGAATGTTTTTTTCTCAACAAAAGTGGAGTTACGCTTTAAGCATTAGGTTTGGATAGTAGGAAATGTACATAACGTTTTCATTGCTAGTATCAGAAGCTATAAAAAACTATATAGTAATATTTTCTTTTTGTATATATGCTGTAGACCTATTAAATAAATGAGTTAAAAGTGTGCAAGACCATTGCAGTTCAATCAGAATTCACCATTTTGACTGTTAAAGGGTAACTCCACCTTTGTGGGGGAAAAAGTTAGCTAATAAAGAAAAGACAATATAGCGTATACAATTGCGACACAAATCATATTGTAATTGGATATTATTAAAAATTACCTTTCCTTTTCAACCTGCAGCTGTTTTAATTTTCTGAAAATGCAATGCAAAATGGCCGCCTAGAGTTGTTCTGTACACAGAATGTGTACTGATGACCACACCCCAGATAAATAATTTCTTACTTGTGTGATTGGCTCACTGATCTTCCCAGAAGTCTGCTTAAGATACAAGTCAGATATCAGGCATTTTCTGCAACAAAAATGTCATTTTTGGTGAGATATGCCCCGTACACACGCAACGATTATCGGCCGACCGATCGGCCGTCTTTTGTCCAAGTTGGTTGTAATGTGCCTAGACTGCACACAAATTTTCTCGGCCAACAAAAATCTACTTCAGAAGTGATGTCATGTGCTGGTTTACTTTCCATGTATTTTCTCTTCTCTGAGCATGCCCAGTCTTGCTCATCAGATTTTTGTCTGCCGAAATCTGTACTGACTGACGGAAAATCGGCTGTTGTGTTGACGGCCAACAAAAATTTTATAGCCTGCACACCAGATTTTATTCGGCCGAAAAGTCGGAGTCGGTTGTCGAAAGCATCATACTAACAAGCCGAAAATCGGCCGATCAGACGTTGGCCGAAAATTCACGGCCAACTATCGATGCGTGTGTGCGAGGCAATACTCCCAATAGGAACACGTCTAAAGAAATGCAGACCCAGCAGCTTTCTTCATTAGTGCTCTGCAGCTCCACAGCTGATAGATAACTATGAAACCACTCCCATTCGACCCATTCAGCACAGAGGAACAAACAGTAATTTCTTCAGAATAACAAAAGGTTGGGATCTGCAACAAAGTTTGTTAAAATCTTTGTAATGTACATAGATCACCCAGAGGGGAAAGTTTTTTTCTCAACAAAAGTGGAGTTACGCTTTAAATGTACTGCTCTATACACCTTGGAAATAGACTTTGTACTAGCTTACAAAGCTAGTACCCTTACTGGTGATGTACTTTTTCCTAAACGTACCTAAAGCTGAAATGATTCCTGGAAAATGAGTTTACGTTAAAAAAAAAAAAAATAATAATTAGGTCAGTCACTGTACGGTTTTTGACTAGACTATAATCAACAAGTTGCCTAATGAGAACAATGGTTTTACTGAGATTCCTTTTTTTTTTGTTCTTGGCAACTTTGTCCTAAATTGAGTTTATTTGTGGATCGTGATTTGTGCATTATTCCTCTGGTTGTTTGCAAATATCCAAGGCACAAAGTGAAAAGAAGATAATAGGGACGTCTGATTACCCGCATTAAATGCATTGTACAGTCTATCCAATAACACCACCTGTGGTCTACTTCGGTCTCTGGAAGAAGGGTCGTTCTAGTGGTGTAATGCTGGACCCAAGGTTAACTCTATCTACTATTAATTTCCTGATTTCTCAAAGCACTTTTGCAGAGTCATCCTGGAAGAAGCATGGTTCATTTACCACTAATGTTAAGTAATATGTTTGCTCGCTATCCCTTCCATGAAGGGATCAGTTTGAGAACATTGGGTCTGCTCTGAATCAGTGAGGAAATAATATGTGAGGGATAGAGAAAAATAAACAAACAACCTAGCTGTTAATTATTTCTAATATGGAATTGCTGTTTTACTCTTGTTATCATTGGGCACTATTGACATAAGCCTGATTAATATGTTATTATCAAGTCAAAGATAATTCTCCCACTTTGCAAATAATGTAACACATGACTCGCTGCAGGAAGTGTTGCATTTCATCTTTGGGCTTAGTGTTTACTTTGTTAAGTTCAGTTGCCTCTTAAGTAGACTTAATTAAGGCTAATCATAGATATGGCATGCCTAGTAGCTTGTGCAAACCTCAAAGTCTCTTTTTATATTTATGATAGGCTGAGTACAAAATACTGATAAGTCTGGTCATTTCTGATGAGACTGTCTTGTAATTGCACAGCTGCTTAAGGGGGTCTTTAAAGTAGATAGATGAACTACCTTAAAGGATAACTCCACCTTTGTGGGGGGAAAAAATAGCAAATAAAAAAAATATATTTATAATATAGTATATACAATTGCGACACAAGTCATATTGTGACAAAGGAATGGTCTTAAATACAGCGCTTGCTAGTTTGGATATCTAATATATAGCAATATCCATGCCAATCTCTGTGATAGATATAAATCAATAATCAAGTAAATATGTCAAAAAAATGAATAAATAAACATATGAATTTCCAAGCATTCCCAATAAATAGTTAAATATTTGCCATAAAGTGCATAAGTGACTTGGTGTATGACATATAAAAATAATAGGTATAAATTACAATTGGCAATATTAAATAATAAATGAAAAAACAGTCCAAAGTAAACGGTGACTTTGTGCTCAGGATAATGTCCTTAGTGAAAATGAGTCTTCACAATTCGAAGGTGCAAGTGCTCAGACTTGATTGGCTATTACATCGATTTCTTGTCCCGAGTGAATGAATAAATTGGATCACTTACCAGATCTAGTTGGCCCTATATGCCATATGGCATTAGGACCATTCAGGCTTTAATGGCCCCCTGGGCCAAATGGATTCCCCTTATGTGGTCCTATGGGCTGGTAACTGCTCTTCTAGGCTCCGGGGTAAAACGACCCAATATAGTGGGGAAGGAAAAAGAAGGCTCCAAATAGTGTAATATTGTAAGGATTCAAATAGTTTATTATCCATACATTGTGTTCAGATTGTAAAAACAAGGTACACTATCACTGGTGGTCAGCACTTTATGGCAAATATTTAACTATTTATTGGGAATCCTTGGAAATTCATATGTTTATTTATTCATTTTTTTTACATATTTACTTGATTATTGATTTATATCTATCACAGAGATTGGCATGGATATCGCTATATATTAGATATCCAAACTAGCAAGCGCTGTATTTGGCCTTTTTTTAAGACCATTCCTTTGTCAGTATACCTTTTATTGTACAGCAGCTGCTTTATCCATAACTTTCATCCACAATTTATATCTGATCAACTCATAGGCATATAGGTTGTTTGCATACAAACATACACCTTATCCTTGGCGCGTGGAATATACCTTGTATATTTTTTACACACACAGGTCATATTGTAATTGAATGTTATTAAAAAATACCTTTCCTTCTCAATCTGCAGCTCTTTCATCTTCTGTAAAACTCAATGCAATATGGCTACCTGAAGGTGTTCTGTACATAGAATGTCTACAGAATGACCCCCAGAAACATAATTTCCTGCTTGTGTGATTGGCTCACTGATTTTCCCAGAAGTCAACAATAGGTCAGATTTCAGGCATCCCCTGCAACAAAAATGGTGACATACTCAAAATAGGAAATCACGTCTAAAGGGATGCAGGTCCTGCAATTTTCCTCATTAGTGCCCTGCAGGTGAACCAGCTGGTTGATAATTAAGAAACCACTCCCATTAGATTACCTTATCACATGGACACAGATGGACACAGAAAAACACACAGGGTTGAACCCATTAGGGGTGACCCATAGGGAGGACACGGACACGCTATTCCTATAACTGCAACCCCATTGACTTTCACTTCTACATTATTTATTATACTTATTAACTTTTCTTCAGGATAACAAAGGTAGGAATCTGCAACAAAGTTTGTTAAAGGCCCTGCAATGTACATAGATCACCCAGAGCAGAAGGTTTTTTTTTATTCTCTCAACAAAGTGAAGTTACTCTTTACCCACCTGTTAAAGGGTAACTCCACTTTCACGGGGAAAGAAAATAACAAATAAAGAAAAAACAATATAGCGTATACAATTGCAACACAAATCATATTGTGATTGAATATTATTAAAAATTACCTTTCCTTTTCTATCTGCAGCCATTGTAATTTTCTGAAAATGAAATGCAATTTGGCAACCTAAAGCTGTTTTGTACACAGAATGTGTACTGACCACACCCCAGAAACATAATTCCCTGCTTGTGTGATTGGCTCACCAATTTTCCCAGAAGTCTGCCTAAGATACAAGTCAGATTTCTGGCATCCCCTGCAACAAAAATGTCATTTTTAGTGAGATACTCCCAATAAGAACACGTCTAAAGGGATGCAGGCCCAGCAGATTTCCTCATTAGTGCCCTGATACTGCCACAGCTGATAGATAATTATGAAACCACTCCTATTAGGCATTAGATCCACTCAGCACAGAGGCACAGAGGAACAAACATCAATTTCTTCAGAATAACAAAAGGTAGGAATCTGCAACAAAGTTTGTTAAAATCCTTGCAATGTACAGAAATCACCCAGAGGGGAAGGTGTTTTTCTCAAAAAAAGTAGAGTTACGCTTTAAATGTTACCTTCCATTTGTTCTGACACTCTCCACATACATTTTTTTTTTTTTTCAAAAAAGACCACATTAATAGCTTAAAATTTAGTGTTTCTATGTGGTCATACGACCCCAACCCTCTTCTAAATTGGCCCTTTTTACGTGACTATTGGGCGTGATTGATCTCCCGGGTGCCAAGACTAAAGCTGGCCATACATTTTACAATTTTCTTATTCAATTTTCTTTAGAATAACTTTCAACTGTGCAGTGCAAGGGCCTGTCTGATTGCATACAAATTGAAAGTGCTTAGATTTGACCTCATATTGTATTGTTTGGTAAATCTTATGGAAAATGTGCAAGAAAATTGTATAATGTATGACCAGCTTAAAGCCTGGTACACACTAGCAGTTTTTTGTTTTTGGTCAACCCAGCGGGCTTGAAGAAAAAAAAACCTGAATCCCACAAGGAGCCACTGTACTACCAATCTGATGTTAGTACAACCATCCCCACCTCTGAGCTACTGTGTTCTGACAGGGGGACGGGAGAGGGACTGCCCCCCGCTAGAACACACCAGCCAATGGTTGAGAGCACTGAGCAGGTGCCGATCAGCAGACTTTTTTCAGGTCACATCCCTTTGACAAAAGCTGGCTGAACAGCCCGCTTCTCTCAGCCCAGCTGCTGTACACACAGGCCAAATGTCGGTCAGTTTCTATTGAACCGCCTGATGCCATCCAAGATTCAGCCCATGTGTACGGCCCATAGGAGAGCTATGGATAACGGGCATAAAGATGTGAATGCTAAAGGGGATTGAGGAGATGCAGGTCAAAACATCAGCAGCAGGCTTGTTGGCTCTCCACAAGAAATAAAGGTTACACAGTGGCACTGGCAGGATCAACAGGTAACTTCTAAGTACATAAAGAGAGAAATAAAAAAAAGTTTATTGATTGTGACATATTTGAGAGGAGACCTAGAAAGTGAACAGTCATGTCTTGGGTCTCTCCAGGCAATAATGAATAAAAATGCGTCATTTAGTTAGCGTGCAGGCTTCCCCAACCTTGGGAGAGTATAGCACTGTTGCCCATGTTTTTCTCAGTGCCCGTAAAGTGTGCTTCCTCTCTGGGGACAAGACAAGGAGGTCCTCTGAGCAGAGAAGGAAGCCTAGAAAATAATGTTTCAGTGGAAACTTCAATCAAGAATTGATGTTCCTTCCATGCGGAATAACATTTCACTAAAACAAAAGTGTGTAAGTTAACTACAGTTATGTGAATATTTATCACTCCATAAGCACCATAAAAGAACACTTAATCTGAAGGTAACTTGAATACTTCAGTAGGTGAACAGGGGGTGAATATGTTGACACAGGATAGGGTATTAGCTGGGTTCAGGAAGCCTGAGAGGGAGAGATGAGTGGCGTGCAAATAGAATCACTTGGCCTACATGGAATTAGTCACATACTTCTCCATATCCAAAAAGATACCAAGGTAAGCAGATGCTGTTGGGAGGTTCTACTTTCTTTGCGCCCTGCATTTGCAAAACACAGGTTTGTTTTAAGAACTTTTTGCAGTATCTATTATTTTGGATATACTTAAATTAAGCCCTTAAGTCATATATTTGGGCTTTTGCCGTGTGTTCTCCCACAGGTGTCTCTGCCAGGAGTGCTCATTAATTTTCACTAATAGTATAAATGACAGGAATCTCTTCAACAGGATCACAGACAGCAATACACTTTTCCACTTTAATCAAATCTAAAGAACATTTTTGCTGAAGTTCCTGTTTAGAACAAACACAAAATTGAGAAGAAGATCCAAGGCTAATTTATCCACTTGCCTACTGGGCACTTTGGGCACTGATAGGCACTAGTAATTGGCAGTGATGGGCACTGATAGACAGCAGTGGTAGGTGACACTGATGAGGAGACACTGATGGGCACTGATTGGCAGCACTAATAGGCACTGATTGCCAGCACTGGTGGGCACTGGTAGACAGCATTGGTGGGCACTGTTGGGACTGCATTGATAATCAGGACACTGAAAATCAGTGCCCTGAGTATCAATGTAGATGTCCCTTTGACACAAGCCGGTTATCAGCTCTCCTTTCCTCCCGCTGTCCTTTGCTCTATCCTTGTTCTGTTTTAAGGGCTGAGTATAGCTAAAATAAATAGAAAAATCAGCACAGGGGCCTAAGTTACAATCAGTAGGATATGTCCCTTGGGCTGATTCCTCAACTGTTAGTAGAAATCTTCCTCCCTTAATGCCCACCCTGCTGTAATCTTCCAGTGTGATGGTAGTTAATACAGCCCGACTATGCCCACCCTTTCCCCCCAGCCGTTCTATTTATAGAAGCCATTTTATGGATTCTTTAAATGAAACACAATATATAAATGGATCATCCACCTGTCCTCCCTTCTTAGATCGTGTTCCATTCTCAATTGCAGGAACTTATTCTTTAAAAAAAAAAAAAAAATGTCTGGAAACCAAAAAGTCCCATCATGGCACTACATTTTGGAGCAGGTAGACCCGAAGTTATCAGACCAACTGGTGGATCCAAAATTTCACCGCAATGTCTCCTGCTCTACCAGAGGGGATAAAACACTGGACCAGGTGTATACAAACATACCTGGGGTATACACAGCCATTCCCCTCCCCCACTTGGGTCAGTCTGATCACCTCTCCTTGTTCATGCTACCCAAATACACACCATTGATCAAACGTGTGAAACCAGCTCTGCGGACAGTAAAGGTATGGCCAGAGGGGGCCATTTCTTCTTTACAACAGCAGTTTCAGGATACTGACTGGAACATGTTTGCCTCACAGGCTACACTGGACTCTCATACAGACATGGACACTTACACATCATCTGTTTTGGACTATATTAACACGTGGGCAAAGGTTTAAAAGTAATATGAGGAAGTATTACTTTACTGAGAGAGTAGTGGATGCATGGAATAACCTTCCTGCAGAAGTGGTAGCTGCAAATACAGTGAAGGAGTTTAAGCATGCATGGGATAGGCATAAGGCTATCCTTCATACAAGATAGGGCCAGGGACTATTCATAGGATTCAGATATATTGGGCAGACTAGATGGGCCAAATGGTTCTTATCTGCCGACACATTCTATGTTTCTATATGTTTCTATGTGCATTGACAATGTCACTACCGTCAAACACGTGAAATGTTTTCCTAATCAGAAGCCGTGGATGAACTCTGAAGTCCGTCTCCTGTTGAAAGCAAGAGATGCTGCCTTTAAATCTGGCAGTGTAGAGGACTATAACAGAGCCAGGTCCAACCTGAAAAGGGGCATTAGGAAAGCAAAGCTCATATTCAAATTACACATAGAAGAGCACTTCCACAACTCTGACCCCAGACGCATGTGGAAAGGCATCCAGTCAATCACAGACTACAAACCTACAGCTCAATCAACCAGCAGTGCCTTTCAACCGAACGAACTTAATCACTTTTTTGCTAGTTTTGACCAATGCACAGGACATATTACACCAACCATGGACTCTGCTATAATTTACAGCTCACTTTCATTCTCTATAATGGACGTCTATTCAGTGTTTAGCAGAGTGGATGCACGTAAGGCAGCTGGCCCAGATGGCATACCGGGACGTGTTCTCAGAGCATGCGCTGGACAACTGGCACATGTTTTTTCTGACATTTTCAATCTGTCACTGGCTCAAGCCACAGTACCAACATGCCTGAAGACCACTACTATTATACCAGTGCCTAAGCACTCAGCTGCTGAATACTTGAACGACTTTCGCCCAGTTGCACTCACCCCTATTGTTATGAAATGCTTTGAGAAACTGGTCCTGAATCACCTTACTGCGGGCCTACCACCTACACTGGACCCACACCAGTATGCCTATCGCCCGAATAGGTCAACTGAGGATGCAGTTTCCACAGCTCTTCATTCTGCTCTCACCCACCTGGATAAGAGCAATACATACATTAGAATGCTGTTCATTGATTTTAGCTCTGCTTTCAATACAGTCCTCCCCACTGTACTGATCACTAAGCTCAGGGAACTGGGTATCTGCACCTCCATTTGCAGATGGATTCTGTACTTTCTCACCAACAGACCCCAATCTGTCAGGTTGGGAAACCAGGTATCCTCAACCCTCATTCGGAACACTGGCATTCCGCAGGGCTGTGTTCTGGGCCCACTGCTCTACTCCCTGTTCACCCACGATTGTGCTCCTCTGTATAAATCCAACATCTTTATCAAGTATGCGGATGACACCACCGTGGTCGGCCAGATTGAAAACAATGAGGAATCGGCCTACAGGGAAGAGATCTGTAATCTGGCAGTATGGTGTGCCACCAATAATCTGACTCTCAACGCCACAAAGACCAAAGAGCTCATTGTGGACTTCCAGAAATCCAACAGCGGGAGACATCTACCAGTTAACATCAATGAAACCGAGGTAGAGCGAGTCTCCAGTTTTAAGTTCCTGGGAGTTCACATCTCTGAGGATCTGTCCTGGCAGCAGAATACGTCAGCTCTCTAAAAAAAAGCACAACAACGTCTGTATTTCTTGAGAAGTCTCAAGAAATCTCATTTGTCCCCGGGGATTTTAACGAGCTTCTACCGCTGCATCATTGAGAGCATCCTGACCAACTCCATCACTGTATGGTACGGAGGCTCCACTGTGAGTGAACTTAAAGCACTGCAAAGGGTGGTCAAAACCGCTCAACGCATCACTGGCACCCAATTACCTGCCATTGAGCACCTTCACCACAGCAGATGTTTGCGCAGAGCTCACAACATCATCAAGGATTCTTCGCATCCCAGTCATAAACTGTTTAACCTCCTTCCATCACGAAGGAGATACAGAAACTTGCGCACTAGAACCAGCAGGTTCAGGGACAGTTTTTTTCCATCCACCATCATATTACTGAACTCAACTTTACACCGCTAATCATTACAAAACAAACACAAACAAAAGACTGTATGTAACCTCCGTACTATACATGTACATACTACATAGTATATCTTTTCACTCCTCAGTACATCTGCACTATTTATATCTGTATGTATCTTTATCATTACTGTACATTTTGCCCAATATTTCACATTCATTTGCGTATATATATTTTTTAATTATGCTAGATGGTTATCTGCACTGTAAATATGCTAGATATTTATCTGCACTTTTGCACGATTGCTACATTTTGCACTTCTGGTAGATGCCAAACTGCATCTCGTTGCTGTGTACCTGTACTATGCAATGACAATAAAGTTCTATCTATCTATCTATCTATCTATCTATCTATCTATCTATCTATCTATCTATCTATCTATCTATCTATCTATCTATCTATCTATCTATCTATCTATCTATCTATCTATCTATCTATCTATCTATCTATCTATCTATCTATCTATCTATCTATCTATCTATCGTAATAGTACCTGGTCAATGAGGACCTCCACATCAGCTCTACACTTGTGAAACTACCTCCTTCTCCAGTAACCAGTAAAAGGGTTTCTAGGGACAAGGAGGACCCTAAAATAGTAAAATTGAGAGGTTTCTGGAAACCACTGAGTGTACAAAGAGGCCTGGTTAGGTCAAAATAGGTGGGGAAATTGTACATGTCCTTCTGGACTCTGGCAGCCTGGTTACTCTGCTATATAGCCAATGTTTTCTTTGTTGGCCCTGAACATTTGATCCAGTGCCATGTACAAGTTGTTTATGTACACAATGACTTAATAAGCACTCCACTGCTATAGTGTGCAATATATTGAAAACAGACCAATTTGAATATACCTCTGAAGATAATGTTGTAGGGGTGACCCTTGATGAAAGTGTATATTTTCCAATAACCAGGTTAGCTGGTGAGCCAGAGATGTTTCCAGAGAATCCAGGGGTGCTATAGATCCCTCAGGACAACATTGGAACTGCTTAATTACATGAACCTACTCTCACAAAACCTTGAGAGAATGTAAAGGTAAACAGTGAAAACCCTATACGTGTTGGAGTGGAGTTTGTGTTTCTTCTTATTGCAGTCAACCAGGGATTGCTGTATCAGATTGGTCAAATTCAGGATGAAGTTGTGAAACAACTGTCTGTTGCTCTATATACGGTTTTAATTTGTAAAGTTCCATAGTCCTTAACGGGGTTCTCTCTCTCTCTGTATGAATAGCATGTGGGTTGTTAGACACACCATACAAGACCATTAAAAATCAAGTTACCACAATGAAAGACCATATTGATGCTGTGACACCCCTATTATCAAAGAACATATGCAGCAAGTTCAAAAGGTTCAAAATATATAGCTGATCAGTGAGAGTAGAAACTTTAAATTCAGGGGATCGAGTGCTGGTCTTACATCTCACGGTGGAAAGTACGTTTCTGCCTAAGATAATGAAACAGGTTGCAGAGGTGAACTTCAAGGTGTACCAACCAGATAAACAGAAAATTAAAAAAGTTGTCAGGTAAACTTAATTAAAGCTTGGAAGGATAGTGAGGCTATTATCGATGAGTCTGTGTTGTCAGGAGGATATATGAAGTTAAATTAGCAGAGTCCCAGTCTCTTGCCCAACAATAGAAAGTAAAAGTATTTATGTGGCAGAATAAAGATGTGTTCTTAGAGCTTCTGGATAGACCAATTAAACATGATGTTGTCCAAGGACCCAAAAGGTTTGTGTTCACCCTATTGAATCTATGAAAGCCCATAGAAAGGCAGTAAACAGAGAATTCTAGACCTCAAGTGAATAGTGTAGCCCTTTACTTCAAGATGGTTCCTTGAAATTTTGCAATGACTTCTGAAAACCGAAAGTGTCAAAGTTCAATGTTTACCACATGCCCTAGGTTTATTGGGGGTTTGAGTCCAGCCAGGTTTGTGACTATTCGAATGCTCTTTGGACTACAAGGAGCTCCCACTACATTCTAGCGAGTGATGAAGTTCTTAGGCGTCCACCACACTTTGCAGTGGCCTATCTAAACAATGTAGTTGATTTTAGCACAGACTAAGAAAGTCACTTCTCTAAAGTGCAGGTCATCCTGAATACCAAAAGCAAGTAAAGGAAAACAAGCTTAACAGACCCCCCCCCCCCCCCACACACACACACAAAAAAAAAAAAATAATAATAATAAGGCACATTACTATAAAGGCCTGGTATCTTTGATATACCTTTTGGCAGGGCCTAATAATACTCAAGATCCGTAAGATACAAATGTTTAGGGAGCGACCTTCTCTTGTCACCAAGAAACAAGTGAGAACCTTTTTGAGTATTGCTGGGCTTTATTGTAAATTCATCCCAAATGTTCCCACTCTAACTGCACCCTTAACCAAGCTGACCAAAGGCAAAAACTCAACAGAGATCAGGCGGAGTCCAAAGGCTAAAGAAGCTTTTCAAAATATGAAGCAGACTCTATTTAGACAATCAGTTCTGGTAGTCCTGATTTTCAAAAAAGATTTTATGGTCCACACAGAGCACCCGGTGTTCTATTTGAGTCAGATGATGACAGTATAGTATTGTGGAGAGAAAACGTCTGGCCCTTAAGTTGGCTTTGAAAACCTTATGCTACTATTTCCTGGGGTGTCACTTACGTCACTTACTGGATCAGGCGGAGTATAAAGGCTAAAGAAGCTAGTCAAAATATGAAGCAGGATCTATTTGGACAACCAGTAGCCCTGATTTTCAACAAAGATTTTTTGGTCCACACAGATACTACACAGTGTAGATCTGGGGGCTGTAATGTCACAAGTGGTGGATGTAGAAGAGCACCCCGTGTTCAGTCAGAGTCAGAAGATGACAGTATCGTATTGTTGAGAGAGAATGTCTGGCCATTAGGTTGACTTTGGAAACTTTATGCTACTATTTTCTGGGGTGTTACTTATGACTATATAACAGACTATGGTAACGTAACATACTGTAGATAGCCCAGGCCAAGGGGTGCAGTTCAAGGGTTACCCCCTGGGACCAAACAGGGGGTATGTGACAACTGGTCAATGGTTGGGTCCTGGTTGAAGTGCATGTGTTATTCAAGCGTTTGTATTTCATCAGGTAGACTGATTGGATCCTTTTTTTCTGGAAATTTAGCAGAACAGAGGATTAAAAGCTGGAAATACCCTTTCACGCCTGACTTAAAAAGTGAAAAATTGTAGTAGTGAGAGGCTAAAGAAAGTGACTCAGTCTGTGCTGGGAACAGGCTGAGACTGGGAGCAGATCAAAAAGTCCAGTGAACAGCGAGGAGTCTAAAGATTTGTTTTGTGATATTGTGTTCTAATAACCTCTGTGAGGGTAGATTTTTTAATATGGTGATGTTTATTTTGTTCTGTGGACAAATACAAGTGGGCAATAAGCCCGTAAATTCAACCTTGCATGTGGTCTTAAAAAGGTTTCATTTGATGCTGATACCTACAGTATTTATATTCTACTGAAAGTTTAGGTTTATCAGCTTAAATGTATAATTACTGCCTTATACTGAACTAGTTATGCATAGTTTAGCTAAGCTTATAAGACTCTAATAGGGCTGTTATGGGGATTTAGATGCAGGTAAATATGCAGGTAAAGTTGCTTTAGGCACAGACATAGGTCTCTTGACTGTAAATAATCTCTATTTTAACCTTTTCACCTCACAATGGTTTGCAATTTTAGTTTTTATTTTCAGAAATGACCAAGCAAAAATGACCCTTTCCATAAATCTCCCAAAAGTAAGCAGATACAATTAAAATTTCAGTTTTCACAGGCAGATTATTTCATTAGTCCAATCAGGAACCGTGCATTACCAGTCAGCTTTCTCTGCACTTTTCAGCAATCTGTGAGAGTGAAAGAGAGTGAAGTGTGCATGTGTGGGTAGGGAAGGACGCTGAGTGCTTGTTTCTAAGTTTCTGGGGTTGCACATCCAATGATCGATATGTCCTGCCATTTGCAGGATGGAGAGGGGAGGGTAATGGAATAAGCCACTTAGTAAGCTTTCTTCTACAAAATAGAGCACTTCAAATTAATGTACTGAAGATGGTGATGTTTTGGGCAAAAGTCAATAAAGATGAACTAATTCTTTAAAAGAAAGGTCGTCAGAGGCTACCTGGCAGAGTGACACTTCAAGTTGCTGGGAAAATGACCCGTCCAACAGATCTATGTGAGCAGTTTGGAATATAACTTCCCCTATGAGGGTAAGCAAAATATTCTTTCTTGGGGATCTTTGCTAGGGGGACTCTTCTGGAGTCCCTTGCTGGCAATCTTTTCCCTTCCTCTTCCCTGAGTGCCCCCATAGAGAGCCACTATGTTGATCCCAAGCCGGGCTTTATGAGTCTACAGGCACACACAGCATGGCTTGGCCCTGCCCTCCACTCCCTCCTCAGAGGATTTGACTGACAGCAGCAGGAGCCAATGGCTCCCACTGCTGTACAGTTTGTTGTGAGAAGAAAGAGAGCGAAGGAGAACTGCTGTATAAGTGCACAGCCCTGGATCAAGATCAGGCATTCTGAAAGGTTTTTTTACTGACCAGAGAAACCTTTTTGCCTTTATAATGACTTTAGGCCTATGCCGGACAATAAAGTATGGGTAAATGGGCTCTGTTTGCGAAGGATGTAGTTTACTTGCCACTGCTGTGGTATTCAGTATACGGGTTCCCCTACTCCTGAAAGGAGCCGTATGTCCTTGAGCCTTGACATTTCAAAGACCTCGGTGGGTCCCTGGGGCAGAGCAACTTATGCTGTAAAATATAAGGTCAATATTCTTTAACTGTATATGATGATGCAGATGATTGCCTAGAATGGGGGGAGAAAAACACCTGTTCGATTGGGGTCTATGGTAAGTAAGGTAGCCTGTGATACACACTACTAGCAATTAGAATGTTAGTACAATGATCTCCCCCCGCTAAGCTATTGTGTTCTGACAGGGGGAGTTCCCCCACCCCACCAGAACACTAGTGCCAATCAGCAGACCTTTTTTGGTCATGCCCCTTCAACAGAAGCTGGCCGAACGGCCAGCTTCTGTCAGACCAGCTGCCATAGACACGGGCCGAATGTCAGCTGGCTTCTATTGAACCGGCCAATGCCACCTGATATTCAGCCCATGTGTACAGCCCTTAAGACCTAAGGAGTATTTAACCATTGCAGTGCAGGGGGTCTCACAGCTAGGGTAGATTTATCTAATTCCCGGACTTAGGCTTAAATATCCTTCCCTAAAAGGCTAAAGGCTTATTCACACCACATACATTGGGCTGCACTGGTTAATGCAGCCCACATGCATAGACATGGCAAAAAGTATTTTTCTCTATTAAGAAGATAGAGGTGACCAGTGCTATGGAGTAAGAGATCCTAAACAATTGAAAAGGTGTAAGCTGCCAACAACCGAACCCACAAGGGGTTAAAGAGTGAAATAAATACAAGGAGGTTGTAACGGCGCTACCTTTAAAGTGAATAAGTGCTATATAAGTGCCAACTTAGAATAAAGTGCCAGTATATTAAAAATTGTATTAAAAAATATACCATATAAACGTTGGGTCCAAAGTAAAGTGCACTAGTGACTTGTGGTGTGACAAGGATAACCAATTATTTAATAATTAAATAATTGGTTATCCTTGTCACACCACAAGTCACTAGTGCACTTTACTTTGGACCCAACGTTTATATGGTATATTTTTTAATATCATTTTTAATATACTGGCACTTTATTCTAAGTTGGCACTTATATAGCACTTATTCACTTTAAAGGTAGCGCCGTTACAACCTCCTTGTATTTATTTCATTTTTCTCTATTGTGTCAATTTTCAATTACACCAATGCATTGTGTTGGAGTGCACTGAAAAAAATGGAGCAAGCAGCATTGTATTGCACTGTGGTGCAGATTGGGAAAAATTTAGTACATCGCCAGTGTATGTCAATATACATGTACTGATGCATGTATTGTGGTCTGAACATATCCTAACACTGGCCTTCCATAATATAAACATAACCCTATATTTGCAATAAGCATATTTTGATTGGTTTGCCTAAAAGTTATTGTGTCTACAAACTAGGGGAAAGATTTATGTCATTTTTTTTTTTAAATAGTAATGGCGGCAATCTGCCAATTTTAGCGGGACTGCGACGGAAAGATTAGACCCCTAACTGACATTTTTGACACTTTTGGGGGGACCAGTGACATTACTACAGTAATACTGTAATAACACAGTAGTTACTGTAATATTGACACTGGCAGGGAAGGGGTTAACCTAGGAGTGATCAAGAGGGATAAGTGTGAGCCTAGGTGGTGTTTTCTAACTGTATGGGGGAGGGACTTTTAAAATGAACACAGAGACCTGTGATCCTATATAAAAGGATCACAGGCACTCTGTGAAAATTTCAGAGAGAACAACGGTCTGCTGTATTTACAACCGCAGACCGTCCTTCTCCCTCTGCGGGGAGCGATCGCGGGTGCCCGGCGGATGCCGTGAATTGGCATCCCTGCTGCCTAGTGGGGGCAGGCACGTGTCACTGGCAGTGTGTGCTTGCCCCAAGGAGCGCTCACGCGAACCGCCGTACAGGTACGGCATATCACACAGCCGAGCCAGCCTGCCGTAGTATGTCTATGGCAGGCAGTCGGCAAGTGGTTAATGGCACCCCAAATGCATCTCACAAATGCAGTGTGTTTGCAGCCCCCAAATTGCATGGTAGCGCAGTAAAACACATATGATGGCAGCGCATAGGGACAACCCAACGGAATCTCTTCCTTTGGGTTGTCCCTATGCGCTGCCATCATATGTGTTTTTCCCTGCTCCAGCATTCATCCCATGCTACATCGGCCGGCAGCATAGCGACTTCCCTAGTGGCTTACTGGCCATTTCCCATCCTTTACTTAACAGGCACCCCAGTTGCGCCTGGTCATTTGGTTGTTTTTTGTGTTTTATGGCATGGTAGTGCAGTAACATGCTGTTTGGTGCAGTGAATTCTGAAAAAGTAGTGCTTGCACAACTCCTTCCATGTTCCAGTGCATTTTGCAGCCAATTAAATGAATGGTCTGTCAAACAGACAGCACAAGAATGCATGAAGAACATGCTTCTTCTGGTGTGAATCGGCCCCAAGGGTCCATTCTCACCAGCAGGCAAATGTTGCACTCTGTATAAAAACATGCCCACTAGCTTCACTTGTGTAGGGGCAGTTTAATGCTTTGTTACAACATATTGCACTGTTAACTTTTTTTTTAACAATATTAGGTCACAAAATGACACTTAATTCAACTTTATGTGTCACATTAGGACATAAGGCAAATTGCCTTGTCTATTCGTTGGAACTAAGTTGGGCAAAACTGCCCATTACATGTGGTGTGAATTGGTCCTAAAGGAGGATTTCAATGCGGACCTTCTTAAAAAAAATGACAGCCATTAATTTCTGAGTTGTTAAATTGGGACAAATATTCAGCCATTGATGTTAGAAGTCCATATCTGCATATTTGTTTCAATTTAGTGACTAGAAATGTTTGCATTGATTAAAACCGAATGACACTTGGCAGCCAGGATTTCCAGACAAAGTCACCAATAACAGCCCCCATGTTTCCTTTAACAGTTAGCTAACTTACTTAAAGCATATCCACACCCAAAAATTAAAATGCAATAAATTGCAGCTTACCAATCTTTAGATGTGGTGTCTGCATTCATTTTCTGTTTTCTTTCATTTATTTTCACCTGTTGGTACAGTCAGTAACACACTTCCTGTTCTAAAGGAGTACAGCCAAAGCTCATTTGGCTGTACTTCTCCTGTGGATCACAGGAGTGCCGTCCGTTCTGCACTCCTGTGACCCATTTTCAGCAGACAGCGGGCTTCGGCTAACATCACAGAGCTGGCTAATATATCAGGATCGCCACCCAGCTAAGCCTCTCAGCGAGCTCTTGAGAGCCTGAGCTGGCCCCTCCACCCTCTCCACAGCCCAGCGCTCCATTGAACATGGGGGTGGCAGAGCAGAGATTCATGGTTGACAGTCAGCAGCTCTCTGTTCAGGGAGCTCTGAGAACCAAGCGATCTGCAGTTCTCAGTCTTAGAGCCAGCGGGGGGACATATGCAGCATCAGACTGATACTGCATCCACCTAGGTAAGTATGATTCCCCCCCAAAAAATTCCCATACTTCTCCTTTAAGCTAGGTACACATGTATCAAAATTCAGCCTGTTCAGCAGGAATTGGTTAAATTTCGATATGTGTGTAGCCCTCTCTGTCCAAAAGAAGCTGATTGCTAGACTGCCATCTGTCAAACGGTCCTGCTGGAAAACCAGCATTCGATCAGCTGCTGCAGCCAATGGCTGCAGAGCTGATCAGTGTATTCTGATGGAGGAAGGAGGGAGGAGTTCCAGCTGTCAGAATACAACAGCAAAGCAGGGGAGATCTTTGTATCCACATGGCTTGTGTGGATGCAGGAAATTGTTACTTTTTTTATTCAGCCTGCTGGTTGAACAAAAAACTCAGTGTATACCCAGCTTTTGGGTGGCAGAAATATGTGGAGAGGGTAGTGTTAGATGCAGTAGTACATTTAGATCCACTTTATATACAGTCAGGTCCATAAATATTGGGACATCGACACAATTCAATCTTTTTGGCTCTATACACCATCACAATGGATTTGAAATGAAACAAACAAGATGTGCATTAACTGCAGACTTTAAGCTTTAATTTGAGGGTATTTACATCCAAATCAGGTGAACGGTGTAGGAATTACAACAGTTTGTATATGTGCCTCCCAATTTTTAACCACCGGGCCATAGCCGAAAGACGGCTACAGCGCGGTTGTCTAGTTCTGGGAGGGTGTACATGGACGTCCTCCCAGAATCGGGCGTCCCCCTGGGGCGCGCACACGGGAGTGTCCCGGGGACCCGACGCATCACGGTAAAGGGCCAATGAGAGCGGTCCTTTACCTCGTGATCGCTCCGTCCAATGACGGAGCGATCACTTCACAACAAACCGGCGCATGTCCGGTTCATTTCTCTCCTCTCCTCGGATGCTGTACACAGCAATCGGTACAGCGTGCGAGGAGAGGAGAGAAACTGCAGCTGCACGCCTCCTCTGCCTCATCTGTGCCCTATCAGTGCCTCCTCTGCCTCATCTGTGCCCTACCAGTGCCTCCTCTGCCTCATCTGTGCCCTATCAGTGCCTCCTCTGCCTTATCTGTGCCCTACCAGTGCCTCCTCTGCCTCATCTGTGCCCTATCAGTGCCTCCTCTGCCTCATCTGTGCCGTATCAGTACCTCCTCTGCCTCATCTGTGCCCTATCAGTGCCTCATCTGTGCCCCATCTGTGCCCTATCAGTGCCTCATCTGTGCCCCATCCATGCCTAATCTGTGCTACCCATACCACCTCAGTGCTCATCCATGCCTCATCCGTGCCTCATCTGTGCCTGCCCATGCCACCTCAGTGCTCATCCATGCCACATCCCTGCTCATCCAACCCACGTCAGTGCTCATCCGTGCCATGTCAGTGCTCATCCGTACCACATTCATGCCACTCCAGTGCTCATCCGTGCCACACCCATGCCACTTCAGTGCTCATCCGTGCCATGTCAGTGGTCATCCGTGCCATGTCAATGCCACGTCAGTGCTCATCCATGCCACATCAGTGCTCATCCGTGCCACATCAATGCCACGTCAGTGCTCATCCGTACCATGTCAGTGCTCATCTGTGCCACATCCATGCCATGTCAGTGCTCATCCGTGCCACATCCATGCCACGTCAGTGCTCATCCATGCCACGTCAGTGCCACATCAATGCCACATCCATGTCATGTCAGTGCTCATCTGTGCCACATCCATGCCACGTCAGGGTGCTCATCTGTGCCTCATCCATGCCACATCAGTGCTCATCCATGCCACATCCATGCCACGTCAGTGCTCATCCATGCCACATCCATGCCACATCAGTGCTCATCCGTGCCACATCCATGCCATGTCAGTGCCACATCAATGCCATGTCAGTGCTCATCCGTGCCACGTCAGTGCTCATCCATGCCACATCTGTGCCATGTAAGTGCTCATCTGTGCCACATCTATGCCACGTCAGGGTGCTCATCTGTGCCTCATCCCTGCCATGTCAGTGCTCATCCATGCCACATCCATGCCACATCAGGGCTAATCCATGCCACATCAGTGCTCATCAGTGCCACATCCATCCCACGTCAGTGCTCATCAGTGCCACATCCGTGCTCATCAGTGCCACATCCATGCCACGTCAGTGCTCATACCTGCCTCATCAGTGCCACATCCATGCCATGTCAGTGCCACATCCATGCCACGTCAGTGCTCATCCGGGCCACATCTATGCCACATCAGTGCCACTACAATGCTTATCAGTGCCCTACAGTGCCTCACAAAATTGTAAAGGGAAGTCAGGAAATGACCTGCATGTTGGGCCTCTGTATTTGGTCAGGCTGTGGAAAAGTCACATATGTGGTATTGCCATACTCAGGAGGAGTAGCAGAATGTATTTTGGGGTGTCATTTTTTGCTACGTACATGCTATGTGTTAGAAATGTCTTATAAATTGACAACTTTGTGTAAAAAAAAATGCGTTTTGGTTTTCTTTCCACATTTTCAAAAAACTTGTGGAAAAAAATGACATGTTCAAAAGACTCATTATGCCTCCTAGATTATGTGTTGGGGTGTTTTATTTCCAAAATGGGGTAATTTTATGGAGGTTTCCATTGTCCTGGTGCTCCAGGGCCTTCAAAAGTGTGATAGGTGGTCAGAAAATTATATGTGTGATTTTTGCTTCTAGAACGCCTGACGGTGCTCCTTGCATGTTGGGCCTCTGTATGTGGTCCGGCTGTGGAAAAGTGTCACACATGTGGTATCGCCATACTCAGGAGGAGTGGCAGAATGTATTTTGGGGTGTAGTTGCAGGTATGCCTGTACAGTGTGTGAGAAATAACTTCGTAATATGATTTTGTGAAAAATATTTTTTTAAAAAAAATCTTAATTTTGCAAAGAATTGTGGGAAAAAATTACAACTTCATAAAACTCATCATGCCTCTTACTAAATACCTTGGAATGTCTACTTTCCAAAAAGGGGTCATTTGGGGGGTATTTGTACTGTCCTGACTTGTTAGGGTCTCAAGAAATGAGATAGGCCGTCAGTACATAAGTGTGATCAATTTTCAATGATTGGTACCATAGCTTGTAGACTCTATAACCTTCACAAAGACCAAAAATGTATACATATTTGGGTTATTTTTACTAAAGATATGTAGCAGTTTAAATTTTGGCCAAAACGTATGAAGAAAAATGACTAAATTTGCAAAATTTAAAACCGAAACGAAGAAAATTGCATTTTTTTTACAAAATTTTCGGTATTTTTCATTTATAGCGCAAAAAATAAAAAAACCCAATTATGATTAAATACCACCAAAAGAAAGCTCTGTTTGTGTGAAAAAAGGACGGAAATTTCATATGGGGACAGTGTTGCATGACTGAGTAATTGTCATTCAAAATGTGAGAGCACTGAAAGCTGAAAATTGGTCTGGTTAGGAAGGGGGTTTAAGTGCCCAGTGGGCAAGTGGTTAAAGGACCAAAAGTAATGGGACAATTGGCTGCTCAGCTGTTCCATGGCCAGGTGTGTGTTATTCCCTCATTATCCCATTTACAAGAAGCAGATAAAGGGTCCAGAGTTCATTTCAAGTGTGCTATTTGCATTTGGAATTTGTTGCTGTCAACTCTCAATATGAGATCCATAGAACTGTCACTATCAGTGAAGCAAGCCATCATTAGGCTGAAAAAAAACAAAACAAACCCATCAGCGAGATAGAAAAAACATTAGGTGTGGCCAAATCAACTGTTTGGAACATCCTTAAAAAGAAAGAACACAACGGTGAGCTCAGCAACACCAAAAGACCCGGAAGACCATGGAAAACAACTGTGGTGGATGACCGAAGAATTCTTTCCCTGTGAAGAAAACACCCTTTAGAACAGTTGGCCAGATCAAGAACACTCTCCAGGAGGTAGGTGTATGTGTGTCAAAGTCAACAATCAAGAGAAGACTTCACCAGAGTGAATACAGAGGGTTCACCACAAGATGTAACCCATTGGTGAGCCTCAAAAACAGGAAGGCCAGATTAGAGTTTGCCAAACAACATCTAAAAAAGCCTTCACAGTTCAGGAACAACATCCTATGGACAGATGAGACCAAGATCAACTTGTACCAGAGTAATGGGAAGAGAAGAGTATATGGAGAAGGAAAGGAACTGCTCATGATCCAAAGCATATTACCTCATCAGTGAAGCATGGTGGTGGTAGTGTCATGGCGTGGGCATGTATGGCTGCCAATGGAACTGGTTCTCTTGTATTTATTGATGTGACTGCTGACAAAAGCAGCAGGATGAATTCTGAAGTTTTTCGGGCAATACTATTTGCTCATATTCAGCCAAATGCTACAGAACTCATTGGACTGCGCTTCACAGTGCAGATGGACAATGACCCGAGCATACTGCGAAAGCAACCAAAGAGTTTTTTAAGGGAAAGAAGTGGAATGTTATGCAATGGCCAAGTCAATCACCTGACCTGAATCTGATTCAGTATGCATTTCACTTGCTGAAAACTAAAGGGAAAATGCCCCAAGAACAAGCAGGAACTGAAGACAGTTGCAGTAGAGGCCTGGCAGAGCATCACCCGGAATGAAACCCAGCGTCTGGTGATGTCTATGCATTCCAGACTTCAGGTTGTAATTGACTGCAAAGGATTTGCAACCAAGCATTAAAAAGTGAAAGTTTCATTTATGATTGTTAATCTGTCCCATTACTTTTGGTCCCTTAAAAAGTGGGAGGCACATATACATACTGTATGTTGTAATTCCTACACCGTTCCCCTGATTTGGATGTAAATACCCTCAAATTAAAGCTGAAAGTCTGCAGTTAAAGCACATCTTGTTTGTTTCATTTCAAATCCATTGTGGTGGTGTATAGAGCCAAAAAGATTGGAATTGTGTCGATGTCCCAATATTTATGGACCTGACTGTAAGTGAACAAATTAAAGCCAAACTCCAGCTAACACGTTTTAAGCAGTTTTAAAAACATTTTTAAAGCCAAACTCAAAGCTAACACAATAGTTACAAAACATTTTTTTTCTTTTGGAATAAAGGTTTTAACTAAAAGAAAAAAAATCTAACCATTGTAAGCACCCCTGTCATTGGTAAATGGTTTGTCTCAACCCTCTAACTTCCACTTTTGCTGCACAGCTTGGTTTGTTGAAGGCAGCTGGAAAAAATAGACTTACTGCCAGTATCAAAGGTGGTAAATCTATTTTACAGGGGGCACTCAAAAAAAAAAAAAGACTGCTTTGTTAGTGCTAGTGACAAACTGCTTCATATATGTAATTTTTATGTTGCTTTCAGTACTACTTTAGGCTTACTCAACTAGCCTGTATTGCATAAAGAAATGACAAATTATCGTATAGAGATAAGAATCCTTACCTGTTCTATACAATGTTTTTCTTCCTGATTAGTTGTGAAATTGTTTCATATGGTAACACAGGAGTGATAAAATAAAAAATCCCAATGTACAAAGGAACTGTGGTCTCTCTGAACACAGAAAAAGTGTCTGTTTTAGGACAAACAACGGCCCCATCTTCTGGCCAATGCCTATATTACACACTGTTCCTACATATGCTATTCCTTTGTAACTAGCTGTTAAGAAGAAGAAAAATAGTTTTTAACATGTAATAAGTTTATGATATTTGAACCTTATGAAACTGAAGGTATATGTAAATTAATTTGCAAAGTACCCATTAAAAAGGGAACACTCAATATTCAATATTCTGGAATATGCAATTGTGTCTTTGTTGAAAAAACTAAGGGCAAAAAAAGAGAAATAAAATCTATAGTCTCTAGCAACCAATTAGACTGCAGACATTATTTTCAAGGTTTAGTTACAAAAGAAATCTAACATGTGACCGGTTGAATAGAAGTCATATCGCTAATTTTCTCCTGTTTTATTGTGGCTCATCATTAGTATGTTTTTAGCACTATTATGTTTTAATTATATACTGCTAAGTTTTATAGTCCTTTAAAAAAAAAAAAATGATAACAATAAGGAGCATAACTAATAAAATGTATGTGCTGCTTTTAATTTTTTTTATTGTTTAATAGAGTATAATCATTCTTGAAGGGGAAAAATACAGGATATGTTAGAAATTTAGACACCATTATTATGGGAGACTGGACCTTCCACAGTCGTGTGCATCTGTTATGATAGAAACCAGTGGAGTGGATTTACTAAATGCAAATAGACTGCGCAGTTTCCAAGTGCAGTTGCTCCAGAGCTTAGTAAATGTGGTAAAGCTTCACTCTGCAAAGGATACCCAATCACATGCAAGGAAATAATAAAAAAAAAACAAAAAAAACAGCATTTTTGCTTGCAAACGATTGGATGATGGAAGTCAGAGGATCTTTATCTCATTTACTAAGCTCAGGCGCAACTGTACTTGCAGAGTGCACAGTCTCTATGCCTTGGAAATTTCACCCCTTAGTCTCTTGTATAGCTGCCTTTTTCAAGATCATGCTTGTTGCCTGGCTGTCAATAATCCTCAGTTCCTCTTAATTTGTTGTTGAATGGAACAAGTATGCAGACCTGAAGTTGCAGTTTGGCTGGCTCATTCCAGCCAGCAGTATTGTGATAATACAGAGTGCAGAAGGATGCAAGGTGTTTCATTGCATCTCGCACAAGAACAGCCAGGCCTGTATTTAGGTATCATGTACAGTATGTTCTAAGTATACTGAATGATGACTCCCTTTTATATAGGGTTTGCCTTTGGGTTCTATGAAATGATTTTAATATGAACTTCTGCCAGAATGTGCTACTGAAAAAACGTAATGCCTGCTGTATACACTATATTGTCTAAAGTATCGGGACGCCTGCCTTTAAATGCACATGATTTTTAATGGAAATGCTGCCCACAAGGTTTGGAAGTGTGTCTCTGGGAATGTTAGACTATTCCTCCAGAAGCACATAGGTAAGGTCAGGCACTGAGGTTGGTCAAGAAGGCCTGGCTCGCAGTCTCCGCTCTAATTCATCCCAAAAAGTGATTTATCGGTTTGAGATAAAGGCCGGTTAAGTTCCTCCACACCAAACTCGCTCATCCATGTCTTCAGGATCTTGCTTTGTGCACTACTGTGCAGTCATGTTGGAACAGGAAAGGGCCATCCCCAAACTGCTCCCACAAAGTTGGGAGAATGAAATTGTCTAAAATGTCTTGGTATGCTGACACCTTAAGAATTCCCTTCACTGGAATTAAGGGGCCAAGCCCAACCCCTGAAAAACAACCCACACCATAATCCCCCCTCCACCAAATGATTTGGACCAATGCACAAAGCAAGGTCTATAATGATGGATGGATCAGCGAGTTTTGGGAGGAGGGACTTGACTGGCCTGCACAAAGTCCTGAGCTCAACCCAATGGAACACCTTTGGAATGAATAAGAGCAGAGACTGTGAGCTAGGGCTTCTCGTCCAACATCAGTGCCTGATCTCACAAATGCGCTTCTGGAAGAATGGTTAAACATTCCCATAGACACACTCCTAAACCTTGTGAACAGCCTTACCAGAAGGGTTGAATCTGTTATAGCTGCAAAGGGTGGGCCAGCTCAATACTGAACCCCACGGACTATGACTGGGATGTCATTAAAGTCCATGTGCATGTAAAGGCAGGTGTCCCAATACTTTTGACAACATTATGTATGAAAAACTGCTAAATTGTACCGATCAAAAAAAAAAAAAAAAAAGAAAGAAAATAGATTAACGTTTCCAAAGCCATAAAGAGTTTTCTGATTCCTTTCAACATCCCTTGTACTATTTCTTCTTAGTTCTCTTGGCTGGCCCACAATGTGAAAGTACCAGCTAAATCCCAACTTTAGCGTTACCCTTGAAGAAGCCACTAGCAATTGGACTTACTTCCCCCTATGCAGCACTCACACCCAGGCACACAGAATTTTCGGCACACCTCCACAGATTTCGGCACAACTCCTGTACTATGTTCTGTTCTTGTTCTGCTCCTGGCTGCACTAAGTTCCCTCTATGAAATATGGCACACTCCTGGTTGTCTTGCACAACTCCTGGCTGCACCTGGTCTTGAAGTGTGAAACACTCCACAGTCACTTCTCCTTTGAGTAGCCAAATCAAGTACTCACTCAGCCCCAAAAAATGGAGCATTCTTACTTCAGATCTCCTGGCTCTTTGGTCCAAATGCTGACCCAGTCTATTTCTCTCTCTTTGATAGGGTCCCCAGCTAGTCCTAGCTGGGACCTTGATTGCTCCAACAATCTCCCAAGGCCTCTCACCTTCTTCTCTCTGCCCCAGGGCTAGAGCTATAAACACCGGGGTCTCTTCCAGATGGCTGAACCCTGGACTCTGCTTTTTGGCTGCCAGACCTTAGAATATTTATGAACTTCCCATCCATCTACTGGACCAACCTTTCCAGGGATTGGCCAAGAATCCACAAATATTAAGACTACTTGTCCTGCCCTCCCTCCTACAATACTTCTCGAAACGAACAGAAGACGGCGAAGTGACAGAACAGCAACCTATGAGACACAGTACAGCCCAGAACAATTAAAACTCTACAGTGAAGCCAAAATAAATGTACCTAGGAGCCTACCAAACTAGGATGGTTCTACACAACATTAAGTAAATACAGGAAGAACCTAGGGTAGATCTGGCTTCAAGTGTGGTGTCCTTAGCTCCAGCCTGTCAATGTCATTATTTCCAGTTGTTACATGCATATTTCTTCTCTCTCAGACTACAGGAAAAAGCAAGGTTGCCAGCGAGGGTGTCTGTGCTTTCTTTACAGCAGCATTCATCCACACTGGCGGGCCTGCAATGCCTTCACCTGCTTGGAGTTATGTGTTTAACCACTTCTGGCCCGGAAGGATTTGCCCCATTAATGACCAGCCCATTTTTTTGTGATTCTGCACTGGGTTACTTTAACGGACAATTGTGCAGTCGTGCAACGCTGTACCTAAATACAATTGATGTCCTTTTTTCCCCACAAATATAGCTTTCTTTTGGTGGTATTTGATCACCTGTGCGATTTTTATTTTTTTTGCTCTATAAACAAAAAAGAGTGACAATTCTGAAAAGAAATATATATATATTTTCACTTTCTGCTATAAAACATTCCAAAAAAAATTAAAAATCAATTTTTTATCCTCCTTTTAGGCCAATTTGTATTCTGCTACATATTTTTGGTAAAAAAAAATCCCAATAAGCGTATTTTGATTGGTTTGCGCAAAAGTTATGACGTCTACAAACTAGAGGAAAGAATTGTAATTTTTTTTTTTACTAGTAATGGGGGCGATCTGCGATTTTTAGCAGGACTGCGACATTGCGGCAGACAGATCAGACCCCTAACTGACATTTTTGACACTTTTGGGGGGGGACCAGTGAAATTACTACAGTAATCAGTGCTAAAAAATATGCACTGTTACTGTAATAATGACACTGGCATGGAAGGGGTTAACCTAGGGGGTAAGGGTTAAGTGTGAGCCTAGGGGAGTGTTTTCTAACTATATGGGGGGAGGGATTGTGAAATGAACACAGAGACCTGTGATCCTATATAGGATGATCACAGGTGCTCTGTGATCATTTTCAGCGGGGATCGGTCGCGTGTGCCCGGTGGCAATCGGTGTCAGTCATGACCCTAGTATCTTTTTCTGGACTAGGCGATGCTCTGTAATGTAAGAGCCCATTCCAGATAGTGACTGTATCACAACTTTCACATGCTCTGGACTAAAAAATAGTCCCTCTTGTGATATAATGTGATCCAAAAATGACAGCCTAATTTGTCTAAAGTAGCTCTTAAAAATTTCTGTTTCAGTCTTTCAGATTCAATGCGCTTTAGAACATTTCTAAAGTACTTGCCGTGAAGATCCAGAGTCAGACTGTATACACTTATTAAATTATAACTAAAGGCAAAAGCATTGTATATTTTTTAAAAGAAACGGCCCTGGAGAAAAAAATAAAAATATTTGTTGTTTTTGAGTGCACACAAATACTATATAATACTCAATAATTTGGTAAAATATAAAGATGATGTTACGCTGAGTAAATATATAGTTAACATGTCAGGCGTTAATATTGCGCACACCCATGGAATGGCGGCTAACTACAGTACTTAAAAATCTCCATAGGCGACGTTTTAAAAGCCTTTACAGTTTAGCAATTTAGAGTTATTACAATTATTGCCCTCACTCTGATATTCGCGGCAATACCTTACATTTGTGGTAGATCACTGTTTACATAAGTAAACAGTGTATGTGCGGGACCTATGTATGTATTAGCTTTTGTATGTGAGCGTGTGGGATGGGGGCACTTTAACCACTTTACCACTGGAGGATTTTGCTGTCTTACGTCCAGGCCACTTTTTGCGATTCGGCGCTGTGCAACTTTAACTGACAATTGCGCGGTCGTGCGACGCCGTACCCAAACGAAATTTACGTCCTTTTTTTCCCACAAACAGAGCTTTCTTTTGGTGGTATTTGATCACCTGTGTGATTTTTACTTTTTGCGCTATAAACAAAAAAAGAGCGTTTATTTTGAAAAAATAATATTTTTCAAATTTTTTTATATGAAATTCCCCCCCCCCCCCAAAAAATGTAAAAATCTAATTTTTTTAAAATTTTTGGCCAATTTGATTTCTGCTACCTATGTTTGGTAAAAAAAATCACAATTAGCGTATTTTGATTGGTTTGCGCAAAAGTTATTGCGTTTACTAACAAAGGGAAAGATTTCTGTAATTTTTGGTGTTTTTTTTTTTAACACGTAATGGAGGCGATCTGCGTTTTTTTTTTTGCGGGACTGCGACATTGCGGCGGACAGATCGGACCCTTGACTGACATTTTTGACACTTTTGGGGGTACCAGTGACATTACTGCAGTAATCAGTGCTATATATATGCACTGTTACTGTAAAAATGAAACTGGCAGGGAAGGGGTTAATTTTATTGGAGAGGGAGGAGTTAATGTATGCCTGGTGCTTACTGACGTGTGGGGGGGAAGGTGACTGAGTGACACAAGGACAGATCCAGGGTTCAGCTATGCTGAACCCTGCAATCTGACCCTGCCTGTCACTTCAGAGATCCGCCCGCTGTGTTTACACACAGCGGGCAGATCTCCAGACTCGATCCCCGACGATCGGGTAAGAGCAGCGGCGATCGCCGCCGCTCCTCCCCTGGCCCGACTCCCGCTGTGACTGAAAACAGCGGGAGCGAGCCTCCGGCGGCGCGCGAGCCTCCGGCGGCGCGCGCGCCGCCCACGAGGGGCAGAGTCCAGCGACGTAGGTCTACGTCGCTGGACGGGAACGAGCCGCTTTGCTGCAGTAGCAGCAAAGTGAGCGGAGGTAAAGTGGTTAATTTTTTTTTTTTTTTAATTGTATTGTTTATTTTATTCCAAAACCTTTTTTTGCACTGTATTTTTCATGGTTTTTTTTGTATCAACTTTTTTGTTATCACAAGGTATGAACAACATTCCTTGTGATAGCATGGGCAGTGACAGGTACTCTTTACTGAAAGGTCTGGGGTCTACTAGGCCCCAGATCTCTCCTGTGCCCTCAAGAGCATCTGATCAAACCGAAATCGGCTTGATCAGAAGCTTGACAAGCAGGTATCGGCTTGTAAAAAACAAACTGGAACTGGCTCCCGGTGCTATACACCATATGATCGGGGAACAGAAGTTCCTTCTTCATCTCTATGGTGCGCTGCCCCTTGACTGCTGGTTTCATCCTCAGGCTCTGTAGATGAACAGAAGAGTGGGGGGAGTCATATTCTGCTACATTTAAAAGTTATCCAAGTGGCTATAAAGCCACTTTTAAATGTAGCAAAACTTGGTAACCCCCAAGCCCCCCCCCCCCCCCCACACACTCTACTATTCAACTACAGGGCCTGAGACTGAAACCAGATGTTGGGGCAGCATACCATGGAAATGAAGAAGGAACTCCTGTTCCCTGATCATATGGTGTATAGCAACGGAAGCGATGAGGATTTGTAACTTTCGGTTCCAGTTTGTTTTGCTGATACCTGCTTGTCAAGCATCTGATTAAACCGATCTTGATCAGATGCTTTTGAGGGCACAGGAGAGATTTGGGGCCTAGTAGACTCCAGACCTCTCAGTAAAGAGTACCTGTCACTGCCCATGCTATCACGAGGGATGTTGTTCATCCCTTCTGATAACAACAAAGTTGATTTAAAAAAAAAATGAAAAATACAGTGCAAAAAAATTTGGAATAAAATAAAAAGTACAATAAAAAAAAAAAGTAAAGTGCCCCATCCCACGCGCTTACATACAAATGCTAATACATACATAGGTCCTGCACATACACTGTTTACATATGCAAACAATTTTTCTTGCCTTCCTCTGGATCAACTGCGGGTATAGGATTGTGTATATGGGATTGTATGGTTGGGTTCTCATTCCTGTTTTTTGTTTTTTTTAATGGTTGAGCCAGATGGACTTGTGTCTTTTTTTAACCTAACTATATAACTATATCTACCACACATGTAAGGTATTGCAGTGAATGTCAGAGTGAGAGCAATAATTCTAATAACCCAAAAAAGGGGAAAATGTAAAGGCGTTTAAAACGTCACCTATGGAGATTTTTAAATAACTTAGCTAGCAGCCATGGGTGTGCGCAATGTTAATGTGTGGCATGTTAAGTATATATTTGGTCCATACCATATCATCTTTAAATTTTGCTAAAAAAGTGAGTATTATATTGTGTTTGTGTGCACTAAAAAACAACAAACATTTTTTTTCCAATGCCTCTGCTTTCAAAAAATGAATGAGACCCCGTTCACACTGGGGCGACTTGTCAGGCGACCTGGTTGCCTGACAAGTCGCCGTGGGTCGCCTGCCATAGAGTAGCACAGGACCCGTTCTAATAGGAGCGACACAAGTCGCTCACACTTAGAAAAAGGGTCCTGTACTACTTTGGGGCGACCTGGAGCGACCTGCATTGACTTCAATGATATGAAGTCTGTGCATGCCGCTCCGAGGTCGCCCCGGGAAGTCTGGTCGCCTATATGTGAACAGGCTCTTAATGTTTTTGCCTTTAGTTATAATTTAATAACTGTATACAGCCTAACTCTGTTTTAAAGTGCATTGAATCTGCTTTAGGCAAACTAGGCTGACATTTTTGGGTCACATTATATCACAAGAGGGACTATTATTTAGTCCAGAGCATGTGAAAAGCTGTGATACAGTCACTTTCTCTATCTGACTCTCATATCTTTTGTGCTAGGTCTTTATGGTATTCCAAATGTATTTTCAATTATGCCTCAGATGTGGAACCATTGAGGGCATTACTACATGGAAATGAAAGCATGACCTGACCAGACTGCCCACCAAAGCTCTGAAACAGTTAAACAGATCATTGTGAGCAGTCTAGCACTTGCATGATCTGATCATTTTCTACCTACTATTGTTACTACAGGTTCTTCAGAGTATGGTCCCTACACAGTGCCATGTAGAACAGGTAGAGGTTGCATTTACATCTAGAACCTTTATGGAAGCAGAATGAAAGTTTTCTACTGTAGAGAAAAAAGCCCTAGCATGTGTTTGGGCAACATAAAAATGGAGAATATACCTGCGGAGTCAACTGTTTACCTCGCAGATCAGCCATAGCAGTCCTTTTTGCCTACCACAAAGGGACTAGGGCATGCAGTAATCAGTGTTGCCAACCGTCAGTACTTTTACTGGCAGCCAGTAAAAAATGGGCACTTTTCTCCTACAAGTAAATGCCAGTGACAGGAAAAGATTGCCAGTAAAAAATATGGCTGTGACGCTCGGCTTGGTCGAGAGTCGGCTGAGACCATAGGAGTGCCTTCTACAGTGTGTTCAGGCATCGCAGGTGGGGGACGGATCAGGCAGGGGAGTGAGATGTCATGGTGCAAGGGAGCCGAGGGGAGCTGTTGGAGCCTCATGTGTGGGTCTGCAGGATGGGAGCAAGGCAAGCCGGGATTGGCACTGTCAGTGCTGTTTCGACTGGACTGAAGGGACCACCTGATGTGGAGAGAGACATCACTGTGACTCAGGAGGGGGACGTGTCATTTTGGTGATCTGTGCTGCTGTACACTGCTGTCAGCGTCACTATAAGAGTCCATTTCATGTGTGTGTGCCTGCCCATTCTAATGTCTTGCCCTCCTGAGTCCTGTGCCTGAGCTACCTACTTATTATATACTGAAATTGAAATAAATATGTGTTTTTCCTTAATATCTACCTTAAATCCCATTGTTAATTGCATATTGTAAATTTTGCACTTAAAACTGTAGTTTTTAACTTTTGGAAATGCCATTAAAAACTTGGTTGTGCCAGTAAATTTTGTGTGTTGTGTCAGTAAATTTCAATCTGGTAGGTTGGCAACACTGGCAATAATGCATAAAGATAGATTTTCAAGAAAGCAACTGAATGTTAACTATACAATACAATAGGAATCAGGTTTGGTTTGGCAATGTTGCACACATATGGCCATGCGGCAATATTTAGGCAATGATGTAAGGCTCCATTGCCCATCCATTGGCTTTCGTGCAAGCAGCCACTGTTTTCTTAGCAAACATTGATGGCCAAAAACTGTCAAGTTTGTTCTTTGAGAACTCCCTAAATGAGCACTCATCCCTGATAATCACTGTTATTTTCCAGGTCTTGTGCCTTCCCCATTGCATACTGATCGCAGGGGGGTTGCTTATTCAGCTCCCCCACCATTCACAGATCAACTTTTTTAGAAAGAATACAAAATGTTCTTTGATTGGATGAGGTGGAGAGGTAGAACAGTGACCTTATGATCTCCACCTTGTACAGAAATGTCATATATATATATATATATATATATATATATATATATATATATATATATATACACTTACATCAGTACAGGCTGGACCAATGAAACTATGTAAAAAAGATAATACCCGGAGCTCAGTTTACCTGTAAGTTCACTTTTGAGATTAAATATTCAAGCATGATATGTGCTAATGCATTTAGTTTAGTGATTTAATTTATATTTTCATTTTTTTTTTTAAGTTTTAATGATATTTGTATGTATTTTTATGTACAATTTAACTTTTTTTGTATTATTTATAATGAGAGTAGTCAGCCATAGCTTGCTTTAATAAGAGCTAATAGGTAGTGAGAGTAATAAGCAGCTCAACACTGTTGAAAATGCTGGCTACCTGGCTGTCATTAGGACCCACTGGCAGTGGGGTTGCACCTGCAATGCAAATGTTAAATGCTTCTTTATTTCTAGGAGACTTGGAAAAGTAGTTTTACTTATCTGATTCTCCATTCCAGCAGACTTCTCCGTGTTACTAGACACAGTATGCTCTGGTGGACCTTAAACCATCAGAATCCCTCCTGCAATCTGGTGGTCCAAGATCCTCTAACATCACCAAGACTGATGCAGAAACTATTAGCCCTGCATTGGATGTGAAGACACTGAGCAGCAGTCCACCACCAAAGCATGAGGGAGGGCTATCTGCCAGAGGTGCAGAGGATTGGGTATGTAAAACTGCTTGCCCCGTCTCCTAAACATTAAATGAGGACCCGAGTCTATCAACAAATGTCCAAAAAATTGTTTCGCGTAGGGGTTTTTTCATATGTGTCAATGTGAGAGAAATGTCAGAAGAGCTTACTTGCATACTTGTTTTTGACTAGTGACTTAAAGTATTAAAGCTAGAGGTTCAGGAAGACAGTCAGGCAGCTAGCATTTACAGAATGGGTTAACATTTCCATAAACCATGGTTTTCAGATATTTCACCAGTGATGGTCTACAAGCATAGAACAGCTGCATGCAGTTTGGAATAAATGGCAATACATGCAACAGAACCGCTACCCACACTGTGTTTCTAGGCTTCCGTCAGACCGCTTCCTCCAGTCTACACATAGATATCAGATATTTTAGCCACCCTCATACAAAATTAGACGGAGCTTAGCTTGTAATACCGCATATAACTAGAACCTTTATTTTAACAAACTCACATTGAATATATGCCTCACAGGACGGAAATCCCCCTCCTGATCAGATTACCCCACCAGGTCAGGTGCCTGATTACATTATCCTATGCAGATGAAATTGTGTACAGAAATATAATAACCTGAAAAAATTATCTAGCAATCTGGACAGAAACAATATGTGAGTTCATTAACAATTAACAATGGGACAGACAGGCTTAACAAAAAACACATCACACCTTAATACACAGACAATAGGAGGAGACCACCAGTGACAGACTGTTCATCTCTGACATTGAAGAACATGGAACAGAGGCAAATGTGATTAGCTCTTTCAATGAAAATGTATCAAATCAAACAGGCCAGGAATAGTCTTCATATATTTCTTGAGATATATGGTTGATAAATAATACTGTCCCATTTGAAGTAATCCAAACCATATTCTCAGTGTCCATTAAGTACCTGCCCATCCTTTCCTTGGTCACCCTGTGTCCCTAATAGACACAGGGTGACCTAAAAATAAGAGGGGGCAAGGGGACTGAGAGAGGGACTTCCCAACCTCTCCAAGGCAAGCTGTGCTTCAGAAGCGTCCCAACCAAAGTGAATCTAGTCATAATATATAAAGCTATATATGTGCTATAAACCAGCATTTCTGGATGCTCTTTGGATTAGTGACAAAATGAGAAAAAAAACCTGCAATTTGGGGATTTATGTAGACATTTTCTATTTAGAGAAATTTCAGCAAACTCATATAGGTTTTATCAGTGCCGGGACAAGGTCATCCAGGGCCCAGGGCAAAGATTCCAAACTGTGCCCCCCCCCCCCTTCCCTTAGGGTTTGGGTCAAGGCGCCCTTATTCCTGTAACAATAAACCATTGCACCCAGTGCAACCTTCCCTCCTGCCCACCCCTTGTCCCGGCCCTGGGTTTTATGAAGGGCTTTTTGGTTCCTACCTTACCATAACCTGTCCAGAAAAAGTCTGCAATTGGAGCCTCCATCTCTTGTGACATGTTTCCTTTAACCACTGTGACAGGAAGTCAGGTAAATCTGTGGATGTAGTCACAGACAGGAGATACATTTCCACCTGGTTTGGAAAGTTCACCAATTACTATAGGGTGTTGGCTGCAGAGATAGCCAGCAGGAAGTTGAAAACCATTCAGCTGTTCAGAATGAGGAAATGAAGGCCTCTATAATTTGTCCAAAGGAAGTCTAAGGATTGCTGCCTCCTGCCGCTGTGTGGGCATGGGGAGAGGAGGACAGTCAGATGTGTGCCCCCTGAAAGCTGTGTGAGCATGGGGAAGATCTCCTGAACTGATGTGGCTGAGGAGGGTAACAAGTGTGAAGACTACTCGAAGTGAGGTCTTGGATCGTTTCTAGGCGAAAAGAAACCAATGGACATTTCCTGTGTGAAGGGGAAATTAATTAAGACTGAAGACTACTCAAGGTGAGGTCTTGAACTGTTTGCTATGTGAAGAGCCAAGCAAAGGAATGAGTGCTATGTGAAAAGAAACCAATGGACATTTCCTGTGTGAAGGGGAAATTAATTAAGACTGAAGACTACTCAAGGTGAGGTCTTGAACTATTTCTATGTGGAAGAAAATAAATGGACTATTGAGTGTCTGCTGTAGGATCAGCAAAGTTTGATCCAACAGTAGGTTGGAGACAGACTTCATTAGATAGGTTCCTGTGTGTGGAAGGTAGCTGCCCACAGTGGCAAGGATTTATTTTGGGTTTTATTTTTATTTTGCTGTTTTGAGGCTTGCACTTGTGTGAAGTAAACTCCAAGAATAAACCAAACTGTTGTTTGCAACCACTTCTCGGCTATCTCTCTGTGTAAACGCACCCCCCAAAGGGGTCATCCACGCCTACCACCGAGCTAATCTCCCACACCACTTTAGGACCGGGAGGTTTTACATTTTTTGGGATACGGTACTGCCTTACTGTAACTGACAATTGCGCAATCGTGTGATGCTGTACCCAAATAAAACTGATGTCCTTTTTTTCCCACAAACAGAGCTTTCTTTTGGTGGTATTTGATCACCTCTGCGATTTCTATTTTTTGTGCTATAAATAAAAAAATAGAATCAGACAGAGAAGTTATATAGAGCTTAGTGTGTTGTTGGTTGTCCAAAGGACTATCTGCCACATCCCTAAGGATATAAGACACAGAGAAAAAAGGAGACCCCCCAAGTGGGACTTTATAGGCAGAAAAGAGATAGAGTAAGAAAAGTACAAAAACAATACATGTATTTCACAAGCTAAAAAGGGACAAATTCACATGACACAATGTATAAAATATAAGACCATAAGTGCCGGTTCACACTGATCCGACTTGTCAGGCGACTTGGTCGTCTGACAAGTAGCTTCCAATGCTGTGCAATGGAACTGTTCTAATCAGAGCGACTCAAGTCGCTCCGACTTAGAAAAAGGTTCCTGCACTATTTTTTTGCAAAGTCGGAGCGACTTGCATTGACTTCCATTATGAGAAGTCATTGCAAGCCGCGCTGAAGTTGGGGAAACTTCGAGTCGGATCAGTGTGAACCGACACTAAGTGTGAGTACATGTGTACCATTGGTTCAATCAGAGGAAACAAAAATGGTTATGGGATATAAATATCCAACCCAAATGTATTCACACTGACACATCCTTATCCAGGACACCACCACCTATTGCCCTGCACAGCACTTGACTGGTTTGTGACTGTGGCAATTCTCGAGGGTGTCCAACACGGCAGAAGCTCATGAGCATTTGCTCTTATATAGTCCCCCTTTTTTCTTGTGGCCCATACCCCTGCGGCCTCATATCAGGGGTAATAACCTGCATTATGATCTAGATGAGACATGCATCCAGGATCCAAAGCATAATCTCTTGCAATCTCTGGACCTTTGTGTATTGGTATCCAAGTACCCTGTTCCCATTTATCCCTTGAAGAGGGAATTTCATATGTTCTGAAACATGTTGGATATGGATGTGTCAGTGTGAATACATTTGGGTTGGATATTCATATCCCATAACCCTTTTTGTTTCCTCTGATTGAACCGATGGTACACATGTACTCGCACTCATGGTCCTATATTTTATACATTGAGTCATGTGAATTTGTCACTTTTATCCTGTGAAATAAATGCATTGTTTTTATACATTTGTTACTCTTTTCTACCTATAAAGTCCTACTTGGGGGGTCTCCTTTTTTCTCTGTGTCCTAAATAAAAAAAATAGCGACAATTCTGAAAAAAAATATGTATTTTTTACTTTTTTGTTATAAAACATTCCCAATAATATAAAAAAAAAAGTTAAAAAATCAAATCTTTTAATCATTTTAGGTCAATTTGTATTCTGCTACATATTTTGGTTAGAAAAAAAAAATCACAATAAGTGTATATTGATTGGTTTGCAGTTTCACAAAAGTTATCGCTTCTACAAACTAGGAAAAAGATTTATGTCCTTTTTATTTATTTATTTATTTATTTATTTATTATTTATTTAATAGTAATGGCAGTGATCAGCGATTTTTAGTGGGACTGTGACAATGCAGCGGACAGATCGGTCACCTGACATTTTTTACACTTTTGGGGGGACCAGTAACATTACTACAGCAATCAGTGCTAAGAATATGCACTGTTACTGTACTAATGACTCTGGCAAGGAAGGTGTTAACACCAGGAGCGATCAAAGAGGTAAATGTGTGCCTAGGGCGTGCTTTCTAACTGTGTGAGGGATAGGCTCACTGGATGAACACAGATACCCATGTTCCTAAATAGGAGGAACACAGGATTCCTGTGTTCATCGCTGACAGAACAGTGGTCTGCTGTGTTTACATCGGCAGACCGCCGTTCTGTCTCCATGGGGAGCGATCGCAGGTGCCCAGCAGACATCACGGCCACCGGACCTGCTGATTGGCTCCCCCTCTAGTCAATCAGTGCATGCTTGGGCCCACACTAACTGCTGCACGAAGCAATGTACATGTCGTCGTTTCACGTAACAGAGCCGACCTGCCACCGTATAACTATGGCGGCTGGTCGGCAAGTGGTTAGAGTACAACTAACAGGAAAAATATAGTTTGTTTTTTATATTGGTTTGTGGTTTGTACATATTACATACTATTCAGTACTGTATATTAATTCCATTTTTATTCTACTTGCTTATATGTTGTGTAATGTTTGGGGGGATTGTGGCTCCACAGGACCGAGTACAAAACCGTTAAACAAAAAAGGCTTTTATTCAGCAGGTGACACAAAATAAGGCTTCCAGCAGCACACAAGCACAAAAATACAAAATAAAGTCCGCTTATCTTCAGCACAAAGTAAAAAAGCAAAAACACATACAGTTTGCAGTTGGGTCTTCACCCCAAGGTTTAACAGTCCTTGTTAAGTCCTGTTTCATGCAGCCTCCAGCCAAACTCACAGCTCTCCAAGACAGGTGCCAAATATTTCTCTATTAAACCAGAGAGAACTGCGAGTCAGTCCTCTCCTGTTTCAGGCTATTCCCGGTAATTCCTCACCCGTCCTGGGTGAACCCTTGAGTACTTCCACACTTCCCTTAAAGGGACCATAACCCAAAAATCGGTGCTATATAGCACCCGTCCAGGAACCAACCTTGGCATCCTGTACAGTTGTTGTTTACATTTACACGCAGGCCAAGCTGTCCAGGTAAAATGACAGTTACACAAGTTAAGCTGGATATACCCTGGTAGAATTTAGTTCAACATTTTTCATTTGTTTGATTTTCTAAGCATTAGTGGGGTCAAATTTATGTTTGACTGCAGTGGCGAGAAAATTCAAAAGAGCAGGATGGAAAATTTTTCTCAAACTAACAAACTTCTAACAGTGTATGTGACTTTCGTTCGGTAAAGTCCATTTATTCCAAAATCAAATGTTAAAAGCAAATTCATTTTTTAATTACTTTTGAACAACTAGTGTATGGAGAGCTTTAGGGCAAATTATAATACTGTCAGGGGTGCACACCACCGTTTTAATAGTGTTGCTGCAACCACTGAAACACACCTTTAAATATAGCAAAGAAAATTAAGAGCATGCATCAAATTGGGTGAAATTAGATGTTACAAAATATAGCTTTACTTTAAATGAAATTAAGTTTCTTCGTTTATCTTGTTCAAAATGAGTCTGGATGTATTTTGATTAGTTTTGCCTTCACTGTCTATTTAATAAAATATTCTGATAATAATATAGAATACTGCAGTGTATGTGAATTACCAGTGTGGCAACAACAGGTTAAGCATATGTGATCAAGAACTGTTGAGCCTTCCCTGTCCTCTTTGGAATGAAGCTCAATTTCATGGGACACAAAGCAATTTAAGGCTAGCAGTAAACTACAATCTAGAATTTAGTAGAGTCAGATATGAAATGTGAACAATAACTTTTCTAAATGTGAATGTTACAGGAGGTAGCAATGAACACAGAAGTATTGTAGCCTGTAATGGGCATCTTTCTACCTGACTGGAATATCCTGGCGGAGATTGCTAGGGAATCCCAGACCTTTAAACATACAAGATTATTTCTAGACCTGAAAAGGCTAACTTACAGATCACAAACCAAAGCCTAAAGTACATCTTTTGAATTTGCAAATTTTTCTAAAATAAGTATTGGAACTGCCTATTTATCAGTAAAGCTGGCTACACAATATGCAAATTTTCCTCTGGTTTCTGATGAATTGGCTATAATTTTCTTAATCAGTAGCCCTGTCACCACTCTCACGCATGACTGAAAAATGTAAGAAGCCAGATGGAAAATTGCTGGCAAAATAGCAGCGCTGGCTGTCAGAATACATGGACAGTAGGAGCTTCATCCATCTGTACTGCGTAGTGTGGATGGAGGAATCTGTAGCCTACAGGCCCATAGGACTAAAAAATAATCTAATTGTTTATGTCCAGATTAAAGTGGTTGTAAACCTCAGTCATGAAATCTGAGCAAAGCACATACTGTATATCTGTAGTGTTTACTTGTCTATCTCCATAGCTCTAAGTGCCGTTTCTCTTTGGTGCTTCATTCCTCTGTTATCAGCATGAGTCACTTCTTAGGAGTTTTCCCGACACATAAGATAAATTTGTGTTGGGGAGGGAGCTCAGCAGGGGAGCTCGTCTATTCACAACACAGTGAAGATGGTGTGTTCCTATCCTCCAATAAGCTCTCAAACACTGTAACTGCAGTCTCTCTGTCCCCTCCTCTGTGATACTAACAGATTGAGAACGATTTTAACACATTCTGCCCTTTTGAAGGGGTGTAGGGAAGAGAAGACTGCAGATAAACAAGTAAAACCTATGTAGATGGATTTGTTTCACCTCTGTGTATCATATTATCATAATATATGTAAGGGTTTACCTCCACTTTAGCTCTGCTGGGAGCTACCAATCCTCGGCTGTTCCGTGTCACTTAGAAAGCAGTTATAGGTATTCAGCCTTCTTGGGGTGTTGCGGTTTCAACCACAGTTAATGAAGGTAAAATACCTCTTCAGGATTTTGAGTTGAAATTAGTATAATATTTGGATGTCCCACATTCAATGTATACAACTTAATCAACAAAAATCACAATTTTGTAGTGCTCAGTTTAGAGTAGAGTCATAGATAAAAGCCAGTTGTAGAAAAAAATAAAAATACACCAGTCCCAATAATAATTAATGGTCAGATACAGCAGTAGTACATATTAAATGATGATGAGAAATAGTGAAAGTAGGCAATGCCAATTAAGTATGCCAATTAAAATGTGGCTAATACTGATCTAATAGGGGTGGAGAAGCCAACTCCACTAAGAGAGAAAGAGGATTTCAAGGCTGAGGCAAGACAAAAAAACAGTGTCTCAAACACTGTCATCGTGTAGTATAATGTAAAATACCATATATGAATAAAAACATTAAAAATGCATTTACAAGCAATTATGCCAGAAAGCAGCAAAGTCACAAGCGGCAAAGCATCCCAAAGGAAAGCCTCAGCTGGGTAAAATTTCCCAGTTAAGCCTCGTACAAACGCAACGATTTTCCGCCGACCGGTTGTCTGTCTTTTGTCCAGAGTGGTGTTTTGTTGGTTGGAATGTGCCTAGACTGCACTGGACTTTTGTCGACCGACAAAATTCTTCTTCAGAAGTGATGTCATGTGTTGGTTTGCTTTCTTTGTGTTCTTTCTTCTCTGAGCATGCCCAGTCTTCCTCATAAGATTTTTCCCTGTCGAAATCTGTACTGACTGCACGAAAATCGGCCGTGTATTGACTGAGGACAAAAATTTTATAGCCTGCACACCAGATTTTTTTCGGCCGAAAAGTCGGAGTCGGTTGTCGGAAGCATCATACTAACAAGCCGAAAATCGGCAGATCGGTCGTCGGACGAAAATTCCCTGCCGAATTTCAACACGTGTGTACAAGGCTTTAGTCATGCATAGGATGAAAGACTGCAGAAGAGTGTTGATAGTGAACTAGGCACCTAGTTGATGATGTCACATTGTTGCTGGAGCAGAAGTGGGGAAAGGTACCAGGCATATGATCAAGCTCTTTAGATTTTTGATACAACACCATCTAGAAGTGGTACAACATGTCATTACAGTATAATGGTGTTAAAGAGAAATACCAAGCAACAAGGGAATAATCAATTAATTAGTAACACAGTAGTCTTACCCTTTTGCAACAGTTTTAAAGTGAACCCATATTTGCCAATGCAGAATAAAGCAACAGGTTCAATAAATGTCAAACCCCTGCTGGCTATACTCACCTTTCCTCTCTGCAATTTTATTCTTATAGGAACAAAGAGAAGAAGCACTTCACCTTGAAGTCTTCCTACGTCTAAGTAATTTCTTCTCATCAACACATGACAGAGAGGGTGCTGGCAATTGGTCACTCAGATTCCTATTGCTGCATTGTGGGAGGGAAGAGGAGCAAGTCACATATCTCTTCACTCTGGACAATTGGAAGGTATATATACATGGACTGGAGGTATTTAGGTGAACCTTTTGCTTTGTCCAGCATGGGAAACCACAGGTTCACTTAAAAGTTTTTTTATAACACCAATGCAGCCAGACTGAGGATACATTTAACATTTTGTTTGTTCTTAGCAAGACTGTGTCTTCTTCTCACATGGTTTTGTGAGATCCACAAATGTTTGCAATCAGAACCATTACAGACACTGACCTGTATTTTCCAGACAAATTAATGTCCTTTCAAGAATACTCAATGACTAAACTGAAAGTGCGTGTTAGGGAAAAAAGCAGTAAATCTCTGCAATACATGCACATTTCCCCATGTTTTATCCCTGTAAAGATCCTGCAAATAACAAAAAATAGCTCAGCTCATAATCTTTTGTTGTGGGCTGATAAGGACAACATTTTTGTGGACTGAATGGTGTCCGTCCTGCCCAGTTGCATAGTTACATAGTTACATAGTTAGTGAGGTTGAAAAAAGACATCAGTCCATCCAGTTCAACCTATGATGTGTGTGTGTGTGTCTACTGTTAACCACACATTGTATACCCCTGTATGTTGTGGTCTTTAAGGTGCCCCTCTAATAGTTTTTTGAAACTATCAATGCTCCCTGCTGATACAACTGTTTGCGGAAGAGAACTCCACATCCTTACTGCTCTTACAGTGAAGAATCCCATGCGTATTCTAAGGTTAAACCGCCTTTCCTCTAGTTTTAGTGAGTGGCCACGCGTCTTATTGTATTTCCTTTCTCTGAATAGGTTTTTCCATATTCTAGGGTTTCCAGTACAATATTTGTACATTGATATCATATCCCTCCTCAATCGTCTCTTCTCCAGAGAGAATAAATTCAGTGCTTGTAGCCTTTCCTCATAGCTGATGTCCTCCATTCCCCTAATTATTTTTGTTGCCCTTCTCTGGACTTTCTCCAGTTCTAGCACATCCTTCCTGAGGACCGGTGCCCAGAACTGGACAGCATACTCCCGATGTGGCCGGACCAGAGTCTTGTAGAGTGGGAGAATAATCTCTTTATTTCTGGAGTGAATCCCCTTTTTTATACATCCCAGTATTCTGTTGGCTTTGCTTGCAGTGGCTTGGCATTGCATGCCACTGCCAAGCCTGTTGTCTACCAGTACCCCCAGGTCCTTATCCATCCTAGACTCACCCAGAGGTCCCCCCACCCCCAGTGAGTAGCTTGCTTTCTGGTTTCTGGCACCCAGGTGCATTACTTTACATTTTTCAACATTGAACCTCATCTGCCATGTAGTTGCCCACCCCATAATTTTGTTCAGGTCCGCTTGTAAGGTTTCCACATCCTGCCCAGAAGATATTGGCATGCTTAGTTTAGTATCATCCGCAAATACTGAGATTTTGCTCAATATCCCCTCCTCTAGATCATTTATGAATAAATTAAATAGGATTGGCCCCAGGACAGAACCCTGGGGGACCTCGCTTTCCACACCCACCCAATCTGAGTACTCCCCATTAATCACCACCCTTTGCAACCTCCCCTGGAGCCAGTTCTCTATCCAGGTACTCACCTTATGGTCCATACCTACCTTCCTTAGTTTGAACAGTAAGCGTTTGTGGGGAACGGTGTCAAAGGCCTTTGCGAAGTCCAGGTACACCACATCCACAGGCTTACCTTTATCTAGGTGGCAGCTCACTTCATCGTAGAAGGTAAGTAGATTGGTTTGGCAAGAACGATTTTTCATGAATTCATGCTGATTGCTACTAATAATACCGTTTTCATTAATAAAGTCTTGTATGTGGTCCCTTAACATCCCCTCCAAAATCTTGCAGACTACTGATGTTAGGCTGACCGGCCTATAGTTACCCGGGATATATCTCGGCCCCCTTTTTAAATATTGGTACCACGTTGGCTTTTTTCCAATCAGCTGGCACCATACCCGTCTGTAAACTATCCTTAAAGATCAAGAATAATGGTCTGGCAATCACCTGGCTGAGCTCTTTAAGAACCCTCGGGTGCAAGCCATCCGGTCTCGGTGATTTATTTATGTTACGTTTCTCTAGTTTAGTTCTAAGTCTATCTTCTGTTAGCCATGGCGGTATTTCCTGAGGTGTGTTGTTTTGTTTGGCCTTACAAGCTGGGTTCGTGTAGCCCCCCAATTCTTTTGTGAAGACTGAAGAGAAGAATTTATTTAACACTACCGCCTTTTCCCTGTCCTCTGTGGCCAAAACTCCCTTATCATCTTTTATGGGGCCAATGTGTTCTGGCCTCGCTTTCTTATGGGTTATATATTTAAAGAATTTCTTGGGGTTCTTTTTACTCTCTTCCGCTATATGTTTCTTGTGTTCTATTTTAGCCGCCCTGATTTTGTCTTTACATTTCTTATTACACTCTTTGTAATGCTTGAATGCTGCCAATGACCCCTCAGTCTTGTATTTTTTGAAGGCCTTTCCTTTAGCATTAATATGCATTTTTATGTTGGAGTTTAGCCACCCAGGGTTTAGTTTTGCTCTTTTAAATTTATTTCCCTTTGGAATGCACTGGTCATTCCCTTTGTTAAGTATGCTTTTGAAGCACTCCCATTTTTCCTCCGTGTTCTTTGTTCCCAGGGTTCTATCCCATTTGATGTCGGAGTCTCTAAAGTGGACAGAGACAGACAAGTGATCCTGTCGCTAGTGACATCTCACCAGAAACACATATCCTGTCGAATTCCCTCACTGACTGGACTAGCAGGGACTCTACTGCTGCTCCCATGCTAGCATGTTGGGCCAGCGAGAACTTAACACCCAGTAAGGGAAGTGGTGACATATTTTGGAGATTCTGCCACTAGCGATGTGTTGCCAGCAGCATATTTGCCCCCTGACATCAGCCTAAATGATCTTGGGAGGATACCTGATCAACAGAGACAAACACTGCTCAAGCATTTATTGGTGCCAATCTCCTTTAGTACTAGACCAATGGGTGTTCTGTCCAGCTGATTTTGTGGCAGCCTTGGAAAATCCCACAGGGAGAACACTGAAGAACCTGCTTGTATACTTCTCCTTCCCACTCTTTCCGTGGTAACTGAGCTCACCTTGCTCCTCTGTGAGCCAGTGAATGGAGAGTGGGAGGAAATCTGAGAATTCATTAATTTCATCTAGGCTGACTGAATCCAGAAGAACTCAGCTCTGAGCATTTCAAGGGTCAGAGCTCTCAGATCTCAACTAGAGCGGACATGTTAGCAGCAGAGTGGAGACACAGTGGGGTTGATTCACTAAAACTGGAGAGTGCAAAATCCGGGGCAGCTCTGCATAAAAACCAATCAGCCTCCAAGTTTTTTTGTCAAAGCTTAAAGAGTAATTCCATTTTTGTATAAAAATAAAAAATAAATAGAAAAAAAAAACAACATTAAATCATATTGTAATTGAATGATAAAAATTACCTTTCCTTTTCAATCTGCAGTGCAGTAATTTTCGGTAAAATGCAATGCAATATGGCTAGCTGGAAGAGTTCTGTAAAGAAGAGCCCCCAGATAGGTCACTTCCTGCTTTTGTGATTGGTTAACTGATTTTCCCAGAAGTCTGCACTAAGATTCCTATTAGATTTTCAGCATTCAATGCAACAAAAATGTAATTTTTGGTGAGATACGCTCAAAGGGAAATCTTGTCTAAAGGGATGCAAACCCTGCAAGTTTCCTTAATAAGAGCCCTGCAGGTGCAGCAATTGATTGATAATTATAAAACCACTCCCATACAGATTTACTCAACACAAGACAAACAGCTATTACTTCAGAAAACAAAAAGGTAGGAATCTGCAACACAGTTTGTTAAAATCCTTGCAATGTACATACATCACACAGAGGGGAATGTTTTTTGGTCAACTAAAGTGGAGTTACTGTTCATTTGACCAAGGTAAAGATAGAAACTGATTGGCTACCATGCACAGCTGCGCCAGATCCCTCACTGTCCAGCCCTAGCAAATCAACCCCAATGTGCCCCTGATCTTCACTGGCTAGAGGAAGAGGAATAGAAATAAATATAAAAAAAAAACACGCACCCCCCAATTCTTCCTCCATCATCATATAAAGTTTATGTAAATACGGTCTAATAAGACAAAATAGCTGAACATTAGTTATCTAAAAAGACACAACATACAGTTGTGTATTGTAAACAACCAAATCCTTCACACTGCCCTCATCTCCACAACATAGGGACTCATTTTGGGCATGGATTGAGCAATTTCTTTCCTGCAACCACTGTTGATGGGAAATCCCACCATTGTGTTCTCCCGGCGGGGGGGGGGGGGGGATTTGGGGAGAGCCACCGGGAAAACACAGTGATTAATAAGAAGAATAATTGCATGTAAAATCCAACAGGCTGACTGTACCCAACTGAATTGATTAAACACTCTCGGGTACATTCAGCCTGCCCATACATGGTCCAAATCTTGGACGGTCCCTGCTAAGATTCGAACTGTCTATGGCCAGCTTAAGCATTCAGTAGTCAAAGATAAGACCTAGGAAGGCGAATCACCCACGTTAGGGTGACACTGGAAATGTGCAAAGGACATAAGACAGTTCTGAAGTCTTGACTAGTTCAACAGGTATTTGACCTGTGAAACAAATAGAACAAAACACTTCCAAAATTTTAATTATTTATTTAACAGAACAAAATTGAGCAAAAAAAATATAAGTTTTTGTTATTAGGGTTACACACCTTTCATACACCCAAAGTGATACTTAAGAGTCAGGTAATGCCAGATAAACACAGTTTCCTTCTAAATCTATTTCCAGTACTAAGTAAGGTGTAATTATTATACAAATGCCTTAGTGCCCCAGATTCAGAAGAACACTTTTAGGTCAATTTAATTGATCACTTCTCTGACACACCATGCACATGACAGCAATGACCATATACTGTAGATTTTTATTTCTTAATATGGAATACTTTTTAATGGGAAACAATTGTTCAAGACTTCACTTTTTATTTATCTATTATCACATCATCCCAGTGCACAAAAAAAGACTTGACTACTAGAAACAAATAGGCATATTTTCAAAAATCTCCAACTCAAGGAAGATCTGATAATGCAATCATTGTGGTATGTACTATCTTTTTGAGTATTCTACAAATATTTTTCATGCTAATTTAGCTAACTAAACAAGGTAACATAAATGTCTAGATTTATTAGCAGAGTATGTTTGGAGCCAACAGCTGGTTATCTATACGTTGTTCAAACCTTTATCATTGATGTGTACCATTGTATCTATTTGTGTTTCGAAGCATATCTAAATCCAAGAGCAAATGTAATAAACTGCAGCTTACCAGTTCTTAAATGTGTTGACTGCGTTTTTTTTTTTTTACATTTATTTTTGCCTGATCTTGCCAGAAATATACAGTACCTACTGTCCTAGGGCAAAATTGCTCACTCATGTTACTGTATCTATAGAGGAGCTGTGTTATACTCTCTTACCTTGTGAATTTCCAGTGATTTGCCTCCTCTATCTTTCCCAGTTGCAGACACTTCTCAGTTTTACCTGCTTCATCTATTTATACTTGAGTGCTACGTATTATCACTGCTTGAGCATGATGTCTAAAGTACTTCCTGAGCTACCAAAAGAGTAGCCTGAACCTGTACCCTAACCTGTATTTTAACCCAGTCTGCATTTTAGCCTGCCTAACCTGCTCTCTGGTTTGTACCCCAGCCCTGTCCTCACAGTCAAAGTCTCTACTGCACCCCAGCCTGGTCTCCACTGCATACACAACCCAGCCACTTTTGCAACCACAGCCTAAATCTGCACTGCACTCCAGCTTAGCTTCCATTGCACTTACAGCCTAGCAGCTCCTGCATCAACAGCCAACGCTGTATCTTGGCCTAGCCAAACAAGGCCCAGGCCTAGAGCGGTACTTTGCAGGGGGCAACAAAAAAGCCGCCCCTGCATGAAAAAAACAGTCTCCTCCCGGTATCCTTTACGAAAGAGTACCCACCGCTTGCACTACACTTTTAGTGTAGCGCCAGTCTTTTTGGGCCAGACTAGGCCTGGTGGCAGGACTTAGGAGGCAAATTGGTCTGGCACCCCCATAAAGCGGCTGCACTGCTGCCAGTATGATAATACTGCCCGGCGGCCGATTACTGCCCTGACGTTTGGACAGACCAGACTTAATACAACTGGCGGCCGCCAATACTAGTAAGTGTGGCACTGGCAACAGGTATTAGCAGCCAGGGGCTGACTGGCAACTTCTGGCCCAGAAGGCAAGTACAAACCAGAGGCCCTTCGGTGCAGCGACTCGGCCCCCCTCCTACTGCCCCTCTTCCCGGCTTCCTCCTTATCCCTCATTCTAGGCTGAAGCTCTGCTCCATGTACTCTTTACTCACCGGCCTGAGTAGTTCCCAACCTGGCCAGCAGGGGGCGGTTTGGGGGAGCTGGGAAAGCTCAGTCTGGGCTAGCTAGGTTCTAGGGGAGGAGTGTCTCCAGTGGGGCATGGAACAGGCCTTTGCTCAGACACAGTTTACACCATCCACATCCATGCTGGGGGGAGGCCTGCGCTCTGTCCTGGTCTTTTTGCCGCACTCAGTAGGTCAGCAGTGGGGACTTTTAACTTCTCTTTACCTGGAATCCTTTATTCTTGTTTGTGGCAGAAGTGGTGCAGCCTTTTTACAGGGCATCAGAGCAGCCCAGGGTAGCAATTGCCCCCCAGCCCAGTCCTCCCCTGTTAGCAGCCTAATGCTCCGCCTACCCTCCTCTGCAGCATACCAAGCTTTTGTAGTCTTCTGGATGAGAAGTAAAGCTGGAACATATACTTTTTTGCTCATGGTTTTGTGCAACCTGCTGATTTTTCTTAGGTTTTCTCGATAGGAACATCTTAATGCCAGTTAATCCTGTTTTATTTAACAAAATGTATTGTAATTAAACATACACAGGTAAAAGATCTTTCAGTCTGTGTGTTGACAAATTTTGGGGTAATTTTCGGCCTGATTGAGTCTCAATGCTTTGACTATTAAACTGGTTTGTATATGTCACATGACCATCTTCAAATTGAACTGTAGTTGGGCAGGTCCCCATCCCCAGTGTTCCTCCTGGGATAAGTGGCACTGACAGCCAAGAGCAGTACCTGTGTTGTCAGATCAGCATTTTATGTCCCATAATCCAAAAATATGGATTTAGCCCAACCCTATCTGCTGGCCCAATGTGATGTCATTTAGGGGTATTTTAGCAGGTGAATATGAGCACTTCCACCACTGGAAGGGTTTTTGTTATCAATTAGCAGTGGCATTTGTTCTGACATCAGTTTGAGATGTTTCAGTGATCATTCAGAATTCATTGACAGGTGCACTTGACCTCCTTCTGACCTGCATTTACCTGGGCTTAAAGCAGATTTTGCATTCCAATAGACTTGCATAGGTATGGAAAACCTACTTGAAACAAGCAAAAGTCTCTCAACACAGCTTAGGGTCCATTAACACCAACCGCTGCATTGGTGAAGCCTAAAGAGGAAGGGGTGTGGTTTGCAGATGACGGGGGGTCTTAAACAGAAAGGAGTGTGGCCTTGGCAGGAAGGGGTGGGTCACATTTAAATTAGGGGGTGCACGAGTTTAGTCAGGTCTAGGGCAGCACAAAACCTAAATACACCACTGCCAACAGCCTAAGTCTCTGCTGCACCTCACCTCAGCTTGGTCTCAGCCATTGCAGAACCTGCTACCAAAATCTCTATTGCACCCCATTCTGGTCTCTGCTGCACCCGCTATCAAGCCTGCTATCAAGCCTGAATAACACTGCACCCACAGTCCATCCACTACTTCACCTGAAGCCCAAGCTTCATCTGCAACTGCGTTCCCTCCAATGCACCTTAACTGCCCTACAGTATCAGCCTCCTCACCTGTGCTTCTGCTGTCTCTAGAGCAGCTACAGTCTTATCCTTTGTCTTGCCATCTTGGCACACTCAACCTCCAGCCTCACTTTTGCCCCAAAATATCCGGTGCCACGTGCCTCTCTCTCACTCCAGTTCTCCCTCACCCAGCACCCACCCTCCTCTGTCTGCAAGTGGCCAACAGCTAAGCCCAAACTCCTGTGATGGGGTCTCTGGCAGAATACCAGCAAATTCTTAGACTCCAATTACAGAGAAAGTCATCACACAGAGGAGCTGGATCTATATTTAAGTTTGTGAGAAGAAGCATTGTCACAGTAGGAGAAAAAGCATTTTAAAACTACCTCAACCTCTCCTTGTTTCCGTAACATGGGGGTATTCTGTAGCCCACTGAGAGAATTGGGAACATTGATAAATAATAAGAGTGCAATTGAGGAAAATTGTATATTTACCAGACCAAAATGGAGCAAATTAGAGAAGTTCATTGTTAGGATTGGACAACTGGACAAAGATGATGATCCATTATCCAGTAAGCAGGCTGAAGATAGTGAGGTGCATTTTTGAACTAGCAAATGTGTCACCTACCTGGTTGTGCAGTATGGTGTAGGTACAAAATTCTGAAAAAATGCTGCACAGATTTCCAACAGCACAACAGTAAACGTTTATCTTATATCACCTGGTTTGCCTGAAGTTCCAGTTTAAAATGGAACTAAAGGCATTTTTTTAATTGAGTAAGGGATGATTATAAAAACCCTGTCAGTTTTTTGTCATCTGTGTCACACTGGAGAGATTTACCTTAATTTCCTGTCCAATAGCCACAACAGGAAGTAAGAGGAAATCCCTCAAAAGTGAATAAAACCCTAAATCTCACCAGGGTCACCGAATCTAGTGTACCTATTAGAATATTTCCCCTCTATTTCTGTTCTGGTGACAACCCAACATTTTTTTTTACTTTCACTCTGTGATAAGGGCAAACAGGGAGTGTGTATATGGGAATGTTTGACTATTCTTCCAGAAGCGCATATGTGAGGCACTGATTTTAGACAAGAAGGCCTGGCTCGCAGTCTGCGCTCTAATTCATCCCAAAGGTGTTCTACCGGGTTTAGGTGAGGACTCTGTGCAGGTCAGTGAAGTTCCTCCACCCCAAACTCACTCATCCATGTCTTTATGGACCTTGCTTTGTGAACTGGTGCGCAGTCATGTTGGAACAGGAAGGGCCAACCCCAAACTGGTCCCACAAAGTATGAAATTGTCAAAAATGTCTTGGTATACTGAAGGCTTAAGAGTTCCTATCACTGGAACTAAGGGGCCAAACACAACCCCTGAAAAACAACCCCACACCATAATCCCCCTCCACCAAATGATTTGGACCAGTGCACAAAGCAAGGTCCATAAAGACATGGATGAGCAAGTTTGGGGTGGAGGAACTTGACTGGCCTGCACACCTGACCTCAACCAGATAGAACACCTTTGGGATAAATTAGAGCACAGGCTGAGAGTCAGCCTTCTCTCCAACATCAGTACCTGGCCAATTACAAATGCGCTTCTGGAAGAATGGTCAATCATTCCCATAGACATAGAAACATAGAATGTGTCAGCAGATAAGAACCATTTGGCCCATCTAGTCTGCCCAATATATCTGAATCCTATAAATAGTCCCTGGCCCTATCTTATATGAAGGATAGCCTTATGCCTATCCCATGCATGCTTAAACTCCTTCACTGTATTTGCAGCTACCACTTCTGCAGGAAGGTTATTCCATGCATCCACTACTCTCTCAGTAAAGTAATACTTCCTCATATTACTTTTAAACCTTTGCCCCTCTAATTTAAAACTGTGTCCTCTTGTGGTAGTTTTTCTTCTTTTAAATATGCTCTCCTCCTTTACCGAGTTGATTCCCTTTATGTATTTAAAAGTTTCTATCATATCCCCTCTGTCTCTTCTTTCTTCCAAGCTATACATGTTAAGGTCCTTTAACCTTTCCTGGTAAGTTTTTTCCTGCAATCCATGTACTAGTTTAGTAGCTCTTCTCTGAACTCTCTCTATAGTATCTATATCCTTCTGGAGATATAGCCTCCAGTACTGCGCACAATACTCCAAGTGAGGTCTCACCAGTGTTCTGTACAGGGACATAAGCACTTCTCTCTTTCTACTGCTTATACCTCTCCCTATACATCCAAGCATTCTGCTGGCATTACGTGCTGCTCTATTACATTGTCTTCCCACCTTTAAGTCTTCTGAAATAATTACTCCTAAATCCCTTTCCTCAGATACTGAGGTCAGGACTGTGTCAAATATTCTATATTCTGCCCTTGGGTTTTTACGCCCCAGGTGCATTATCTTGCACTTATCCACATTAAATTTCAGTTGCCAGAGTTCTGACCATTCTTCTAGTTTTCCTAAATCCTTTTCCATTTGGCGTTTCCCTCCAGGAACATCAACCCTGTTACATATCTTTGTGTCATCAGCAAAAAGACAAACCTTACCATCGAGGCCTTTTGCAATATCACTTATGAAGATATTAAACAAAATTGGTCCCAGTACAGATCCCTGAGGTACCCCACTGGTAACATGAGCTTGTTCTGAATGTTCTCCATTGACTACAACCCTCTGTTGTCTGTCACTCAGCCACTGCCTAATCCACTCAACAATATGGGAGTCCATGCTCAATGACTGCAGTTTATTGATAAGTCTTCTATGTGGGACAGTGTCAAAAGCCTTACTAAAATCTAGATATGCAATGTCTACTGCACCTCCACCATCTATTATTTTAGTCACCCAGTCAAAAAAATCTATAAGATTTGTTTGACATGATCTCCCTGAAGTAAACCCATGTTGTTTTTCATCTTGCAATCCATGGGATTTAAGATGTTCCACAATCCTATCCTTTAATAGGGTTTCCATTAATTTGCCTACTATTGATGTCAGACTCACTGGTCTATAGTTGCTTGATTCCTCCCTACTACCTTTCTTGTGAATGGGCACGACATTTGCCAATTTCCAATCTTCCGGGATGACTCCTGTTACTAATGATTGGTTAAATAAATCTGTTAATGGTTTTGCCAGCTCACCACTAAGCTCTTTTAATAATTTTGGGTGTATCTCATCAGGACCCTGTGACTTATTTGTCTTCACTTTAGACAGCAATCTTAGAACGTCTTCCTCTGTAAAGACACATGCATCAAACGATTCATTAGTCATCCTTTCAAGTGGAGGTCCTTCTCCTTCTTTTTCTTCTGTAAAAACTGAACAGAAGTATTCATTAAGGCAATCGGCTAGCCCTTTATTCTCTTCTACATACCTTCCGTCCTTTGTTTTTAATTTAGTTATTCCTTGTTTTAATTTCCTTTTTTCATTTATATATCTGAAGAATGTCTTATCCCCCTTTTTCATAGACTGAGCTAGTTTTTCTTCTGCCTGCGCTTTAGAAGTTCTTATAACTTGCTTGGCCTCTTTCTGCCTAATCTTGTAGATTTCCTTAGACACACTCCTATACCTTGTGGACAGCCTTCCCAGAAAAATTTAAGCAGATATAACTGCAAAGGGTGGTCCAACTCAATATTGAACCCCACTGACTAAGACTGGGGTGCCATTAAAGTTCATGTGCGTGTAAAGGCAGGTGTCCCAATACTTTTGGTAATATAGTGTGTGTGTGTGTGTGTGTGTGTGTGTGTATATGTATGTATGTATATATATATATATACATATATATATATACACACAAACACACATATACATATATACACACTATATGGCCGATGGTCACCATGGTGAACCATCCCTGCATCTGCATTGACTTGGCCATTTTCAGTTTCAACAAGGTTGCATCTGAAATTGTACCTACAAATGGTAACAACTGGGAGACAGTTGTTACCCCCTAAAAGTCAGTCCCTGAACAAGGACCTTCATGGCAGGACCATCAGGTACTATTTTATTGTCGAACATTGCCACCCTATATTAGAAAGTGCCTAAACAAGGACCTTCATGGCAGGATGACCAGGCATTATTTTATTGAAATCATAGTAACATGCTTATATAAGATTTCAGTGATTGGGTTTATTTCTATCTTAAACAGATTCTAGAGGATATATGGAACCAAGAGACAGTGCAATGTAGATGAATAAAATGGTTTGCCAGCCATGTTCAGAATGTATGGAGATGTAAATAGCAGGATACAGACAATCTGCAGACATTTACAATAGTTAAATCAAGATAATAATTCAGTGAATCAAGAAATTTTGGGCAATTTAGCATAAAAGCTTTGATATAATTGTAACTTTCACCTTTCACGTGGAGAGGCTGTTCAATTTATTCACTTCTTTCTGCCCGGAGGAGTGCTACAACAAATGCAGTTAATGTCCTTAGTACTTCTGATGAGACAGGTGATTTTTCGATAATTACAATACATAGAATTTCCTTAACGGAAATACTGTATATGGATTCCAATGAGCTTTACTACATAAATTACTGCATAGTTTGCTCGATTCACCTCTAAAACAAATATATTTGGTGTTCATGATATATAATTTTTTGGCTAAAAAGTACCAAAATGTTAAACAGAAAATATTTTGCTCTTTACCATCCTTTATTTCCACCATAGAATGTGCCATGCCGTTACGGTCAATGCTAGTAAGAAATACTGAGAAACCAGCATTTTGATCTATCCTGGTAAAGTCAATTAATCTTCTAACCTTAATCATAATTAGGCAGGTTTAACTTCATCAATCTAGTGTAATAAGAATAAATGAGAATCTCAACCTTTCCTCTTTTCATCATTCCGTAGCCTCTCACTAAATGTGTTCTCAGATAGTGTGTGAAACTAATTTGAGATCTTCCACCTTAATCTCTTGTTGATACTGTTCCCCTGGCAAGGAAAGTTATTACAAATCAGAGACTTGTTAAACAGAGGAGGGCATGTGTTAACTATAGCTAACAAATGCTACACGGATGACATTGATAGCAGGAAAATCAAACAATGCTGTCAACACATTAATAATGCCTCGGAAAATTAAAAAAAGTCAATTTTCTTGGGAAGAAAAAGAATTTGTGACATGAATAAATTGCAGGCAACTAAGTGATAAAGACCATTTGCATTCATCGTTTTTTTTTTTTTGCTCAACATGCGTTGGTTTTAAATTTGGGGTTAATTGGTTAGATCAGGTTTTGAATTGCATTTTAGTCTTGTAACTAAAGATATTGTCCCTCCCTTGTAAAATACCCCCCCCCCCCCAAAAAAAAAAACACATTAGAAAAAAGAAATAATGTGGTTACTTTACAACCATGCCTAGGCGAGGGTGCTGTCACCGACCTACTGGCTGATAAGATCCTGGGGAAGCTAAAGATTTCAAATTGTGGGAGAAGCCATACAAGCACTCTGTTCTAAAGAGATTTGGGATTCTCAGCTTTCCCAGGATTTCACCAGTAGGTTCATGAAATCACCCCCATCTAGCTTCTGTGGGCAGATGCCGAAGTATAAAATAAGAACCGTATATTTTTTTTCCGTCTCTTTGCTCTGTCCCTCCAGTGCTCACTGGAGCACTTGGCTGTTGAGGCGGCGGGAGGGGCTGGTTCAGGCTCTTGAGGGATGGCTCAGAGGCTGAGCCAGATTCTGGTGCAGGCTGATAGGTGGATTCTGACCATATGGTCAGAATTTTTGAGAGCCTGGACTCAGTGATGTCAGCTGACAGCGAACTTTACCCTGCTGTAGGCTGAAAACATGTCACAAAGAGTGCAGAACAAACTGCACTCCTGTGATTCTTAGAAGTATAGCAAAAAAGCTTTGGCTTTACTCCTGCTTTAAGGAATAGATGGACCATGCATTTTGATTTTGGGCCCGCTTTAACCATTGCCGACCACCAGCAGTACATATACTGCGGCAGGTCAGCTCTGTCCCGCGAAACTACGCAACTGTACGTCGTTTTGCGGGATTGCTAGTGGGGGTGTGTGTGCACGGCCAGAGGAGGAGCCAATCAGCAGGTCCAGCAGCCACGATTGCCACTGGGCACTCGCAATTTCTCCAAGTGAAGACAGAACGGCGGTCTGCCTTTGTAAACATGGCAGACCACTATTCTGTCAGTTATGAACACAGGGATCCTGTGTTCCTCTTATTTAGGAACACAGGTCTCTATATTCAGGCAGCAAGTCCACCCCCCCCCCCACAGTTAGAAAGCATCCCCTAGGGACACAGTTAACGCTTTGATCGCCCCTGGTGTTAACCCCTTCCCTGCCGGTGTCATTAGTACAGTAACAGTGCATATTTTTAGCACTGATTACTGTAGTAATGTCATTGGTCCCCCCAAAAAGGTCAAAAATGTCAGGTGTCTGATCTGTCGCAGTCCCGCTAAAAATCGCTTAAAGACCAGGCCTTTTCTGACACTTTTTGTTTACAAGTAAAATCTGTATTTTTTGCTTGAAAATTACTTAGAGCCCCCAAACATTATATATTTTTTTAAGCAAAGGTTCTAGATAATAAAATGGTGGTCATTGGAAATGTCACGTGGTATTTTCGCAAATGTAGTTTGTTTGAAAAAAATAAACTTTAACAAATTTTCATGCCAAAAACTACAATATATAACCCAAATATAAAATATAAAAGATGGTTTTATGCAGAGTAAATAGATACCCAGCATGTCACTCTTTAAAATGGCACACGCTCGTGAAATAGCGACAACCTATAATACCTAAAAATCTCCATAGGTGAAGCTTTAGGAAAGTGTACAAGTTACCAGTTTAGAGTTACAAAGGAGGTCTCAAGCTAGAGGTATTGCTTTCATTAAAAAATTTGCAGCAATACCTCACATGTGTGGTGTGAACATCATTTACATAATATGTGTGTGACCCACGTACACGTTTGCCTCTGCGTGAAAGCCCGGGGGCGCGTGCATTTTTTTATTACTTATTTTATTTTAAAAAAAATTAAATTTTACACTGTCCCTTCATTTATTTATTTTTTTGGATTAATTTTATTGCTGTCACAAGAAATGTAAACTTCCTTTTTAATAGCAATAAAGCATTACAGGTCATCTTTATGGAGATATCTGGGGCCTATAAGACCGCAGATCTACCCTTGAAGGCATAAGATTAAAAAAAAACATTGATATCATGCTTTCAAAAAAAAAAAAGATGGCTCTATTTCATTTGCCCTAACCGGAAGTGATTAAATGCTTGTTGCTTCCGGTCACCTAGACCATAGTGATGGTTGGATACATTCTGGTCTCAAATCAGCTCTATCAACAGCCGGCAGAACCACTGGCTTCAGTGACGGGCTTCCCCATTGCATGGAAGAGCCCAGAGATGCACTGGCGGGCGGTGGGAGGGGGACCCCTCCTGCTGACTGTTAACTGATCCAGTGGCTAATCAGCTGCTCAGAACACATTTATAATCACCGGCCACCACTGGGGAGTTTGGCAGTTGGCACCAGCAGTGAAGGAATGAAGGAGGAAGGGACAGCGGGGCAGTACTGTCAAGGTGAATATTATTGGGTTTGGGGGGCTTACTGCATACTTCACAAGCACTAATAAATTGGTTCAGGAAAACATTGAGTAAGAACTAAATAGAACCATGATAGAATTTTCACAAGGTATGGCATTTCAACTTTTTAATTTATAACGAGCCAAAGGTCTTTGTAAACATAGTTAACATTGAAGGAATGAAATGGCCCCTTGCTTTTTAAGTAAAATTTAAAATTTCTATTTTGCTTTCAATTCAAATTTTGTGTGGTTAACAGTGAATTACTCCTTAATCATATATCCTTTATTCAGTTTGAAGTTTCAGTCAGACAAATGGCGCTATAAAGCAGTCAGCCTTTTCGGTGCTTTCTCTTTTCTGTTCTAGGAATACTTTGTTGTAAAAAAATGTTGTAAAACAAATGTTGTACATATCATTAAAAAAGATAAACAATTTAAAAACATGTACACTTAAAAAATGAAAACTAAAATAAAATTCACATAAACCCAATTATAGGTTTCCCTTCAAAGTGTTTTAATTTCCATTCCACGGTTTACATTATGGACTCTTTTAGGCTACATTTCCTTGAATTATGTAATCTCTGTAGATTTTAAGAAGTTTAGGAATAGTCAGGTCAAACTACAGTATCTCACAAAAGTGAGTACACCCCTCACATTTTTGTAGATATGTTATTATATCATTTCATGTGACAACACTGAAGAAGTTACACTTTGCTACAATGTAAAGTAGTGAGTGTACAGCTTGTATAACAGTGTAAATTTGCTGTCCCCTCAAAATAACTCAACACACAGCCATTAATGTCTAAACCGCTGGCTACAAAAGTGAGTACACCCCTAAGTGACAATGTCCAAATTGGGCCCGATTAGCTAGCGTTGCAAGGTCTCAGGTGTAAATGGGGAGCAGTTGTGTTAAATTTGTTGTTATTGCTCTCACTCTCTCATACTGGTCACTGGAAGTTCAAAATGGCAGCTCATGGCAAAGAACTCTCTGAGGATCTGAAAAAAAAGAATTGTTGTTCTACATAAAGATGGCCTAGGCTATAAGAAGATTGGCAGGACCCTGAAACTGAGCTGCAGCATGGTGGCCAAGACCATACAGCAGTTTAACAGGACAGGTTCCACTCAGAACAGGCCTTGCCATGGTCCACCAAAGAAGTTGAGTGCATGTGCTCAGTGTCATATCCAGAGGTTGTCTTTGGGAAATAGACGTATGAGTGCTGCCAGCATTGCTGCAGAGGTTGAAGGGGTGGGGGGTTAGCCTGTCAGTGCTCAGACTATATGTCACACACTGCATCAAATTAGTCTGCATGGCTGCCATCCCAGAAGGAAGCCTCTACTAAAGATGATGCACAAGAAAGCCCGCAAACAGTTTGCTGAAGACAAGCAGACTATGGATTACTGGAACCATGTCCTGTGATCTAATGAGACCAAGATAAACATATTTGGTTCAGATGGTGTCAAGCATGTGTGGCAGCAACCAGGTGAGGAGTACAAAGACAAGTGTGTCCTGCCTACAGTCAAGCATGGTGGTGGGAGTGTCATGGTCTGGGACTGCATGAGTGCTGCCGACACTGGGGAGCTACAGTTCATTGAGGGAACCATGAATGCCAACATGTACTGTGAGACATACTGAAGCAGAGCATGATCCCCTCCCTTCAGGAACTGGGCCACAGGGCAGTATTCCAACGTGATAACAACCCCCAAACACACCTCCAAAATGACCACTGCCTTGCTAAAGAAGCTGAGGGTAAAGGTGATGGAATGGTCAAGCATGTCTCCAGACCTAAACCTTATCGAGCATCTGTGGGGCATCCGCAAATGGAAGGTGTAAGAGCGAAAAGTCTCTAACATCCACCAGCATTGTGACGTCATCATGGAGGAGGGGAAGAGGACTCCAGCGACAACCTGTGAAGCTCTGGTAAACTCCATGCCCAAACGGGTCAGGGCAGTGCTGGAAAATAGTAATGGCCACACAAAATATTGACAATTTGGACATTTCCACTCAGGGGTGTACTCACTTTTGTTGAGTTATTTTGAGGGAACAGCAAATGAACACTGTTATACAAGCTGAACACTCACTATTTTACATTGTAGCAAAGTGTCATTTTTTCAGTGTTGTCACATGAAAAGATATAATAAAATATTTACAAAAATGTGATGGGTGTACTCACTTTTGTGAGAAACTGTATGTCTCTGTCCTCAATGTATTTTTTTTTTTTTTTTTTTTTGAGTAATGGCTAATGAAATAAGATTTGATCCAAATTTTAATGTTACCCAGGATTTTAATTTTCTTAATTCAAACGCCTTCATTTAGGACTTTCAACTGTACACTATTACCAGTTGAGAAGTTCAGTGATCTAGGATCACATTGATAGGTTCACCCATTCATCAAATTCAGTGCTAGTTCTTTGGGTAACTCACATGTATTCATCATATGCCTCTATTCGAGTTTGTCCAGGTAGTTTATTTCCCAGCAGGCCTAGGAAAATGTTTTATGAAATTCCTAAATATATGGCTTGGGTAAAAGGACTTAAGGCTTTGACAATAGCCCCACAGGAAGCATGGCCACTCTGAGCAGAAGGGGAGATCCAAAGTTATCTATAAGGCTCCTTTCACACACTCCGTCCATTGGACGGAGTCCGTTTTTCTCAGCGGGGGATCGAGCCGCCGATCCCCCGCTGAGCAGCAGGAGGACATCTGCGTCTCCGCGCTGTGTGCGGAGACACAGCTGACAGTTCCCCATGCATCTCTATGGGGGAAATCGGATGTCAACGGACCGTCAGTCCGTTCTCACCCGATTCCATCCGATCCGCTAGACGGATGAAAAATAGGGTTTCCATCCGTCCAGATTTGACGGATCGGATCGGGTCGGATGTCAGCGGACATGTCTCCACTGCCATCCGATGCCCTGTAGGAATGCATGGGGGGACCATTCAGATCCACCAAAAAAATGGACAGGCAGATCTGAACGGTCCGCCTGTGTGAAAGGGGCCTAAAGCAAAACTGGGGGCTTGAAAACTACAGGTTCAAAGCGGGTCTGGTATGTCAGTGGTATGTCTATGAAAAGGGTAGTAGTGAAAACAGATCCCCCCACTTTGCTTTCTTAGTCCCACAATAAACCTACTTACAGATGGAGAGAACACAAGGATGATGTCATGCTGCTCCTTCCTTGCCCAATCAGCAGTTTGGGGAAGGAATGATAACTAAGGAATTAGAACATCAGTAGACATTTTTTCTTTTAGATGGGTCATAATAATTACCATGGGAAAAAGAGCACTAAGTGTGAGGTAGGAGACATATCTATGTGGACCAGATAATTGAATTCAGGTCAAGTAATTTGTCTTACACAATCCAAAGCAGCTAAAAAAAAAATACAGAAATGGTTAAAGTGTTACTAAACCCAGGACTCTGCATTCACTATATCTGGTCTCCCACAGTACACAGAACATGGAAATGTAATAGTGTTAGTATATATAAACTGCTAAATACCTTTTTTTGTCAGCAGTTAGAGCAGTCTTGTGACTTCTATCAGTGTCTGGTTAAAGTTTGTAGGAGGAGTTTTCATTCTCCTGTGATTGTCCTATAAGGCTGCAGGACCCCCGCCCCTCTGTCTGGACAGTGTAGTCTCCCAATCAGAAGATGGTTTGGGGACATTGTGAGAATGGGAGGAACAGAGAAGGCAGGATCAAACAGTCTTTTTACAGAATGCAGAGGATTAACCCCGAAGGTTCCACAATGAGTATAACAAGCCTGCTTTGCTGCAAATACACACTGATTTAACTGTTGTGGGTTTAGTAACACTTTAATTGTTAAACTATTAAATCTTATACAGTAATACCTGCATTGCAACATGTATGCATTTACAGGCACTGCATTATTTCTCACAATAATGCCCTAACTGTATCTAGTTACAGATCCTTCTTTCTATCTCAGAATTAACAATTGCCCAGGCTCTTATTACCTGTAATATATATTCGTAAATAAGATCAAATAATTTGGATTATACCTTCAGCCAGTTACACATAGCTCCTTTTCTTCCTTTCCATAATATTTAACCAAAAAGCATAATTAAGATGTAGCTCTCATTATTTGTCCTACAGGCCCTTTAGGAGAAAGGATAAAACCAGTAAAGGATGAATCAGCTGCAATGAATCATATCGTGTATTATCAAATATGCAAACCTATTAAAGCCTGTTGTAGTTCTATCTGTATTGTGCAGTGATTAGGATCTGTATAATTGACTATTCGTGAAGTAGCGCTGACAATGTAATTATAGGTGCCAGCTTTTTTTTGAAGATAATGTAAATGTTATTGCACACATCTCACCTATGGTCTTTATACATTTATTTGCGGATAATGTAAGTAGGACAATTTAAGTGCTAGTTTTAAATAGGAATAATTTTACCTAACAAAGCAGCCTTTTCTTTGAAAAATGAAAGTAATACCTTAGAATATGTCATCAGCTTTGATCTTTCATATTTTGGCCCTGTGTTGGCTGAACAAGCCAACTCAGCAATCCTATTGCTTGGCTGTGAACTCCAGTTTCTCCAATGACGTGTCCACCTATGTTGATGAGTGTTGTCAAATGTGGAGTTTTCCCTGAAGCTTTTGAAAATGCCCAAAGTTGATGAAACGTGTTGAACTGGGTAATGACATCACCACATAGTTTGGAATTTTGAAGTTTGTTCTTGTTAGTTAAAATATGCTGTGTATAGCACCATTTCACGTGAGTGCCTGTGGTAAGATTGAAATGGTCTTTAATACACAGTAAGTAGATCTTCCTATACCTTAAGGCCCGTACACACGAGTGGAAATTCGGCCGGGAATTTTCGTCCGACGACCGATCTGCCGATTTTCAGCTTGTTAGTATGATGCTTCCGACAACCGACTCCGACTTTTCGGCCGAAAAAATCCTGGTGTGCAGGCTATAAAATTTTTGTCGACCATCAAAACACGTCCGATTTTCGTCTAATTAGTAAAGATTTCGATGGGGAAAAATCTTATGAGCAAGACTAGGCATGCTCAGAGATGAAAAAACACATACAAAGCAATCCAACACATGACATCACTTCTGAAGTAGAATTCTGTCGTGCGGGAAAATTTGTGTGCAGTCTAGAGCACATTCCAACCAACAGACACCACTCTGGACAAAAGACGGACGACCGGTCGGCGGAAATTCGTTACGTGTGTACAAGGCTTTAGGAGCTGTCCATTTCATTGAGGATATTGTGATGAATATGAAGCCAAGAATTGGTTGAATGATTTGCAAGGCAATTCCAAACTACCAACAAGCGCAATTAGACCTTAATATAGAGATCGCTCCACCTGGTAAGTTTTGACTTCACAAGATGGATATTTGCAGGTGTTATCAGTTGTGGAAAATTGTGTCACATTTGTTGAAGATCATGGTGGAACCTTTTTATGCATGCTCTTAAGGAAAGACCTGAAATACTGCATGCAGTACTTTTTCAGTGGAGTGGATGGCAATTGAACTTTGTGAGATGTCTGTGTAGCATCTCAATAAAGTTTGTTTAAAGAAAAAAAGAAAAAGATGTGTTGTGCCGAGTTCAGTGCATCACTCCGCCTGACCTCACCACACACCAGCCACTGCATTGCTGTAAAGAGGCTGGTGTGAACAAGTCCTTATACCTTAAGGTGTTTGGGACTTACTACACACATTTGTACACTATATTGTCAAAATTTTTGGGACACCTGCCTTTACACGCATATAAACTTTAATGGCATCCCAGTCTTAGTCCGTAGGGTTCAATATTGAGTTGGCCCACCCCTTTGCAGCAATAACAGATTCAACTCTTCTGGAAAGGCTGTCTACAAGGTTTAGGAGTGTGTCTATGGGAATGTTTGACCATTCTTCCAGAAGGGCATTTGTGAGGTCAGGCACTGATGTGGACTAGAAGACCTGGCTCACAGTCTCTACTCTAATTCATCCCAAAGGTGTTCTATCGAGCTCAGGCCAGGACTCTGTGCAGGCCTGTCAAGTTCCTCCATCCCAAACTTGCTCATCCATGTCTTTATGAACCTTGCTTTGTGCACTTGTGTGCAGTCATGTTGGAACAGAAAGGGCCAACCCCAAACTGTTCCCACAACACAATATGACCATAATCATGTTAAAGTGGTTCTAAAGTTAAAAAGTTTTGCAATAAAGTAAAACATATTTCACTACTTGTTGTGCCCCCCCCCCCCAGACATATCAAACACCTGCCTCCTCTCATGATCCAGTGCTGTGCCTGCAGCAGTTCCACTCTCTTAACTTCTTGCTCTCCGAGGAGATTCCTGCTGCTGTCAGTCAAATCCTGCACGGAGGGAATTGAGGGTGAGTAGTGCTGTGTGAGTCCATGGACACACACAGTGTGACAGAAGAGAAGGTAGGAGATATGTAGCTCTGTGCAATACCATTGCCCAGAGCAGGTAAGTATACCCTCTTTAAAAAAAAAAAAAAAAAAAAAAATAGGCTTTATAATCACTTTAGCGATAGGCCAACTGTAAAGCACAAACTATGTTAGCAATGTCCAGATATTGTATGCAGTGTATAAGTAAAGAAGACTTCTGCTCCAAATTATGGTGTTTAACTGTGTTTTAGAAATCACCAGTATGGTGTACTGTTACCTTGGCTGATTTCTCTATTTACAGTATGTGTGGATTGACAAGATGTAGCATAAGAATGCATAGCATAGAATTTCTACACTTCTGCAAGTAATCTTCCAATATTTGGCTTCACTGAAGCAGTTAAACTCTATAAAAAAATATGAGCACACACAGGGCCGGCCCTACCATGGGTCCCGATGGGTCCATTGGACCCAGGCAGCACTTGGAGAGGGGCAGCTGATTTTTTTTTGTCCAGCATTTTTGTGTGTCATCAGTTAGCAGCATATTACGGGCGGCATTTCCCTATACCATACTGCCGTTCGTAGCGCAAACTGATGAGTATGATGAGCATGATGAGCGCCTCCTCCGGGGAACATCCCTCATGTGATCCTGGTGTGCGCAATGACGTCAGACATCAGCAAACTCCATCCCACGCAGAGCAGGCTGGACCTTCTAGGGCACTGGCGTGGCAGACACTCAAGTGACAGGAGGACTGAAGACAGAAAGGGGGTGTTTGTTGGACTGGTCCGGTGGTGAGTTATGGAAGGAGATAACAGTATAAATAATATTTTCTAAATTTTATATGTTTATATAAAATAATGGATGTGGGGGCCTTTTGTTGGATGTGTTTTTTTTTTTGGGGGGGGGTAGAATTTCATTCTTGGTCCCAGGCAGAACAATGTCTTAGGCCAGCCCGGAGCACACACCTGAAGACTGAAAGAAAGGTGAGTAATGCTTAGGACTTGTATTGACCAGTCAGAAGACTGAGTTTCCTCTAAACCTTTGAGGACCCTCTTTAAATGCCATGCCAAGTCTAAGCATAAAAGAGAACCCTAGCACCTTTACAGATATATTTATTTTGTAAGGTCTAACTTGTTCAACCCTACCGTTTTTTGTTATAACTGTTGGTTCCTAATGAGCTGGTTAACTCCTGGATATGCAGTCCAATGGAACACACTGTTGGGTAGCCTTTGTGATGGTAAATGGTTGTCCTTACAAGTGCCAATACAGCGTGCTTAGACCCTATCAATCTGTTGTGCATACATAATCAAAACATCTCTACAAAAGTAGAAATTAAATAAAATACATAGGGGTTGAGTACAACAAAATTACAAAAGATTAAATAGAAGTTCTTGCAACACAGTTACTTTGAGTTGTCTCCTTTCCAGTGTTAAACTAACCTGTCTTAATATAAGCCATGTGAGTCTCGTACGTACAGAGGCTGATGATGTATTCATATAATGTCATTCTACCTAAGTAACTATCCATTATTCACACAGATTCATACAGGTTTGCCATTAGCATGTACAATATTATAGAAATAACTACTTCCTCTAGTGCCTGAGGAGAATTAATAAGCTCTCATTACTGCCAAGGTTTGTGTAATGTATTGGAAATAATAAGTAAAAATAGAATAAATTGCCTATATAGGATTCAGAAATGTATATTTTGAAACCAGAAATTCAATAATAACACTAGAAGGCAGAATTTGCAATGGATTTAAACTAATATCAGTAGGTTCTATCAACTGCTTATAAACACAATACAAACTCCTTGTACCAGGCAGATGATGATGAGCTTGGGTTTAATGCATTGTTCTGAGCATTCGTTTCTATGTATGGCATCTTTATAAGACGTATATAATATGACAGCTTAAATGCCCAACGAAAACCAAATAAAGGTATAAGCTATCCCAAGCGCTTCAAATGAGGACCACTCACCAATAAATAAATTGGCTATGCAGCTACTTAACTAAAACATATGGAGAAAGATATATAATAGATAGATACTCAGCAATATCCCTATATATATATAGTAGCGCAAACTTGTCAAGAAGCAAGTGCCAAAAAAATACTGTGCCCACTGCACAAAAGTCCGAAATGCAATAGATGTCACATAGGCAGCAGGAGAAAGTTCAGAAATGACTCAAACAGTCCATAATCCTTCACTCTATCTCCTGGGATGATAATGTACGAAGACGTGTTTCTCAAAAGGATCACCACCACCACCGTGCTCCAAGGGGAGGAGAATTGCCCACTCACCAGATGCTGTGGCCCAACCCACTTTCGTGTTTGAGCATTCAGGCTTATAATGATGGTCACTGGTCCAGAGTATCCACAACAGGAATCGCACCAGCGCAGTCAAAAAAAGCTCAGCAGCATATGGGGAGGAGAGAACATAATCCCAATAGCGTGATACCGTTTGAAAGGGTTTTATTAAATAAAATAAAACATAAGGTAACACACTCACATGTCTTGTATGTCATCCAACGCAAAAAAACAGTCACAAATAGGGGAGGGATGCCCTTCGGGAGATGATGTCCAGGCTCCACGCCGTGGACGCCGCGCCTTCTGGGTAATCCGAACTCCTCTTACACAGCCTGGTTACATCGCCTGGTCACGCCCCGACGCGTTTCGTGATTTCCACTTCTTCCCCGGGAGACGCTCCCGGGGAGCGATGTAACCAGGCTGTGTAAGAGGAGTTCGGATTACCCAGAAGGCGCGGCGTCCACGGCGTGGAGCCTGGACATCATCTCCCGAAGGGCATCCCTCCCCTATTTGTGACTGTTTTTTTGCGTTGGATGACATACAAGACATGTGAGTGTGTTACCTTATGTTTTATTTTATTTAATAAAACCCTTTCAAACGGTATCACGCTATTGGGATTATGTTCTCTCCTCCCCATATGCTGCTGAGCTTTTTTTGAGTGCGCTGGTGCGATTCCTGTTGTGGATACTCTGGACCAGTGACCATCATTATAAGCCTGAATGCTCAAACACGAAAGTGGGTTGGGCCACAGCATCTGGTGAGTGGGCAATTCTCCTCCCCCCCTTGGAGCACGGTGGTGGTGGTGATCCTTTTGAGAAACACGTCTTCGTACATTATCATCCCAGGAGATAGAGTGAAGGATTATGGACTGTTTGAGTCATTTCTGAACTTTTTCCTGCTGCCTATGTGACATCTATTGCATTTCGGACTTTTGTGCAGTGGGCACAGTATTTTTTTGGCACTTGCTTCTTGACAAGTTTGCGCTACTATATATATATAGGGATATTGCTGAGTATCTATCTATTATATATCTTTCTCCATCTTTATAAGACGGTTGAAGAAAAACACTCCTCAGGTAAAAAAAGCAACAATAATTCCATAATAACTGGTTAAGAAACGTTTCAGTTAATTGACCTATGTACTGTAACATTGGGCTACATGAAGTTGACATTTCTTAACATATATAAACCTCACTTATATGATCCTTATCACAAAATGCAACATATTTTGATAATCGGGTGTGGTTAAAATGTAAAACTCTATGTCAATCCCCCGGCCCCAACACCCCCACCCCCCAACTGCCCTTGCCCTGCCCTTGACTTGCCCCTGCCTTGCACAGACTGTGCCCCTTATTTTTTAAAACATTTTTATATAATTACTTTCTGAGTCCTTGGTGGAGACCTCCTTATTCTCATCTTCCTCTGGTGATAAGTGGGTTCTACTACGCAGTAGAGACTCGCGTCAAATAATGAACTAGCACTGCTCTCTGCATAATTCTCCTGTGACTTTTTTAAACATTAAGTCCTGCAAGGCAATACAATATATATATTATTTTTTATTATTATTATTTTTTTTTTTTTTTACCTAAATTGGAATTGGAATTTAACAAGAAATCTAATTTATATACAATTATCAGGAACTATATATCAACTCACTAATAAAACTTTAGATTTTGAGTGATCTAGTCATCAGGCAGGACTTGAGCTGAATTGCTGTCTTTTTTTTTTTTTTTTAATTCTTTGGAAGCTGGGACAGTTAATACATGTAATTATAGTATCCACTATAAGTGTTACTAAACCCAGGGCCCTGCATTCACTATATCTGGTCTCCCACAGTACACAGAACATGGAAATGCAATTATTTGACTAACTATAAACTGTTCAATAACTTTTCCCATTTGCAGTTAGAGAAGTCTTGTGACTTCTATCAGTGTTCAACCAAGCACTGGTTAAAGCTTGTAGGAGTTCTCTGACTGTCCTATAAGACTGCAGGGCTCCTGGCCCTCTGTCCGAACAGTGCTGATTGGCCCTGTGCTAATCACATGCACTCTCCCAAGAAAAAAAACCTCTCTAGCAATACACACTTAAACTCAGCATGTGCGGCCTGACTCCATAGACTTTGTGTTATCAGGAAATTATCAGGGGACAGTGTAATAAGGGGAGGATCAGGGAAGCCAGGATCAAACAGCCTTGTTACACAACGCGGAGGATTAACCCCTTAGGTTCCACCGCGAGTATAACCAGCATGCTTTACTGCATATACAGACCGATTTAACTGTTGTGGGTTTAGTAACACTTTAATCCTTTTATTCCCATGCTTTTGCTTATTCGTTACTACTCGAATGCAAGGTGAGAAAGACCAAGCTGAGCCCTACTGCTGGCCATGGTACTATCAGCTCCATTAGGTAAACATCAAAAGTGCAGTGCTCACAAAACTTCTATGTCAGTAGTAAGGCAATACGTGCAACAAATAAAACAAATTCTGTCTATGAATATCATAAATTATTTAATCCATAAAATTATATATAATACAAATTAACATAATGTATATAAAGTGTCCAAATTCTAATTTCCTCAAATAAAGAAATGTCCACCTTTTAAGGCTAGCCACTGCAATATGGTAAATATACTGTAAGTGACAAAATTGTGAAAAAAAGGAAGCACTCCAAACTGTGCTCAAAAAACATGTGAAAAAGAGGCTTCTTCCTGATCCAAACACAGTGCTAATCTAATGCTCTCCTCTCCATCTCAATATTTATTAAAAAGCTGACATAAAAATCTATTCAATGCAGAATGGACAAACAGCTCCTAATAAATTAAATGTACAGACCACACTGTGAAAGTACTCCCAGCAGGTAGTTTCAGAACATCCGTCAAAAGCATGGTCTACAGCTCTACAGATACCATAGGCTCCATTGGATTCTCACCAGCGTGGCCACGACTCTTCTGACATATGACTGCAATCATTATTTTAGTTTCTTCAGTGATAATCTAAATATGTTATGTCATCTGTAAAGCCTTACAATGAAAAGCCACAATAGCAAGCCTATCGCCATTTTTAATTAAGAAAACATCACTGTAAATTTTATTTATTTTTTTGCTTTTTTAACCTCCTTAGCGGTAATCCCGAGCGTGACTCGGGGTTGGTTTTTCATATCAGGAGCGGTAACCCCGAGTCACGCTCGGGGTGGATTGCAGAGAGCGCAGCGGTGTTCTCTTACCTTATCCTGGCGATCCAGCGATGATCTCTCATTGCTGTGACCGCCAGCCGAGAGTCCCGCCGCTCCTCCGTCGGTCTCCGTCGCTCTGATCACTTCCTAGTTCCGTTCCCTGCAGCAGCAATGCTGCATGGGAGCGGAACTAGGGAGGGAAATTCAAAAAAAAAAAAAAAAAAACGTTGCACAAAACACAAAACACATTTTATATTATATATATATATATATATATATGCATATATATATATATATATATGCATATATATATATATATATATGCATATATATATATATATATATATATATATATATATACATATATATATATATATATATATATATATATATATATATATATATATATATATATATATATATGCATATATATATACATATATATATATATATGTATATATATATATATGCATGCATATATATATATATATATATATATATATATATATATATACACACCGGTATATATATATATATATATATACACCGGTATATATATATATGCATATATATATATATATGTATGCATATATATATATATATATATATATATATATATATATATATATATATATGCACACACACATATATCTATATATAATATATAATGCATGAATTATAATCTAATCAATAATATAATTTTATTATATATATTATATATTAAATAATAAAATAATATTATTGATTCGATTATAATTCACGTGTTTGTGTTTCAAATTTATCACATCTGGGATGTCTACTAGACTCTTGTTTTGGTCAGGTTTAAGTCAGTAATTACTAAGAATTGTAGGCCTATAATACATAACGCCAAATTTCCATGAAAAGAATTGTACCGCTTTTGGTATGTAATTCCTGACATAATCATACCGCCAGGGAGGTTAATGGCGATTACGTAATCATTAAGTTCCTTCTTATCCTCCAACTCTGATGGCTAAGGGTGGAGAATAAAAAAGATAGCTTCAGTGATATGAAATATCCCAGGAGCTCCTTCGCTACATGGTACCCTGTAAAGTCCTTGTTAGTCTAAACCTAAAGACAGACCAGGAGACATGACTATCAGAGTTATACACAGCCCGACAACATTAGTGTATATTGAATGAGGTAGTGTGCAGGATGACATGACAATGGAAAAGCTAGAAGCATTTTGTGGTTTTCACTCTTGTGATGATTCAGAAAGATCAGGCTGATTGAAACAATAAAATGCATTTTATAGCTATTATTGGGGCTAAGAAATACAGATCTTGGAAGGGAGGCATTATATATTATAAGAGAGCTGGATCATGGTTTGTAATGTTTGGGTTTACAAACACTTTAGATATTCGTTTTTTGGAAAATGTGTGTTTAGAGGATGCTCAGAAACATGCAGAGGAATTCTTGGACTTCTCCTATTTGGCTGCTTCCTTACTTCTCATGGCAATGAGTGTCCCCTAACATGGCCCCAGAGGACCTTAGGGGCCAATCAATTAAGGGATTTGGGGGCTTTTCAGGATTCCAGAAATGGTTTTTATGGTTATCAGTTTGACCTATGCTTACCTTTCAGTCCCCCTGGACCCTATTTGTTACCATATTTTTGTCTATGCCTTTTCAAGGCAGACAACTTACCTGGACTTAATCACCTCAAGAAATAACAAGTAGCTCATCTGATTTCTCCAAGGCACAGGTAAATGTTTCTAATTAACAGGTGAAAGCCTTGACATGTCTGGGCAGTCTGTATTGTGATCGGCTGTGTCATTGGAACACAGCCGATCACGTGGGAAACAGCCATGCCCATTGGCTGTTTCCCCCCTGCCGGTGACGGGGGGTGTCCCGGGGACACGCCGACACCGGCAGTGCAGGGCGGCGCGCACACGATCGCGCGCCTGCCCTGCTTTTCTGGGATCACGTCATATGACGTCTTCCCAGAACAATGGGCGCACCGTCCCGCCGTCAATTGACGGCGGGCAGGCGGCAAGTGGTTAAGATAACAATATTGCTACAAAACATGCTTGTTACCCCATTTTATTTGTAGTCAGCTTTTAGGCTTCATGTACACTTTTACAGTCATTTGACTTTTTCTTCTTCTTCTAAATGCCCCTGCTAATCATGGGTGCAATACCTTACAGGCTGCATAATAAAAAAAGTAATAAATGTACATTTTTTACCTGCAAAAGTATGTTTTTTTTAAAAGGTGAATTTAGCCTTTAAGGGAAACCCATACTGAGAGAAATACTGGGGCTTCTATTGGTAAATTCCTCCCACTAGTTGCCTGACTTTCTCTGACTTCACTTCTTTATGGTTTATTGATTGTGACGCCTACCCCTAATGCAGGCGGTCAGACACGATATATAGCTTCTGTGTTCTTCACCCATAGGAGCCCCCTTTCCCATAGGGCAAGCAGACCTACTGGTACCTGGATGCCCCCAGGACTTATACACATTGCTATAGTGCCAGGCCACCATGCTGGGGCAGGCGCAAACTGAGCAAAGCAAACAGGTACTTGTGGCTGGCTGACAGGCAGAGTGGTTAAATGAAATTCCACGTATAAGCCAGGCAAGGTTCAGAATAGTCAGGGTCAATCCGTAATCAAAAGGCAGGTAGAGTTCAGAGAATAGTCCGAGATCCAATCCAAGGTCATCAACAGGGGATCCCAAACAGCAGAGCTGGACAGGCAAAAAGGCAGCTTGAACATATGTAACCAGCGCTATCACAAGCATGAGACTGCAGGCTGGGTTGGCCTAAATCAGGTTTGGTCTCCACCCAAAGACTCGATGCCTCAATCACCTTGCAAGTGGAAAGGCAGACAGGGATGCATCATAGCCAAAACCAGGATACTGAAATCAGGAGCAGGGCCGGCGCTACCTGTAAGGCGACCCAGGCAGTCGCCTAGGGTGCAGCTCAGCAGGGGGCACCAGCCTCCTGCCTGCTGTACCAGGTCCTGGAATCAGTATGGACTGGTGGGTGCGGGCAGCGCCCCTCATGCTGTGCTGTACAGGTGCTTGTCTGGGCACCTGTGAGCTGAGTGAGTCAGGGGGCTGAGCAGGCTCCAACATCGGAAATCTTCTTAGAAAAGGTGTTTTTAAGCAGCTACTAGAGAACGAAGTGCTGAGGGCGCCATGTTATAGCCTCTCCTATGGCCCTCAATAGGACTATTCCAGCAAGGAAGCCACCCACATAGATCGGTGTGAGGACACATGAAAGGATAGAATCCTTCCACAGTGTGTTCTCCTAGTGTTTGAAGCCGTGCCATGCAGTGTGGTGGAGAAAGGCGTTAGGTTAGAGGAAAAGAAAACTGGGAGTAGCCAATAGCAGTTCAGACTTTAAGGCAGGTGGGACCAGAGCTAGAAGTTTGCTGTGTGTCACCCTAAAGAGGAAGAGTATTCGGTCCTAGCTGATGGGGGTGTTCGGGGGTCCCATGTATGTGGTGAGTGGGTGTGTGATGGCTGTCTGATATATACTGTTAGTGGTGGCAGGGAAGTGCTTCCTCTGGATGTAATGACACAGGTGTGATAAGGGGGGGGGGGTTTTCTCATGGACATACTGGCACAGGTGTAACGGGGTTTGTATTGTAGTAGTTCTGTATGAACTGTCACTGACACAGATATAAAGAAAGGGGGGGTTGAGTTTTTATGTATGTACTGTCATTAACACAGGTGCAATAGTGTGTGTGTGTGTGTGTGTGTGTGTGTGTTTTTCACGTGTACGCACTGGCACAGATGTAAGATGCTGAGGAGGGGGTAGGGGGGTTCTCATGTATATACTGACACAGGTGTATAGGAAGGGGGGTATAATTTCCATGTATATACTGAAAAAGGTGTAAAGGAAGGGGGGGTGTTATGTTCTCCATGTATATACTAGGGAGACCTAATGCGCATAGTCGAGTCAGGACAGCGGGAAAGTTTGACTCAGCACCGATGCCACTAGGGTATGTCCCTCACTGTCTGAAGGGGTTTTAACCCCTTCAACTTGGGATGGGGGGTGGGAGGCTGGAGCACAGGTGAAGCTCTCTATATTACACAGTTACAGTATTGTAATGTAATAAACGCAGGATTAATGTATGGTAGCTTGCTTGGTTTTTATGGAATTATTGATTTTACTGTTTGTTTTCCTAACTTCTGTTTATTAGGTTTGAAGTAATATATATATATTTTTAGTGTGGCTGTTTATCTTGAAAGAAAGTCTTCTCTACTTATAGGCCTAAGAAAATCTGGTTCTGCATAAAATGCTGCTTTCCTGGCTCTCTCTGGCCCCAAGAACTTCAAAGAAATCAGCTCTTTTAAAATGATTCCACATCTGGGATCTCCCTCACTTCCCATACTTTGCCTGGGAAGTGAGGGAGATTCCAGATGTGGAATAGTTTTAAAAGAGCTGATTTCTTTGAAGTTCTTGAGGCCAGAGAGAGCCCGGCAAGCAGCATTTTAATAGGAGGCCACACAGAATAATAATATATATGCTTTACCCTACTGTTGTCTAAAATGCACCTGTTGGGAATTCCGTTGCCAGGTGGACAAACTTACAACAGCAGTCCCATCGTGTCACATGTCACATCGTGGGCCGTGCATATGGGGGGCGGGAATTTTTCTTTTGCCTAGGGTGCCAAAAATCCTTGCACCGGCCCCGAGCAGGAGCATTACACACTTCTGACATTGGCCAACCTAAGCATACAGCCATTTGATTCCAGTTTTGCTCTGGGTGAGTGATTTATGTGAATGTATTGAAACCACTGGACTACCTTGACAGTTCATCAAATACCCTTTTGAAGCACAGTTTAACAATGGTACCCCTTATATTCCTCTGAGTACCAATTTCCTTTGATCAAGAGACATATAGCAAGTAACTGTATTAGAGTTAATTTTTTCTGTAGATAAATGAAGGTTATACCACCTCAGAGCTTCAATGGTACACTTTTATAATTTATTCAACAAGCTTCAGATATTATTAGAGTAAATCCATTTAATTCACTAGAAATTAGCACAGGTTTATGTTGCTAGCTATTCTTAACAGACCACACTTCTAAGCCCCAAGGAACCAGTGTCACATTTTGCTGTTAATCTTTTATGCCCTTTGCATTGGTCAGATGCCAGCCACTGATTAAGAGACCATTAATATCAGAACTCCTATTGTCTTAACAAATACGCAGAGGTGTATGAGGTTACAATAATTACATGGTTAAAACAACAAGTTGTCAAATTTTGACTCTATACTCACTTTAATTTGACAGCAGTGCCTCAAATGTCAGAGAACGACCTTGAAAATTGTGACAAAGATGTCAATATCTCTCTGTAGAATGCAGTATAATTTCAAGAAACTTATCTTCTCTATTTCACAATTTTAAAAGATAACAATGCTTCCTTTTTAGTTTGTCAGTTGAGCTTTTTTTTCAATGGTCTTTAAGAACATTTACATTTTAAAATTCCATTATAAATATACAGTATAAACAGCTTCCCCTTCTTTGTTTTTTATGGTCACACTAAGTTCTGGGCATGAACTAGAATATAAACTCTGTTTCAGGCAATGTTAGCTGTCACATAAAATGCAGCCTGATTCAACATAAGCCCAGTTCACCATCAACACCAAATACAGTATATGTACGGCTGTTGTAATGTTGTATAAAAATGTTTTACCAATTACACGAATGCAGCTTACAGTAAATTAATGTTGTGATTTAAATCTTTTGGCAATTATTTTTCCCTGACTTTAATAATCGCTAAAGTTCCCCTTATATTATATATGCCAGTTTAAGAGGTATGGTTCACAATTGACATAAATGCAGACCATACATTGTGAGGAGGGTTCAAGAAAAACTTGTGTACTGGAATTAACCACTTTAAGACCGGAAGATTTTACCCCCTTCCTGACCAGGCCATATTTTGCGATTCGGCACTGCGTTACTTTAACGGACAATTGTGTGGCCGTGTGATGCTTACCCAAACAAAATTTACGTCCTTTTTATTCCCATGAATAGAGCATTCTTTTGGTGGTATTTGATCACCTGTGCGATTTTTAATTTTTGTGCTATAAACAAAAAAATTGCGACAATTTTGAAAAAAAAAAACAATATTTTTCACATTCTGATATATAACATTCCCCCCAAAAAAATTTAAAAATCAAAATTTTTTTACATTTTAGGCCAATTTGTTTTCTGCTACATATTTTTGGTAAAAAAAATCACAATAAGCGTATTTTGATTGGTTTGCGCAAAAGTTATCGCGTTTACTAACTACGGGAAAGATTTATGTCATTTTTATTGGGTTTTTTTTAACTAGTAATGGCGGCGATCTGCGATTTTTTGCGGGACTGCGACATTGCGGCAGACAGATCAGACCCCTAACTGACATTTTTGACACTTTTGGGGGGACCAGTGACATTATTACAGTAATCAGTACTAAAAATATGCGCTGTTACTGTAATAATGACACTGGCAGGGAAGGGGTTAACACTGTTGGTGATCAATGGGTTAAATGTATGCCTCATGCTTACTGACATGTGGGGTGGGGGGGTGGGGGTTATGTGACACAGACAGAGATCGCAGGTTCAGCTATGCTGAATCATGTGATCTCTCCCTGTCTGTTACAGAGAAGATCTGCCTGCTTTGTTTACACAAGCAGGCGGATCTTCTCATACTTTTCCAGACGATCGGGGAAGAGAGGCGGCAATCGCCGCCTCTCCTCCTCCGGCCCGACTCCTGCTGTGTCTAAACACAGTAGGAGCGAGCCTCCGGCGGCACGCACACCCCGAAGAGATCACTAGGAGTCCAGCGACGTACAGTCAGGTCCATAAATATTGGGACATCGACACAATTCTAATCTTTTGGGCTCTATACACCACCACAATGGATTTGAAATGAAACAAAGAAGATGTGCTTTAACTGCAGACTTTCAGCTTTAATTTGAGGGTGTTTACATCCAAATCAGGTGAAAGGTGTAGGAATTACAACAGTTTGTATATGTGCCTCCCACTTTTTAAGGGACCAAAAGTAATGGGACAATTGGCTGCTCAGCTGTTCCATGGCCAGGTGTGTGTTATTCCCTCATTATCCCAAGGAGCAGATAAAAGGTCCAGAGTTCATTTCAAGTGTGCTATTTGCATTTGGAATCGGTTGCTGTAAACTCTCAATATGAGATCCAAAGAGCTGTCACTATCAGTGAAGCAAGCCATCATTAGGCTGTAAAAACAAAACAAACCCATCAGAGAGATAGCAAAAACATTAGGTGTGGCCAAATCAACTGTTTGGAACATCCTTAAAAAGAAAAAAACGCACTGGTGAGCTCAGCAACACCAAAAGACCCGGAAGACCACGGAAAACAACTGTGGCGGATGACCGAAGAATTCTTTCCCTAGTAAAGAAAACACCCTTCACAACAGTTGGGCAGATCAAGAACACTCTCCAGGAGGTAGGTGTATGTGTGTCATGGTCAACAATCAAGAGAAGACTTCACCAGAGTGAATACAGAGGGTTCACCACAAGATGTAAACCAGATTAGGCCAGATTAGAGTTTGCCAAACAACATCTAAAAAAGCCTTCACAGTTCTGGAACAACATCCTATGGACAGATGAGACCAAGATCAACTTGTACCAGAGTGATGGGAAGAGAACAGTGTGGAGAAGGAAAGGAACTGCTCATGATCCAAAGCATACCACCTCATCAGTGAAGCATGGTGGTGGTAGTGTTATGGCGTGGGCATGTATGGCTGCCAATGGAACTGGTTCTCTTGTATTTATTGATGATGTGACTGCTGACAAAAGCAGCAGGATGAATTCTGAAGTGTTTCGGGCAATATTATCTTCTATGTTTAGCCAAATGCTTCAGAACTCATTGGACGGCGCTTCACAGTGCAGATGGACAATGACCCAAAGTATAGTGCGAAAGCAACCAAAGAGTTTTTAAGGGAAAGAAGTGGAATGTTATGCAATGGCCAAGTCAATCACCTGACCTGAATCCGATTGAGCATGCATTTCACTTGCTGAAGACAAAACTGAAGAAAAATGCCCCAAGAACAAGCAGGAACTTAAGACAGTTGCAGTAGAGGCCTGGCAGAGCATTACCAGGGTTGAAACCCAGCGTATGGTGATGTCAACGCATTCCAGACTTCAGGCTGTAATTGACTGCAAAGGATTTGCAAGCAAGTATTAAAAAGTGAAAGTTTGATTTATGATTGTTAATCTGTCCCATTACTTTTGGTCCCTTTAAAAAGTGGGAGGCACATATACAAACTGTTGTAATTCCTACACCATTCACATGATTTGGATGTAAATACCCTCAAATTAAAGCTGAAAGTCTGCAGTTAAAGCACATCTTGTTTGTTTCATTTGAAATCCATTGTGGTGGTGTATAGAGCCGAAAAGATTATAATTGTGTCAATGTCCCAATATTTATGGACCTGACTGTAGGTCTACATCGCTGGACCCAGGGGAGCAGACCTGCCACAGTAGTATCACTGTGAGCGGTCGGCAAGTGGTTAGAGAAGCATAGCTCAGTGTACATGAAAGGCATATCTTGGTACTTTGACGAATTAACTACTATGAACATGTGTGGGAGTTGTGTCATCTTGTGTTGACCAACCAAGATGGCCAAACTTGGAAAAGGTGGTGAACAAGCACGACTTTACGCGTGAAACACGTCTACCTTTTTGTATCCTGTATTGACTGTCCGTTGGTTTAATAAAGGAGCATCATTATATCTGTTGGAGTGTGGCCATTTTCGTTGGTATTTTCAAGTTTGGCAGTGGTGAGCCGAGGGGAGCACCCACAGTTATTTGGAGCCTTCCTAGTCGGCATGAGCAGTGTGTGCACCTGTTGCAAACCTGGAAAAGGACATATAAAAAAGTGAATGCTGCATTGCGAGAAGGGAGGTGTCAGGAAGGACATTCCAGCAAACAGGATGGCTCTTCAAGACGTCCTGTGCATTGGCACAGGCTAATTCATGTCCCTGTGCATGCTCATAGAAATTGTGAATGTGTTCATGCATGCGTGAAACCACATATTTGTGTGTATGCACATGCTTCTGTTGCTCGCATTGGTGCCAAGCTGTAAGATTCTGGTACCTCTGGTACCCTTAATAATTTATTTCCTTCCAAATATGCGTCCCACCTTTCTTACTAGGTGGTACGCATACACCTTTAAGACAGATGATGTAATCGCTGAGCGCCGCAGAGCGGCTATTTCAACCGCCAGCGTTCTCACTCACATCGTTCGTTCAACCTGCCATCAGTGAAGCAGCATACCAGATGTTACTCGCTCCTGTATCTCGCTACCTGAACTTGTTTCATATCTGATCCTGTATCTCGCTACCCGATCACTCTCGGCATGCTGTTTCCACCCTTCACTCAACCTGCCTTGTGTATCCACATGCTTTCAAGCCTGTCTTGCTGTCGGAACCTCCAGCTAATTACTTCTACCTGGAGCAGACCGGAACCTCGCTACTGATCCCTGTATCTCGCTACCGGATCTTTCCCTCTCTACTGGACCCCTCTACTACTAACATTTACTAGTGATAAGTACCCCACAGGGGAATCCTCCATAACCTTACTTACACTATCTACCATCTGCACTGTTACATAGATTGCTAGCTCTTGAGCCTACTACCATCTATCATCTGCACTGTTACATAGATTGCTTGCTCTTAAGTCTACTACCATCTATCATCTGCACTGCTACATAGATTGCTAGCTCTTGAGTCTACTACCATCTATCCTTGCACTGGGTTAGTCTATCCTGTAATTGTCATCTGCTGTCCTTACCACCTGTTACCATACTCGATTACTAACCTATCTGCACTCTACCTAATACCATCTAGTACTCTCCTGAACAAACCTATCAAGTGCTTACCATCTCTATCACTGTTCACACCTGTCCCTTCAGCACATCACCTTCATACTGTCATATACATTCTACCACTCCACGAACATCTTATTGAGTGTGTATATATCTGTATGTTGAAGCTGACAGGCCCACAGTGATGAGTTTGGAGAGTTGGATCTGGTTATTCAACACATCTCTACATGACTACTGAGTGGAGATTTTGCAGCTGCATATCCAGCCTACTACAAAAACGCAGGAGCGTTACACAAGCGGGCTATTTAAACTGAGCCTGTGCTATGCGTTAGTGCTGTCTTGTCTACAGCATTCCCGTGCATACCTGCAACCTGTTACTCTGTATCTGCTTACTGTTACCGACCCGGTTTGTCTTGACTATTCCTGAACTCTGCCTGCATTGTTCCTGGCTTGCCTTGGAGCACACTTCTGCCTGTTCCCCTTGCTGCTGCTCCACTGATCCTTAAGCGACTCGGCCTGCATCCTGACATTGCTCCTGCTTACACATCTGCACCTAATTCGTCTGCCTGTGTGTGACCTGGTTCATCTGACTCTGCTTCTGTTCCCATTACTGCTGGACTGCCTGCTGCGAGGCTCTGCAGCACTGGTCACCCTCTGTCTGCTACCAGCCTGTGCCTGTCTGCTATCTCCTGTGCCAGCCTGTTCCTACCTCCTGCTCACTGGTGTCCAACTTGTACTTCTGCTCCACTGCAGTCTACTGACGGTCTTCCCCTGCTTGATCCTGAGAGTCCATCCAGCCTTGCTGCTAGCGGACCAATAGGCACTTGTGCCACTCTGTACTCCTGCGCTACCTGTCTGGTCTATCAAGGGCCAGAGTAAGAGGTGTAAGAGAGGCCTTCCTTATCATATCAGGCTCTTCCACCAGGTACGAGACTGGGAGTAATTCCTGGGGATTTTAATTGCACTTTAAGACTGCTTCAGCAGTCTAATGTGAATTTTAGGCCATAAACTAGTTTTGTTTTGGAATGAGCAGAGAATGGTTTAACCACTTGCCGACCGCCCCACGCAGATTTCCTGCGGCAGTGTGGTTCGGATGCTCATAATCACATAGATCTACATGATTAGACACAGCGGGAGTCAGACCGCAGGAGGAGCAGGCTTGATCGCCGATGGCATCCCGGGATCTTCAGAGACACTGACAGAAGAGCCACCAGCCTATGTAAACAAAGCAGGCAGCCCTTCTGTCAGACAGGCAGAGAGAGATTGTGTGTTTCAGCTAAGCTGAAACCTCGATCTCTCTTTGCCTGTCACAGAGCCCCCCCCCCCCAAAGTTAGCAAGCACAAGTAGGCATACAATTAACCCCTTGATCACCCCCAGTATTAACCCCTTCCCTGCCAGCGTTATTTATACAGTAACAGTGTATATTATTTAGCACTGGTTACTGTAATAATGTCACTGGTCCCCAAGTGTCAAAAATGTCAGTTAGGGGTCCGATCTGTCTGCTGCAATGTTGCAGTCCCGCTAATAATCGCTAATCGCCGCCATTACTAATAAAAATAAATAGAAAGTCCAAAAATCTATCCCGTAGTTTGTAAACGCTGTATCTTTTGCGCAAACCAATCAAAATATGCTTTTTGGGATTTTTTTGCCAAAAATACAGAATACAAATTGGCCTAAACTGATAAAATAATTAGATGTTTTACATTTTTTTTATTGGGAATGTTTAAAAGCAGAAAGTAAAAAAGATGGGGTTTTTTTTTTTTTCAAATTTGTCGCTCTTTTTTTGTTTGTAGCGCAAAATCTAAAAACTGCAGAGGTGATCGAATACCACCAAAAGAAAGATCTATTTGTGGGAAAAGAGGGACATCGATTGTATTTGGGTAAAGCGGCGCAATTGTTAGTTAAAGCAACGCAGTGCTGAATCGAAAACAATGGCCTGGTCATTAAGTAGGTAAATACTTCCGGAGCTGAAGTGGTTAAAAGAGTAAATTTTCATGTTAGCACTAAATCACTATTTCACTAGAGATGGGTGAACAGTTTGAGCCGAGTATAAGTTCGGCCTGAACTTTGCAGGTATCTCGGTGGTCAGGTGCAAGACTTCACCAATTACCACTGTCAGAGCCCCCGTAATGGTAATTTTCTCCAATCATGGCTCAGTACTGTCCCAAAGCCAGCTCTTGTAGTGTGTTGGAGTGGAGATAGATAGAGCAGGGCTTGTTTTGCTACTAGCAGTTAGTGTGTTCACTGTTTGATTATTTTTACTCTTGTTTGCGAAGTGTTAGTTTATTGTTAGTATAGTGAGTGAGAATAGTGTGTCAGTGTAGTGTGTTAGTGTAGTGCAGAGTTTAACACAGAATTACATTGCATTTAGTGCTGTATGCAGTGCTTTATACCACCCCTTTTTTTTTATTGTTTATTTTAAAAAACTGTTAACGCAGTTTTCTGCTCACAATTGTGTTCTTTAATTATTTTTAGACTAGACAGACCTCTTCCCCCCCCCCCCCCACACACACACACACCAATATCTCATATATAACAGTGTCCTCAATTTAAAGTGCACCAAACATAACTTTTCATTGAATAAAGGGAATCCAGTTACACATTTCCCAGTATCTATAAGTTTGGGTAATACCAAGCCCCCATCATGTTTGGGAGGCTAACAAGGGTAGGCAGATGTTCCCATGCCACTATGAGGGGGGCAGCAGCGTATGTGTCCACAGGCAAAGGTGGACGTGGTCTGTCCTCAGGCAGGGTACCTTTGTCTCTGTTTAGTGAGAGATGCCCATGCTATCCTGCCACAGCATGTAGAGAAGGTGGTGGACTGGCTTACTAAACCATCCTCATCCTCTATGACCCTTCAAGCTGGCACTAGTGTGCAGTCCACCGCAGATTCTAGAGGGGCTCATTCTGCCTCCTTGCAAGAGCACCTGACAGTCACACACAAGGGACACAATTGTTCTCTTCCTCACTCCTCACCTCTCATGTCTAACCCCGCTTTATCTCATGACTACTCAGCAGCCTCCACTAACAGGGATAATGGTTTAGCAAAGAGTGTCATGGGTCCTTGCAACATGTCCGCCAGCAGCACACCACCAGCTGTAGAGAATAGCAGGCACATTTCTCTGCCCCAGCTGCTGCAACACAAAAAAATACACTCCCTGTCACCCACATGCCCAGCCTCTACAGTTGTGTTCAAAATTATTCAACCCCCAATGCTGTAAAGGGTTTAAGGGAATTTAGTGTACATTTGTAATTGTATTCAGAATGAAATCCTACAAGGACTTCTTAAAGAACCATATGCAACTAAAATTACATCAATTGGTTTTGTAATACAGTAGTAAATGTTTCTTTTGTGAATTCTTCATTGACACAATTATTCAACCCCTTAAAGACTACCACTCTGAAGAACAGAGGTTCATGGAAGTGTTTTCAATCAGGTATTGAAAACACCTGTGGATGTCAGGGAGCAGCAATAAAGCCTAATAATAAGCACCAATTAGGCAGCTTTAAAATGACTGTGATACTCGGCTCCTTCTAGACATTTACTGGTGTGGTTACAAACATGGTGAAGTCAAGAGAATGGTCCAGGAAGACAAGAGAAGAGGTGATTACTCTTCACAGGAAGAGCAATGGCTATAAGAAGATTGCAAAGATGTTAAACATACCAAGAGACACCATAGGAAGCATCATTCGCAAATTCAAGGCAAAGGGCACTGTTGAAACGCTACCTGGTGGCAGAAAGAAGATGCTGACTTCGACTGCTGTGCGCTACCTGAAGCGTAGAGTGGAGAAAAGTCCCCGTGTGACTGCTGAGGAACTGAGAAAAGATTTGTCAGATGTGGGTACTGAAGTTTCTGCTCAGACAATACGGCGCACACTGCGTAATGAAGGCCTCCATGCCAGAACTCCCAGGCGCACCCCCTTGCTGTCTCCAAAGAATAAGAAGTTTTGGGATAGTGTTCTGTGGACTGATGAAACAAAATTAGAACTGTTTGGGCCTATGGATCAACGCTATGTTTGGAGGAGGCCTAAGAAGAAAAGAACACCTTGCCTACTGTGAAGCATGGCGGGGGGTCAATCATGCTTTGGGGCTGTTTTTGCTTCTGCAGGTAGAGGGAAGCTTCAGCGTGTGCAAGGTACCATGAATTCTCTTCAGTACCAGGAGATATTAGATGACAATGTGATGCAGTCTGTCACAAACCTGAGGCTTGGGAGACATTGGACCTTTCAACAGGACAATGATCCCAAGCATACCTCCAAGTCCACTAGAGCATGGTTGCAGATTAAAGGCTGGAACATTTTGGAGTGGCCATCAGTCACCAGACTTAAATCCGATTGAGAACCTCTGGTGGGACCTAAAGAAAGCAGTTGCAGTGCACAAGCCTAAGAATGTGACTGAACTGGAGGCTTTTGCCCATGACGAATGGGTGAAGATACCCGTAGATCGCTGCAAGACACTTGTGTCAAGCTATGCTTCACGTTTAAAAGCTGTTATAACTGTAAAAGGATGTTGTACTAAGTACTAAGATTGAATGTCACTTGGGGGTTGAATAAAACTGATAATGATGTGAGCACAGAAAAGACATTTGTGGTCATTTCATTATAAATGTTATGTTATATTTGTCTGACCTACACGTGCCTCTTTGATTTAATTGTAAGCAGGATGACTGAATGATCAAAATCAATGACAAACTGACCAAAACAATCAATTTCAGTGGGGGTTGAATAATTTTGAACACAACTGTAAATTCCAGCTTGTCCAAATTGCTGGCTTTACAACTCCTGCCTTTCCATCTGGCGGATTCTGCCCCCTTCTGTGACTTGGCAGGTTCCCAGTCACTCTTTCTTTTCACGTAAGGCCATTTGAGCTCTGTACCATCACATGGAAGGCAATGTTTTGGCATCATTGGGAAAGGCAGACAGCTGACTCATGGTCCAGCAAGCATGGTCAGGGATGAAATATTTATTTAGTTCACAGCACACTGGGTAACTAGAAAGGATGCAGGACAGGGCTCAGTGCTGAAGCTTTTTTTGCCACCACGTCTCCATACAGCTGGTAGTGATAATGCGAGATCTGTCAGCTCCACTCCCTCCTCCCCCACCTCCATGCCCTCCTCTGCTGGATTGTTATATGAACCACTAGTATCACCTAAGCATTCAAGGGGTCATTTAACGAGTCAGGCTAAAAGATGCCATGCAGTGCTTCAGCTGGTCTGTCAAGGGGACAGGAACCACACCGGAGCAGAGATTCTTGCAGCTCGGCAGGGGCAGACCCAGAGGTGGCTCACGCCATGAATGCTTGAGCCAGGAATGGTGGTGTGCGATAATGGCACTAACCTTCTGTCCGCCATTCGACAGGGACACATGTGGCATGCCAGGCACATGTCCTCAATTTGGTGAGGCAGCATTTCTTCAACAGGTATCCAGGTTTGCAAGATCTTCTAAAGCAGGCCAGAAGAGTCTGTAGGAGGTCATACACAGCCAGTTTTAGGTTGGCTGAAATTTAGTGGAAATTCTACCTGCCCTAAACTGCCTGATTTGTGACATGCCAACCAGGTGGAACTCGACATTGGCAATGCTGCAGTGGCTGCACATGCAGCAGAGGGCCATCAACAAGTACCTGTGTGTGTATTGCACAACGACAAGCTCAGGGTGGCTCAGCTTTTTTTCCCCACGCCAATGGCTGCTGATAAAGGATGCATGCACTGTGCTTTCACCATTTGAGGAGGCGGCAAGGGTGGTGAGCTTTGACAATGCATGCTTCAGTTACACAATCCCTGTTGTGTTCCTGCTGGAGCAGCCTCTGTGTGGCGTTATGGGCAGAGCGCTCGAGACAGAGTAGCGGGAGGATGAGGAGGACTTCTTTTCCTCTCAAGCCCGCTGTATGCAGACACCATTCTTGGTGGAGAGGGAAGAGGAGGAGGAGAAAGAGGAGGAGGATTATGGCAGTTTTGGAAGCTTTGAAGCAGAGGAAGACATACATCAAACCTAAAGAGATATTTTTCAGTCCCCAGAAAGCTTGGGAGTAGTAAGTGGTTGGGAAGAGGCAGTTCCAGATACTGTAATATTCAGTGACCCCGAGGACTCTGCTTCTCATGCCTCCGCAAACTTGCGGTTCATGGTCTCCCTTATTCTACAAAGCCTTCAAAAGGACCCGAGACTTCAAGACATCAAGGATAAGGATCATTCTTGGTTGGCAACCCTCCTTGACCATTGTTACAAGGGGAAAGTCTCAGAACTCATTCCATCCCCACAGAGGGAGCATAGGATTAAATATCTTGAGGAAACCTTAACCACTTCCTGCCCAAGGGTAGCATATGAAGTCCTGGACTTTTAGTGAGGATATCTGAATGATGAGGAAGATAATATACTACAAAAAAATTGTGTGTATATCCCTCGCGCCTATGGGAGTCCCAGAAAGGGGGTTTTAAATTAAATTAAATAGATATACGTAAAGTGCAACTGCTACAGGGAATGGAATGTAGTATAAGTAAGACCCCAAAAGATTTGTGGCCAACTATAGCACTTGCTTGGAATAAAACAGGACTGGATAATGATGACTAGTCAATACCCAGGGTGTAATAATGGTGGGCTTCAAATAAAGTGCTGGGTGCTATTAAATAATCCAACAACGATAAACCATAAATGACTAAACTTCAGGGTAAATATCACAAAAATAAAAATGGACGACGGATAAGCAGTAATATTATTAATGGTGAGGAAGGTGCTAAAAGTGAGCGCAAAAACAATCAAATAAATATGTCAAATAAATAAGTAATAGCACAGTACATAATATATTCAATAAATTACATCAATAGGTGTCACCGTGGGGTATAATTGTGTTGACTCCTACAATGATCCAAATGCTGGTACTTGTGGTGTCACTGTGGGGTATAATCGGAGAATACACTCACCAGATGCTGTGGGTCCTATATACCATATGATATTAAGACCTATAATCACTTTATGGCCACCAGGGCCAGAGAGGACACTGCTGGGCTTTGTAGTACCGTGATAATCCGGAATCCCCCTCCTGGATAGCCTTGATCCGCAGTATCCGGTCCGGATATGCAAGGTAAAAAAAAAGGTCTAATACCGTATGGTATTAGACAGCTGTTTCTGGCTGCTTGTCTGGGCCCAGTGTCCTCCCTGTATTTCCACATCGGGGAGACCGAGAAGAAATGTTTCATCGAAGAGATTCCTGATGAGACCATGGTGATAGGTGTAAAGCTATTCAAGGAGGATATGGTTATCTGTTATGCACCATCTCAGTGATATGTTTGGAGACTGAAGACTGATAAGGCTGTGTTTTTCTTATGGAGGCTCTGGCCTGAGAGGGTTTTAGCGGTCCCTTAACCGCTTGCTGCCGTAACCCCACCATCTTCTGGTAAGAGTCAGTGTGTGGTGGCTGGGATTTCACTTAATTTCGTGTTGACTCACATGGTGGTGATAATATGCTGACCCTTCACCTGCACTCCTTGTGAATTTTAAATATGTACTTTATATAACCATACATTATCATCAATATTGTTTTTTTGTATAAACTAGCGCTGCTCTATGTACCTTATTTAATTTCAACCTTCCAGTGTTTTGAGTTCAGCTGCTGTTATGTTTTTCTAAAGGGCGCGTGGTGCTTTACATACATGTTAGGTATCTATTTACTCGGTGTAACATCATATTTCACATTATATAAAAAATTTCGGCTTTGTTTTATTCATTTTTTTTCAAAGAAAATGCATTTGAAAAATTGCTGCGCAAGTACTGTGTGACATAAAAAGTTGCAAAGACCGTCATTTTATTCCCTATGGTCTCTGCTAAGAAAACATACATAATGTTTGGGGGTTCTGAGTAATTTTCTAGCAAAAAAATGATCGTTTCTACATGTAGGAGAGGAGTGCCAAAATAGGCCTGGTATGGAAGTGGTTAAAGAGGAGTTTATGTAATACTTTTCCAGACTCTGGTAGGTTTCAGTCTCATGGAAAAGCTAGCTTTAAAGCTTCTGTTGGTCAAAGGAGGAGCAGTGGAGAAGGGGCCCGCTTCAGTGATGCATTTGAAAATTTTTTTAGTCCCCGGGGCCCATGACTGCCAGCTTCAACAACCCATCGCAGCGTCTGTATCAAATGGTGTAAGATTATCTAGGGGCAAAAACAGACATGGAGAGCTTTCCAGTAGACGATCAACTGGGTTTATGGGTCATGAGAATAGACTACTGGCCAGAACTTGCACAGTATGCAATTGAGGTATTCCAAAAAATGTTACAACTCGCACTTGGCAATAAACAATAAGACTGCTGCACAAAAAAAGTAGCTGAATAGTAGACTACATAAACATTGGGAAAATATATAAAAGTGCGCTGTCTCATTGTGTTAAAGATATAAAAATCACCATCATTGTCCTACATACAATAAAGTGTACTGCAAATCAATTGTGCAAAAATATTTTTTGGATGAATACATCACATAATATATGAACCGAATCTGGCATGTAAAGTGCAATGTGCAAAATAAATATCAAACCCTCCTACATAAACAAAAATGCTCAAAACATAAAAGAAATATTCATATGTGCATATTACACAAATTAATTCAAAGCAATACATAAATAGATGAAACATATAGATGAAAAATATAGGATGTGATGAAAGTCTAAATTATATTTCTCAGTGCAATAAAGGTTCTCTTGAGACATTGTATGTGAATGATCCCAATTTATCCACAGCTTTACTTCCACTTAAGTGTTTGTGCAGACAGACAGGCTGTTTAACAGAACTTATGATTCCCACCGGGATCAAACACACTTAGACAGCATCCCCTATAGGGAAAGCCACAGCTCACTCCCAGCCAGGTTCACGGATGTCCTAATAAGATCAAGATTGTGTCCTGGCTCCAACAGGTGTATATATTGAAAGCAAGGAGGAGAATTCATAGTGTATTACTGATGATCTGTTTATTTAGAAAACAAAGTATTGCACTTACAGATTAGTTGAATATTTAAGGAAAAAACATAACCAGACAAGCAGACAGGGCCACCACACTCAATCGACTTGTGTGTGATGACATCATACTTCTGGCTCTGCCCAGCGCATTTCCCCTTAGAAGGCGTCAACCGGATTGGAGGCTCATGTCAGCATGCATGAGATCCATCGCCCACCGGCCCCCTCCGACCCGAAGAAAAAAAAAATGCTCCCCTGTCCATGAAGGCTGACCACCTAATACAGGCTCCACGGTTTGACATTTGTTACCCGGTGGCCCCGCTCCCTTGTGATAGCATGCACTGGTCGGTGACATCACAAGGGAATGGGACCACCAGGTTGCTCCACCCCTTACCTATATAAGAACTGTCAAAAGGCAGAGCCTGCAGTAGGCGTTCAGACTTCATTGACAGCGGATCTTTTTTTTTTTTCAGGTCCGGCAGTGGGACATCGGTTGACATTGTTCCCCATACTCATTCACATAGGGGGGCTGGGATCTGGGGAGCCCCCTTGTTAAAGGGGGCTTCCAGATTCTGATAAGCCCCCTGCCTGTAGATCCCCACAACAACAGCCCAGGTTTGTGGGGAAGAGACCCTCTTCCTTTTAAACATGAGGACAAAGTGCTTTTGGGGGAGGAGACAGAGCCCTCCCCTGTCCCAAAGCACCCACCCCCATGCTAAAGTCATGTGGCCTGGTATTTTACAGGAGGGGTGGGCAGCTCACTAGTCCCCCCCCCCCTTTTCTGGCCTGCGAGACTGCATTATTGGTTAAGGGTATGGTATGGATTGGGGGGGGGGGGCACCCTGTTTTATTTTTTTTTTGCATGTGGCTCCTCTTAAAATACATACCTGGGGGGGGACCCCACACCATTTTTTTTCTTTATTTTTATTAATTAGCCAGGTGTCAAAAATTGCAACTAAAATGTGATTTGACTAGCTTTTGTTCTTTAGAAATATCATTTTTGCTGCAGCATGTTCTATACATGGTACAGATGTGCTAATTTTCAAGCAAACTAAGGGGACCCCCCAGGCACTATATTTAAAGGATATTTTTTATTTTAATTGTTTCAATTTAGGCATCATTAAAAATCACTGCTCCTTTCAAAACTATCCTTTTTTTTAAAAAAGAATTTGCATTGATACTGTACATATGCCCCAGGGATGTATCCAGACCCCCCATACCCTTTTTATGGCCAATTACTTGCATATCAAAAAGGGGGGAGGTTTGGGACTTTAGATGAGGCGCCTGGTATGAAACCAAGTAACTCCATCCCTGTTCATTGTAATAAAAAGGTGGTTGAGACTTTGAGACCCGGCCAATGGGATTAAAAAACATGTTTATTGTTGCAATAACAGTAGCATAACATCCGACAAAAATACAAATTGAAATGTTGGTATAAAATGAAAAGCACTGAAGATATGAGCTGGTATGCATGTCCCAAATTGCACAAATGGTAATCCAATGTGGAGCTATGAGTACATAATGATATATGGCATCAAACTGGGCTCGACGCGTTTCTGTGGGACATATTCCACTTCATCAGGAGCAGGTAATTGATGTGTATCTAAAAAGATATATATGTCAAAAAGTACCAAAAATGATGTGATAATGGAGAATTGGAAGGAAATAAATTGCATGGACTTACTAAGCAGCTCAGATCTGGTGTTGCATGTAGACATGAACCTGCTGAACTTGGCTGAAAATGCGATTCTCCCGGGAGCTGTGGGGGCATACAAATGCCGGCAGATGGAACAGATGGAACACACACATGGTGCAGCTGGGAGAACAGTGTCCCAAATGAAGTGCTAGAGTAAAAAGGTGCTGCGAGTGTGAACAGTGACAATGTAGTGAAACCATAAGTGGCTGGAAACTGTGTGAGGGCATGCTGGGGAAAAAGAGATAAGTAAAAAAGAAGAAAAGAAAAAAAGGAAGGAAAGAAAGCCCATGAAGATCCAAGGGGGGGTGGGGGGAGAAAAAAGAAGGTGTAGGAAAATGAGAAAAACAAAGTGACTTACAGGTGTGTGGTGGAGATGGAAAATCCAAGTGAGAAGGCAAGAGTAGGAACCAGCTGTGTGGAAAGAAGATTGCCACGAGATGTCCATAGCAGGCCCGCACTGTGCCCCCAACGCCACGTGTGTGTGCAGAAGCAGGCAACTCCAACCGGGAGTTAGGCGTCGATGGCAGCCCACTCCCGATGGGGTGCTTAAGAGCACACTGGATGAAACAATGCAGCCAATGCCACGGCGCCAAGAAATGACGTCACGTGTAGGGCGCAATTTTAATCCCATTGGCCGGGTCACATGTCTCATTTAAAGTCTCGACCCCCCTTTTTATTACAATGAACAGGGATGGAGGTACTTGGTTTCATACCAGGCACCTCATCTAAAGTCCCAAACCTCCCCCCTTTTTGCTATTGATATTAGAGATGGAGACATGTGACCATGACCTACATATACTATTGGACCCTTGGTGATCGCCCCACTCTCATGGCCCTCACCAGCGCTTGACTCCCCTTTATTAGGTGGTTTTGTCATATCTAATTTATATACCAACATACGTATTCATCATGTACAAGCTTTTTTGTTTTTGTTTTTAGGTACAGCACTGTTACATGATTACATTTCATATTATTGTCTGTCCTGCTGAGCTGGCTGCTTGCTTTTCTTACCCGGGAGCTGCGATGGTTGCCGGGACCCCTCCCCTTGACTCCCCTTTATTAGGTGGTTTTGTCATATCTAATTTATATACCAACATACGTATTCATCATGTACAAGCTTTTTTGTTTTTAGGTACAGCACTGTTACATGATTACATTTCATATTATTGTCTGTCCTGCTGAGCTGGCTGCTTGCTTTTCTTACCCGGGAGCTGCGATGGTTGCCGGGACCCCTCCCCTTCCCCCTCCCCCTGACAGGGCGCGGGTGTTTGGGCGGGTGTTTTCCCGCCGAGCATCGACGCCACGCATTGCGCCCTACATGTGACGTCATTCCTTGGCACCGCGGCATTGGCTGCATTGTTTCATCCAGTGTGCTCTTAAGCACTCCAATGGGAGTGGGCTGCCATCGGCGCCTAACTCCCGGTTGGAGTTGCCTGCTTCTGCACACACAGAGTGCGGGCCTGCTATGGACACCTCGTGGCAATCTTCTTTCCACACAGCTGGTTCCTACTCTTGCCTTCTCACTTGGATTTTCCATCTCCACCACGCACCTGTAAGTCACTTTGTTTTTCTCATTTTCCTACACTTTCTTTTTTCTCTCCCCCCCCCCACCCCCCCCCCTTTTATCTTCATGGGCTTTCTTTCCTTCCTTTTTTCTTTTCTTCTTTTCTACTTATCTCTTTTTCCCCAGCATGCCCTCACACAGTTTCCAGCCACTTATGGTTTCACTACATTGTCACTGTTCACACTCACAGCACCTTTTTACTCTAGCACTTCATTTGGGACACTGTTCCCATCCTTAGACACTAAGGAGTAGATTTACTAAAACTGGAGCACTCAGAATCTGGTGCAGCTGTGCATGGTAGTCAATCAGCTTCTAACTTCAGCTTGTTCAATTAAGCTTTGGCAATAAAACCTGGAAGCTGATTGGTTTCTATGCAGAGCTGCACCAGATTTTGCACTCTCCAGTTTTAGTAAATAACCCCCTAAGGCACTAACGTACTGTGTTACATAACCTGTGAATACCCTTGATTCCTATATACGTGCGAGCCCCTCACCACATTCCACCATTTACTTTCTTCTCCCAGCTGCACCATGTGTGTGTTCCATCTGCCGGCATTTGTATGCCCCCACAGCTCCCGGGAGAATAGCATTTTCAGCTTAGTTCAGCAGGTTCATGTCTACATGCACCACCAGATCTGAGCTGCTTAGTAAGTCCATGCGATTTATTTCCTTCCAATCCTCCATTATCACATCATTTTTGGTACTTTTTGACATATATGTCTTTTTAGATACGCATCAATTACCTGCTCCTGATGAAGTGGAATATGTCTCACAGAAACGCGTCAAGCCCAGTTTGATGCCATATATCATTATGTACTCATAGCTCCACATTGGATCTATTTTACCATTTGTGCAATTTGGGACATGCATACCAACATTTCAATTTGTATTTTTGTCGGATGGTATGCTACTGTTATTGCAACAATAAATATGTTTTTTAATCCCATTGGTCAGGTCACATGTCTCATTTAAAGTCTTGACCCCCCTTTTTATTACAATTACTTGCTTGCATATAAGCCTTCAAAATGGGGACCTTTGATTTCTCATGCTCTACTCCCCTAGACTTCAATGAAGTTCTCGATTTGGGGCAGAACTTTTCCCCTGTTCAGGAGTTGTGCTGTGAACCGAACGGGGGGGGGGGGATGATCGGCTCGTCTCTAGTCCGCCATAATTATCCACAAGGGGAGACTGGTATCTGGGTGTTCCCTTATACCATGGGTGTCCAACCTTTTGGCTTCTCTGGGCCACATTGAGCGCAGAGAAATGTTCTCGGGCTGCATATAACATGTATACTAGGGCTGCTGAATATAATCGAAAGATCGATGCATCGCAATTCGACCCTTCGCGATTCTGCATCGATGCGGGTTGCCGGCATAATCGATTAGGAAATGACGTCATCAGCCGCGGCCACGCCCTATCGCGCAAGGGAGAAAAAGTCACAAGATTGGCAGCGGATTGGTGGGTTAGTGGCGGGAGCTTAATAAAAAGGCTCCACCCCTCCCCTTCCGTCTCTTTGACCCGGGCCGAGGCACAGCAAGACATCCCCCGCGTGTATCGGCATCCCACCTGCGGCCTTGCAGCCAAGAAGCCAGCCAGCCAGCCAAGCCACAAGCCAGAAGCCAGTCCACACTCCACAGCACAGGAGCGAGGAGCCCCAAGTGCGTCCCCATCGCAGCCAGCCCGCGCCGCCAGCCTCACCGTAGCCGACCGTCCCAGGCCCAGCCGCCGCCATGCCGCCACTGCCAGTGACGCCAGCCGCCCGCCACAGAGCAGCACAGCACCTGTCCTCCTCTGCAATGCAGTGCACAACAACCCACACAGTCAAACAGCAGCAGGTATGTACTAGTCCGAACAAATAATTGTATAATCATGACATTCATGGGGGTCTCGTCTGTATCTCTGGGGGATGTCTGATGGGGGGGCTGGGACAGGGGACGGTCGGTCGGGGCCCGGGGGTACTGTTCTGCTGTGGCAGTCTGGCAGCCAGGGGGGCTCTCTCTGAGTGTCAGTGGGGGCCTGGGGGTCTCTGTCAGTGTCAGCTGTGGGGGTCTGGGCAAGGGGGGGACTCACTCAGTGTTTGTCAGTGCTGTGGGGGATTGGGGAAGGTGTGGGACAGTGGGACATCCAGGTCTCTGTCAGTGTCACTGTCAGCTGTGGGGGTCTGGGCAAGGGGGGGACTCACTCTCAGTGTTTGTCAGTGCTGTGGGGGATTGGGGAAGGTGTGAGACAGTGGGACAACCAGGTCTCTGTCAGTGTGAATACATAATAAACAGGCAAAAAATTTGGGGGAGCATACCCATGTATTTCTAAAGCTGCTGCAGCTATGAACCAAAAGACATGTATATTAAAAAAGAATAGCGCGCAAATGCAAAAGAAATAACTACCAAATCTGAAAACAATCCATAAATAAAAATGGGGGTTTGGTCCCACCATATGGCCATATCGTGCTCAAGCCCACTACTGCGTCAAAGTACCCCATTATCAGTGGGTCCTACACTATCCATGAAAAAGAGATGAATCCAGCCTTTCTAACCCTTGGAGATAATACTCCTTGCTGGGAAGGATGTGCAAATGCACTACAGGGGACTCCTCCTATATCCACTTGATGGTGGACACTGATTGAGTACAAGTGTGTGTGGGGGGGTGGGGAGGGTTGCTCAACCTCGATAGTCTGGTCAGACCGAATACATAATAAACAGGCAAAAAATTTGGGGGAGCATACCCATGTATTTCTAAAGCTGCTGCAGCTATGAACCAAAAGACATGTATATTAAAAAAGAATAGCGCGCAAATGCAAAAGAAAGAACTACCAAATCTGAAAACAATCCATAAATAAAAATGGGGGTTTCTGTCAGTGTGTCCGGCTGTCAGCTCAGCTGTGGGGGGAGGGGGGTCTCTGTCAGTGTCACTGTCACAGGCAGCTGTGGGGTAAGGGGGGGCCCCGGGGGTTTTGGCTCAGTGCATGCATAAGAGGGAGTCTGACAGACAGACAGACAGTCATATTTTATGAAAGATGTTGCTTGGTTGACTTGTTGCGGCTTAGTTTACAAGTGGTATTTTTTTATTTTTTTTTAAATACTGACAGAGTTTGGCAACTTACGTCAACTGTCTCCGTCACATACGTGGTAGTATGGTGGTAATGGCAGAAGGAGAAAAAGATCGAGAGATAAAAAATGCACCTAGCGTTTTAAGAGCAAACATCTGGGCACATTTCGGATTCTACGAACACACAGGGAAGCGTGGGTTGGACAAGACACACGCCGTATGTAAAGCATGTCACACAAAAATTAAATACCTAGGGAATACTACGAACTTGAGAAACCATGTTAGCCGTTTTCACTCTGAGTTAGTAACACCTGTCGCCACCAGCAGTGCCACCACTGCCAAGGAAAGACTGCTAGACCCAGATCAGCCAAGAATTGATGCCATACTGTCAACTTATCCGCCCAACTCAGAAAAAGGGAAGAAACTAACCAAAGCTGTGGCAGCTTTCATCGCCAAGGACCTACGGCCTTACTCAGTTGTGGACAACGCCGGGTTTCGCTACCTCGTGAAGACGCTAGAGCCACATTATAAGATCCCATCACGCAGTCACTTTACAGAAAATGTTATACCTGCACTCTACCACGACACCAAAGCTCAGGTACTTGCATCAATGAACCAAGCCAGTCGAGTCGCAATAACGTGTGATTCATGGACTTCAGTCACAACGGAGTCCTATGTTACAATAACAGCACATTACGTTACTAAGGACTGGCAGGTCTTGTCACATGTGTTGCAAACAAGAGCCATTTATGAGTCTCACACAGGTGCTCATCTGGCAGAGCTACTGTCTCATGTTGTGGAAGAATGGCAGCTGTCTGATAAATCTGTAGTGCTTGTGACCGACAATGCGGCGAACATGATAGTTGCAGCTCAAGTTGGTAAATTTCCTCATGTTAAATGTTTTGCCCATACACTCAATCTTGCATGTCAGCGGGCACTGAAAGAGTGCGACGAATATCCACATTCTTCCATCGCAGCACTAGAGCAAGCCACTGTCTAAAAGAGAAACAGAAATGTCTGGGCCTGAAGAATCATAAGCTAATAACTGATGTGCCAACAAGATGGAACAGCGCATATGACATGGTCGAGAGGTTCTTAGAACAACAACCTGCAGTTTGTGCCACCTTGCTGTCTCCAGAAGTCAGAAAAGGAGAGTCTGATCTCTGCACTCTCAATGAAACAGATGTGTCAAATGCAGAGGGCGCTGTGAGTGCATTAAAGCCAATGAGGGATGCAACCTTGCTGATGTCAGAAGAGTGCAACCCAACAGTGTCTCTCATTGCCCCTCTAAATGCACAACTGCTCCAGAGCATGACAGACACCATGGGAGACACACCCATGACCCATGAGATCAAGAATGCCATCAAAACAGATCTCCTGAAGAGGTACAGCAGTGAGGCAGAGAAGAAGATCCTTCATACAGCCTCTGCACTGGATCCTCGCTTTAAAGGACTGCCTTTTATTCTCACAGAGGAGGAGAGATCGGAGATATACAGAGGAGTGACTGAGGAGGCTGCATCTTTGGAGGTAATTATAATTTCATCATGTTTCCTCCCAGACAGCTAGAAGCTCAGCTACATTGTGTTGTGTAATAACATGCCCTGATTCACTGATGCGGTGTGGGAAGTGGAACTGTATGGTATGGATTACCGTGCAGTTTCCCACACCTCATCAATGAATCACACTCTTAGTCAGTTCAGCTCTTCTTATACTATTATCTTTTGTTCAAACACACAGATTACATCTAATAGAAGGACAAATGTGGATGAAGTGCCTAGGGAAAAAGCAACTGTGGAAGAAGAAACAACACCCATTGAGGATAGCCATTCTCCTCCCAAAAAAAAGGCCACAACATCGCTGCTCATGACTTTGCTGGGGCAGTCTTTCACTGATGGTGCAATAGAACCTAAGACTTCCTATGCCAAGGCAGAAGACAAAATGGAAAAATATTGTAAAGCCCCACCTCTGCCTCTCACTGAGGACCCTTTGAAATGGTGGCGTGAGCATGAGGTCATATTCCCCCTCCTCTCTCAGCTGTCAAAGCAATACTTGTGTATCCCAGGTACAAGTGTATCTGCAGAGCGCGTTTTCTTTACTGCAGGAGATGTTATAACAGCGAAAAGAAGCAGTCTGAAACCTGAGCATGTGGATCATCTAGTGTTCTTACAGAAAAACCTACATGTCCCCAAATGCTAAGCACTGAAATAATTACTAATTCATGTTTTTAATGAATTAGTAATTACTAATTCAATCTGCCGCCAGTCACCAGTCAGTCACATCACCAGTCTTGTTTTATAGCTTTATAGCACTGATGGTTTGTTTTTGAAGATTGTCCTGTCCAATGTGTCCATTTCCAATCCATAATCCGTCCCGTTGCTTCACACTAAAAATGTCTAGGCAAGTAGGCAGGGGTTCATTTAACCCTCAACCAAATAAATAATATTAAAGTGTATTTTCTTCTAGACAACTGACTGACACCAAGCCAGCCACGGTGCAGCATTATAGGAAGGAAAATCATTGAGAGAAATAACTTGTACATTTGAAGCTTAACCTCGAGTAAATCTTATCTTATTGGATCACAAATAATTACACCAATTGTGGATTCTTGTGTAATATACTATATTTGTGAGTTTGTGAATGTGACCCCCATAGGATTTCCTCAAGGTTAAGCTTCAGTTTACAATGTATTCTCTCAAGGATTTTCCTTCCTCTAATGGTGGCTTGTTGGCTAGCTTGGCTTCAGTTACAGATGTAATCTACATGGTAGAGTGCTGCTCAGTGCAGTGCAGGTAAAGTTTTCTTTCTGTAACGTGACTGACTGACTGACTGTCGTGACAACTCAAGAGCTTATAACGCAGCTCTAGCATTAACTCAACACACACACACACACATAGTGTGTGTGTGTTGAGTTGATGCTGAGGCTGCGTATAAGCTTTTGAGTTGTCACAAGTCACGACACACACACACTGTGTTTAGTTGACTGGCAATGGCAAGGGCAAACACAATCGCAGTGAACCTGGAACATTTTATATTTTTTACAGCTTTTCTGGCACTGGAGAGATGGAGAATGGCTTGTTTTCAAAAATGGTCCATTCACATAAGTGAATTGATAATTATTTAAGCTTAAGCTTATATTTGTATAACTCCCCTCTAGCAGCCATCAACTCACTTCACTTGAGTTGACTGGCAGTTGCAGGGGGAAACAAACATCACGGTGAACATGGAAGTTATGCAGCAGTGCACTATTGCCAGGTTCACCCTTGATGTTTGCTACTAGTCAGGAAGTGCTCTGTTTTGTAGAGGACAGGTTATGGCACACCTGGAATTTATTGCAATGCATATTCACATAAAAGGATTTATATATAATGTTTTGTGGGAATTTATGATGACCATTTTCACAAGAATATTAGCTTGGCTGGCTGGCTTCTTCTTTATCCAAAATCAAAAAAGTTTTGCCTTTAGTTGTACTTTAAATGGTGGTAGACCTGGCTTATATTAATATTTTCTTTTATGAAGCAGTAAACTGCACTACTACAGTTTTTTACTAATTTTACTGTTACTTCTAGTAAAATACTAGTGTTGTTGTCTGTCTCTGCTATGCTGTTTGCATTTTCAGACCTTCCTATATGTTTGCAGTGCAAGTGCACTAAAGTATGCAGGGCTTGCAGGCCATGACAGGGTCCAGGAAAGTGTCCTTTGAAGCAAATGAAAATAAAAAGGATTCTTTTATTTGTGACTGCTTGATTGTTTGTTTTTTTTTATAAAGTTTTGAAAACCATTGGGCAGTGGGCTGGGCATGGGCATTGGGCAGTAATCGTGATGCATCGTGATATCGAATCATATCGAATCGCGACCCTAATAATCGTAATCGCATCGAATCGTGAGGTAAGTGAAGATGCGCAGCCCTAATGTATACTATAGTTAAGGTATATAAGTAATAAAACGCTGCCGCACCCTCCCCTGCTGCCGTCCCCCTCCCCCAGCACTAATTTAACACAACTAGTGGATGATCCCCTCCGAGGCAGCCTCTGTGGCCCTGCCCCCACCTCGACTTCCTTCCTCCCCAGCAAAAAAATAAAAAATTGTCAGGGGGCAGTGGGCCGCATTGCCTGCGGTTCCGGGCCGCAGTTTTGACATGCCTGCCTTATACTTAAAGGGGGCTTTCAGGTTACAATAGGCCACCTGCCACCAGACCCCTACAAATGCCGGACCATTTATATTGGGACATAGTGCTTTTCCAGCTAACAAGGAAACCCCCATGTTGAGGGCCTGTGGTATGCTATGGTTTAGGAGGAGGGAGAACAGGCTTGTTCACAGTTTTCCTGGCCAGCCAGGCTGCATGCTCGGATAAGGATCTAGTATGAATTTTTAGGTTCCAGGAGGAACCCTATTTTATTTTCCTAATTATACCCAGTAGAGGCCCCATCTTAGAGTATCTTGGTCTAGCCCTGGGCATAGCTCAGGCAAGATTGTTTCTTCCACTGGAGAAACTTCAGACTCTCTAATCTTACCTTTGAGCACTCCAGTCATGAGAGTCTTAGGCTTCCTTCGGGGCAGTTTCATTGCCCATTTTTCACTCCAGACCTCAATATTGCAACATTCTGTCATTGTGGTAAAATCAAATAAAAAACCTTCAAACCATCAGCAGCCATAACAGGTGTTGCAGTACTCTATAGAAGGCTTAGTGTCAAATGATGTTTAGGAAATATGTTATGCCAAATGTGTTTGCAACGTGATTAGTCTTTATAACAATATTATCTGCAAGAGCTGTTGAGTTGCCCCGCTTTAACTGTAAAGACTAAACCTTGTAGCTATTTATATTAATAAACAATACCTTTTTGCTGTATTTCTGTCCTATTATGACAAATTTTCTAGTGTCAGGTGGGATTTTTTATCAAAGCTGCTGCAGGTATATCTTTAAACCACACCCATATGGACACGCCAGCTTTTCTCTGTCCACACCAATTTCCCCCCGCATCTTGTCCCTTCAACAATTTTTCCACTTTGTCAAGTTTAAAAGTTGGAAAGTATGCTAGTGGCAAGCTCTGACACTATCTAGAAGTGTTAGAGCTTGACAGATCAGAACAGTCCTATATTCAGGTAAACAAGAAGTTACTGTAAGCTGCTGCAAGTATTCTCAGGAATCTTTGGGTACCTGCATTGCTTACATCAACAGATTTTATTATTTTTAAAGTGACGCAGTCTCTTTAGGAGGTCATACCTTAAGCTGCACTTACAGGGTCGCTTTAGGAGGTCATACCTTAAACTGCACTTACACAGTCTAAGTTCTCCTGCCCACCAGCTGTGTCTGCAAGTGCACTTGAATGGTTGATTGAGCTCAGTGCAAAGTATTTGAAGAGAAACAGGCTTTGTTTTTTTACTAAGAAAGGATAAACAGCCTAAGTGCAGCCTGAGACAGGTGGCCCCCTAACAGCTTCTTAAAGACCATTTCCTAATGGTACCCTGTGATCTTTTGTCTAGGTTTGGATCACATAATAGTGCTTTGGAGAAGCTTTTTTTTTTTTTTTTTTTTTTTTTAATTATTCATTGCACATAAAAAGTTATCTTTCACTCAAACAATAATGTGGTTTATCTATGCTTGCAAATGTGCCCTAGTAACCTCAAGTGCAAATTTAAATGTTAGGTCCACTTTAAGTGGATAAAACAAGTGAATGTAGAAAGATGCCTGAATATGACGACAGTCACATATGCATGTGATGTTATTGCTTATTTTTCATGCAAATTTTAATGTTTTTAATTAAGCTAAACAGCATGCCAAAATATGCATGATCAATAATTTGTAATAAGAGTTTTGCATTCATGCAATACTAGCTATAGAACTAGTTGATTGATAAAATCAAATTGAGCATAAATGCATATACATTTCCAATGTAAATGTCCTCACCTGCTACAGTCTTGATTTCCATGCACAGATAGGGGTATTTAAGATGCTTCACAAATTTGCTTGGAGCTACAAATAATATGCTTGTACTCAGTGATGGAAATTGTGGATCTGTTGTGAAGTTGATCCACTGAGAGCCATATGATCATAAGCTATAGGAGGGCTGGAATTTGGATTACCTAGGTAATGCTGAAAAATGGATATATCTTAGAACTTGTTTTTTATATTGAAGTTGTCAATTATTTAAACATATTTAAGTTTCATTGCTAAGAAATCTCCCACGGGTATCTGCATTTCTGTGCTTGCACATACTCACAAATAACTATGGACATACATTCACATACTGTATACTAAGTTGGGTAGCCGTATCATTGGTAGTTTAGGGGAAGTGTCATGATCCTACCAGGTTAAATTTTTAAAATTGAATCTGGTATTCATTATTTTGTTAGTATACAGCACTAGTGGCCTTCATACATTTTGTGTCCATGTATCTGTAATGTTAGCAAAGATTGCCTATAACCAAAACCCCAGTAATAAATAGGTGACCAGTATGCAAACTACATTTCCAGTAAGCAGACTACATTTTTCCATTGCCCCAGTATGCTTAGTGCTGTAATGTCTGGATTTTTTGTCTGAAATTATCTACAACACTAGTATACAGTAGAGTGCTCATTGCCTGATGACAATGGTAAACAAGTTGCACAATTTTTATTCAATAAAGATTTCTTATCCTAATTTGTAATTCTTAATGGTGGTAACCCCTAACATCATGTTTGTGTATTGTATCAGTCTGATTGCAGTAGAATAAATGTTATTCAGTTGCTATAAGCTACTCTAAAAATACTGGGCAATTTGTTTTTTTTTTTGAACGGGTTGAATGAAAAAAAAAAAATACTAGTGTGTACACTTTAATCTTTCTTTTCTGGCTGGTGATCTAAAGATCAGCAGGAGGGATAAGAGAGACTGGAGGATTGATACCTAACTCTACCCTTGGCACAGGAAGAGAAAGAAGACTGAGCCAGGGGAAAGAGAGTGAGCCCATGGAGCAAGCAAGGCTGGAGTAGTGACAGAGAGACATACAGGAGGAGACCTATAAGGGCGGTACAGACTGGAGAGGTGAGCCCCAGTGCTACCTTCTGCCTGACCTCTAAAGACATGCTAGCAGTGCAGTGGCATCTAGAGACAGAGTGATCTATTCTGCCCAGTCTTGGGATTTTGCAGCCTGCGTTGCATCTATTACAATTCGGTCTGCCGGGAGAGCTATTGGATTACCAACCACCCCCCCTTTTTTTTTTTTACAACCCATTTTTTTTTGCCACCACCCCCCCCCTCTTTTTTTACCAACTTTTTTGTTTTTATTTTTTTATTTTTACCACCTCCCCTCCCCTTTTTTCACCACCTTTTTTTTTTTTTTTCATTATTTTTACATGGTATTTGGCATCACATCTCTCTTTCTCTGTGTCAAGGCTGAGGACATTTGCGAGCAGTCTGTGTGGTGCTTGCCTCTGCCAGCCTGTGTTTCCCCTTTTGAAAAGGATCGTCAACCTTCCATTTGGCCAGTAAAATCTTTGGCCAGCTGTTCCCTGTTATCCTGTTACCCTCTAATATTGACTGTTCTTTTAAATTGGGTTAGAACTGTATCGCTTTATTTGTTTTTTTTTTGTTTTTGTTTTGTAGGCTCCACTGTCACTTCTGGTTTGCGTTCCAAGGTGGAGCACTTTTTGTACACCGGAAGTGACATTTGCGTTCCACCTTTTTTTCCGGCTTCCATGCATTGATGAAAGTGTATGCGCGCCTCCCATAGTTTTATAGTATTATGCTTCTGCCCCCTACATGAATGGAGGGACTGTTATCAGTTCAATTGGAGGGTACATCTGGTTCCCTCTTTAGTGATACACCAGGGCTATAAGGAGGGGAAGGAGCCCCCCAATGGCTATCGAGCTCTGAGCTACTGCATTGGCCCTCGCTCGATGGCCATGGGCAGCCCATAGTTCTGGATATTTAAAAAGGTCATCTTCAGGGTCTAATTAGGCTTGCTCCTCGATTCACCATACCATGTGGACTTCCTTATGCTGCTGGGTAAAGGTAATCCATTGATGCTTCAAACCTAAACTTTACTACACTCATCTCTAATAGACAAGCTATGGTTAATTTTATGCCATATTCTTGCATACCCTTCCCCCATGACCACCCCTGTTTGGAGCCTTCACTCACAATTTTCATTTCTTCACCACCGTGCACTTTGTGAATTTTATGTGTCCACTTTTGGACCAATATTCCCCCTTCACTCATAAAAAATTAACTTTTTCATTTATTTTCCCTATGAGCACTAACCCCACACTCAACCCTCTTTACTTTCGCACTTTCCCATTTCATTGCACACATGTTATCTATCTAGTACACACCTAGGTTTGATGCAGATGCTATCACTTACAGTTGTAACTCTTTCTTGCAGAGGGATACGTTTATCCCTACCCAATCCATTTAATTTTCTCTCATTCTAATTCTGGACACTACAGATTGAAGCGGTATTGTTTGTCCTTGATGATCTTCTAGACAGCAGGTAAACTCTCCAGCTGTACTTAATTAGCTCAGCAACCTAGGTTGACATACAGTACATTCTCCTTTTTGGACCCCCTAAATCCCTTGCACCAGATGTCTTAAGCACTCTTGTTAAATTTGACATTTCCCAGTTTTTGAGCATATGAATCTTATGCATTTTTGCATTTTATTTTTAGTTGCATGCTCTCTGTGGTGCCCTCTCTGGGCCAGGTCACTCTCCCACGGGCTGGTGAGACTCAACCACATATGTCTCTCACTTTCACAAACAGGTCAGGATAACTGGCATATTGCTGCTGAAAAGGTATAAATGAATAAACAAATATATGGGTAATAATGTGATTCTCATTTAAAGGTGTTTTTTTTTCCTCCTTCTCTTCTCTCCACCATCTCGAAATCTCTGAGGGATAGTATTGTCGTATTGATGTATAATGCATTTCATTCTGTTTTTTTCAGTGAAGTTTTCATAATAATTTTTTTGTGAATAAATATGATTACATTATGATATGAATCACACTGATATGCTCTTCTACCTCTAGAAATACTCCCACAAAACGCGTAGACCTCTATCCTATATCTCGATCATATAACAACTCCATGGTGGCTATATTTGGTAGAATCAATATGCAAGCATCCTGTGTAGTGCGGCTGAAGACAGCATGGCCTAAAGTTACAGGAGAGAGTTTTTATTCCTAAGTGTCAGAATTTACACTCACATTATGTAACTGCAAGATTTTATTCTGTGTTTCAATAAAAAGTGGTTTTATGTGATGAGCTTGTCTTTGCTGTTTTTGGTTCTCCATTTTGATATTGATTGTGAGCTAAGGCTATTAGTGATGTCGCGAACCTAAAATTCGCGGTTCGCGAACGGCGAACGCGAACATCGGCGAATGTTCGCGAACCGGCGAACCGGCGAACCGGGCGAACCGCCATAGACTTCAATAGGCAGGCGAATTTTAAAACACACAGGGACTCTTTCTGGCCACAATAGTGATGGAAAAGTTGTTGCAAGGGGACTAACACCTGGACTGTGGCATGCCGGAGAGGGATCACGCAAAAAAAAGTTCTTAAAAATTATAATTTTTTGATAGAGAGCCAATTATTGGAAAAATTAAAAAAAAATAAAAATAAAAAATTTCTTTGGATTTAGCATCTGGGGGGTCTAAAAAGTGTACCTGTGAAGTTTCAGCTCTGTAGCATGTCCAGAACCCCTAAAAAACAGCATTTTTCTTATATTTTCAGGAATATGGCTTCTCTGCGGCTGGCTTTTTCTCTTGCAGGCATTTATCGGGCATTTTTTTAGGCAGGCATGTCATTTTTTGTATTTAGTGTCTGGGGGGTCACAAAAGTGTACCTGTCAAGTTTCAGCTCTGTAGCATGTCCAGAACCCCTAAAAAACAGCATTTTTCTTATATTTTCAGGAATACGGCTTCTCTGCGGCTGGCTTTTTCTCTTGCAGGCATTTATCGGGCATTTTTTTAGGCAGGCATGTCATTTTTTGTATTTAGTGTCTGGGGGGTCACAAAAGTGTACCTGTCAAGTTTCAGCTCTGTAGCATGTCCAGAACCCCTAAAAAACAGCATTTTTCTTATATTTTCAGGAATACGGCTTCTCTGCGGCTGGCTTTTTCTCTTGCAGGCATTTATCGGGCATTTTTATAGGCAGGCATGTCATTTTTTGTATTTAGTGTCTGGGGGGTCACAAAAGTGTACCTGTCAAGTTTCAGCTCTGTAGCATGTCCAGAACCCCTAAAAAACAGCATTTTTCTTATATTTTCAGGAATACGGCTTCTCTGCGGCTGGCTTTTTCTCTTGCAGGCATTTATCGGGCATTTTTTTAGGCAGGCATGTCATTTTTTGTATTTAGTGTCTGGGGGGTCTAAAAAGTGTACCTGTCAAGTTTCAGCTCTGTAGCATGTCCAGAACCCCTAAAAAACAGCATTTTTCTTATATTTTCAGGAATACGGCTTCTCTGCGGCTGGCTTTTTCTCTTGCAGGCATTTATCGGGCATTTTTTTAGGCAGGCATGTCATTTTTTGTATTTAGTGTCTGGGGGGTCACAAAAGTGTACCTGTCAAGTTTCAGCTCTGTAGCATGTCCAGAACCCCTAAAAAACAGCATTTTTCTTATATTTTCAGGAATACGGCTTCTCTGCGGCTGTCTTTTTCTCTTGCAGGCATTTATCGGGCATTTTTTTAGGCAGGCATGTCATTTTTTGTATTTAGTGTCTGGGGGGTCACAAAAGTGTACCTGTCAAGTTTCAGCTCTGTAGCATGTCCAGAACCCCTAAAAAACAGCATTTTTCTTATATTTTCAGGAATACGGCTTCTCTGCGGCTGTCTTTTTCTCTTGCAGGCATTTATCGGGCATTTTTTTAGGCAGGCATGTCATTTTTTGTATTTAGTGTCTGGGGGGTCACAAAAGTGTACCTGTCAAGTTTCAGCTCTGTAGCATGTCCAGAACCCCTAAAAAACAGCATTTTTCTTATATTTTCAGGAATACGGCTTCTCTGCGGCTGTCTTTTTCTCTTGCAGGCATTTATCGGGCATTTTTTTAGGCAGGCATGTCATTTTTTGTATTTAGTGTCTGGGGGGTCACAAAAGTGTACCTGTCAAGTTTCAGATCTGTAGCATGTCCAGAACCCCTAAAAAACAGCATTTTTCTTATATTTTCAGGAATACGGCTTCTCTGCGGCTGTCTTTTTCTCTTGCAGGCATTTATCGGGCATTTTTTTAGGCAGGCATGTCATTTTTTGTATTTAGTGTCTGGGGGGTCACAAAAGTGTACCTGTCAAGTTTCAGATCTGTAGCATGTCCAGAACCCCTAAAAAACAGCATTTTTCTTATATTTTCAGGAATACGGCTTCTCTGCGGCTGTCTTTTTCTCTTGCAGGCATTTATCGGGCATTTTTTTAGGCAGGCATGTCATTTTTTGTATTTAGTGTCTGGGGGGTCTAAAAAGTGTACCTGTCAAGTTTCAGCTCTGTAGTATGTCCACAACCCAAAAAAAACAGCATTTTTCTTATGATTTTTAGTAGAAAACTAATGCAGTGTCTTTCCAGCTGTCTTTTTTTCTTTCTGGCAAGCTGAAATATGATATGCCAAGGCAAACATGCCTATCAGTTGAGCTATGACACAGACAACACTGCACACATGGGGAAATATGTAAAACAAAAAACAGGAAAAGGAAATTAGGTGACGGTAACAAAACATGATATTGTGATTGGCCAAATAAAAAGTCACCTCGCGATGAGGTCGCGCCAAAGTCGCGCTAAGTCGCGCCAAAGTCGCACTGGAAGCGACGCTACTTTAGTGGTAGCGGCAGTGTAAACCAGCACTAAAACATCCAGTGTGTGAATACGATCAGGTATGATGTTTTATCGGTCAAGTAGTGTAAGGGTTACGCCCGTTGCCCGCTTCACAGTGACAGACCAAACTCTGACAGACCAAACTCCCCGTTTAACAGTCAGTCAGTCCATTTGCACAACCGCAAACTCCCAATTTGCACAAGGTTGGATACCAAGCTAGCCATGTCCCGTTCCTTGTCCTCACTGACATCATTGAAGGTCTCTTCCTCCACCCAGCCACATACAACACCAAGGGTCCCCGAAAGGTGAGAACAAGCCCCCTGGGACGCCTGCTGTGGCTGGTATTCCACCTCCTCAAAGCCACCTTCCTCCTCTGACTTCTCTTCTTCAGACTCCTCTCTCTGCGTTGCCACAGGTCCAGCAATTGACAACGACAAGGCTGCTTCTGGTGGTGATGAGGACCACAACTCTTCCTCTTCATGCTCATCTACAGCCTGATCCAGTACTCTTCGCAGGGCACGCTCCAGAAAAAACGCATATGGGATGAGGTCGATGATGTTGCCTTGGGTTCGACTGACCACCAGGGTTGTCATCTCCGCAAAAGGACGCATGAGCCTACAGCCATTGTTCATGAGCATTCAGTAACGCGGCCAAAAAATACCCAGCTCCGCAGAAAGAATGAAAGAAAATGAATGTTTTTTTTTATGAAAAATTATCCTGCGGATCGCTTTTGGTCTGTACACAATGAAGCAACGACCTTATCATCTGGGGTGTGCCAACACAATCCTAGAGGTGATCGCTTCATTGTGATACGCAAGCCCCTTCACCACGACAAGGTAACGATCACGAAGGGGAATTGACACATGTATGTGCCTTTTTTTTTGTTTTTTGTTTTTTTGCAGCCACAGTGTAGCACCAGAGGCCAGAAAAATTAGGCATGTACACATGCATGAAAAAGTAGGTATTGTTGCAGCCGCTGCTGTAGCAGCGGCCTGAAAAATTGAGGTTTTAAGGCAGAAAATGCACTAAAACATTGCGGCTTGAACCGTAGTTGGTGGCGGAGACGTCACGTAAGTCATCCGGCATGCAGAGAATGATTATATACAGCAGCGTGTGGACCATTTTTAGGCCAAGGCATCTCAGTCATCACCAGGCCTTTTTTAGTCAAATGCATCCCCCACTGTCAGTCCCTTCGGGATCCATGCCTCATTCATCTTAATAAACGTGAGGTAATCAAGACTTTTTTGACCTAGGCGACTTCTCTTCTCAGTGACAATACCTCCTGCTGCGCTGAAGGTCCTTTCTGACAGCACACTTGAAGCGGGGCAGGCCAGAAGTTCAATGGCAAACTGGGATAGCTCAGGCCACAGGTCAAGCCTGCACACCCAGTAGTCAAGGGGTTCATCGCTCCTCAGAGTGTCGATATCTGCAGTTAAGGCAAGGTAGTCTGCTACCTGTCGGTCGAGTCGTTCTCTGAGGGTGGACCCCGAAGGGCTGTGGCGATGCATAGGACTAAAAAAGCTCCGCATGTCCTCCATCAACAAGACGTCTGTAAAGCGTCCTGTCCTTGCCGGCGTGGTTGTGGTGGTAGGAGGAGGATTACTTTCACCTCTTCCCCTGTTGGATTCCCGTTGTGCTGTGACATCACCCTTATACGCTGTGTAGAGCATAGTTTTTAACTTATTTTGTAGCTGCTGCATCCTTTGCGACTGCCGGTAATTGGGTAACATGTCACAGACTTTCTGCTTATACCGGGGGTCTAGTAGCGTGGCCACCCAGTACAGGTCGTTCTCCTTCAGCCTTTTTATACGAGGGTCTCTCAACAGGCATGACAGCATGAAAGACCCCATTTGGACAAGGTTGGATGCCGAGCTACTCATGTCCAATTCCTCGTCCTCACTGATGTCATTGAAGGTGTGTTCTTCCCCCCAGCCACGTACAACACCACGGGTACCAGATAGGTGACAACGAGCACCCTGGGATGCCTGCTGTGGTTGGTGTTCCTCCTCCTCAAAGCCACATTCCTCCTCTGACTCCTCTTCCTCACACTCCTCTTCCAGTGTTGCCGCAGGTCCAGCAATCGATGGTAAGGCTGTTTCTGGTGGTGGTGATGGTGACCACAACTCTTCCTCTTCCTCTTCACGCTCATCTACGGCCTGATCCAGCACTCTTCGCAGGGCACGCTCCAGGAAAAAAACATATGGGATGATGTCGCTGATGGTGCCTTCAGTGCGACTCACTAGGTTTGTCACCTCCTCAAAAGGACGCATGAGCCTACAGGCATTGCGCATGAGCGTCCAGTAGCGTGGCAAAAAAATACCCAGCTCCGCAGAGGCTGTCCTAGCACCCCGGTCATACAAATACTCGTTGACCGCTTTTTCTTGTTGGAGCAGGCGGTCGAACATTAGCAGTGTTGAATTCCAACGTGTCGGGCTGTCGCAAATCAAGCGCCTCACTGGCATGTTGTTTCGCCGCTGAATATCTGCAAAGTGCGCCATGGCCGTGTAGGAACGCCTGAAATGGCCACACACCTTCCTGGCCTGCTTGAGGACGTCCTGTAAGCCTGGGTACTTCTGCACAAAACGTTGCACAATCAGATTCAACACATGTGCCATGCACGGCACATGTGTCAACTTGCCCAAATTCAATGCCGCCAACAAATTGCTCCCGTTGTCACACACCACTTTGCCGATCTCCAGTTGGTGCGGGGTCAGCCACTGATCCACCTGTGCATTCAGGGCGGACAGTAGTGCTGGTCCGGTGTGACTCTCTGCTTTCAGGCAAGTCAACCCCAAGACAGCGTGACACTGTCGTATCCGGCATGTGGAATAGCCCCTGGGGAGCTGGGGGGGTGCAGTTGGTGTGGAGCAAGACGCAACAGCAGAAGAGGACTCAGCCGAGGAGGTTAGCATAGAGGATGGAGTAGGAGGAGTAGAGGAGGTGGCAGCAGGCCTGCCTGCAAGTCGTGGCGGTGTCACCAACTCCTCTGCAGCAGAGCCACGCATTCCATGCTTGGCAGCCGCCAGCAGGTTTACCCAATGCGCAGTGTACGTTATATACCTGCCCTGACCGTGCTTTGCAGACCAGCTATCAGTGGTCAGATGGACCCTTGCCCCAACACTGTGTGCCAGACGTGACATGATTTCTTTTTCCACAATAGAGTACAGGTTGGGGATTGCCTTTTGTGAAAAATAATTTCGGCCGGGTACCTTCCACTGCGGTGTCCCAATAGCGACAAATTTTTTGAAGGCCTCAGACTCCACCAGCTTGTATGGTAAAAGCTGGCGGGCTAAGAGTTCCGACAAGCCAGCTGTCAGACGCCGGGCAAGGGGGTGACTCTGCGAGATTGGCTTTTTGCGCTCAAACATTTCCTTCACAGACACCTGACTGTGGGCAGGTGACGAGCAGGAACTGCTGAAGGTGAGAGGCGGAGGGGCGGGTTGTTGATAGGGGGCATGGAGGACAGCAGTGGTTGACGTGGCTGAAGATGCTGGACCAGGAGGAGGATGGTGGCTTTCAGTTTGTGTGCTGCTTTTACTCATGTGTTGATCCCATAGGCGTTTGTGATGTGAGATCATGTGCCTTCGCAAAGCAGTTGTACCTAGGTGGGTGTTGGACTTCCCACGACTCAGTTTCTTTTGGCACAGGTTACAAATGGCATCGCTGATATCAGAGGCAGACACACAAAAAAAATGCCACACTGCTGAGCTTTGCAAGGACGGCATTCTGGTGGTGGCAACAGCTTGCGTTGATTGGCGTGCTGTCTGGCTGACCCCGGGTGCCGAATCTACATGCTGTCTGACTGCGCCACTAGCTCCTTGCGATGACCTCCTCCCCCTGCTTCCAACTCGTCTCCTCCTCCTCTCTGTCTCCCCATCTGAACTTTCCCCCTCTTCTTCTGCTCTTCGAGCAGGCACCCAGGTGACATCCACAGACACATCGTCATCATCAGCCGCTTCACTTGACAACTCAGCAAAGGCAGCAGCAGCAGGTACAACATCATCATCATCACAATGTACGTCCATGTGTATAATGCTGCCTGACTGAGACATATCCCCGTTATCTACATCCTCTGGCACTAATAGTTGCGCATCACTTATTTCTTCAAACTGATGTGAAAATAACTCCTCTGACGGATCAAGTGAAGCGGCTGTGGTGCTAGTGTTGGTGGTGGTGCCGGCGGGCTGGCGAGTGGTAAATTGAGAGGTGCCCGAAGCTGAGCTGGAGGAGGATGGTGCATTAAGGTTCCGAGCGGAAGCTGTAGACGATTGGGTGTCCTGTGTAAGCCAGTCAACTATGGCCTCAGAATTTTTTGAGTTCAGGGGCTGTGGTGGCCTCTGAACACTGGGCATTATTCTAGAGCCTAAGGAAATCACAGCACCACGACCACGACGGCCCTTGCGGGGTGGCCTGCCTCTGCCTGTCATTTTTTTTTTAATGTGTTGTTACTGTTGTACTATGAGTGCAAGCTGCTGTGCCACCTTATATATCAGTGGTGGGTGGGCAGTGGCACAGTACACTCTCTGTGGACCTGACAGCAGTCACTGGCACCCAGGCAACTGCAATTTAAAAAATATATATATTTTTTTTTACTTTGCAAGCTGCTGTGCCACCTTATATATCAGTGGTGGGTGGGCAGTGGCACAGTACACTCTCTGTGGACCTGACAGCAGTCACTGGCACCCAGGCAACTGCAATTTAAAAAAATATATATTTTTTTTTTACTTTGCAAGCTGCTGTGCCACCTTATATATCAGTGGTGGGTGGGCACACAGTGGCACTGCAGTGGGCACAGTACACTCTGTGGACCTGACAGTCACTGGCAGCCCAGGCAACTGCAATAATAAAAAATATTTTTTTTTTCAATTTATTGCAACAAGATGCTGTGCCAACGTATATATATCAGTGGTGGGCAGTGCACTGCAGTGGGTACAGTGCACTCTGTGGACCTGACACAGCACTCACTGCAATTATGACAGAGAAAAAAAAAATATTTTTTAAAATGCCAGGTACTGTGCCTGTGCCACCCGAAATGAGTGTGGTGTGCACACAGTACAGTCTGTGGTAGGTCTGTGGCCTCTCACACACAGCGGGCAGGCAACTGCAGTGTACAATAGATATATATATATATATATATATAAAGAAAAAAATCTATTACCTTACCAGCCCTTGAAAGGGCTTTTGGGGACACTATATATATATATATATGTATATATATAAAAATAAAAAAATCCTCAATTACCAGCCCTTAAAAGGGCTTTTGGGGACACTAGATAGATATAGATATATATATATATGAAGAAACAACTCAATTACCAGCCCTTAAAAGGGCTTTTGGGGACGCTAGGTATATATATATATATATATATATATATATAAAAAAAAAAAAAACCACAAATACCAGCCCTTAGAAGGGCTTTTTGGGGTGCTGATATTACAGCAGTAGTGGACCAAGAACACTGCAAGACCAGGAACACTGACTAACTGTCCCTAGCTTAACAGCAGCAGCAGCAGCAGCAGCTCTCTCCCTATTCTCACTACACACACTGCTTCAGAATGATCTAAGATGGATGCTGCCCTTGCTTATTTATAGGAGGTGGGAGGGTGTGGGAGGGAGGTACGCTGATTGGCTGGAAATGTGTCTGCTGACTGTAAAGTTCAGGGTCAAAGTTTGCCTCAATGATGTCTTATGGGGGGCGGACCGAACATCGCATATGTTCGCCGGCAGCGGCGAACGCGAACATGCTAAGTTCGCCGGGAACTGTTCGCCGGCGAACAGTTCTATACATCTCTAAAGGCTATATCTGGTGGACAAAGGATGAATCCTTTTGCTGTAGGAGAGCTGATTCATGGATTAGAAATGATGAAGGAAATATGCACTCAGATAGCAGCAATCTGAGCATATGAAACATATACTGATATTGCCAAATCCTTAATAAATTTAAAAGAAGGAAGGATTGGGAGACAATGATTTTTTGGCACAACAAGGTTACTAAAATTAATTTTTATTCATGAATTCATATAAAATCAGGGGAATACACTCAATATATAAAAAAATATGACCTTACAGAAGGCCCAAAAATTATTTACAATTATGTAGCAGTTTACTTAGATATTGATTCCATATAGAATATACAGAGAGTATTGCAAACTGCCAATGGTGGCGGTTCCCCATCCGGGGAGGGACTTGTTGCTTGGTCTATCGACGCCAGCCAAGCTTTCGTCAACCCTTGGTTGTTACAATTCCAAGGGTTTCTATCCTCTACCAAATGCATGATCCATTCTCCTGAAATCCACGATACCCTCCTCGTTAGTTACGAATGACGCTGATGCATATGTCCTGTTTTATAATACTATACAGAGTACCCTATTAAAATGCTCCAGATGAAGCTTTCAAAAAGGCAAAACATGTTGAGCAATGCTGAATATTTATCTTTGAATAACTGAATACAGCATCAGCTGGTCTGGTTGGACGGCAGTTCCTGATTTCTGTCACCCTTCGGCAAGATCCGTCTGATGTGAAGTATTTGCTTATATACAAGTTTGCAATACTCTCTGTATATTCTATATGGAATCAATATCTAAGTAAACTGCTACATAATTGTAAATCATTTTTGGGCCTTCTATAAGGTCATATTTTTTTATATATTGAGTGTATTCCCCTGATTTTATATGAATTCATGAATAAAAATTAATTTTAGTAACCTTGTTGTGCCAAAAAATCCTTGTCCCCCAATCCTTCCTTCTTTCTGATTCATGGATTAGATAATAAAAGGCTGGTGCTACTAGTCCTTCTAGTTTATTTATTTTCACTTAATTTCTATTAAGAAATGTATATTTTTGATTCAATACTTAGAACAAGAAGCACTGTCACATATTTCGTTTTAGAGATTGCAGACATGTAACAGGAGATGGTCAGAGACCAACAGATCACCATCTTCACCATCCTTTACTTTGCAAAAATGGTCTTGCATCCTCCATATCAACTAACATGATGTGTGATTGCTTATAATTTATAAATACATTTAGATGAAATAATGGGCCCCCTACTGAAAGCAATACCCAAGTTCAACACACAGATAACAAGTGTGGATAATCCCTTTATTACGTCTGAATTCTTATTTGCATTGTTTTTAGGTTTGTTGCACCTCCTCTCACCCCATTACCAACTGAAGTTCAATTACTGCATTAGGCAGAGAACATAGAACAAGCATTTGGACATGATTGAATAAAATAAGCTTAAATGACATTGATGAGGCATCTAACATGAGCTCTCAATTTTTGAAGACAATGTCAAGTTGTGTATTAAACTAAACACACGGGAAATTGTAAATAGATTACAGAGACACATTAACATAATATGAAGTTAGAGAAACGTATGACAGATGGGAAATCAGGTAGAGAATAAATTATGTTTTCACTTAAGGATAAGAGACTTTCAACAGAATGCACTTTACATATATATAACAAAATATAACAAGATGGCCATGACTTCTTTATAATGACAGCTTATTAGCTTTTCGCTCCTACGGTCACAATAACAGTTATCTTAATAATGTATGCATTTAACTCACTCAGATAGAAAATCAACTCATTATTACCAACAAATTGCTTTAACAATAACATTATATTTGGACAGTTAGGAATGATACATTTATATAATAGTGAGTTATTTTTATTCAGTTGACAAATTACTGTTTAACTTGGAAGATGTCCATATTTATGCCCTAATAGCAATGTAATTGCTTGGGTGGAGGTGCTTCAATGGTTGAGCGAAGTGAGGTTTAAACATGTAGATAGGTATGAGTCAACAGGTAGAGCAATGCAAATACGCACATGCTTTGGTCTAACTGTAATGGATGCTTAAGATGGCAACTCCAATCTTGATTCTCTTGGATAGTGGAATATGAAATGCAATAGCAGTGGAAGAGAACAAGTGTCCTATGGCAAACTGAAATGTGGGGGTGCTGAAATGGGATCAGCAGAAACAGCCAACAAACAGGCAGTAAAGTTCAGAATCAGCAGCAGAAGAACGATCGGTATACAAGCCATAGTTGGTAAATTGAACAGGTGCTCAAGCATAGTCACATGAGAAGAATCAAATACTAGGTCAAGAGAATGCCAGATCAGTAAGAAGAGTTCAGGCAGAGTTTCCGGTCACACATCACAGATAAACTGCTGAAGACAATTCAGCACACAGTCCAGAACAAATTCAGTTTAAAAAAATTGGTTTGGTGCCACTGTGAGCAGCTAACGTGCATGCACACCCACACATATGGCAGGGCATGCAGAAGACCACAATTCCATGCACAGAAATGCATGCCTGCACACAGGTATGCACAGTTATCCAGGTCAACCTATGGGTATGCATGCTGGCATAACATTTCTGCCACATTCATTTATAAGAAAGTACTGAGAAACTGGATGTGCTTCCAGACTGATGTCAAGCACTCAAAATATTATGCAATTTAGGAGATATTTTCACAATGCCTGTTTGCATTAGCCCATTTTTGGTAGCCTAAACAATGTATAGCCTAAGTTTTGTGACTGAATACAAGTTGTAAAATTTACTAAAAAAATATACAGTATATTTGAGGCCAAATTATTTGAATGTACTTTTGTTATTTTGTACATGGTTTGATATGGTACTACTACAAACATTTACATTTATGTACAAATATTACAGTTCTTTGTGATACATAGATAAAATTTGCAAAATGAATTAGAAAATAAAAACATTCAATCCAGTGTTGCCATTGTTAAAATTTTGTAATGCTTAAAGAATAAATTCACCTTTTAACAAAAAATTATAAATGCACATTTTTTTGCAGGCAATTTATTATTTTTTGTTTCTGGAGCCTCTAAAGCATTGCACCAGCCATCAGCAGATCAATGGAACCATGTAGGTCTCCTGCAGACCTGTCATTGTATCTGTGTGCCTGTACATCATACGGGCAAGCAGATAGAATCTGCAGGAAGACTTAATGAACTACCACAGCGTTCCACAGTGCTGTGGTAGTTCTTTGAAAACTACAGGTTGACAGCACTCACTGAAGAACAGATGTGATACAATGCTTGTATCACCAAGACCAGAATGTTCTGTTTGTTCCACAACTACCTGTTTCGGAAATCGGTTTCAGTCTCCAACATGGCATGTTCCATCATGCAAAAAAATTTCCCATCCTTACCTTATGTCTACCTAATAACTCAACACACAGCCATTAATTTCTAAAACAAAAGTAAGTACACCCCTAAGTGAACATGCCAAAATTGAGCCCAATTAACCATTTTCTCTCCCCGGTGTTATGTGACTCGTTAGTGTTACAAGGTCTCAGGTGTAAATGGGGAGCAGGTGTGGTAAATTTGGTGTTATCACTCTCATTTTCTCATACTGGTCACTGGAAGTTCAACATGGAACCTCATGGCAAAGAACTCTCTGAGGATTTCAAAAAAGAATTGTTGCTCTACATGAAGATGGCCTAGGCTATAAGAAGAATGCCAAAATCCTGAAACTGAGCTTCAGCATGGTGGCCAAGACCATACAGCGGTTAAACAGGACAGGTTCCACTCAGAACAGGCCTCGCCATGATCAACTAAAGAAGTTGAGTGCATGTGCTCAGCATCATATATTGAGGTTGTCTTTGGGAAATAGACATGTGAGTGCTGCCAGCATTGCTGCAGAGGTTGTAGGGGTGGGGGGGTCAGCCTGTCAGTGCTCAGACCATACCTCGCACACTGCATCAAATTGGTCTGCATGGCTGTCATCCCAGATGTAAGTCTCTTCTAAAGATGATGCACAAGAAAGCCCTCAAACAGATTTTTGAAGACAAGCAGACTAAGGACATGGATTACTGGAACCATGCCCTGTGGTCTGATGGGACCAAGATAAACTTATTTGGTTCAGATGGTGTCAAACGTGTGTGGCGGCAACCAGGTGATGAGTACAAAGACAAGTGTGTCTTGTCTACAGTCAAACATGGTGGTGGGAGTGTCATGGTCCAGCATGTGGGATCTAAAGTTTATTGAGGGAACCAAGATTGCCAACATGTACTGTGACATACTGAAGCAGAGCATGATCCCCACCTTCAGAGACTGGGCCGTAGGGCAGTATCCCAATATAACTACCCCAAACACACCTCCAAGATGACAACACTGCCTTGCTAAAGAATCTGAGGGTAAAAATGATGGACTGCCCAAGCATGTCTCCACACCTAAATCTTATTGAGCATCTGTTGGTCATCCTGAAATGGAAGGTGGAGGAGCAGAAGGTCTCTAACATCCACCAGCTCCAAGAGGAAGAGGACTCCAGTGGCCCCAATAAAAACAACAAAAAAAGAAAAACATTTTTGCTTGCACCTGGTTGGAGGATGGAGTTTCACATCATTCACTAAACATTGGGAAAAATGATCTTGCAAAGTGCAACTTTCCTTGCAATGTGAATAGCCTATTTGCTTTTAGCAAATCAACCATTATGCCTCCAACAGTTTGCAATTGTGACAGGGTGACAAATGAGAAGCAAAATTAGAAACAGATGCCTTCAAATAATAGGAAGTGTCTGAACAAGGATCTTTAGGGCATGATCACCAAGTATTTCTTTAAGCAAAGGTGCAATTTTAAATGTTTAAACCTTTCTAATATACATTGGCATGTTTGAGATTGTATTGGTCAGTTTTAGATCTACTTTAAACGGTTGGTGATTTTAATCAGAAAGCTGGGGGAAATCTAGAAGAAGAAGAGTATTTTTTACTTTGCGGCTGTAACAACAACAAAATGAACCTTAAAGCCCCGTACACACGCACAGATTGTTGGCCGTAAATTGTTGGCCAACGTCCGATCGGCCGATTGTAGGCTTGTTAGTATGATGCTTCCGACAACCAACTGCGACTTTTCGGCCGAAAAAAATCTGGTGTGCATGCTATAAAATTTTTGTTGGCCAACAACAGAATGGCCGATTGTTCCTCAGTCAGTACAGATTTCGGCAGACAAAAATCAGATGAGCAAGACTGGGCATGCTCAGAGAAGAAAAAACACACGGAAAGTCAACCATCACATGACATCACTTCTGAAGTTGGTTTTTGTTGGCCAACAAAAGTCCAGTGCAAGTCTAGAGCACATTTCAACCAACAAACAACACTGGACAAAAGACGGCCGATCTGTCGGCCAACAATCTGTGCATGTGTACGAGGCTTTAGGCTGTGTTCACACTGATGCGCATTGAATGTGGGTTTCCCTGAATCCAATTTGCATGACAGGAGAGTGTGACCTGCTCTCAATGAAGCTGTTTTACACAGCTGCAGGGTGACCGCGCCTGCGGTCCCCATTGCAAAAGGGTCCTGTGCGTCTTTGGCTCAGTTTCAGGTGCGAATTCAGACAAAAATTGGGACATGATTCGTACCTGAATCGGTAAGCAGCAACGCCCCGGACCCCCTGCTGTTACCTGCAGCCGTAGCATGTGTGAATGGAGCCCTTAGACAATGCTAAATAGAAGGAATTTGGAGTCTCATTCAGGGTACGTTCACTTTGGAGGTGGGTTTAAAATCATGCCAGTTCAGCTGAACCTCAAAACCGCATTTCATTGCGAGTTGGGGGGTGATTTAAAAGACATTTGTGTGGGTTTATCCACAGATGTCTATTGAAATTGACCACGAAGTCGCCAAAATTAGTGCAGGAACTATTTTTGGAAATCGGTGCTTCCCTGCAAAGTCGGCATCGCATTGACTGGGACAGTGCCGTTGCTGGCAATAGGCTGCAATTTGACGATTTTGTCAAATCGCATGTCAGATCACCCCGATGTGAACAGGGGCTCAATGTCTGGTCGGCATACTGCAATACCCACTTTACACAGTACTACACTGTACCAATATGAACTCTGTAGCTTCGCCATTGTATAAGCTTGTTGCTGTATATGATCACACATTACAGCCTTCACATGCACATTACTTTGTTCTTTTTGTACATTTACCAAAGCACACCATAATAAATGAGATAAAACATACTTAATTTGTACCTTAATTAGTTGGGCTCCAGTAGATTTAGTATCCTTGGTTATTTCCTTTTTTTTGTGACCCTACTTCCAAAGAGTCTTTGTGAATGCAAAGCTCCCTTGCAATCTTCTCTTCCTATCAAGCTCACTTGATTTCAGCTTCAAGGCAAAGCACTGGGAGAACATTATACACTAATTAGATCTCTTTTGCTCTCTCTCTCTTTGTCTATTTTGTTCCAAGATGGACTAATTTATCCTTGTACATAATATATGGACACCACATGAATAAAAGATTCATGTTTTTATTTGCTCTTTCCCTAATTGGTAACGAAATGTATAAACAAATTGTTACAAGGGAGTCAAATAAGCTACAAAAATCCTTTTTTTTTTAAAACGGAACTCCTCCTTTTCCTTTCATGAAGCAAAAAAAAATATATTTAAAGTGGAACTTCACTCACTCAATCAACATTGACTATTTGTAATCTTTATGCTGCTAGCATTAGTAAATAGATAGGAAAGTACAGTAAAACCTTGGATTGAGATTAACTTAGTTTGAGAGCACTTTGCAAGACAAGCAACATTTTTTATAATTTTTGACTTGATAAACAAGCGATGTCTTGATATACAAGTAGCGTCATGTCACAACTGAGTATAAAAGAGAAGAGAGATGCCTCTAAGTGTAGCAATATGGTTACATTTGATGAAGGTACAACATTTAGCAACTCACATGGTCGAAGAATAAAACAGGCACATTTGATTATGCAGGCATTCGGGGTAAAGCCGTCCACATAGACCATCTTCTGCACCACCATTGATGTCATCCCTTCAACACTGTGCTCCAAGAGAGCTTCAAGCCTTGCTTTCAGATCACTCTATTGCAGGGTAGTCTTTCCATTCACGACTGCAGACTGACAGCGGTGAGGAGGACGGTCTATGTGGACAGCTTTACCCCGGATGCCTGCATACGTAGACGTGCCTCTTTTTTTTAAAAAAAAAAACTTTATTTTGTTTTTAATATAATTTTAAAAATACAAAAACATTCCACAGAGTAAAAGATTTAAAACAAAAAAACACACAACCCATCCCCTTTCAATCCCACACCCTCCTTCCGTCCCTCCCCTCCTTCCCTCCCCTCCTTCTTGCTTATTCACTCTCTTTTTCCTTATTGTGTAACCTCCTTTCTTTTTCTAACTAACGTTTTCTCCCCGTCCTCTAGTCCACCCAAATTTCAGCTTAATTCTATTTTTTTTTTATTCTGTCCAGTTTTCCCATTTATTTGAGAAGTTCTCTATCTGGTCCTCTTCTCTGCTACTTAGATGTTCCATACTGTATATGTATTCAATTATTTTTAATCAGTCTCTAAGTGTAGGGCTTTCTGGGTCTAGCCATTTTTTTTGGGATTGCCGTGTTTACTAGTTTACTAAATGTGGGACTATTGTACTTTTATGTTGTTTTTTTTATTTATTAGTTTTGTGAAATAGACATACCCATGAATCATCAGTAATATCTACCCCTGTAAATTCCCCAAAATAATGTTGTTCCTTCTGCCAATATTTTCAAATTTCGGGACACTCCCAACATATGTGGGTCATCGTACCTTTCATAATACATCCCCTCCAAAACAGTGAGGATTTATCTGGTTGGCATTTTTGTGCTTTTACCGGTGTTATGTACCATCTTGCAAGACATTTATAGTTGATTTCAATGGTGTTTATGTCTGCCGCAAAGTCATGTACAGCTCTCAATATTTAATTCGCTTGTTGTTCCTATCTTTTTTCCATGTTTCTATAAATGGAGACATTCTCTGCCCCCCATCACAAGTTAGCATTTTAAATATCTGAGATACACAGTGCTTCGCTTTTGTTTGTGATCTACATAATTTTTCAACTAGGTTTAAATCCTTCTCAGATCTGATAGGTTGCGGTAGAGATTTCACAAAACGGTTTAGCTGAGAATACCTCCATTCATGCAGTGACATAATTTTCCCTTTGGCTTTTAATTTGTGATATGGGTTTATCTTTCCTCCTTGTATAATACAGTATCTATTAACTGTGTAATTTTTATCCATTCACCAGTGCCTGGTGGAAAATAATTTGTGCCCCCCTTTCTTCGTGATTTGTATTTACCAAGTACCATATACTGTATTCTTGGTTTTGTCTCCTGCCATATGAACCTGAAGATCATTGCTTTTGAAATATGCCTGTGGGTTAGCTATTAATATAATTTGTAATTTATATAGTATTTTGGGTAGTATTACTATCTTAACCATGTTTATCTGGCTTAACCATGAGATTGGCTGTGTTGATATTTTTTTTTATATCTGATTTTTTCTCATTAATTAAAGGAAGATAATTGGCCTGGTATAAGTTCCCCAAAGAAGGGGTTAGTTTTTTCCCCAGGTATTTTAACTCTAATTCCGACCACATAAATGGGAATTCCTTCTGTAGGGCCAGTTCTTTTTTCTAACTCAGTCCAATATTTAGGATTTCTGACTTTACAGGTTTGATCTTTAAATTTGAAAGTTCCCCATTTTTTTAAATTCTTTTATTACATTTGGCAGTTACGTTCTAAGGTTAGTTATGTACAACAGGACATCCTCGGCATATGCTGCTACTTTATGTTGCTCATCTCCAATCTTCATGTCCCCTATGTCCGCGCTGTTCCGTTTGTTGGCCAGAAGAGGCTCCAGCTTCAGCGCAAACAAGAGGGGCGAGAGCGGGCACCCTTGTATCGTCCCATTAAACATTTCAAAAAAGGGTGAAAGACTCCCATTTACCTTTACCAAGGCTGTTGGACGCCTATAGGGCATTTTTTCCCCATTGTCCCATCACGGGGCCTATGCCCAGGTCCTCCTTTTGCTAAAGTTGCTAAATGTTGAACCTTCATTAAATGTAATTATATTGCTACACCTAGGGCTCTTTCTCACTATCCGCTCCGTCGGCGGACTCCGTTTATCTCAGTGGGGGATCAATCCGCCAATCCCCCGCTGAGCAGGAGAATGACAGCTGTTCTCTGCACTGTGTGCGGAGACACAGCTGTCAGTTTCCCATACATCTCTATGGGGAAATCGGATGGGAACGGACCGTCGGTCCGTTCTCATCCGATCCCATCTGATCCGCTTGATGACACCCTTGATGACGACAGCCATCTTCACCTGTCTTCTTTCCAGGTCTGCAAACTACAGCTGTATTACTGGCCGGAGCCACGTGACGTCACTCCCGCACATGCGCGCGGGTGCAGGCAGTCACGGCACAGGGCTCTGAAGAAACGGCATGGGCCATTTCTTCAGAGCGCATGCGCCGATGACATCTGCGACTGCATACACTATAAATATCTCCTAAATGGTACAAGTTAAGGAGATATTTACAGCACCTATAGGTAAGCCTTAATATAGGCTTACCAATAGGTAAAAGTCATTAAAGTGGGTTTACATTTTAATGCAGCTTTTTTCAGCACTTTATTTAGAAATATGGGTCTGTTTTTATCTAAAACGCTACATCTAAAATGCTTTTATCTAAAACACTTTAAGTTTATGAAAAACTAAAGAAATAATAAAAAAAAAGTATCAAGCCAGTCAGCAATACTGCAAGTTCAAGGTAGGAGCAGAGGCATTGAGCATTATTACCAATGGCTTTTTGTTTCAGCAAAGGTGAGCTCGACAAAGCTAAATGTCAGAGATCAATGTATGTGAATCCATTTGCAGAGAATTATCACACCACAACCTAAAAATGACTTGAAGTAGATCATTTCCTCTACATCACTTCCCTTTTAAGCAATTCCCACTAGAAAAGCAACGCTTTCATGGTCATTTATCAAGCATTCCTGAAACTTTTTCAACTTTTCATAAACACAACAAAAACACATCATAAACACATCGTAAATGCTATAGGAGCGTTAATGAGCACTTTGACTTCCCTAATCACTACCTAGCTAAGGATGACATATCTGGCCACTGTTACCTCCTGAGGTGTCTAGATCACACATTCCAGAAGGCAGTGTGGAGGATCTGGTACATGAGCACACTCACCATGGTCTCTGTCAGGTCTGAAAAAGTCCCAATGGCGTGTCTGCACACGAGTGAAGAGATCTGGTGCATGCTCAGACATGGTGTGGGTATTTGCAAGTGCATATGAGACCTAGTGCCTGCATACGCCCCAGATCTTGTTTCGAACAGAGCAGATCACCAGATCACAGGAGCAGAGTGGACCAAAGGGAAGTTTGCCTGTATGAAGACAATGCAGGACTCCACGGACTAGTAAGACTAGTGTTTTTTCTTCATATACAGGCAATCCTCAAATTTCACTTAGGTTAAGTAGAGTGAAGTTGAAACAGTAAGTTACAGGTAGGTGGACACACTGACTATGCAAAGAGTGAGCGAGAGGACAGAGTGCTGTCAGCCTGCTGGGGATTCAAACTCTGTGAATTGCTTTTGAGTTCATGGCAATCTTACTACTAATTCTAGCATACTCAGTAGCAAAAATGCATTGGTGATGTTGATGATGATGGGATGTTTTAGTGCACACAAGAAAAGGTTCAATGGTGTAAAAAAGATTTTTTGTTGAGCAGCTAAGTGATTTGCTTTGCCTGTGGTGTGCTGATGAATGACACTGGCTGTTTGAGCTACTGTGAATCAAATCTATAATGGCTGTGCTGGCTGTTGCAGGGCCAGAGAGGTATAAAAGACTTTGAGGCTCAAGGGAATAAATTGTGGTAGTGCGTGCCAGTGCCCCTAGTTGGTACTAGCCTGGGCAGTCAGTGCTAGAAGGAGGAAAGCACTGTCCTGGCAGCAAAGAACAGGACAAGAACAAACAGGTCAGCAGGGCAACTTAGACAAGGCAGCCATTTGTTCTATAGGACCAAAAAAGACGCTGTTGAAATAGGTCACATGCAACCCATATAAAAGTATACTATTTCAACAGCGTCTTTTTTGGTCCTATAGAACAAATGGCTCCCTTGTCTAAGTTGCCCTGCTGACCTGTTAGTTCTTCTCCTGTTCTTTGCTGCCAGTAACAGTGCTTTCCTCCTTCTAGCACTGGCTGCCCAGGTCAGTGCCCACTTAGGTCACATGCAACCCATATAAAAATATACTAAGTGGGCACTGACCTGGGTAGCCAGTGCTTGCAAAAGCAAAGCACTGTTATGGGCAGCAAAGAACAGGAGAAGAACTAACAGGTCAGCAGGGCAACTTAGACAAGGCAGCCATTTGTTCTATAGGACCAAAAAAGACACTGTTGAAATAGTATACTTTTATATGGGTTGCATGTGACTTAGGCTGTGCAATTCTATATAAGGAGTGAGTACCTAGAATGGAAGACATCCTGCTGCTTGGGTGCTGTTGCTGCTAAATGTTATTTTCATAATTGTTTAGATTAGGTTGTACTGTACTGTAAACTCTGGACCATATCCTTTAAGCCCCTCACATTTTTAGCACAAATTTACAGTACTTGATAAAAATTGTGAATATGTAAATGGCAACCATTTTTTTTTTTTACATTATTTGGACAGAGCAGAGAAGTGTTGCAAACTCCTGGGTTTTTATTGCTGTCTGTAACCCCATTAACAATTTTTTTCCTCAGCTCCCCTAAGGTCACTGGGGCAGAAATGTGCAAAACTTTTCCAACAGGGGAACAGAGAGGGATGAAAGGAAGAAAGGAAGAGACTTTGAACCACCGCAAGCTAACGAGAAAAAGGGGAGGAAAGGCGGGATTCATTTTGAGTACTGTAAAAGTTATCGTATGGCTCTACAGTCATACACTGACTATAATATAGTCTGGGTCCCATGGTTTCTTCATTCACTAAAAGCTACAAAAAAAAGGCACCTAAATTTTCACCCATGCCTAATTCCATTGTACATCTAGCTTAAATATGTGCCCAAGGTACCTTTACCATTCCCTTAACAGCTGGAGTATGCTTATTGGGTTGGTGTGGACTCTCTGGCCTTTGCCAGGGCTATGTGAATCTTTTTGGGTATATTACTATTTTACACCAGAAAGGCTATAGTGATCAGGATGAAATAGGATAGGGCCCTTACCCTATCTTTCTGGAAACAGCTCATTAACGCCGCAGTTCCTCTTTATAAGGTGACCTTTTTGTCTCAAGGTTGTCCCAAAAAATTGAGAAGGTGTGGAATCTTTGGGTAGACTCTGACTTTGCTGTTGATACACAAGGTGATGGGGGACCAGACCTCTTAACTCCTGGTAATAATAGTTAACCAGATCTTGGTTTTGAACCTGGCCTCCCAGGGGGGCTCCTAAAGATGTTTACAGTATGTCTTGTATTGTATGGGATTGCTTTGGTCTTTGTGGGCTGTCTGATGCGTATATGATGGAGAAAAATGTTTTTTTGATTTATTTTCAAAAGATAAACAAAACCAGGCACCCATCCAACCTAGTGTATTATAGTTTTTTATTAAAGGAAAATTAATCAATATGAAATGCACTCACATCGTACAGCAAGTACTGGGCAGATGTAGGTTCCTCTCCTCTGTATGGCCTCTTCAGATCCCGCACTGGACCCACTCAATGTCCCCTGGAAAGTAAAGCATCTCTGCCTAGTGCACCTGCGCTCGACTCCGCTACCCCCGCTGTGAATCCTGCACATGCGGACAGGGATCTAGGCAGAAGCCGATAACTATGGGAAACGGAACAACTCTGGCAGATGGTAGTGGAGGATGGAAACTATGGCCCAGCACTGGTTGCTATGACAACATGTTTCGGAGGCGTAGCCTCCCTCTTCAGGTCATAGCTATGTCAGTGCTGGGCCATAGCTTCCTTCCTCCACTACCATTTGCCGGAGCTATTCGGGAGAGGAACCTACATATGCCCAGTACTTGCTGTACCATGTGAGTGCATTTTATATTGATTCATTTTACCTTAATAAAAACTATAACACACTAGGTTGGATGTGTGCCTGGTTTTCTTTATCTTTTGCACAGTGTTCTCTTCCGCCACCCAGTGGAGTTGACTGGAGCAGCAGCCACCTAGCCTTAACCACTTAAGCCCCGGAAGATTTTACCCCCTTCCTGACCCGGCCCTATTTTGCGTTTCGGCACTGCGTGAATTTAATGGACAATTGCGCAGTCGTGCAACGCTGTACCCAAATGAAATTGACATCCTTTTTTCCCCCACAAACAGAGCTTTCTTTTGGTGGTATTTGATCACCTGTACGATTTTTACTTTTTGCACTATAAACAAAAAAAGAGTGACAATTTTGAAAAAATAACAATATTTTTTAATTTTTTAACATTTTTTAACATTTTAGGCCAATTTGTTTTCTGCTACATATGTTTGGTAAAAAAAAAAAAAATCGCAATAAGCGTATTTTGATCGGTTTGTGCAAAAGTTATTGTGTTTACTAAGGGAAAGATTTCTGTCATTTTTGGTGTTTTTTTTTTTTTAACAAGTAATGGCGGCGATATGCGATTTTAGTGCGGGACTGCGACATTGCTGCGGACAGATTGGACCCTTGACTGACATTTTTGACACTTTTGGGGTTACCAGTGACATTTCTACAGTAATCAGTGCTATACATATGCACTGTTACTGTAAAAATGACACTGGCAGGGAAGGGGTTAACTTTATTGGTGATGCAGGGGTTAAGTGTGTCCCTAGGGGCGTGCTTCTAACTGTAAAGGGGTGTGGCTATTGATGTAACCACAGAGACATACGATCCTACATAGCAGGATCGTATGATCTCTGCAGTTAGATCAGGGAGAATGACAGGCAGCTTTGTTTACATCAGCCGCCTGCCTTTCTCCCTCTCCACGGGGAGATCGCAAGTGACCGACAGACACGTGTGGACTTGTTAGGGAACGAGCCGGGGCAGGAGCGCGCCTCCGGTGGCGCGCGCTCGCCCCCTAGAGGCTCTCAAGCTAGCGACGTAGTACTACGTCACTTTGCCTGTACGGGGCTGACCGCCACAGTAAATAGTCGTGCGGCGGTCGGCAAGTGGTTAATAGACTATGTTTTGGAAGGAAGACACACAAGCTACGTTTGGACTGGTATGATTAGCCCACGGATGGTGCATATCACCTTGGGTGCATATGTTGTGTTTTTGGATTTTTTTTGTCCTGTTATATTTCTATTTATTGGTGTAGACCTGAGCAAAAGATAGATAGTAGGTAATTTGATACATCACAGGTAGTAGTTCTTCTTGGGTTAAGGTACTATGTTTAACTGTGTTTTTGAGCCAGGGAATGCCCCCAAGGCTATGTTTTGTACTTGACTCTAAAAATTGAATTAAATAGAAGTTATAAAAAAAGAAATATGTGCCCAAGGGACCCCAAAATGTGAGAGGCATTAAATGGATGGTTAGGAAGAAGCAGCTAAGCAGTGTCTCTGCCTGTCAAATAGCTGGTCTCTTGGGTGCCTCTTAAGGCTCCATGTACACGGGACGTTGTAAATGGCCGTTTAGGAGCAGTTGGGCGTTTTTTCAGAAGCCCCTGAACCCACCTACATGTTATCTTATCTGTCCATGTACACAGGGTCGTTTACAGTCATTAGCAGGCAGTTGAGTTCAGGGACATTTTTTGGAACGCAATTATTTGCGTTCGAATGTGTGTTTCCCGGCGTTTCAAACGCAAAAACGCGACCGAACGCGGCCGAACGTGACCAAACGCGATGACCCGAGTTTAGCGTTCGCGTTTTTCCATTTTAAAGGGGAATAATTTTTTTGACCTCTGGGAACGGTTCTAAACGCAAACGCCTGCAAATGCCCGCTAAACGCCCGCTAAACGCGGGTGCAAACACGACCTAACAACGTTTCAAACGTCCTAAAAATTCCAGGATTCAAAGGGACTTTTAACAACGTCCCGTGTACATGGAGCCTTAGACTGCAAGCAGTGGAAAAAAACATTGGGCCTGTCAGGACAGTGTTTGCTCCTGGTGTAAGTAAGTATTAGGGTGCTCTTTTTGAACTTTTACCAAACATAGGTAGTCTTGGATTTAGCAGAGCCTATAGTAATTTTTTTAACACTAAATCATTTATTAAGAAATGAAACAATATGCTTTTGAGCCAGGGAATGCCCCAAAGGCTATGTTTTGTACTTGATTTTAAAAATCTAAATAGATAGAAGTTATAAAAAAAGAAAATGTGGCCAAGGGACCCGGAATATCAGAGGCATTGAATGGATGGTTAGGAAGAGGCAGCTAAGCAGTGTCTCTGCCTGTCAAATATCTGGTCCCTTGACTGCAAACAGTGGGAAAAAACATTGGGCCTGTCAAGAGAGGGTTTGTTCCTAGTCTAAGTAAGTATTAGGGGGCTCTTTTTTAACTTTTACTAAACATAGGTAGTCTTGGATTTAGAAGAGCCTAGAGTCATTTTTTAACACTAAATCATTTATCAAGAAATTAAATAATATGTTTTCGGCAGACTGACCTTTTAGCACACACAGAGGAAACTGTACAATTAGTTAACATGATACTGAATTTGTAACAAAAAGAGTGTTATTTTTTTTTTTTTTTTATCTTGAGGCAGGAGCTACTATTTTCCCCCAATGGATATAATTATGCCTTGAATTTCAAATTTAGAGAACAAACAAATACAATGCAAGTCTCATACTGAACCTGTTCCTCTGTTCCAGTTGACAGCAGGTGCACAGAGTACATGTCTCTAAGAACATACTGACAATTACAGCTCTATGATAATAAAAGCAAATTTGAAAAGTAAAGAACAGGTACATTCATCTCTTTTTAGACACCTTAGGCTATGCAAGGAAACTTATCAAAAGATCCAAAAGCACCCTCCTGTTCCAAACAGATTATAAAACCTGAGCAATGGAAAGCTTTTAAATCGCATTCAGAACTTATTGTTATACTGTCTTATCATTTCTTAACTATACATTTTCAAGAACGATCACTAGTATGTTTTTATTACTTAAAGTGTTTGCTGAACTATGTATGTAACAATGATTATCTCCCTAAGATGTGTACACACACTACACTCTGAGCTCAGAGATATAGCAACAGGGGTCTCACTGATAGCAATGGTGGCCTCTGGGGTTTGGCTCTAGCCCTAATTCGGTAATGCTTGTTTCTTCTTTCCTCATTGCACCAATGGAATCATCACCATGGTGTTATTCACTTTAAACATCATTTTTTTTTTTGTTTGTAAGACAAACAGGTTTGTAAAATAGGGATGCATTTTGTGTGCATGCTGGTGCTAATACTAACAATAAGATCTCATAGTTGTCTGACTCAGGTTTTGTACTGGGGCAAGATGTTTAGCCATGACTGTGCTGGATTAGCCTTTTTTTACTCTAGACCAGTGTTCCTCAGCCTTTTTTTAGTCAAGTAGCCCTATAAAATTACGCACAATGTCACAACACACTAGTCTGAGGGCTTCTTCACACCAGGAGGTGTGTCTAAGCTCATACACCTTTTTGCTCTTTCCCTTGCATTGTGTTTTTGAAATGGGCTGGTCTATGTGTGTGAAACACGCGAAAAAGGCATGGTACTGTTGTACTATGTACTATGCACACAAATTTGCTAGATGCCTGGGGTGCCATTAAAATTTATTATGCACCTGTGTCCATCCACAAAAGGCAGCACATTTTGTTCAATGCAAGTAAAAGTCCCCCAAATCCCTCTACTAGCACAGTTTTACCTAATCTGAGAGGATTGTGCTAAAACTCCTGGCACAAAACAAAATTAAAGTATTTCTAAAGGCAGAAGGTTTTCTACCTTAATGCATTATGATAAAAAGCCTTCTGTGTGCAGCAGCTCCCCTCAGTTCCCCTAATAATTATCTGAGCCCCCTCTCTATCGAGCAATGTTCACAATTGCCTCAGCTGTCTGGGACTCTCTCTCCTGATTGGCTGAAACACAGCCATTGGCTCCCACTGCAGTCAATCACACTCAGTTAGCCAATCAGGAGAGAGAGGCACGGGGGCAAACTGCAGCTCCATGTCTAAATGGATACACAGAGCTGCAGCTCAGCTCGGGTGCCCCCATAGCAAGCTGTTTGCTGTGGGGGCACTCAACAGGAGAGAGAGGCCAGGAGCCTCAGCCAGAGACCCAAGAATAGGGGGATCTGGGTTGCCCTGTGCAAAACCACTGCACAGAGGAGGTAAGTTTAACTTGTTTGTGATCTTAATAGAAAAAAAAGTGACTTTACAATCATTTTAAGGTAAAAAACCTTTGGGGTGAAGATCCTCCTCCAACCCCCCCCCCCCCCTCTTATAGTAACCTGAGCCTAATCTCGATCCAGCAATGGCTCACATTCACTCAATCACAGCCAGTGAGCCAATGAAAGAGCAGGGGCAAGGCCAAGCTGCTCCCCATATGTAAATGGGCATAGTCCATTCACAGGAGCGCGGCTCAAGAGCGAGCCTGCTCAAGTGCCCCCATAGCAAGCAACTTGCTATTGGGGGCACTCGACAAGGGGGAGGAGCAAGGACAGCTGGTGGGGAACCCAAAAAGACGAGGATTGGAAGTGCTCTGTGCAAAACCTTTGCACAACAGGTACTGTAAGTATAACATGTTTGTTTTAAAAAATGAACCTTTAGAACCACTTTAACATCAAGGAGGTGGTGCTTCCAGAAGTGTACAGCTCTATTTTCACTGTGGAATGGTTGGAATTGATCAATTTCTAGAAGATTGGGGCCTTTCTGGAGAACTGCCTCCAGGGTCTCTGGGGATATGGTCGTTCATCTCAAGTAGGTAGAAAAAACAGAGCCAGCTGAGAAAACAATTGAGATTTGTGAGAACTCCAATTTAGCTGAACCAGTGTACAGCAGGTTGTCTGGTCTGGTGAAACCATTGTTACCTGAACAGGAAGTGAGGGGAAGATCTTTAAAGGAGCCTTACAGCACAGCATTAAAGTGTACATTCAAACATGTAAAACTGTGCTGGATTACCTTCTCTTGAGATTACAGGTCCCATAATAATCTCTGATGTTGTCATAGGGCTGTAGACCTGGTTGAAATAAGAGGTCCATTTTATTTGGTTCAATGTCTGCTTTAAAGAGTAACTCCACTTTTGTTGAGAAAAAAATGCATTCCCCTCTGGGTGATCTATGTACATTGTGTAGCAATATTGCTGCGCTAAAACACATAAATTCTATCGATGAATAATTAAAAGGCAGCCACACAAATATGGAATTAAAAGACAGATCCAAAAGAATTGTAATAATGATGTGGCGCTAATCATAAGAATAAAAAAGTCCCAAAAGCTCAGCTGAATATAACAGTCCTTGAGTGTCCACTTCAAAGTGAAAGGTGTAAAGAGCCACAGACCCGGAGAACCACCACCAGACACACTAATCACATCGCCTCTTACCAGAGAATTGGACACTCAAAGATCTATGTACATTACAAGGATTTTAACAAACTTTGTTGAAGATTCCTACCTTTTGTTATTCTGAAGAAATTGCTGTTTGTGTTCATGTGCTCAATGAGTCTGTATGGGAGTGGTTTTATAATTATCAATCAGCTGCTGCTGCAGGGCTCTAATGAGGAAAGCTACTGGGTCTGCATTCCTTTAGATGTGATTTTCCTTTGAAAGTTTAACACCAAAAATGCAGAGGATGTTCAAAATCTGATTTGTATCTTAGTGTAGACTTCTGTGAAAATCAGTAAGCCAATCACACAAGCAGGAAATTACATATCTGGAGGGTGTTCTGTACACCATCTGTGTACAGAACGCCTTCATGTAGCCACATTGCATTGCATTTTACAGAAAATGAAAGCACTCTAAATTGAAAATGATTTGTCCTTATTCCTGTTTAGCTGTGTCCTTGAATTTGTTGCAATGTTCGGTTTTTATATATTATAATTAGGATGCAGAGTTGCATCTTTTCTCACTTATGTAATAAACTTCTTTAAATTATTATTTATTTTACAACACAAGGGGAACATACTGCTGAATAAAGGCCATCCACTTTATAATAGATGCAAGAGAGCGTAAAAAAGTCGAGACATAAAGTGATCTGGAGGTGAGGATCCCCTTTGATTCTGCTTTATTGCAGCTTTTTTAATACAGCCCTTCTTTTAAATTCTGCTTCCAGGAAAGGCGTAATGTGTGGAGGAAAATGTTGTGCGGTAATTAAATCCTGTACAGTTTGATCTGCTCTACTCCGACAGTACACAGGAGGGAGAAAGCACAGCCTGCATCTCCTCCCGGCAAACCCCTTTTCTCTGCCGCTATCTCTACCTCTGTTGGCAACCCAGGGAGCCTAACATGTTCTTAGTAATAAAAGAAAATATAGGAAGGAACCCAATAGGTTCTAAACCCGTGCAAATCAATACCCAAAAAAACGTGTAAACTACAAAAAAAAGAGCCGTGTGTTGTAAAGTGTAAAAACACCTGTACCGTGAAAAGAAACAAAGAAATCCGCTTCTACATCATAAATTACATATTACCATAGTAAATAAACAATAGTAAATAGACAAATAAGTAAATACATCATCATTTAAATTATAAAAAAATACATACAAATTGTGAAGTCCATATATATAATCCCACACATGAACAGCGTCCTCATTGAGCAGTGGCGGCTGGTGCTCTATGGGCCGGGGGGCGGCAGACGGACCACACCATACCCCCCCGGACCACACCAGCTGGCACACCATACACCCCCTTCCCCTGGTCACTGGCTCACTCACCCTGCCTGGAAATGTAGAGGTAGGGCAGGCATCAGCAGTGGCGGCGGAGACTTTTTCCATCTCAGTCTCCTGCGTCTCCTCCCTCCTCCTCCTCCATGTCCAGTGGCATGGCTTCTCCTTTCAGCCAATCGGGAAACGGGTCTCAGGAACCACTTCCTGATTGGCCAGGAGGAGAATTCATGTGACAAAGCAAATATTCATTCACTATTGTCACACAACTGGGTGGGCTCAGGGCACAGTGCTCTGCGACCTGAGCCCACCCTTTTTTGAAGCCTATTAGAGCCTCTGGCTCTAATCAGGTGCTTCATAAAAAAAACCCCATTGGAATCCATGCGTCTGGCACCCTGCATGTAGATTAGGGGGCCGGATGCATGGATAGGGGAGGCAGGGCTCCGGCACCCCCAATGGACGGGCCGCCACTGTCATTGAGTATAAGAAAGGTTCCTCTCCACCAGCATGCAGATGCACTATACACTCACCAGGCTTAATTCACCCCAATTACAGGGAGTCAAATGGCGCATAAGGGAAAATCTAAGATGCAATACATGAGGTCACAGGAATGATTTCAAACCGTTGCTGTCATCCATTCAATATGTAAATAAATAGTGTATTCAAAGCTCCAGTGTTGCCATATAGAGAGGGAGAGGAAGAGGGAGAGGAAGAAACACTCTCATGGTGCAGTATATCAAACCATTTATTTTAAAAAGAAGGTTGTATTGCACTTACGTAAAAGAAGACAGGGATCAGCATGTATTGTATAGGGTTCGCCGGTTTGCGGTCCACCTGCATTCCAGCTGACCAGAAATGACGTATCTCAAACACCACGCAACGCCGTTTCATCAGTCAATGTCTGACATTCTCAGGGGTTACCCTGAGTGTGTTTTTTAAGATGGTGGGTGATGTTTGGGTTACGTCATTTCTGGTCAGCGGGAATGCAGGTGAAGAGCAAACCGACGATTCCTATACAATACATGCTGATTGTCATGCCTTCAGCTTGGAAGTAATTAATTCCATTGGAACTTGTAATACCAATCTTGTCCACAAGATGCCACTGTGACATAGACTGTTATACAGCACTTTATGGTACTTCCTGTTTTCTATTGCTGGATTAGTTCCTCCCCTCTCTGAGGAGAATCTCCAGTTTAGATTTACCTCAGGAAAGAGAAGACAGTATATGAGGTTCCTGTGGGAAGATTTCTGAACCCCCCTTTGTAGCATCGCTGGTATGCTCAGAACTGTCAGTTATATACTCAATGCATATGTTTGTTAATGTTTGTATACTGACTGTATGCTTTGTCTGTTTATTTCCAGTTTCACCATATTCTCAATCCTATCTAATCAGTCCTGGCTCCATATTCATAATCCTATTCGCATATCTATTCTGACTTGTAACCTGTGACCACTATTCTATCTCTGGAATAAAGCCTTAAGTTACAAAAGGACTGGTTATTGCAGGATTAAAGGTTTAGCTGTATGTTTAGCTGCACACGCCTGGGGCATACGTGTAGTGAGAACAGAACAGTGAAACAGCGGCTATCCAGTAAGTGGGATTTAGGACAGAGACTATACAGAGGCCTGCTACCCTGCCAGCGCAGTCATCTGCATATGCAATACAGCAGTCTCTACACAGTCAAGCATTCCTGCACGCAACATGTCACATAGCCAGACATCCTCACTCAAGACAAGGTCCCGAGTTTCCGGCTCCTCTAGATCTTCCTCCGCAAGCAATGCACTCGCCATAGCACGTGCAAAAGCTGAAGCCGCCAAGGCCCGAGCAGCCTTTGCTGAGCAAGAAATGCAGATTAAACAGGAGAAAGTGAAGTTAGAGGCCGAGGAATCCCTCCTAGAAGTAGCCCTAGAGAAACTGACTGTAGAGAAGGAAGTAGCAGCAGCCGTAGCTGAAGCAGACGCCTTAGAATTAGCTGTATACCCGAGAAGTGAACGCAGCAGACGCAGCAACATTCTCGATCCAGCAGCTGAAACTCCAAATTCTCTACAACAAACTTCAGATTACATCAATCAACACTTTAAAACAAGCAGTGTAAAAGATGACGTCAAAGAGACAAGCCAAAGACACTCCACGGTACCGCCGCAAGTCAGTGACAAGCCTCAAGCCTGCAAACGGGAGAAATCCGCACAAAGTGACATCTCCTACGACAGACTCCCCATAAGTGAGATAATAGAATCACCTTCTAATCGCCCTCCAGAACCAACGTCCAAGCCAGAACGGTACATCAGAGGACAGCTCGGTGCCAGCAAAAGGTATGACTACACACAGCCATCTTACCATGACAACACACAACAGGCTAACCAAGCCACCATAGACTTTGCAAGGTTCTTTGCACAACGCGAGTTAGTCACCAAAGGACTTGAAAAGTTTAATGACCGCCCTGAAAACTACAGAGCCTGGCGGTCATCCTTTCAAAACACTATCAGAGACTTAGGGCTATCTTGCAGCGAAGAGATAGACCTCCTGATCAAATGGCTTGGAAATTAGTCTGCCGAACATGCCAGGCGAATCAGGACAATAAATATAAACTACCCAGACACTGGTCTTAGAACAATCTGGGATAGACTTGATGAGTGTTATGGTTCAGCAGAAGCAGTAGAAAATGCATTATTCAAAAGACTTGATAACTTTCCCAGAATACCTAGAAAAGTCTACCATAAACTTAGAGAGTTAAGTGACTTGCTAATGGAACTTCAAGTAGCTAAATCTGAGGGAGACTTACAAGGACTTGCATTCCTTGACACAGCCAGAGGTGTCAACCCCATTGTGCAAAAGTTACCCTATAACTTGCAAGAGCAGTGGATTGCACACGGATCCCAATATAAAAGACAGCATGATGTTTCATTCCCTCCTTTTTCTGTTTTTGTGGACTTTGTGTGCCAGCAAGCTAAAACCAGAAATGATCCAAGTTTTGATTTTACGCTGTCGTGTGCTGCTCCTGTGGGACTTAACCCTCGCAAACCTCCAGTAGCAGTACACAAAACTAACGTGTCTCCTCCAAGTTCCTTTCACAGGTCTGTCAACTTCTCTAACTCAGAGACAAAGGTCCAAGATCCTGGTAAGCAGTGTCCCTTGCATCGGAAGCCACATCCTCTCCTAAAATGCAGAGCCTTCAGAGAGAAAACCCTGCAGGACCGCAAGGCCTTCCTCAAGGAGAACCACATCTGCTACAGGTGCTGCTCTTCAACATCTCATCTCGCCAAGGACTGTAGGGTCAGTTTGAAATGCACAGAATGTGACAGCTCAGATCACAACACAGGGTTACATCCTGGGCCAGCTCCATGGACTTTACAACACACCCTCAGCACTAGTGAGCACGGCGGGGAGGAGGAGCACACCACCACAACTACACCAGAGGTCACTTCACAATGTACAGAGATATGCAAAGGACCATAGGTGGTAGGTCCTGCTCCAAAATCTGCCTAGTCAGAGTCTACCCAGCAGGACAAAAAGACAAAGCTATTAAGCTTTATGTAATCCTGGATGACCAAAGTAACAAGTCATTAGCCAGCTCAACTTTCTTTGACATGTTCGGCATTAAAGGCCCCAGCATTCCCTACTCCTTGAAAACGTGTGCAGGAATAGTGGAGACGGCTGGTAGGAGAGCATCTGGCTACCAAATCGAGTCCATTGACGGGCGATCGCGCTTGTCTTTGCCAACTCTTATCGAATGCAATCAGATCCCTGATCATAGATCTGAAATTCCTACACCAGATGTAGCTGCTCATCACCCACACTTGAAACGCATAGCACATCTGATACCAGAACTTGATCCTCAGGCTCAGATTATCCTACTCCTTGGGAGAGATATCTTACAAGCCCACAAATCAAGAGCTCAGATTAATGGTCCCAATAATGCTCCTTATGCTCAGAAGTTAGACCTCGGATGGGTCATCATAGGAGATGTCTGTCTAGGAAGCTTGCACAAACCTAACTCCGTTAGCAGCATGCTCACAAATACCCTAGAGAATGGACGTCCCTCTCTTTTCCAGCCATGCCACAACCATTTCCTTGTTAAGGAATCAGCCTACACCACCCACTCATCTTGTCCCTTCACAAGCCTCACTAGTGACAACTTTGCCTGTGACAATGACCAAGACCATTTAGGGTGCACAGTCTTTCAGAGAACTAAAGATGACAATCGTGTGGCAATGTCTATTGAAGACAAACTCTTCTTAGAAATAATGGAGCAAGGTCTAGTCAAAGACAGCACAAACAGCTGGGTCGCCACAGAGACAACGCTTACCCAATAACAAAGAACAAGCGTTACTACGTTTTGCTTCCCTTACACGAAAACCAGAGATGAGGGAACATTTCTTTTCTTTCATGGGGAAGATCTTTGAGAACGGTCATGCCGAGGTGGCTCCCACCCCTAAAGACTCTGAAGAGTGTTGGTATCTCCCTATATTCGGAGTGTACCATCCCAAAAAGCCAGGTCAAATCAGAGTAGTGTTTGACTCTAGTGCCAAGTACAAGGGTATCTTCTTAAACGATGTCCTCTTGACAGGCCCAGACCTTAACAACAAACTCCTGGGAGTGCTCTTACGCTTCCGCAAAGATTCTATTGCCTTCATAGCTGACATCCAGCAGATGTTCCATTGTTTCTTGGTCAGAGAGGAAGACAGGAACTTCCTAAGGTTCCTTTGGTTCCAAGACAATGATCCTTCCAAAGATATCTCAGAGTATCGCATGAGGGTACACATCTTTGGCAATAGCCCTTCACCTGCAGTCGCTATCTACGGACTCAGACATTCCGCCCAAGAAGGTGAACTTGAGTTTGGCTCAGATGCAAGACAATTCGTAGAGAAAGACATTTATGTGGATGACTGTTTAAAATCCTTACCTTCCAGTGAGTCTGCAATCTGTCTTCTTAAAAGAGCACAGGAAATGCTCGCTTGTTCCAATCTCAGGCTCCACAAGATTGCTTCTAACAGCAAAGAGGTAATGGAAGCTTTCCCCGCTCAAGATCATTCCACTGATCTAAAGGACTTAGATCTGGGTACAGACTCTTTACCTTTCCTTCGCAGTCTAGGTCTACTTTGGGACTTGAAATCTGATTCCTTTACCTTCCAAGTAAATGGAGAAGAAAGACCCTTCACTCGCAGAGGTGTCTTGTCTACAATCAATAGCCTGTACGATCCATTAGGATTTGCGGCACCTGTTACAATTCAAGGCAAAGCCTTACTTAGAGACTTGATTCGTGAAACATCCGACTGGGATGCCCCACTACCCCTTGATAAGAGGAACTCTTGGGTAGAGTGGAGGGACTCTCTATCAGTCTTATCTGATCTCCATGTTTCACGCCCATATGCTCCTGTTCCTTCTACAGAGATACAGAGTCAAAACCTTTGCATATTCTGTGATGCTTCTGTCAAGGCAATAGCTGCTGTGGCCTACTTAAGGACTGTTGACACTACAGCACTATGCCACGTAGGATTCATCATGGGCAAAGCAAAGCTTGCTCCACACCCCGAGCATACTATACCTAGGCTAGAACTTTTTGCTGCAGTACTAGCTGTTGAACTAGCAGAGCTAATAGCCTCAGAGATGGACATTGACCTCAAGGATGTTCAACTCTACACAGACAGCAAGGTAGTTCTAGGCTACATCTACAATGAGACCAGACGTTTCTACGTTCATGTCAACAACAGAGTGTTGAGGATTAGGAGATCCACCAGTCCAACACAATGGCACTATGTACCTACTGACTACAACCCTGCAGACCATGCTACAAGAGCTGTTGCTGCATGTAACCTTAAAGACACAACATGGTTTACAGGACCTGCATTATTGTACGATGCAGAACAAACCTTTCCTAAAAGTGACACGATTGGACTAGTAGATCCAGACTCAGATACTGACATCTGCCCTGAGATCTCGACATTTCATACTACAGCTTCAGGTTGTCAGCTTAAATCGAACAGATTTACCAGATTCTCAAAATGGAAGACACTTGTACGAGCTATTTCTTGTCTTATCCATATAGCTCGGTCCTTTAAAGGTGACTCAAACAGCTGTGACCGCAAGGGATGGCACCATTGCCAAAGGATCAGCTCAGTATTAGAGCTACAGCAGTCTCAGGATCTTATCATCTGCACTGTACAGCATGAAGCATATGCTAAGGAGATTGACTGTATCTTGAACGGGAAACCTATCCCTAGAGACAGTGCCCTGAGAAAACTCGACCCATTCCTTGATCAAAATGGACTACTTAGGGTAGGTGGTCGTCTAAAGCAAGCCAACCTAGAGTCAGAAGAGAGAAACCCTCTAACAGTTCCTGGTCACCACCACATCGCTCACTTGATTGTGTCACGTCATCACTCCCATGTAAAGTGGAAGTCAAGATCCAGAGAATCAAGGAGACAAAGTTGTTCCTCAGACCAGTTCCTGAACTAGTTTTGCTGTTATCATCTGAGGAATAAATAGTGGTATCTGATGATACCAGACGGGGAGTGTCATGCCTTCAGCTTGGAAGTAATTAATTCCATTGGAACTTGTAATACCAATCTTGTCCACAAGATGCCACTGTGACATAGACTGTTATACAGCACTTTATGGTACTTCCTGTTTTCTATTGCTGGATTAGTTCCTCCCCTCTCTGAGGAGAATCTCCAGTTTAGATTTACCTCAGGAAAGAGAAGACAGTATATGAGGTTCCTGTGGGAAGATTTCTGAACCCCCCTTTGTAGCATCGCTGGTATGCTCAGAACTGTCAGTTATATACTCAATGCATATGTTTGTTAATGTTTGTATACTGACTGTATGCTTTGTCTGTTTATTTCCAGTTTCACCATGTTCTCAATCCTATCTAATCAGTCCTGGCTCCATATTCATAATCCTATTCGCATATCTATTCTGACTTGTAACCTGTGACCACTATTCTATCTCTGGAATAAAGCCTTAAGTTACAAAAGGACTGGTTATTGCAGGATTAAAGGTTTAGCTGTATGTTTAGCTGCACACGCCTGGGGCATACGTGTAGTGAGAACAGAACACTGATCCTTGTCTTCTTTGATGTAAGTGCAATACAACCTTCTTTTTTAAGTAAATTATTTGATATACTGCACCATGGGAGTGTTTGTTCCTCGCCCTCTCTTTTTGGCAACACTGGAGCTTTGAATATGCTATTTATATACATATTGAATGGATGACAGCAGCGGATCATTCTTGTGACCTCATGTATGACATCTTGGATTTTCCCATATGCGCAATTTGACTACCTGTAATAGGGATCAATTAAGCCTGGTGAGTGTATAGTGCATCTGCATGCTGGTGGAGAGGAATCTTTCCTATACTCACTGAGGATGCTATTCACGTCTGGGATTATATATGGACTTCACAATTTTTATGTATTTTTTTATAATTTAAATGAAGATGTATTTATTTATTTATTTGTATATTTACTATTGTTTATTCACTATGGTGATATGTATTTTGTGATGTAAGAGCGTGGTTTCTTTGTTTCTTTTCATGTTCTTAGCAATGAATGACTTCATCTGTTGGTAGAACATGTGTTGGTAGAATCTGGCCCTTATCCTGGATCACTCCTCATGAGGATAAGCAGCTTTTTATAGTACAAAATGTAAGTGCTTGACCAAATATTAGAGAAAAACATATTGGAGAATATTTCCTTGATAGATTTAAATGTAGTAAACCAGGTTTACTATATTTAAATCCATCAAGAAAATACTGTATTCTCCAATATTTTTTTTTCTAATATATGGTCAAGCACTTACTTACAGAAAGTAGGGAGTTTACGGTACTTTAAGATAACAAAAAAAAAAACCAAAAAAAAAAACCAAAAAAAACCCCCCAAAAAACCCCCAAAAAAAACCAAAAAAAAAAAATATATATATATGTATTATAAGAGCCGGTTCACACTACCACGACCAGAAAGCCGCCCCGTGACTTGAAGAGACTTGTTTAGAGACTTGGAAGAGACTTGGAAGAGACTTGTGCACTACTTTGAAGAGACAGGCGACTTTGTCTGTGGGGAATGCCTAGCTAATCTCTTTCTTCTTCCTGGAAAGTCTGATAACAAATCGCTTCAATTAAGATAAGGAGGCGACTCCCATTGAAGTATATGGGACAGTCGGATCACAGGACCCTTTTCTGAAGTCGGAGCGACTTCAGTAGTGCCAATTAAGACGGCACTGATTGATTAACATTGCTTTTGTTATGTCAAGCGACCTGGGACTACACAAGTCGCCTCACAAGTCGTGCTAGTGTGAATGGGCTCTAAAAGTGCATGCTGACCAGGCTTTTCTGGAACATTTTCTTTACAAGCCTAAATGAGTCTTTTTTGCTAGAAAATTGCTTAGAACTCCTAAACATGACATATTTATTTTAGCAGAGACCCTGGAGAATAAAATGGCGATTGTTGCAATATTTTATGTCACACTGTATTTGCACAGCGGTCTTTCAAACAAAACATTTTTGGAAAAGATACTTTCATTAATTTTAAAAAACAAAACACAATAGTTACCCCAATTTTTTGTATAAGGTGAAAGATGACGCAGAGTAAATACATAGATACCTAACATGTCAGGCTTTAAAATTGTGCACACTCATGGAATGGCAACAAACTACAGTACTTAAAAATCTCTAGGTTACCTGTTTAAAGTTACAGAGGAGGTCTTGTACTCTCATTCTAACGATCGCGGTGATAACGCACATGTGTGGCTTGAACACCGTGTACATATGTAGGAGCCACTTACATATGCGTTGTCTTCTGCGTCCAAATGCATGCGTACATTTTACACTGTCCCTTTATTTGTTTATCACTTTTTTCCTATTACAAGGAATGTAAACATAAAATAAGCATGACAGGTCCTCTTTAGTGAGAGATCTGGGGTCAAATATTTCCCCAGACCTCTCATTTACCTTTAAAAGCCAAAGAAACATCTCTTGTTTATTCCAGAGAACCAGAAGTGACGTCAGAGATCGCTATGGTCCTGCAAGGGCATAGAGCGGAGTGGAGGCCATCTTGCCCTGACTCGACTTTCTGTGCAGCAAAGGGTCACATTGGATCACTTTGGGGCAATACGGACGGCTCTGGTAAGCTTGGAAACTACCTGGAAGCGGCGCAAGGAGGGGGCACCTCTCCCACCACCTCTAAAAGTGATCCAGCAGTGAATGCGCCGGCGGGACTACTATTATATGACACGGAATCCCCTATAGTAAAAAACAATACTGGGGTTTTGGAAGCTACCAATGTTAAACGTCAAAGTAATGACGTAATTTTACTATGGGCCAGTTTCAGTGTACTATGTCGGCAAGTGGTTAAGGTACACACTAAAGAGGATTGTTCAACCCCAGTTCCTGATTTATAGGTTAGGATTTCTTAACCACTTCAGTCCCAGAAGATTTTACCCCCTTCCTGACCAGGCCCTCTTTTGCGATTCAGCACTGCATTGCTTTAACGGACAATTGCACGATCGTGCGACAATGTACCCAAACAAAATTTATGTACTTTTTTTCCCATAAATAGAGCTTTCTTTTGGTGGTATTTGATCACCTGTGCGATTTTTTTTGTGCTATAAACAAAAAAATTGCAACAATTTTGAAAAAAAAAAAAAAAAACAATATTTTTCACATTCTGCTATATGACATTCCCAAAAGAAAAAAGAAAAAAATCAAATTTTTTTAGCATTTTAGGCCAATTTGTTTTCTGCTACATATTTTTGGTAAAAAAAATCGCAATAAACGCATTTTGCGCAAAAGTTATTGTGTCTACTAACAACTGGAAATATTTATGTCATTTTTATTGTTTTTTTTTTTATACTAGTAATGGCAGCGATCTGCATTTTTTTGTGGAACTGCGACATTGCGGCGGACAGATCTGACCCCTGACTGACATTTTTTACACTTCTGGGGGTACCAGTGACATTACTACAGTAATCAGTGCTAAAAATATGCACTGTTACTCTAACAATGACAATGGCAGGGAAGGGGTTAACAGTATAGGTGATCAAGGGGTTAAATGTGACCCTAGGGGAGTGATTCTAACTGTGGGGGGGGGGCGTGGCTTCTGAGATGACCATAGAGACATGTTATCCTATATAGCAGGATCACATGGGCTCTGTGATCATCCCAGGGAGAAGGAAGTCCTTCTCTCTAAGCGGGGAGTGATCGAGAGTGTCAGGCAGCAATGACACATACGCTCGCCCCCTAGACTCCTGAGAGCAAGCGCCATACATCTGCAGTACATCTGCGGCGGGCGGTCGTAAAGGAGTTAATTAGGCACAGTAATTGGTCTATATTGCACCCTTATGTATGAACTCATTATTGTATGGCATATACAGAGATACTAAAACCAGCAGCATAGTTATTCAGGAGGTTTGACTGGGACAGCTGTTGGAGTGGCATGTGTACACCCCTGTCTGCTGAATTTGTAGCTCAAAGTGGTTGTATACCCCGCTTGGTGATTTTTACCCACAGGTAAGCCTATAATAAGGCTTACCTGTAGGTAAAATGAATATATCCAAAACATGCACGGTTTATGAGATATTCACCCTGCATTCAGCTGCTGACTAAGGATGATCGAACTTTTGAAAAGTTCGGTTCGGCCAGAACATCCGAACTTCCCGAAAGTTCGGCCCGGATTTCAGAACCCCATTGAAATCAATGGGACCCGAACTTCGGTAATCAAAAAACACCATTTTTAAGCCCTAAAACCCAATAAATGCCCCTAAAAAGTTCATAGGGTTCTGGGTCATGCCCCATTAACTATTAATCACACAAAAAAAGTTCTTAAAAATTTTTGATAAAAAAAGCCAATTATTGAAAAAAAAAAAGAGAGATTTTTTGAGTAGAACAGGGATGTTACACATACATATATTTATATACACACCTAGACATATATAGGTGTGATAGTAGCAGAAATATATGCTTGCGCTAATGAAATCATTTACAGTAATATATTTCTGCTACTATCACACCTATATATGGCTAGGTGTCTATATACATATAAGTATGTGTGTATATATACACCACTATACACAAGTTCAGATGTTTTGTCTGCCTCAAAAGAACCCCCAAAAATGCCAAAAAAACGCTAGCGTCAAAAAAAAAAATGCCCAGGTGTGTTTTTGCTGGCATTTTTTGGGGGTTTTTGGAGGCAGGCAAAACATCAGAACTTGTGCACAGTACCACTATACACAAGTTCAGATGTTTTTCCTGACTGCAAAGAACCCAAAAAAATGCCTTCTATTAAACCGGCAAGGTGTTACAGCAGCGAAGCCAACCCCCTGAGCTGAAAGTTTTCTAATACAAACAATCTTTTTTTTATGGTTCTGGACATGCTACAGAGCTGAAACTTCACATGTACACTTTTTAGACCCCCCAGATCTGAAATCAAAAAATCTCTCTCTTTTTTTTTTTTTTTTTTTAATTTTTTCAATAAATGGCTTTTTTATCAAAAATGACAATTTTTAAGAACTTTTTTTGTGTGATTTTGTGTCTGGGGGGTCTAAAAGGTGTACCTGTGAAGTTTCAGCTCTGTAGCATGTCCAGAACCAGAAAAAAAAAGGATTGTTTGTATTAGAAAACTTTCAGCTCAGGGGGTTAGCTTCTCTCCTCGGTTTTCACACCTTGCCGGTTTCAAAGCAGGCATTTTTTTGGGTTCTTTGCAGTCAGGAAAAACATCTGAACTTGTGTATAGTGGTACTGTGCACAAGTTCTGATGTTTTGCCTGCCTCCAAAAACTCCCAAAAAATGCCAGCAAAAACACACCTGGGCATTTTTTTTTGACGCTAGCGTTTTTTTGGCATTTTTTGGGGTTCTTTTGAGGCAGGCAAAACATCTGAACTTGTGTATAGTGGTATATATACACACATAATTATATGTATATAGACACCTAGCCATATATAGGTGTGATAGTAGCAGAAATATATTACTGTAAATTATTTCATTAGCGCAAGCATATATTTCTGCTACTATCACACCTATATATGTCTAGGTGTGTATATAAATATATGTATGTGTGTATATACACCACTATACACAAGTTCTGAAGTTTTTCCTGCCTCCAAAAACCCCCAAAAAATGCCAGCAAAAACACACCTGGGCATTTTTTTTTTTTGACGCTAGCGTTTTTTTGGCATTTTTTTGGGTTCTTTTGAGGCAGGCAAAACATCTGAACTTGTGTATAGTGGTATATATACACACATAATTATATGTATATAGACACCTAGCCATATATAGGTGTGATAGTAGCAGAAATATATTACTGTAAATGATTTCATTAGCGCAAGCATATATTTCTGCTACTATCACACCTATATATGTCTAGGGGTATATATACAGACATATATGTGTATATATACCCCCTATACACATGTTCAGATGTCATGTCTGACATCAAACATGTCCTCAAAAAAGCACTGGCAGTGGCAGCCCCTGCAGCATGAAAAATGCTTGGCTGGTGAGAAGCCATATGCCTGTCCCGAAGCAATTCAGAGAAATGATCCTTTCTCTATAGCGGTCACCCTGCTATGGAAGGGTTTTGTCACCCTTCCATAGCAGTCACTGCCAGTTAACCCTACACTACACTACGGTCCCCTTACACTTAACACTTTCCCTACAGAAATTAAATTTTTTGAAGCTAACTAAAGTGTAAAGGAGCACTCTAACTACACTAGATATCCCTTTCCTCACACTAATAAATGCTAAATGACACTTTTAAAGTAAAATTAACAGAACTGCTTCCACTCTCTTCCATGTCCAGTATAACAATGCTAGGAATATGGCGGGGGCGATCTTATATACTGGGGGGCGTATTCACTAATGATTGGTCTAGGGACCCCCTAGTCACTCCAATCACATTCCTAGCATTCTCCTGCCCCCTCAATTGGCTTTTGCTAATGGTTCTGGTCCAATCACGGGCTTTTAAAGCCCATTTCCTGAAGCATTGCATTTTGGTCGGTTCTGGTTGCCGAATTCCGAACTTTTTGGGCAAAAAGTTCTAAATTCGGCCGAACCTCGAACACCCAATGCTCGGGCCGAACCGATGGTGGACCCGAACCGTTCGATCATCCCTACTGCTGACATCAGCAGCACGATACGCCAGACCTTCAGAGCTTCTTGCCGGAACAGAGGCCACGGGAGTGACATCCTCGCGGCTCCGGCCACTCACAGTGCCGGAGCCTGCGAACCCGGAAGAAACACCAAGGGAACATGTCAGCCCCCTCAGTGGTGATCGGTTGTCACTGTAGGGGCTTCGTTCTAAGGTAAGAATTCATTATGCAATGCAAACTAGTACAATATGCTATTATCTTGCAGGTTTTTTGTTTTTTTTTTAAGAGGGAAGTGTGTTTTTATTGCACCGCACCCAACCACAAGTGTAGAGAAAGTGAATCTCCAGAACAGGGACATGGACAGCAATAAAAACATGCCACTTTATCTGAATCTAAATAAAAAAAGTTTTGCCTTTTAGTGACACCTTAGGGGAACAAAATAATCCATGCATTGTTGTTTTTCCAGCACAAACAAGACTTTCTCTTGGCAATATTGTCTTTAAAATAATCATTTCTATTCAATCTATAAACAAAAAAGCAACTAAACAAAAATGTTTTTTTTTTAACTTGTGTTAGTTTTCAAAAAGCAAACGTTCCTGTCAAAAAATTGCACATTTTATTATCTAACTTCTGTATATAATGATACAAAATGGTGTTTGTACGGAAAAGCATTTCATAGTTCTTTACAAATACCAATAACAATGCTTTCTGTTTTGTAATTCCTCATTAAAAAATGAAATGAAAAAGTAATAATGGTAAAAAAATATATAAAAAAAATAGCAAAAGAAAAAATTCAAGGGGGGGGGGGAGGAAGGAGTTAATTAGCGTTAACTTGGGTTTGCTATTGGGGTTAAACAGGAACCTTATTTATTTAACCACTTCCCACTCAGCCACTGCGTATATATGGCTAGGTAGGACAAGCAATGTTCTGAGAGGATGTACCCGTACATCCTTCCAGTTTGGGTGCTTATGTGTAGCCTTGTGGCCACGCAGTGGCGTGGTTCATGACAACTGTGAACGGCAGGCACAGCACATGTGTGATGCTGACTTAAAGTGTTATTAAACCCACAACAGAAAAATCAGTCTGTATATGCAGTAAAGCATGCTTGGTATATTCACTGTGGAACCTAAGGGGTTAATCATTTGCATTGTGTAAAAAGGCTGTTTGATCCTGTCTTGTCTGACCCCCCCCCCCCACCCCTTTATCCACCGTCCCTAATCTATCTGCTGATAGAAGAGAGCCTTGGGGGCAAGCTGCACATGGTCAGTTTGGTGTGTATTGCCAGATGTTTTTTTGTTTTTTTTTTTCTTGGGAGGGTTCCTGTGATCAGCAATGGGCCAATCAGCACTGTCCAGACAGAGGATCTGGGGTCCTGCATCCTGATTGGACAATTGTGGGAGAATTAATAAAAAAATTATGTATCAGTTTATATATACTAGAATAATTGCATTTCCATGTTCTGTATACTATGGGAGACCAGATATAGTGAATGCAGGGTGCTGGGTTTAGTAACACTTTAAGAGTAATCTGTGCTCAAATCGCTCTTCAGAGAGCACTTGACTGGCAGTGAGAAGGTGTTGTATTCACTTGAATGGGTCACAATCAGCAGGTGTACAGGGGGTAAAATTACTGCCACAGCTGTGGCTGTTGTTAAAGAGGGTAGTGGTTGAGGGGTGGTAAAACTACAGCTCAACCATGAGGTTTTACTGCCCCTCAACCTCACCTGTGAATGAACCCTAATAGTGCAGCCAGTCACAGTTCTCTGATTACCACCATACCATGCCACAGTGTTGCCAGAGCAGTGCACCTAGAATCAGTGATCCACCAACTGTAGACTATAGCAGGCAACTTACTCTGCCCCATTTGCTGCAGCAAACAAAAAATACAGTCACTGACACCCACATGCCCAGGTTTTTCAAAGCTGCTGGCTTAAAAACTCCTGCCTTTCCGTCTGGTGGATTCTGCCCCTTTCTGTGAATTTTCAGAACGTAGTGTACCACAATGGCCAGTTCCCAGTCGCTATTTCATTGCAGGTAAGACCATTCCAGCTCTATAACATCACGTGGAATACAATGTTGTGGTATCGTTTGGCAAGGCTCTCAGCTGCAAGGTCCATGTTACTGCTAACACGGGGTCCATCAAGCATGGTCAGGGACAATATATTTGTTTCACAGCACACTGGGAAACTCTGCTTGCAACTCGGAAGGATGCAGGACAGGGCTCAGTGCTGCAGATTGTTTTGTCGCCTTGTCTCCATACAGCTGGTGGTGATGATGCAAGATATTTCAGCTCCACCCCCTCCTCCTCCTCCACCTCTTTCTCCATGCCCCCCTTACTGAATTGTCCTGTGAACCACCAGTACTCCCTAAACATTCAAGGGGCTATTCAATGAGTCAGGTTAAAAGATGCCATGAAGTGCTTCAGCTGGTCCATCTAGGGGACAGGAGCCACACTGAAGCAGAGATTCTTGCAGCTTTGCAGGGGGAGGCTCAGAGGTGGTTTACACTATGCCAGCTGGATCCAGAAATGGTGGTGTGCGATAATGGCACTAACCTCCTGTCCAGCCTTAAACAGGGAAAGCTGACACATGTACCATGCCTGGTACATGTCCCTAATTTGGTGATGCATCATTTCTTAAATAGGTACCCAGAGTTGGAAAATCTGCTAAAGCAGACCAGAATAGTCTTTAGCCATTTCAGGTGGTCAAACACAGCCAGTGCTCGGTTGGCTGAAATTCAGTGGGAATTCCCCTTGCCCGTAAACCCTTCTGATTTTTGACATGCCTACGAGGTGGAACTTGACTTTGGCAATGCTGCAGCGGCTGCACATGTAGTAGAGGGCCGTCAACAAGTACCTGTGTGAGTATGGCACAACGGCAGGCACAATGCCATTGGCTTCTGAGAAAGGATGCATTCACTGTACTGTCATCATTTGAGGAGGCAACAAGGATGGTGAGCTGTGACAATGCATGCATCAGTGACACAATCCCTGTTGTGTTCCTGCTGGAGCAGACCCTGCTTGATATTATGGATAGGGTACTCAAGGCAGAGCAGCGGGAGTAAGAGGAGTACTTCCTTTACTCTCAAGGCCCGCTTTATGCAGATACCATTCTTGCGATGCCACAGAACACACAAGAGGAGAGAGAGGAAGAGGAGGAGAAGTATTCTGGCAGTTTTGAAGGCATTGAAGCAGAGGAAGACATACGTCCACCCTTAAGATATGGTTTTCTATCCCCAGAACCTTTGGGAGTTGTATGTGGCTGTGAAGAAGCATTTTAATCCTCAGTGACCCCAAGGAGTTTGCTTCTCATGTCTCCGCAGCATGGGCTCCCTCATTCTTCAAAGTCTGCAAAAGGACCCAAGAATACGTGGCATCAAGGAGAAGTATCACTAATGGTTTGCAACTCTCCTTGATCACTGTTACAAGGGGAAAGTCTTGAAACTCATCCTGTCCCCACAGAAGGAGCAGAAGATGAAAACTCTTGAGGACAACTTAAAGAGGAGTTTACGTAATGCCTTTCCAGACCCTGCTAGGTTATGTTGGTCAAGAGAAGAGTGGTGGAGAAGGGGGCTGCCCGAGTGATGCATTTCAACATTTTTTTAGTCTTCAGCACCCAGTGCTGTTAGCTTTCACTTCCCACTGACAGTGTCTGCATCATATGGTGGGAGATTATCTAGGGGCGAAAGCAAACAAGGAGAGCTTTCCAGTTGACGATCCACTGGGTTACTGGGTCATGAGAATAGACCACTAACCAGAACTTGCCCAGTATGCAATTGACTATGGAGCTGCTGGACTGCCTGGATCGCTTTCCAAATGGACATTCAGTGCTGATAAAAGGACGTGTCTGTCCACGGACTCTGTGGGCCGGCTGAAATTTATCAAAATGATTAGAAAACAAAAAGAACACTGCGCTTAAGGAGAAGCAGCTAACACCTGAAACAACAGTACAAGTTCCAAGTAGAAATAATCAAAGCAGTATGGTGCAGCGCTAAATCATGAATAAAAATATAAAAACCAAACATCCATAACAAATCAATGAGGTAAGCAAGCATTAACAGTCCATATATGAACAAATAAAGTCCACAAAAAATGGTGATAGCTTAAATAGATGCCCAGAAAGGAAAAGGCTCCAGATAACAAAAGAGGGATCAGGTGTGCCCAGCAGTAGTAGAGATGAATCCACCAGAAAAGTGTGTTAAAGATGGCTCCTTACCAGATCACCCTTGCCACTAAATTATAGGTGGCTGAACGCTCTAAATGAATGAGTGGCTGTAAAGATGAAGTCCTCCAATACAGCATAGGGAAAATATCCAGGCAAGAGCATATGCAAATCACTCCAGGGGCAACTGATCACATCTCAGGAAAGGATTCATTGTATGTAATCATGAAACAAAATAAAGGAAAGGCTCCCATAGTGCATTATCAAACGGTAACCTTGTAATTGAAAATCAAAGATAAAATGTACTCACATTTAAAAGATCTAATGTCAGCAAAGCGAACCGAGCATGCAGCAGTAGCGTTCCTGCAGATCATTCCTCCTTGGATCACAGGTCACCCAGCTGTAAACTGACTTGTATGGGAGAGGAATAACGTCACATCACGTCACTTTATCAAAATGAGTAAGTCCTGGATTAGCAGCAGCTTTCAAGCCCCTGATGCCGCTGTCAAAGATTAAGTGTTTTCTGGATCTGGAATCTCTGAAAGACTGTCTATGCTGCCTAGCATTGTGGGTGTTGATTTCATCTGGAAGAAATGTTTTGGTGTAGGTTTCATGGGCACAGTTAACATCCAAAGAACCAATTTTTCTGCACCTGTACATTTTATTTCAGTTTTTGACGGCAAGGCCAGTTCTTGTTTTAATCAAGGGCACCTCTATAGGGTAACAATGTGAAAACACCATCGATACCCGAAGACCAATTTTTCTGCCACTGTTTGGCCAGGGCAAATCATTTAAATTTTTGACAGCAAGGCCAATTTTTGCTTTTATCAAGAGTACCTCTATAGGGTTTCAGTGTGAAGGCACCAACAACACCCAAAGCCCAAATTTTCCACCACTGTTTGACTGGGGCATATCATTTCCCTTTTTGATAGCAAGGCCAATTCTTGCTTTCATCAAAAGTACCACTATTGGGTTATGGTGTGAAGGCACCACAAACACTCAAAGCCCAATTTTTCCGTACCTGTTACTTCTATCCAAAGTCTGCGAAAGAGACACCGACACCAGAATTTATCCCAAAAAATATTTTTCGAAGCGCATTGAATTGTGGCCCCATCATATAGACTGGCTCCCCAAGCCGTTCTTTATAAAATAAAGAAAGTTGGAAGGAAAAATTTAATTTTTTTTGCTTTTCTAGATGTCATTTTTGATGCAACCGGTTCTATACTTGGTACAGATGTGCCACTTTACAGGAAGAGTAAGGGTAACCCCCAGGCACTATATTTAAAGGAATTTTTCATTTTTATGGTTTCACTTTAAGCATCAGTAAATCACTGTTCATTTAATAATTGATATTTTTACAAACCTTTTTTTCATTAAAACATGTCCCCCAGGGCAGTACCCAGACCCCCAAAACCATTGTATGCCCAATTATTGCATATAAGCCTTTAAATTAGCGCTTTTGATTTTTCCAGTTCCTGTTCTATAGACTTCAATGGGGTTCGTTATTTGGTTCAGAACTTTCACAATGTTCAAAAGTTCTGTAAAAACCGAACCAGGGGGTGTTCAGGCCCATCTCTAATTCTAAGTAACAGACAGAATTGATTCATGAAAGACAGAAGTTGTCAGACAAGTCTGATTTCTTTTTACGAGGAGGTGAGAAAAACCTTGGACAAAAGGAGTGGCTGTGGAAGTAGTATATTTAGATTTTGCCAAAGCATTTGACACAGTGGCGGAGCTAGACTTTTAAAACAGGGGTGGCAAAGGGGTGGCTAGGTATTATTTTGGGGGGTCAATATACAAAGTGTAATTTAGTGTCAGATTCGTCCACCGCAATGTCGCAGTCCCTCTAATAATCGCTGATCGCTGCCATTACTAGTAAAGACAGGATACAGGTGGTGGTGATCAGAGGATACAGACAGGATACAGGTGGCGATCAGAGGATACAGACAGGATACAGGTTTGCCCCCAATGATTATTGCAGAGTGCCACAGCCTTGCCCCCAATGATTATTGCAGAGTGCCACAGCAATGCCCCCAATGATTACTGCAGAGTGCCACAGCAATGCCCCCAATGATTATTGCAGAGTGCCACAGCAATGCCCCCAATGATTATTGCAGAGTGCCACAGCCTTGCCCCCAATGTGTAATGTTCTGGTACCTCTGGTACCCTTATTCCACTTTCCATTCCGTGTATGCTTCCCACCATTCTCTTCTGGTAGGTGCGCATACACCTTTAAGACCGATGCTGTCATCACTGAGCGCCGCAGAGCGGCTATTTTAACCGCCGGCGTTCTCACTCACATGTTCGTTCAACCGTCATGGTTGGATCGTCCCTGTCTGAAGTCAGCATACCAGATGTTACTCGCTCCTGTATCTCGCTACCTGAACTTGTTTCATATCTGATCCTGTGTCTCGCCACCTGATCACTCCCGGCATGCTGCTTTCACCCTTCACTCTTCAACCTGCCTTGCATCTATGCTTACAAGCGTGTCTCGCTGTGGAACATCGCTACAGATCCCTGTATCTCGCTACCAGGATCACTTCCTCAGACCTGAACCTCGCTACTGATCCCTGTATCTCGCTACTGGATCACTTCCTCATCACCGGACCCTTCTACTACTATACTATAGTGATAAGTAACCCGCAGGGGAAACCTCCATAACTTACACTACTACTATTGCATTAAGGACTGTTACTACCTATCCATACTATCCTATCATCTGCACTGTTACATAGATTGCTAGCTCTTGAGACTACTACCATCTATCATCTGCACTGCTGCATAGATTGCTAGCTCTCCTGTCTACTACCATCTATCATCTGCACTGCTGCATAGATTGCTAGCTCTCCTGTCTACTACTATCTATCCTTGCACTGGGTTAGTCTATCCTGTATTTGTCATCTGCTGTCCTCACCACCTGTTAGCATACTCGATACTAACCTATCTGCATTCCTAAATACCATCTTGAACTCTCCTGTACAAACCTATCAAGTGCTTACCATCCTTGTCACTGTTCACACCTGTCCCTTCAGCACATCACCTTCATACTATCATATACATCCTATCACTCCAGGAACATCTCATTGAGTGTGTATATATCTGTATGTTGAAGCTGACAGGCCCACGGTGATGAGTCCTGGAGAGTTGGATCTGGTATTCAACACATCTCTACATGACTACTGAGTGGAGATTTTGCAGCTGCAAATCCAGCCTATAACAAAAACGCAGGAGCGTTACAGATTGAACGAACCTTAAAAATGGATTCAGCAGAATTACCCACTCAAGTGACACAATTAACACAACAAGTAAAAGCGTTAATACTTGCTCTGACTGACGTACAAGAAAAGAATCAGACTTTAACACAGCAGGTAACCCAGCTCTCAAGGCTTACTGCTGTTCAGCCTCCTGAACCTAAAATAAACCCCCCTCTAGTGTTTACAGGCGACCGGAAAAAATTTGGGAATTCAAAAACGCATGTCAATTGCTTTTTTTGTTAAAGCCCCGTACATACCCCACTGATCAAATAAAAGTCTGTACCGTTATTTCATACTTGACGGGTGATCCACGGGCCTGGGCAGACTCTCTCTTTGAGAATAATGATCAGATTCTCAACATCTATTCTTTATTCCTAGCGGAACTCACCAGCTTATACGATGACCCCAATAGGCAGAGTACTGCTGATATGCAGTTGAGGGCCTTGAAACAAGGAAGGAGACCTGTAGAAGACTTTGTATCTGAGTTCAAAAGATGGACCCTTGATTCAGGGTGGAATGACACATCTTTGCGAACTCAATTCAGAATCGGGTTATCGGAAGCTGTTAAAGACGAGCTCGCCCGAGCGGATTTACCTGGCACCTTGGAGGCCTTAATACAACTTAGTATCAACATCGACAGACGACAGCGAGAAAGAAGGGCTGAAAAGATGGGAATGCCATTGTCTAGTCCTTCTCGGATTTCGGCCGTTGACCCTACTCCCATGGATGTAGGAACCATACGCCCACCTTTAACGACTACTGAACGAGCTAGAAGAACATCCAGAAATCTCTGCATGTATTGCGCATCCCCGGATCATTTGATAAGCACCTGTCCCCTTGTTCGCAAAAAAGAGGGTGGGTGTTCACATGTCTTGCTGGGAGGATTAACGACTTCCTTTTCTAACCCCTATCTTTTTGTTCATTTAATATTACATAGTTACATAGTTACATAGTTACATAGTTACATAGTTAGTGAGGTTGAAAAAAGACATCAGTCCATCCAGTTCAACCTATGATGTGTGTGTGTGTTTGCTTTTAACCGTACATCGTATACCCCTGTATGTTGTTGTCTCTAAGGTGCCCATCTACTAGTTTTTTGAAACTATCAATGTTTCCTGCTGATACGACTGCATGTGGAAGAGAATTCCACATCCTTACCGCTCTTACAGTGAAGAACCCCTTACGCACTTTAAGGTTAAACCGCCTTTCCTCTAGTTTTAGTGAGTGGCCACGTGTCTTATTGTATCTCCTTTCTCTGAATAGTTTGTTCCTTATGCTAGGGTCGCCAGTACAGTATTTGTACATTGATATCATATCCCCCCTCAATCGTCTCTTCTCCAGAGAGAATAGGTTCAGTGCTTGTAGCCTATCCTCATAGCTGATGTCCTCCATTCCCCTAATCATTTTTGTTGCCCTTCTCTGGACTTTCTCCAGTTCCAGCACATCCTTCCTGAGGACCGGTGCCCAGAACTGGACAGCATACTCCAGATGTGGCCGGACCAGAGTCTTGTAGAGCGGGAGAATAATCTCTTTATTTCTGGAGTGAATCCCCTTTTTTATACATCCCAGTATTCTGTTGGCTTTGCTTGCAGTGGCTTGGCATTGCATGCCACTGCCAAGCCTGTTGTCTACCAGTACCCCCAAGTCCTTTTCCATCTTAGACTCACCCAGAGGTTCCCCCCCTAGTGAGTAGCTTGCTTTCTGGTTTCTGGCCCCCAGGTGCATTACTTTACATTTTTCCACATTAAACCTCATCTGCCATGTAGTTGCCCACCCCGTTATTTTGTTCAGGTCCGCTTGCAAGGTTTCCACATCCTGCATAGAAGATATTGGCATGCCTAGTTTAGTATCATCTGCAAATACTGAGATTGTACTAGATATCCCCTCCTCTAGATCATTTATGAATAAATTAAACAGGATTGGTCCCAGGACAGAACCCTGGGGGACCCCACTTTCCACACCCGCCCAATCCGAGTACTCCCCATTAATCACCACCCTCTGGACTCTCCCCTGGAGCCAGTTCTCTATCCAGGTACTCACCTTATGGTCCATACCTACCTTCCTTAGTTTGTACAGTAAGCGTTTGTGGGGAACGGTGTCAAAGGCCTTTGCAAAGTCCAGATACACCACATCCACAGGCTTTCCCTTATCTAGGTGGCAGCTCACTTCATCGTAGAAGGTTAATAGATTGGTTTGGCAAGAACGATTTTTCATGAATCCATGCTGATTACTACTTATAATACCATTTTCATTGCTAAAGTCTTGTATGTGGTCCCTTAACATCCCCTCCAAAATTTTGCAGACTACTGATGTTAGGCTGACCGGCCTATAGTTACCCGGGATACATCTCGGCCCCTTTTTAAATATTGGTACCACGTTGGCTTTTTTCCAATCAGCTGGCACCATACCCGTCTGTAAACTATCCTTAAAGATCAAGAATAATGGTCTGGCAATCACCTGGCTAAGCTCATTAAGAACCCTCGGGTGCAAGCCATCCGGTCCCGGGGATTTATTTATGTTAAGTTTCTCTAGCTTAGCTCTAAGTCTATCTTCTGTTAGCCATGGCGGCACTTCCTGAGGTGTATTATTTAGTTCGGCCTTACAAGCAAGGTTCGTGTAGCCCCCCGATTCTTCTGTGAAGACTGAAGAGAAGAAATTATTTAACACTTCCGCCTTTTCTCTGTCCTCAGTGGCCATATTTCCTTTGTCATCTTTTATGGGTCCAATGTGTTCTGGCCTCGCTTTCTTACTGTTTATATACTTAAAGAACTTCTTGGGGTTCTTTTTACTCTCCTCCGCTATATGTCTCTCGTGTTTTATTTTAGCCACCCTGATTTCATCTTTACATTTCTTATTACACTCTTTGTAATGCTTAAATACTGCCAATGACCCCTCAGTCTTGTATTTTTTGAAGGCCTTTTCTTTAGCACTAATATACATTTTTATGTTGGAGTTTAGCCACCCAGGGTTTAGTTTTACTCTTTTAAATTTATTTCCCTTTGGAATGCACTGGCCAATCCCCTTGTTAAGTATGCTCTTGAAGCACTCCCATTTTTCCTCTGTGTTCTTTGTTCCCAGGGTTCTATCCCATTTGATATTTTCTAGCAGCGAGCGCAGTTTAGGGAAATTGGCTCTTTTGAAATTCAGTGTCCTTATATTACCCTTGTGCCTCCTATTACTGTAATTAATACTGAAACCAATTGACCTATGGTCACTGTTTCCTAAGTTGTCCCGTGTTTCTATATCCTTGAGCAGGTCTGTATTGTTGGTAATCAGTAGGTCAAGTACCGCATTGTTTCTTGTCGGTGCATTCACCATCTGACCCATGAAATTGTCCTGCAAAACATTTAGGAACTGCCTAGCCTTGGCTGAGTGCGCAGTTCCTTCTGCCCAGTCTATATCTGGATAATTAAAGTCCCCCATTATAATGACATTTCCCATCCTTGCTGCCAATCCTATCTGTAACATTAGGTCCGCCTCACCCTCCTCCCTCTGGTTGGGGGGCCTATAGCATATGCCCAATATTACCTTCCCCACTGTGCCTTACCTTTGAAGCTCTACCCATAGGGATTCTGCCTCGTCCTTAGCTCCATTATTAATATCATCCCTCATATTTACCTGTATACTGTTCTTAATATACAAACATACCCCTCCCCCTTTTTTACCTTCTCTATCTCTGCGATAAAGGGAATACCCCTGAATGGTCGCCATCCAGTCATGGGAGCTGTCAAACCAAGTCTCAGTTATCCCCACAAAATCTAAGTCCTCCTCAAACATCAGCAGCTCCAGCTCTCCCATCTTGTTGGCCAGGCTTCTGGCATTGGTATACAAACCTCTTAATTTTGACCGGTTACCTATATCCTCTTTTGATGTTTTTAGGCTGCTCTCTTGATTTTTCCCCATACCCACCCTGGGTATAGGAGCTCCGAACACCCTACCGCTAATGCCCCCATTTCTGCCCTCTGAAACTTGCTTTCCACTGGCTAATTCTACATCTGTACCCTCCCCCCCATTCCCTAGTTTAAAAGCCCCTCTAACTTTTTGGCCATCCTCTCACCCAGTACGGCTGCACCCACCCCATTTAGGTGCAATCCGTCCCTACCAAAGAGCCGGTGGCCGACTGAGAAGTCGGCCCAGTTCTCCAGGAACCCGAATCCTTCCTTACTACACCAGCTCCTCAGCCACTCGTTAACTTCCCTAATCTCCCGCTGCCTCTCTGGTGTGGCTCGAGGTACAGGTAGTATTTCGGAAAATACTACCTTGGAGGTCCTAGTCCTCAACTTAGCGCCTAAGTCGCTGAAATCGTTTAGGACTCTCCGTCTTCCTCTGCCTATGTCATTGGTACCCACGTGTACCATGACAGCTGGGTCTTCCCCAGCCCCACCCAATAATCTGTTCACCCGATCCGTGATGTGCTGAACCCGAGCGCCCGGCAAACAACAGACTGTTCGGCGCACACGGTCTTTGTCACAGATTACACTGTCTGTCCTTCTAATAATTGAGTCCCCTACCACCAGCACCTGTCTTTCCTTTCCCTCTCTCCCGGCCTCACTGGAGGAGTTCTTCCCCTGGCAGCTAGGGGCGTCACTCTGCTCCAGCAATGCTGGTCCCTGACTGGTTTCCCCAACATCACACAACGGGGCGTATCTATTGGGGTGCTCCAGCCCAGGATCAGCCTCCTTGCCTTGTCCCCTTCTACCCCTCCTAACTGTCACCCCTCTACTCCGCTCTGATGCCTGCACCTCCAATACTCCGCCCCCCTCTGTGCAGACCCCTGCCTGCACCTGACTGGTACGATCCCGGCTCTCTTCCGGTATGGACATTCGTCTCAGTGTTGCCAGCTGCTTCCCTAGATTCAGGACCTGGGCTTCCAGGGAAGCAACGTGCTTACATTTTGCGCATTTGTATTCGCCCTCGATCACATGTCTGAGGAACGCATACATATCACAAGATGTACACTGTGTCACATCTCCACACCCGCCGGGCATTGTACCTACTAATCTAATCTAATGAGGATTCAGCGATTTAAGACTATCCTATGTGGCTATTTCCTGGCTTCCTAACTCTACCTTCTCACCCTCTGGTACTCCGCTTCACTCACTTGACACTCAGTTGCACAACACTCACAATCTCACAGCCCGGTCAGTCGCACAACACTCACAGTCGCACAGCCCGGTCAGAGGCACAACTCTGTCGCACAGTTACAGTGGGACCAAACTAGGATCACCACCAAGGCTATGGTCGACACTGGATCTTGTGGAAACTATATTGATACACGCTTTGTTACCTTAAATAAAATACCAATTATTTCAAAATCTAAGCCTGTTTCTGTTAGTTTCATTAATGGTATTCCACTGTCTTCTGGTCCAATCACCAACCAGACACAGGCACTCCTTGCCACTACCAACGAGTCACATGTGGAGACCATCACTTTTGATATACTATCCTCACCCCATTTTCCAATTATTTTGGGACTTCCCTGGTTACACACACACCAACCAATCATAGATTGGAAAAAACGGACTTTGGTTTTCCCTTCTCACTATTGTGAGAATACGTGTAACCTCCCATCTTATGGGAAGATTCTGTCTGTGGTGTCAGATGAAATTGCACCACTATGCTATCAGGATCTGTCCGAAGTGTTCCTTGAGAAAAATGCTCAAGTTTTGCCTCCCCATAGGGACTACGATTGCACTATCGATCTACTCCCTAACAGCAAATTGCCTTTCGGTCATGTTTATCCCCTTTCACAGGATGAACTTTCTCACCTCAAGGAATACTTGGATGAGAATTTGACAAAAGGGTTCATTAGACCCTCTACTTCTTCCACTGCTGCAGGACTTTTCTTTGTCCGCAATAAGGATTCCAGTCTCAGGCCTATTATCGATTATAGGCAATTAAACACGATTACGATAAAGGATCGCTATCCTTTGCCGCTTATCCCTGAACTTATTGAACAAGTGCGTGGGGCTACTTATTTCACCAAATTAGACCTGAAAGGGGCATACAACCTAATCCGAATCCGTGACGGGGATGAGTGGAAAACAGCATTCAGAACCAGATACGGACTATTCGAATACCTTGTGATGCCATTCGGGCTATGTAATGCTCCCGCAGCTTTCCAAAGATTCATAAACGACATCTTTAGAGACTTACTTGATGTCTGTGTTGTAGTATACCTAGACGATATACTTATCTATTCTCGATCTATGCCTGAACACATAAAACATGTAAGACTTGTGTTGTCCAGACTGCTCTCACACAGTCTATACGTGAAATTAAAAAAATGCCTATTTCATAAAGAAGAAATATTATTTCTAGGATACTTCATATCCAAAACTGGAATTAAGATGGATATGAGTAAGATATCCTGTATTCTAGACTGGCCTATACCAACAACTCGTAAGGCCCTACAGCGATTCCTAGGATTCTCGAACTTCTATAGGAAGTTCATCAAGAACTTTTCCGCCATTGTGAGACCTCTCACACAACTGACAAGTATAAAAAAAAACATTCAAATGGTCAGAAGAAGCAAATCAAGCTTTCTGCTTGTTAAAATCAAGCTTCACTTCTGCTCCCATACTACGCCATCCAGACCCATCCCTCCAATATATTCTAGAGGTAGATGCGTCAAATATGGCAGTAGGAGCAGTTCTCTCCCAACGACCAACAAACACTTCATCACTCCACCCAGTTGCTTTCTTTTCAAAATCACTAAGCAGCCCAGAGGTGAATTACCCAGTGGGTGAAAAGGAGTTGCTTGCCATAAAATTGGCACTGGAGAATTGGCGACATCTGCTCGAAGGTACCCAGTTACCAATACTCATATATACAGATCATAAAAACCTTCAATACCTCCAAACTAACAAGACTCTTTCCCACCGGCAGGTATGATGGTCATTATTCTTTTTAAGATTTAATTTCTTAGTGACCTATACGCCTGCAGACAAAAATAAAAAAGCGGATGCGCTATCACGACTAACCAAAGATAACTGCGCCGAAATCCCTTCCATTCCCATAATACCCTATGATTTATTTTTGGTGTTGTCCGATCCTTGAAGGAAGAGATTTTGCACAGTATAGGAATGGATTCACCTCCACCACAACTAAGTACTGATGCAGAAGGCTTCCTCTATTACAATGACAAACTTTACATACCCCCTACTATGCGCACCAAGATCTTGGAGTTATCGCATGATGTACCCATGGCAGGACATATGGGTATGACGAAAACCTTTAATTTGCTCACCAGGCAGTTTTGGTGGCCTGATATGAAGACGTCTGTACAAAAATTTGTTTCTTCATGTGACATCTGTGCAAGGTCCAAAATTGACACTACAAAACCATCTGGACTACTTTGTAGTCTACCAATACCCCAGGTTCCATGGGAAGTTGTGTCCTTAGATTTCATAGTAGAACTACCACCTTCCAAAGGATTTAATACCATCTTAGTGTCAGTGGACCACTTGACAAAGATGGCACATTTCATCGCTATCCGTAGACTACCTTCATCCAAACAAACAGCGGAACTACTGATGAAACATGTGTTCAAGTTGCATGGAATTCCAAAGACTCTTTTGTCCGACCGTGGTTCACAATTTATCTCTAAATTTTGGCAAGCACTTTGTCAAATTTTACGCATTGAGCGAAAGCTCACTTCTCCCTACCATCCTCAGACCAACGGACAGACTGAAAGAGTCAACCAGTGCATTGAGCAATATCTACGCTGCTACACATCATACCTGCAGGATGATTGGGTGGATCTCCTTCCTCTAGCGGAATTTGCTTACAACAACGCAACCCACAGTACTACGAAGCAAAGTCCGTTCTACTTGAACTATGGGTTTCATCCCACTCTTCTTCCACCACGCATCCTGCCATCGAGTAACCCAGTAGCCTCGGATTACCTTACCCAAATAAAAGACTCTTTGGGTTTACTCAATACTACCATATCACACGCTCATAGTCAACAAAAAAGGTACTACGACCTTCGTAGAAGACCTTCTCCTCAGTATGTTATTGGGGACCTCGTTTGGCTATCAACAAAAAAATTTAAGATGAAAGATCCCTAGCAAAAAGCTTGGGCCTTTATTCTTGGGACCCTTCCCAATCAGGAAACTAATTGGAAAAGCTGCAGTACAGCTCACCTTACCAGCAGATCTCAAGATCCATCCCATCTTCCATGTGTCGCTATTGAAGCCACATGTTCCTAACCAAGGAATAAGGCCTACCATCCCACCTCCACCTCCTGTACAAGTTGAAGGCGGAGAAGAATTTGAGATAAAGGAGATTCTGGATTCTCGTATCCACAGAAGAAGACTCCAATATCTAGTACGATGGAAGAACTATGGGCCCCAAGACGACACCTGGCTGGATACCTCTGATATACATGCCCCTAGACTGATTCGCAATTTTCACTCGAAATACCCGGAAAAACCAGTTCTAGAGGCCTTCCGGAGCCGGCCTTAAGGGGGGGGGTACTGTAATGTTCTGGTACCTCTGGTACCCTTATTCCACTTTCCATTCCGTGTATGCGTCCCACCATTCTCTTCTGGTAGGTGCGCATACACCTTTAAGACCGATGCTGTCATCACTGAGCGCCGCAGAGCGGCTATTTCAACCGCCGGCGTTCTCACTCACATGTTCGTTCAACCGTCATGGTTGGATCGTCCCTGTCTGAAGTCAGCTTACCAGATGTTACTCGCTCCTGTATCTCGCTACCTGAAATTGTTTCATATCTGATCCTGTGTCTCGCCACCCGATCACTCCCGGCATGCTGCTTTCACCCTTCACTCTTCAACCTGCCTTGCATCTATGCTTACAAGCGTGTCTCGCTGTGGAACCTCGCTACAGATCCCTGTATCTTGCTACCAGGATCACTTCCTCAGACCCGAACCTCGCTACTGATCCCTGTATCTCGCTACTGGATCACTTCCTCATCACCGGACCCTTCTACTACTATACTATAGTGATAAGTACCCCGCAGGGGAAACCTCCATAACTTACACTACTACTATTGAATTAAGGACTGTTACTACCTATCCATACTATCCTATCATCTGCACTGTTACATAGATTGCTAGCTCTTGAGACTACTACCATCTATCATCTGCACTGCTGCATTGATTGCTAGCTCTCCTGTCTACTACCATCTATCATCTGCACTGCTGCATAGATTGCTAGCTCTCCTGTCTACTACTATCTATCCTTGCACTGGGTTAGTCTATCCTGTATTTGTCATCTGCTGTCCTCACCACCTGTTAGCATACTCGATACTAACCTATCTGCATTCCTAAATACCATCTTGAACTCTCCTGGACAAACCTATCAAGTGCTTACCATCCTTGTCACTGTTCACACCTGTCCCTTCAGCACATCACCTTCATACTATCATATACATCCTATCACTCCAGGAACATCTCATTGAGTGTGTATATATCTGTATGTTGAAGCTGACAGGCCCACGGTGATGAGTCCTGGAGAGTTGGATCTGGTATTCAACACATCTCTACATGACTACTGAGTGGAGATTTTGCAGCTGCAAATCCAGCCTATAACAAAAACGCAGGAGCGTTACACAATGATTATTGCAGAGTGCCACAGCCTTGCCCCCAATGATTATTGCAGAGTGCCACAGCAATGCCCCCAATGGTTATTGCAGAGTGCCACAGTAATGCCCCCAATTATTATTGCAGAGTGCCACAGCCTTGCCCCCAATGATTATTGCAGAGTGCCACAGCAATGCCCCCAATGATTATTGCAGAGTGCCACAGCAATGCCCCCAATGATTATTGCAGAGTGCCACAGCCTTGCCCCCAATGATTATTGCAGAGTGCCACAGCAATGCCCCCAATGATTATTGCAGAGTGCCACAGTAATGCCCCCAATTAATTTTTGCAGAGTGCCACAGCCTTGCCCCCAATGATTATTGCAGAGTGAGACAGCAATGTCCCCAATGATTAATGCAGAGTGCCACAGTAATGCCCCCAATTATTATTGCAGAGTGCCACAGCCTTGCCCCCAATGATTATTGCAGAGTGAGACAGCAATGCCCCCAATGATTATTGCAGAGTGCCACAGCCTTGCCCCCAATGATTATTGCAGAGTGAGACAGCAATGCCCCCAATGATTATTGCAGAGTGCCACAGCCTTGCCCCCAATGATTATTGCAGAGTGTCACAGCCTTGCCCCCAATGATTATTGCAGAGTGCCACAGCAATGCCCCCAATGATTATTGCAGAGTGCCACAGTAATGCCCCCAATGATTATTGCAGAGTGCCACAGCAATGCTCCCAATGATTATTGCAGAGTGCCACAGTAATGCCCCCAATTATTATTGCAGAGTGCCACAGCCTTACCCCCAATGATTATTGCAGATTGAGACAGCAATGCCCCCAATGATTATTGCAGAGTGCCACAGTAATGCCCCCAATTATTATTGCAGAGTGCCACAGCCTTGCCCCCAATGATTATTGCAGAGTGAGACAGCAATGCCCCCAATGATTATTGCAGAGTGCCACAGCCTTGCCCCCAATGATTATTGCAGAGTGCCACAGCCTTGCCCCCAATGATTATTGCAGAGTGCCACAGCCTTGCCCCCAATGATTATTGCGGAGTGAGACAGCAATGCCCCCAATGATTATTGCAGAGTGCCACAGCCTTGCCCCCAATGATTATTGCAGAGTGCCACAGCCTTGCCCCCAATGATTATTGGAGAGTGCCACAGCCTTGCCCCCAATGATTATTGCAGAGTGCCACAGCCACAGCATTTGCCCGCAATCATTGCAGAGTGCCAGCGTCCGTCCCCCCCGTGAGACTGGCTTACTTACCTTAGATTGCTAGCTCTTGAGACTACTACCATCTATCATCTGCACTGCTGCATAGATTGCTAGCTCTCCTGTCTACTACCATCTATCATCTGCACTGCTGCATAGATTGCTAGCTCTCCTGTCTACTACTATCTATCCTTGCACTGGGTTAGTCTATCCTGTATTTGTCATCTGCTGTCCTCACCACCTGTTAGCATAGTCGATACTAACCTATCTGCATTCCTAAATACCATCTTGAACTCTCCTGGACAAACCTATCAAGTGCTTACCATCCTTGTCACTGTTCACACCTGTCCCTTCAGCACATCACCTTCATACTATCATATACATCCTATCACTCCAGGAACATCTCATTGAGTGTGTATATATCTGTATGTTGAAGCTGACAGGCCCACGGTGATGAGTCCTGGAGAGTTGGATCTGGTATTCAACACATCTCTACATGACTACTGAGTGGAGATTTTGCAGCTGCAAATCCAGCCTATAACAAAAACGCAGGAGCGTTACACAATGATTATTGCAGAGTGCCACAGCCTTGCCCCCAATGATTATTGCAGAGTGCCACAGCAATGCCCCCAATGATTATTGCAGAGTGCCACAGTAATGCCCCCAATTATTATTGCAGAGTGCCACAGCCTTGCCCCCAATGATTATTGCAGAGTGCCACAGCAATGCCCCCAATGATTATTGCAGAGTTTCACAGCAATGCCCCCAATGATTATTGCAGAGTGCCACAGCCTTGCCCCCAATGATTATTGCAGAGTGCCACAGCAATGCCCCCAATGATTATTGCAGAGTGCCACAGTAATGCCCCCAATTAATTTTTGCAGAGTGCCACAGCCTTGCCCCCAATGATTATTGCAGTGTGAGACAGCAATGTCCCCAATGATTAATGCAGAGTGCCACAGTAATGCCCCCAATTATTATTGCAGAGTGCCACAGCCTTGCCCCCAATGATTATTGCAGAGTGAGACAGCAATGCCCCCAATGATTATTGCAGAGTGCCACAGCCTTGCCCCCCAATGATTATTGCAGAGTGAGACAGCAATGCCCCCAATGATTATTGCAGAGTGCCACAGCCTTGCCCCCAATGATTATTGCAGAGTGTCACAGCCTTGCCCCCAATGATTATTGCAGAGTGCCACAGCAATGCCCCCAATGATTATTGCAGAGTGCCACAGTAATGCCCCCAATGATTATTGCAGAGTGCCACAGCAATGCTCCCAATTATTTATTGCAGAGTGCCACAGCCTTGCCCCCAATGATTATTGCAGAGTGCCACAGCAATGCCCCCAATGATTATTGCAGAGTGCCACAGCCTTGCCCCCAATGATTATTGCAGAGTGCCACAGCAATGCTCCCAATGATTATTGCAGAGTGCCACAGTAATGCCCCCAATTATTATTGCAGAGTGCCACAGCCTTACCCCCAATGATTATTGCAGATTGAGACAGCAATGCCCCCAATGATTATTGCAGAGTGCCACAGTAATGCCCCCAATTATTATTGCAGAGTGCCACAGCCTTGCCCCCAATGATTATTGCAGAGTGAGACAGCAATGCCCCCAATGATTATTGCAGAGTGCCACAGCCTTGCCCCCAATGATTATTGCAGAGTGCCACAGCCTTGCCCCCAATGATTATTGCAGAGTGCCACAGCCTTGCCCCCAATGATTATTGCGGAGTGAGACAGCAATGCCCCCAATGATTATTGCAGAGTGCCACAGCCTTGCCCCCAATGATTATTGCAGAGTGCCACAGCCTTGCCCCCAATGATTATTGGAGAGTGCCACAGCCTTGCCCCCAATGATTATTGCAGAGTGCCACAGCCACAGCATTTGCCCGCAATCATTGCAGAGTGCCAGCGTCCGTCCCCCCCGTGAGACTGGCTTACTTACCTCATGGACGGACGGTCATCACAGCAGCTTCTCATCGGTCCGCGGCTCCCTGCATCTTCTCAGTCCTCCCGCCGGCGCCTCCTCGACCAATGGCACGGCGTTTGCCATTCGGCCAATCAGGAAGCGGGAGGACCCGCTCCCTGATTGGCCGGAGGAGGATCCATGTGACAATAGCGAATTTTCATTCTCTATTGTCACAGAGGGGCGGGCTCGGCCTCGGGACGCACTGCTCTGCTGCTCCCTGACCCTGGCCGCCAGCTTAGAGGGATCAGCCGGTTCTGTGAACCGGCTGATCCCACCACTGCCTGTGATTCCTCCGCTGCCAGCCATGCACCTGTCCAGGATCGGGGTGGCAACAGGGGTGGCAGGGACTTTTTCTGGGGTGTCAATTGCCATCCCAGCTAACCCTCTGGCTCCGGATATCTACTGGATAGAAAACTGGCTAAAAGACATAATTCAGAGAGTAGTCGTTAATGATTCATACTCTGAATGGTCCAAGGCTATTAGTGGTGTACCCCAAGGTTCAGTGTTGGGACTATTACTTTTAATATATTTATACATGATATATGGTCTAGGACTAAAAGTACCATTTCAGTGTTTGCAGATGACACCAAGCTATACAGTGGAATAACGTCCTTACATGATGTCTCCAACTTACAAGAAAACCTCAATGCACTGTTTCATTGGGCAGTTGTTTGACAAATTTGGTTTAACCCTGATACATGTACATTTATGCAATTGGGGGCTAGAAACATGCACTCAGCATACTAGGAGGAGAACAGCTGGGAGAGTCAATGGTAGAGAAAGATCTGGGTGTTCTAGTAGATAATAAGCTTAATAATAGCATGCAATGCCAAGCTGTAGTCTCCAAAGTGAGCAAAATCCTTTCTTGTATTAAGAGAGGCATGGCACAAAGACCTGGGCCTGATGGTTTCATTTTGTGGAAACAGCAGAATAGACACAAGCCACAAATCTCCCATGACTACATCCATTAGGAGACCTGGGGGAGGTGGATGGAGACCCCCCTCTTCTCCCTCCTTACCCTTTAACCAGTTATGTCTTTCCTTTTTGTCCACTCCTTCTCTCATCCCCCCCCCCTTTATGCACACCTCTCTTCCCTATCTATCCCCTTCTAAATGCCTCTTCTGCTATACTTGTCCTCCTTCTTCCTCTTTCACAAGCAAATATATGCTACAACATTTCTATTCAATACTTATGGAAAGCTTGGTTACCGAAAGACAGCCACGGCTTACAACCTCCATAGTCCAGATATAGTTTTCATCCCCACCGTTGATTCCTATAACACTTTACACAGTCTCGCTTCAACACATCTTTGTTTACCCACATACCCACCACCTTTCCTCTCTGCTTGAAGGGCGAAGAATGGACTGCATAGGGACATAGTATACATGCATTAGTGCATGCACATTTTATTTGCTTTGTGTTAATACCCCCACATTCCTCCAGATCATGAGTTTGCTACATTATTCCAAGACTCTACATTTCACTATGTTCTAGAGGCATGTGATGAGAAATTGCTAAACTACCCACCGTTGCATGATTGTGCCATGTTCTCCTAATTCACTTCAAGATACTCGTTTGTTCCTTTGATCAGCTGGGAAAGACCCCTTACTTACCTGTGTGTTCGTTTACATTTTACATGATGGTTGTATTATTGTCTTGTTATTCTATGAAACTCAAATAAACATTTTTTGGGGGGAAAAAAGACAGGCATGGACTGCAGATGGAGAGATATAATTTTACCCCTTTACAAATCATGAGTAAGACCTCATCAGGAATATGCAGTTCAGTTGGGCACCAGTTCATAAAAAGGATATTGGGAAACTGGAGAAAGTTCATAGAAGAGAAACCAAACTGATAAGAGGCATGAAGGAGCTCAGCTATGAGGAACGATTAGCTGAACTGAACTTATTCTCTCTTGATAAGAGGAGATTAAGGGGGATGTGACCAAGATTAGGGATGAGCTTCGAGTTTGAGTCAAAGGTAATTTTGACTCGAACATCGCCAATTCGATCGTTCGTCGAATGACAAACAAATGTGCTTCTTTGCAGGAAATTTGAGTTTCACATAATGCACGTGCAGCGCGTTATGTGATTGGCCAAAGCATGCACCCTGAGACACGGACAGGCACATGATTCAGGCAGGGAGAAAGTAGTTTTTTTTTTTTTTTTGAGTCAGACAGTGCAGAGAAAAATTCCTAGCAGTGTAGGGAGGGACAGATTCCTGTGTGAGGTAGGGAGAGATTGATTTCTTTACATCATATCAGACAGTATAGCACCAGTGAGTGAGTAGCAGTGTAGGGAGGGCCAAGGTTCCTGTGTGAGGTAGGGAGAGCTGTCTTTTTTTACATCAGATACCAGTCACAGTATTGTTCATCGGTCAGTTTCTGCAACATTCTATATTATTCACAGACCTGAAGGAATAGAGATCACTGCAGAAATCAGCCACAGTAACCTTTGCTCAGTTGTGGCTCTTGCTATAGGGATCACAGACCTGTAGGAATAGAGATCACTGCAGATATCAGCCACAGTAACCTTTTCTCAGTTGTGGATCTTGCTATAGGGATTGCAGACCTGTAGGAATAGAGATCACTGCAGAAATCAGCCACAGTAACCTTGGCTCAGTTGTTCATCTTTCTATAGGGATCACAGACCATCCTTCTATAGGATTATAGATTACATCAGATATCAGTGAGAGTATTGATAATCGGTCACTTGCGTACATCTATAACCACCACAGCTCATCTATAGGGCTATCAATTACATATCAAATCAGGTCATTGAGTATCTATTGGTCAGGTGCGTATACCCTATATTGATCTGTATCAACATCATGTCCGAAAGGCCAAAAAGGAGAGGCCGATGCTCACAGGCCACGAAAAGAGAGCAAGCAGCCTCTGTGTCTATTGTGAAAAGTGGTGGTCACAGTCGACATAGTGCATCCTCTGCAGGTGGAACACACCCGTGCTTTATTTCGGGTGCTGCCCATGCTATTCATCCACAACATGTGGAAGAGTTGGTGGAGTGGATCAATAAGCCATCCTCATCCTCCTCTTCCTCTGAGACCCACACTCCCAGTAGTTTACCTTCCACCGCAGCTGCCAAAGCGGCCCGTTCCACAGGCTCCTTCTCCACAGCAACTCCTTCAGTTGCCCCACCATCACGCATGGAGGAGTCACCTGAACTATTCGATCATAGTGTCAGTGACATGCTCCTGGAGGATGCGCAGCAATTTGAAAGCTGTGATGTTGGTTACCAGGTTGATGAAGGGAATAACATGAGCCTAGAGAGAGGGGGTGACAATGACGGACAAGAAACCAGCAGTCATGTTGCCACATGCTCAACGTCTTAATGCTAGCTTGGCCAAATTGCTAGCATTACAGTTGCTGCCTTTTCAGCTGGTAGACTCGGCTCCCTTTTGCGAATTTGTGGAATGTGCTTCACCACAGTGGCAGGTCCCAAAAAGGCATTTATTTTTGTACAAGGCCATTCAGGTTCTCTACCGTCATGTGGAAGGTAGTGTTTTGGCCTCATTGGACAAAGCAGTTAGCAGGAAGGTGCACATTACTGCTGACTTTTGGTCCAGCAGGCATGGACAGGGACGTTACATTACTTTCATGGTGCACTGGGTAACTCTGCTGGCAGCTGGAAAGGATGCAGGACAGGGTTCAGTGTTGCAGTTTGCTTTGCCATCATGCCTCCAAAAAGCTGGTGCTGGTTCTGCCACATCTGGCTACTCCACCACCTCCTCCTCCTCCATGTCCTCTTCTGCTCAATTCTCCTCTGCAGTAGTAGTGCTCCCTAAGCTTTCAAGGGGCTACGCAAGCAGTCAGGCTAAAAGATGCCATGCTGTGCTTCAGTTGGTCTGTCTAGGGGATAGTAGTCACACCGGTGCAGAGATTCTGTCAGCTCTGCAGGGGCAGGCTCAGAGATAGTTGACGCCATGACAGCTTGAGTCAGGAATGGTTGTATGCGACAATGGCACCAACCTTCTCTCTGCTCTCCGTCCTCCGACAGGGACACTTGACACATGTTCCATGCTTGGCACTTGTTCTGAATCTGGTGGTGCAGCGTTTCTTGAGCAGATACCCGGGCTTCCAAGATCTCCTGAGGCAGGCCAGAAAAGTCTGTGGCAATTTCCGCCGTTCGTTCAATGGCAGTGCTTGCTTATCTGTCATTCAAGGGGAATTTAACCTGCCCACCAACCGCTTCATTTGCGACATGCCCACCAGGTGGAACTCAATGTTGGCCATGCTGCAGTGGCTGCACATGCAGCAGAGGGCCATCAATGAGTACCTGTGTGAGTATGGCACAAGGACAGGGTCAGGGGAGCTTGGCTTTTTTTCGCCACGCAAGTGGCTTTTGATTAAGGATGCATGCATCGTCCTTTCACCATTTGAGGAGGCCACAAGGATGGTGAGCCGGGACGATGCATGCATCAGTGACACTATCCCACTAGTCTATCTGCTGGAGCACACGCTGCGTGGAATCATGGACAGGGCACTTGAGGCAGAACAGTGGCAAGAAGAGGACTTCCTTTCCTCACAAGGCCCCCTTTATGCAGATATCATTCCTGCAGGGCCACAAAACACACAGGAGGAAGAGAAGGAGGAGGATGAGGATTTCGGCAGCATGGATGTAGAGGAAGAGGATAGCATACAGCAGTCTTCAAGGGATGGTTTTGATTCTCCAGAAATCCCAGGAGTTGTACTTGGTTGGGGAGAGGTTGCTCCTGGTGACAATGTCTTCCTTAGTGACCCAGAGGACTCAGAAGCTCATGCCTCCTCCAACTTAGGTTGCATGAGCTCCCTCATTCTGTAAAGCCTGCAAAAGGACCTGAGGATTCGTGCTATCAAGGAGAGGGATAATTACTGGTTGGCAACCCTTCTTGATCCACGTTACAATGGTAAAGTTGCAGAGCTCATCCTGCCTTTGCAGAGGGAGCAGAGGATGAAATATCTTGAGGAGGCCTTGAAAAAAAATGTGTGTACCGCCTTTCCAGACACTGGGAGGTCAACATTTTCCGGACGTGTTTCTGAGGCATTATTCAGCCAAAGGAGGGGTGGTGGAGAAGGCGGCCAGCTGACCGATGCCTTTAAACAGTTCTTTTGTCCTCAGAAGCACCAAGGGCTGTTAGGTTTAAGCAACCATCGCCAGCGTCTCCATAATATGGTGCATGATTATCTAGGAGTAAGAGTAGACTTGGAGACCTTTCCAGCTGCGCATCCACTGGCTTACTGGGTCTTGTGGATGGACCACTGGCCAGAACTTGCTCAATATGCAATGGAGGTACTGGCCTGTCCTGCTTCCAGCGTGCTTTCTGAATAGACATTCAGTGCTGCTGGAGGTTTTGTGACGGACAAAAGAGTGTGTCTGTCCACAGACTCTGTTGATCAGCTGACTTTCATCAAAATTAACCAGTCCAGGATCAACAAGAGCTATCAGGCCCCTGATGCTGATGTAACAGATTGAATTGTTATGACGGGTGCATACAATTTAAATGCGTATGTCATTTTTAACAGCAGGCCCTGCTAGCTGTGAGGGGTTATGGTGTTCAGGCACTACCAACAACACCACCAACAACAAAGGCCCAATTTTTGGCACCTGTGTAGCACATGCGATTTCAAATTTGCATGGAATTTTTACCAGCAGGTCCCATTCCTGCACCCAGCAAGAGTAGCTGCAAGGCCTTGGTTACCGTGTTCAGGCACCACAAACGGCAAAGGCCCAATTTTTGGCACTTGTATAGCACATGCGATTTCAAATTTGCATGGAATTCTTACCAGCAGGTCCCGTTCCTGCACCCAGCAAGAGTAATTGTGAGGGGTTGGTTACGGAGTTCAGGCACCAGCAACACCAAAGGCCCAATTTTTGGCACCTGTATGACAAGTACATGCGATTTCATATTTGTATGGATTTTTTAGCAGCAGGGCCCATTCCTGCACCCAGCAAGAATAACTGAAAGGGGTTATGGTGTTCAGGCACCATCAACAAGCAAGGCCCAATTTTTCTGCACCTGTATGACAAGTACATGCAATTTGAAACTTGTATGTATATTTGTATATGACATTTTTTGCTTTAGAAATGTCAGTATAGCTGCAGCAGGCTACATACATCGTAGAGATGCACTATTTTACAGGCACATTCAGGGTACCCCCTAGGCATGATATTTGAAGGAATTTTTCGTTTTTATAGTTTCACTTTAAGCCTCATTAAAATCAGCATATCAGTGCTCCTTTAAAAATGATCATTTTTAAAAACGCTTTTTTCATTGATACATGTTCCCCAGGTCAGGACCCGGACCCCCCATACACTTTTTTTGGGCAATAACTTGCATTTAAGCCTTCAAAATTAGTCCATTTGATTTTCGAGATTCGAGTTTCATTGACTTCAATGGGGTTTGTTTATTCGAACAAACTTTTCCTCTGTTCGCAGTGTTCTAGTGCAAACCGAAACGGGGGGGGGGGGGGGTTGTTCGGCTCATCACTAACCAACATGTATAAAGACATAAGTGGTACATATAGTGAACTTGGTGTTGAGTTATTCACTTACGTCTGGAGGAAAAGAGATTTCACCACCAAATATGGAAAGGCTGTGAAAATATGGAATAGACTCCCTCAAGAGGTGGTTATGGCCAGCTGAGAAGATTGTTTTAGGAAAGGCCTGGATTCTTTCCTAGATACACATAATACAACTGGTTACTAATATTTATAGGTAAAGTTGATCCAGGGAAAATCAGATTGCCTCTTGGGGGATCAGAAAGGAACTTTTTTCCCCTGCTGGAGCAAATTGGATCATACATTATTGGGGTTTTTTTGTCTTTCTCTGAATCAACTGGGGTAAAGGATTTTATTTTATTTTTTATTTTTCCTTCAATTCGTTTAACTAGATGGACTTGTGTCCTTTTTTAACCAAACTAACTATGTAACTATGTAACGCTGACATCATATGAAGCTCAAGCTAGAAAGTTACAATGAAACATTCACAGCATTGCTACTATGTAACTCTCCTTGACACTGTTATTTGAGTAATCATAAATAAAGGACTTCTGTACTACACTCACTAACCCCCTTTCTATCTAACATAAATAACAGCAGTAAAATATCTCTATAAAATATTAATACTACAAACAACACAATCAATATTTAAAGTGTGGATATAAATACAAAAAGTATGAATTGTATTTAAATTGGCACTTTATGTATTTACTGTGTTGTTCATAAGGACTAGTGAGTTATTTAATGATGTACAGTATAATATGACATTGCATTGTTCTGCGTGTGTCAATTTACACAAAAGCAGATATAAAAAAAAAAAAAAGTGTTAGCGATTAAAATGACAGCTAGGAATTGGTGGTAAATGCAGACAGATAGCTGAAAGAAAGGAGGAGTATTATACGCGTCTGAAGTATTAGGCTGACATTTTTTGATTGTGTGTAGCAGGCTCAATACCCATCACTGGTTAAAACCCCTCTCAGTTATTTTGTCCTGTCTGTCCTGTTGGGGAGATTTCTATTCACATCTTGACACAGTAAGAAGTCATGTGATTATAACTATAGTCTGGTCTTCTTTGAAAAGCCAAGCAGGGAAAACTAATACTATTGTGGTGTGGCCTTTTGAGCAGAGTAGAACAAACACTGGAACTTCTGTAAAATGGGACTCAAGCTGCTTTCAATGTGGACAGCAAACAGCAAACCATTCAACATCTGGCAAATAGATGTACATGATACAAAATATATTCTGTTATGGCCAAAAATTCATGCTTAAACCCATACTTCCTTGACCCTGGTAAGATAGGCATCTGGGAGCCATTAATTTGAAATAATAAGCTAACCCAGCCCCTTCACTTATAATGATTGCATACAATATTTTATTTTATTTAAATTTAAAAGGATAACATGATATTGCACAGAGAAGTCCCTTATTCTCAAGGTTTTACTTTGCCCTTCTGTTAGCAGCCATCTTGGACATGTGCAGACTGCTGCCTCTTATAAACTCTGATTGCATCATTACTTGCCTGCTGCCTGGGTGTCGCACAGTGATGATGCTGCCTACCTGACTATATCTTTTACCTGACGGGTTGCAGTACCTGCCCTTGTGTTTGTGCTCCAAGGTGCATCTCTGCTAGCAGTCTTCTGTTCTCTGTGTTCCTGCATGTATGACCTGGCTTGGCTGACGACTCTCCTGGCTCTCGACTCCGCATTGGCAGACAACCCCGCATCAGCAGATGACCCAGCATAGGTAGACTGCACACTTCTGGACTCGACCCTGGCTTGGATGACTACTCGTTTCTGGACTTAACCCCAGCCTGTTCCTGCTCCCACTTCCTCACTCTTGCTGTGCGTTTATTGTTGTTTGCTCAAATAAACTGCTTTATTTTACCTGCATCCCCGTGTGGTCTGGTTTCCTGGCACCCTGACAGTACACAAGGTCCATAAATCTGGACAATGCCAGTGCTTCTACGCTCCCCATGCTGGTTACCAGGCTTGATCAACAAGATCACCTTTTGGGTCAATTCGCTCAGGCATTGCAGACGTTGCTTGGATGAACAGTGCACCTTGCTCATGGTGCTGCTGGCCTGGTGGTTCCTCCTGCTGTTGCACCTGCTGCTGCTCCTGTTGCCTCTCCTGCTCCTGCAGTTGCATCTGGAGTCGCTGTTAACAGAGGGATGAATGGTTCAGTCCCCCTCCCGCAGCGCAGTGCCTGTATTGTGGTCTTGGTGGGCCAGATCCTAGGTGGAATTTCCTCATCCCCGGTTTCCCATTAAGATAAACTGCTAATCACAGTTGTCCTCTCCTGGGCAGTGGGTTTGGTGGTTACTCAGGTGTTGGTAGACTCCGGTGCTGGTGGTTATTTTATTGACAATTACTGCGAATTCCCTTGCAGCCTCGTGTTTCTCCACTAGTTAACAAGGTGATTGATGGCAGAAACCTGCAACTGGCACAGGTTACCTACGAGACTGTTCTGGTTGATATGGCGATAGGGGCTGTTTACAGAGATTCGACCTATTTCCAGGTTATTTCGTCCCCATACTACTCCATTGTTTTGGGGTACCCTTGAATACCTGATTCCGTTGATTACTGAATTGTTCGAACGCCTCAAGGGAGCAACGGTCTTTACCAAGCTTGACCTAAGGGCCGCATATAACCTTGGAAGGATCAAGGAGGGCGATGAGTGGAAGGCCGCGTTTAATACCAGAAACAGTCATAACGAATCTCTGGTGATGCCCTTTGTCTTGTGCAATGTGCCCACTGTTATCCAGGAGTTCATCAATGATGTCTTTCGTAATATGTTGCAGCAATGCATGGTAACCGATAACACTAGAAGTCTGAAAAAGCATAGCCGTGCTCTTGAGCGCCTATGGCGTAAGACTCGGTCTCAGAATGATTTCAACCAATATAAATCCGCCCTCCAAAAATACAATTCCAGTCTCCACGCTGCCAAACAGACCTATTTTATCACTCTCATTAACAGCCTGTCATCACGCCCCCGGCAACTCTTCGCTACCTTTAACTCTCTACTCCGTCCTCCACTACCCCCTCCCACCGACTCACTCACTGCCCAGGAGATTGCCAACCACTTCAAACAGAAGATTGACACAATTCGTAAGGAGATCGTTGCTGTTCAGATACCTTCCTCCATGCCTTATGCTTCACGTCCACAAGTGCGATCATTACTTCCCTCATTCAACCCCGCCACTACAGACGAGGTTGCTAAACTACTTGCTAACGTCCACTTAACAACCTGCCCTCTGGATCCTGTTCCCTCGCAAATGCTACGTTCACCTTCTGGCCCTATTCTACACTCTCTAACCCACATCTTCAATCTCTCTCTCTCTTCTGGCATCTTCCCCAACTCTCTAAAACATGCACTAGTCAGCCCCATACTTAAAAAGCCCTCACTGGACCCAACCGATCTGAACAACCTACGCCCTATTTCCTTGCTCCCCTTTTCATCCAAACTCCTCGAACGTCTAGTCTACAACCGACTGTGCGACCACCTTGCCGAGAATAGCCTCCTTGATCCCCTTCAGTCTGGATTTGGCCTCAACACTCCACTGAAACTGCACTCCTAAAGCTGACAAACGATCTGCTAACGGCCAAAACCAATGGACAGTATTCTGTACTCCTACTTCTGGACCTTTCTGCTGCCTTTGATACGGTTGACCATCCCCTCCTCCTCAAAAAACTCCATGCCTTTGGTCTCCGTGACTGTACTCTTAACTGGTTATCTTCCTACTTATCTAACCGCACCTTTAGCGTTACCTACAATTCTACTTCCTCCTCTCCTCTTCCCTTCTCTGTTGGAGTTCCCCAAGGCTCTGTTCTTGGACCCCTCCTATTTTCAATCTACACCTCCTCTCTAGGTCAGTTGATAGCCTCCCACGGCTTCCAATACCACCTCTATTCTGACGATACCCAAATCTACCTATCCACTCCTCAGCTCTCTCCCTCAGTCTCCTCACGTATCACTAATTTACTATCAGACATATCGGTCTGGATGTCTCACCACTTCCTCAAACTCAATCCATCCAAAACCGAGCTTATAATTTTTCCTCCACCTCGTGCCCCTTCCCCTGATTTCTCCGTCAATATCAATGGCATTACCATCAGTCCATCCCCACATGCCAAGGTCTTAGGTGTTGTCCTGGACTCTGAACTCTCCTTCAAACCCCACATCCAATCGCTGCCCAAATCTTGCCGCCTCAGCCTCCGCAAATCTCCAAAATACGCCCCTTTCTAACCAAAGACACAACAAAACTCCTAGTTCACTCCCTGGTCATCTCGCGCCTCGACTACTGCAATTCCCTTCTCATTGGCTTACCTTTACACAGGCTATCCCCCCTTCAATCCATCATGAATGCTGCCGCCAGACTCATCCACCTCACCAATCGCTCAGTGTCCACTGCTCCTCTCTGTCAAGCCCTCCACTGGCTTCCGCTCACCCAACGAATTAAATTCAAAATACTTACAACATCTTACAAAGCAATCCACAGCCTAGCCCCCAGCTACATCACCAGCCTCATCTCAAAATACCAACCTAATCGCTCTCTTCGTTCCTCTCAAAACCTCCTGCTCTCTAGCTCACTCATCACCTCCTCCCATGCTCGCCTCCAGGACTTTTCCAGAGCCTCTCCAATCCTATGGAACTCATTACCCTTATCTGTCCGATTATCCCCCACTCTATTACCTTTTAGGCGATCTCTGAAAACCCTCCTTTTCAGAGAAGCCTATCCTACCAACCCCTAACAAATGTACCTCCTTTTTCTCCATCAACCCATCCCCCACGGTTATTGCCTTTTGTTTCACTTGACCCTCCCTTCTAGATTGTAAGCTCTAACGAGCAGGGCCCTCTAGTTCCTCCTGTTTCGAACTGTATTGTAACTGTATTGTCTTCCTTCACATTGTAAAGCGCTGCGCAAACTGTTGGCGCTATATAAATCCTGTATCATAATAATAATAATAAGTAGTCTATTTCGATGACATCTTGATTCACTTAGACTCCATTGAATTACACTACCTGGATGTCAGGCAGGTGCTGCAACGTTATGTGAGAATGGGTTTTTCTGTAACCTTGGGAAATGAGAATGCCATCTGTCTCAGATTGCCTTCCTGGGCTACATCATTTCTGCTGAAGGGTTCTCCATGGACCCTCAGAAGGATTTGGCTGTTCTACAATGGCCTCGCCCCAGTGGTCTCCATTCCATTCAGCGTTTCTTTGGGTTTGCCAACTACTGTCAAAAATTTATCAGGAACTTTTCCTCCTCTTTGGCCAAACCTATCTCAGATCTGACAAAGAAGGGCAGCGATTAACACAATTGGAGGCCTGCTGCCATCCAAGCTTTCAAGGCCCTAAAGTTTGCTTTCACTTCGGCTCCTATTCTGTCTCATCCCAAACCTGGTTTGCCTTTTGTCCTAGAGGTGGATGCTTTAGAGACGGGTGTAGGCACCCTCCTGTCTCAGCATCAGACACCTGATGGACCCTTACTTCCTTGTGGTTTCTACTCCAACCTGATGCTCCCACAGAGAGAGCTGCTGACATGTTTTGTACCTGAGGGGTTGCGCATCAGACTGTTGCACACATACCACAATTCCCAAGACTGACAGTCATCCTGGTAAGAACCAGCTGTCCTAGGCTATTTCCCATCAGTTCTGGTGGCCACCTCTCTGCAGATGTTGCTGTGTATGTGGCTGCTTGTTCAGTCTGTGCCCAGAACAAAATTCCTCGGCACCTTTCCTCGGCCCTACTGCATCCCATTCACAATGGGGAGCGTCCCTGGTCCCACCTGGCCATGGATTTTTATTGTGGAACTTCCCTGGTCTCGAGGTTACACGGTAAACCCTATGTATTATGAGCAGTTGGGTAATATCTGTGAAGTAGGGTCATCAGTAATGTCTCCTATGTCATGTCTCCATCTCTCTTCACAGTGCAAATGCACCTTGCAAGATGTGTTAAGAATAGGAAAAGAGTAAATATCTCCAATTAGGCCTTTTTAGTAGAACTTGGAAGAGCTACCATACCAAGGATGGTAGAAGGATTGTACACTAATGGTGATTGGGGAGACTGCCCTTGTATGGCATGGCAGAGATGTAAATATTTATAAAAAGATGTGAAAGCTGATATTGGTCCACCAATGATTGATGAGGAAGCAGTGTATTATTGTCAAATAACTAAAATCAATATTTTATACCTGTCTGCTTCCAGTTGATAAAACCTTCCAGTTTTGCCAACCCCGGGTACCCAGGATTGTCCCATGTAGGCATATATTGGGAGTAGCCAGGATGACCCACTGCTGTTTGGGTAGCCCTCCAAATTTTGTGTTTCAACAAAAAGATAGGGAATAGTTGCAAGGTGTGAAAATGTCCTACCTCCAAAGAAGAGACCCATTATGTGGGGTCTTGCAATGCTAATTCCCACAGCCAGGGAGGTGTTGGATTTGTGAGGACAAAAAAATGCAGCTTAGGGTTGATAACCACCAATCCACCACCATCCTTTAGGAGATGGAGTATCTCCATCTTAACCCCTAGCCGTCTACCCTTACATACGAGATCTCTGAACCAAGAACCAATTTTCCTAAAAGTGTTTTTGGATATCCATATGGGAACATTGTGTAGGACATCCAATAATTGTGGCATCCATACAATTTTATCAAGGTCAACTCTACCTATAACAGAGATAGGTAACTTGCACCAACCAGTGCTGTTACTCCATTTAGTAAACAGTGGATCTTTATTCAGGGTAACATATTCTGACAATGTGGTAGAAACATAAATTCCTAGATATTTGAAAGATAAGACAAAGGCTATCTGGCTGGCAGTAGGGGGAACTGTATCTGTTTGGCATCTATTGGTAGGTGGACTGATTTGTCCCAATTCAGAAGGATCCATATGTAGATATCAAAGACATAATGGACTTTTTGTCATATCTCCAATAACAATAGGGTGTTGTCAGCATAAATAGCAATACGATCTTTCCCGGAGGGCCTACAAAAAACAGTAATATCTGGAGATTGCTAAATGGCAGCAGCAAGAGGCTCTAAGGCCAAGGCAAACAGGAGAGGGGAAAGGGGGCATTCCTGTCTAGTTTTTCGAAAAAGGGAAAAGGTTTCTGAAAATATCCCATTAATTTTTAATTGGGACATAAAAGCCAAATACAGTCGTTTTAGCCATTGCTTGGAGCGGGAGCCAAACTCAGACTTAAACAATATATGCCACTGGAAATTACACTCTATACTATCAAAGACTTTGGCTGCATCTATTGAAAGAACTGCCCTGTCCCCCGTATTTGTAGCTGAGATTTAGAGATTTAGGAATTAGGCATGTGCAGTTCATTTAGTTCCAAATCGAAATTCGAACACATTTTTCGCTATTCGGAAATTGAGATGTATTCAGAATTAAAATAGTAATGAATTTAAACTAATCCGAAATGACAAATCAAAACTGGGACAAAATTTAATATGAAAACAAATTTAAATCGAAACCAAAATAGAAAAAAATAGAAATCAATTTTTTAAAAAGAGAATACAATAAAATAAATATAATATAAAATAATAAAGCAATGGAATAAAAATAAAAGATTGATAAAGAATAGAATGTAATAGATTATAATAAAATATGACCATATTCCGAAATTGGAATTTCAAATAGAAACCTTTGAATTTGAATAGAATAGATTAGGATAGAATCCAAAACAATGGAATCCAAAATAACAGAAAATAATAGAATATAAAAAATAGAAAAACAATAACATAGAATAAAATATAAAGAATATAACCACCTTCAGAAATTCAAATTTTGAATAGAATGAATTCAAATAGAAAAGATTAGAATAGAAAATAATAGAAAAGAATAGAAAATAAGAGAATAGAAAAGAATAGAAAAACAGTTAATATAGAATAAAATAGAAAGAATATAACCGTTATATTCTATCTATTTTATTTTATTCTGTTCTATTGATTTTCTATTCTATTTTTTTCTATTCTATCCTCTTATTTTCTATTCAATTATTTTCTATTATTTTCTATTCTATTCTAATCTTTTCTATTCAAATTCATTCTATTCGAAATTTGAATTTCAGAAGATGGATATATACATTCTATTCTATTCTATTCTTTTCTATTATTTTCTATTATATTCTAATCCTTTCTATTCAAAATTTGAATTTTGGAAGATGGTTATATATTTTTTTCTATTTTATTATATTCTGTTCTATTGTTTTTCTGTCCTATTCTATTCTTATTTATTATGTTCTCTTATTTTCTGTTCTATTCTAATCTATTCTAACCTTTTCTATTCAAATTCCAATTCATTCTATTCAAAATTAAAATTTCTTAAGATGGTTATATTGGACCTATCTTCTGAAATTCGTATTTCGAATGGAATTAATTTGAATAGAAAATATTAGAATATAATAGAAAATAATACAAAAGAATAGAATAGAAAATAAGAAAATAGAATAGAATAGAAAAGAATAGAATAGAAAAACAATAGAAAAATATAAAAAGAATATAACGTTATGCCCCATCAACAGCTGCAACAGTGTACCATTGTCCCATCAAACATCTGTCACAGGCTATCACCAGTGCCCCAGCACATCTGTCCCCATGCAGAATAGAATCCAAAACAATGAATTCTAAAATACTAAAAAAGAATAGAAAAGTCTAGCATAGAAAAGAATAGAATAAAAAAACAATAGAATAGAATGAATATATCCTAACCATTTTCAGAAAAAATCGAATTTCGAATAGAATAAATTTAAATTTCAATAGAATATATTAGAATAGAATCCAAAACAAAAGAATCCAAAATAATAGAAAATAAGAGAATAGAAAAGAGTAGAATAGAAAAACAATAGAACAGAATGGAATATAGCCATCTTCAGTAATTCACATTTCGAATAGAATGAATTTGAATAGAAAAGATTGGAATAGAAAATAAGAGAATAGAGTAGAATAGAAAAACAATAAGAATAAGACCACAAGAATGGAATAAAATAGAAAGAATATAATATATAACCATCTTTAGAAATACTAATTTTGAATAGAATGAATTTGAATGAAAAAGATTAAAATAGAATAGAAAATAATAGAAAAGAATAGTATAGAATAGAAAATAATAGAAAAGAATAGAAAATAAAAGAGTAGAATAGAAAAGAATAGAATAGAAAAACAATATAACAGAATAGAATAAAATAAAAAGAATATATAACCATTTTCGGAAATTCAAATTTTCAATAGAATGAGTTAGAATAGAAAAAATTTGAATATAAAATAATAGAAATAAATAGAATAGAAAATAGTAGAAAACAATAATATAGAATAAAATAGAAAGAATATAACCAATATATTCTTTATATTTCATTTTATTCTGTTCTATTGATTTTCTATTCTATTCTTTTCTATTCTATTCTCTTATTTTCTATTCTATGCTTTTATTTTTTCTATTCCATTCTAATCTTTTCAATTGGAATTCATTCTATTCGAAATTTGAATTTCCGAAGATGGTTATATATTATATTCTTTCTTTTTTATTCTATTCTGTTGTTTTCTATTCTATCTGTTCTTTTCTATTCAATTGTATTCTTTTATTTTCTATTCTATTTTTTTCTATTCTATTCTAATCTTTTCTGTTAAAATTAATTCTATTCGAAATTCGAATTTTGGAAGATGGTTATATTTTTTTTTTCTATTTTATTCTATTCTGTTCTAATCTTTGAATTGTCAGACAGTCAGTATCTATAGTCTAATGCAACAGTTGCATTTAACAGAAAAAAAATGTGAATGTGTTTTCTAATTCAAATTTCTTTTTTTTTTTTTAATGCGGTTGAATTTTTTTGAATTTAATTGAATTTTTCAAATTAGAATTTGAATACGAAACTATACTAAATGAATTCAAAAAACAAATGTAATACATTTAACAAAGCTAATTTATTTAAATAATGAATTGAAACAAAACAAATTGTGTCCTCAAGACAAATGTTTTTCGTCTTGCGCATGTCTATTAGGAATAACTTCCTAATGTTTTTTTTAGCAGGGAATCTAATGTATGTATGTATGTACTGTATGTATGAATCCTGTCTGATCAGAATAGATGATATTCCCAAAAAATGTACATACTGTAATCAGTTAGCATGTACTTTTAAAATAGGTTTTATGTCAAATATCAGGAGAGAGATTGGTCGATAGGATTCAGGCTTAAGAGGATTTATGTCAGGTTTCAAAAGTACAACTTTTAATAGCCTCATTCATAGGGGAAAGGAGAGTGCCAAGGTCACAGACTTCATTGAACACAGCACACAGTTCTGGGAGTAGGATATCACCATATGTTTTATATATTTACCCTGGTAGCCCATCTGTACCAGGAGCTTTGTTATTAAGCATCCTGGACAAGGCTTTTTGCAAATCTTCCAACGTAATAGGAGAGTTCAATTGGAGAGCGTACTGTTGGAGAATGAGTTGGCAGTTCAATGGAGTCTAAAGCTGGATACACACTATCCAACTTTTGTGGTTAGATTTCCTTCAGATTTACCTTTTCTATGTAGTGCAAGGGCCTGCCAGATTGCATACACATTGAAAGTGTTTAGGTTTGACCTCATATTATATGGTTTTGGTAAGTCTAAAGGAAAAAGTCTTCAGAAAATCTTATAGTGTGTATGGCCCATAAGAATGCCACCAATGCAGAGGCCTCATTTAAAACCTTGCTACTTTATAGATCACTGTAGAATGAGCAAAACATTGCAGCTATGCCCAATTGAGATGTTACTATATTGTCCTGTACTGCATTAATATAGGTCAAGGGGTGTTAATATTTGGCAATGGTGGCCAGGAGATGTCCCATAATTTCCCCCTCCTCAAAAAATGCTTGCTGCATAAAAAAATCATATTTACTCAGCTTTCTTTAAGGACAGGGAAACATACAATCACTGCTGTTCCAGCCAGACAGCTTGAGTCTCTGAAGAGGGATTAGCTGAATATTCAGTTTCGGCTAGGACAACAGCTTTAATAATACTTGCCTTCCAGGCCCTGGAGGCCTGCTTAATTTTGGATATTTGAGCGATAAGATCTCCTCTCAGGTATGCCTTCAGGGCTTCCCATATTACAAAAGTATGTGCAGGGACTTGGTTCATTGCCAGAAACTCCAGAAGTTCTTGAACAATGCCATCAGTAGTCTTCAAAAGGTTTAACCAGTATGGGCTGACCTTCCAGAAGCCACCCTGATATAGGCAATCATGCACTTCTGTGGTAGAGTCAGGGGGCGTGATCTGAGAGGTCTCTAAGCTTCCAAACACCGATTAGGCCGAGAAATGTGACAAAGTGCATAGGCGAATTAGTGGATACATTTCAGGTGGTGCCATATTTATCTAGATACTGTATCTGGATTAAGATAAAATCCCTAGTTGCAATTAGACATACATTAGATTTATCAGCAAAAAATCAAACTTTCAGATAAGGGCTGTTTTGTGCAAAACCATTGCACAGAGCAGATATATATGACGTGTTTATTATTATAAAAGAAAAACTTTTGTAACTTTACAATCACTTTCAATCTGATTTTGTTTGTCACTTACTTACGCATTGTAAAGAAATCAGGGCAGCACAGTGTTCAGTACAACTTCCCCAGAAAAGCTAGACACCCTATTCACTACAATGAGAGGTATAGGTGCTGAGCATAGAGGTTGTAGGGGCAAACCAGCCTTGCAGGATATAGCTGTGGGAGGACCACATAAACTGGAGGTAGGGCTTGCGTGTCTTTTTTTTCCTTTAAGTATCCAACAAATACAGGTACAGCACACCCAACAGTGGTTGACTAGCTGACAAAACCTTCTATACCTACATCCTTTCGGGCACAGAGCAGTGGGTTGTCTGCCAGCACTACAAATGGCCTTCTTCTCCCTCTTCCTCCGTTAAACTGGCTACACACTATAAATTCTTTTTTGTTCAACCCAGCGAAAAAGCAAAAAAAAAAACAGAGATTGCTGTACTAAAACTTCCCCCCTCCCCATAACACACTGATCAACATTGGCAGCCTTTGGCCGACAGCGCTGATCGTATGCTGGTTTTCCAACATGTTTGTTGGGCAGAAGCTGGTCGTAAGACCAGTTTCTGTAGAACAGACAGCTGCACACATGGGCTGGAAGTCAGACGGTTCTTGCCGAACCAACCATTTTCAGGCCAACAGTTTTGGCCTGTTTGTACCCAGTGTAATGTTCAGGGGATGTAGCACTTCGGGACCATGTGCAACAGCCAGTTATCTTAAACATAAAAGTCTTCATTTTTCTTTTAGCAAACACAAAGGAGCTTTCAGCAGCAACACAAACTTCAGAAAATATAACACAAACCCACATCAAACCAATAAATAAGCAATAGTCCAGGAAGGTTTAACCCCAAGATTAGAAGTGTCCAGCTTCAAAAGTTTTGTAGCACACGTGCAACACAGAGCCAGGTCTTCTCTCTACTCCTAGACACACCAACACACCTAATACTAGAAGATTCCTGTTTTATGTAAAAAAATTAAATTTGAGGCGCTACCTTGAATTGTAGAACATATATACGTTGTAAGGGATTAGCTCGGTGGCGGGTGTGGATGACCCCTTGGGGGGTGCGTTTTCCCAGAGAGGTAGCCGACAAGTGCTTGCAAACAAACAGTGTGGTTTATTAAATGGTGTTTTCTTCACCAGGCTGTATGCAGCAAAACATCCAAAATAAAATAAAACAGAAAATAAATCCTTGCCTCTGTGGGCGGCTACCTTCTCACAACTGGAACCTGCCTAAGTGTCTGTCTCCAACCTACCGTCGGGCAGACTTCCTTGTCCTCCAGCGGACACTCAATAGTCCTTTTATAATAGCTTCACAGGGCAACACAGTCCTTTGTTTCTTTCACATCAACAGTTCGTCTTCTCACCTTTGAGACGTATTCACCCTTGGTTACCGTCCCGGGCACACATCACTCCGGGGGGTCTTCTCCCAGGCCCACACATCCTGTCGGGAGGCACACGCTGACTGTCCTCCTGCTCCCAGCCCACATGGCTTCAGGACACAGCTTCTGGAGGCAGCAAACAATAGGAATTTCTCTGAACAAATTATAGAGCCTTAACTCCCTCATTCTGAACAGGTGAAGGCCTTTCAACTTCCTGCTGGCTAGCTCTGTAGCCAACACCCTAAATTAATTAATGGACTTTCTAAATCAGGTGGAAATGTATCTCCTTCCTGTGACTACATTCCCAGATTTAGCTGACTTCCTGTTACATACCCCCCCCTCTTGTTTCAACCCTAGGGTTGGGACACATATTTCCAGGCACGCATGTGTCAGGCACTGCTGACTCACTGATAAGCCTCCTATTATCCTCAAGCTTCCGGATGAAACTGTTTTGTCATCTTCATTGACGGATTTCTCATAAATGCCACACAGTTTGTCTCTCATCTCATATACACATTCTTCAACTGCATTTTTGGCATCATTTCGCTCCTTCTCGTTTCTGTCATCTTCATTGACAGCTTTCTCATAAATGTCAGACAGCTTGTCCCTCATAACCGTCTGTCCAATCCACCATGGAGGACCGTGATCCATAGGCAACTCAATTGGGCTAGTCTTAATGTCTTCAACATTCTTAAGACGCCTCTCTCTGCAATCCATAAATGTTTTCCACAAAACTTTGAGAACCTTTGCTTCACTAAGCTTTGTTCCAAGTAGGGACTCTTGACATCCCTCTGTGACTTGAGTTGCCTCTCCATACAGCTGTACACAATCATTGACTTTTTGTTGTAAAAGGGAATGATCTTCCTTCTTGAGCTTTGCTTGCTCTAAGATGCTGTGCAGAGGATTTTCCAATTGAGACAACAGGCTGTCACACATTTCTTCAAAGTGACCCCTGTTCCTTTTCCCAGAGATATCAATATCATTCAAACATTTCATATTCATAGGCAGATCTGAAGCATTTGCACTCATCAACTTCTTAAACTTTTCGCCCTCCTGAGCGAGTCGCAGTAAAGGCCTACTATTTGATTTGATATTCAGTTTATATTTCTTGCCAAACTCTTCACAGAAGTAGCCAACCAGAACATCATCAACTTTCCTTCCACCAACATAGGGGTCAAAGGCAACAACACAGTTGAACCCAGCGATCTGGGTGGTATCCATTATAGACCTCCTCTCTGCATCAGTGAAGAAGCATGGAACTGCAACACATTCTTTTACAGGTTTCTTCAATGCACTTTCTGCTGAACTATTTGACCGCTCAAGGTCACCTAGTTCTTTTTCTCTATCTGAATTCCACATGGAATGCATCTCAAGATCACGATCAAACTTCTGCCACCCGTCTTTCACCAGTTCCATTTTGGAAACACTCCCTGAAAGGCACTTATTCATTTGCTTCACGTTTTCACCAACAGCCTTAGTTTTCTCCACTAGGTTTTCAGCCTGAACTGAGAAATCACCACATTTCTTACTCAGCTCCTTTGTTTGCTGAAGTTCTAATGATACATTTTCCAATGCTTGAAGTTTTTGAAGGAACGGTTTATTCCAAAGGGGTGATTCAAGCCACATGTCGTCACATTTCTGAGGCTCACTCAGGACAGACCCCAAAACACTGATCCTTTTAAAAACTGCATCAGGCACACTATCCCCTCTTTGGGACAGATCCTCTGTTGCCTGGAATTCCTCTTCCAGTTCCTGCAACAGAATCTTCATCTCTTCTACTTGCTGTTCTAAGGCTCGCTTAGACTTTTCTAGCTCCTGAACGCTTTTCACAACATCATCCTTGGAGCTGACCAAATCTTCCATTTCTGTACACAGCTGTTGGTTAACTCTTTCTAGTTCAACCTTACACTCTAGAGCTTCCTCCAAAGAGCGAGCCAAGAACAGGGCTTTGCTCTCGTTATCACGCACCTCCGTTTCTGCACGGGCGCGTTCTTCTGCATATTTTGCAGACACAGTCTTCTCTTCACCAAGCATGTGATCAAACTTCTTTTTCACATCTTCAACACACTGTAATGAACCAACGCTTTCTTCCATGCGTTTTTTCATATCCGCTATCTGAGCTTGCAATGTTGCGACTTGCTCTGATAGGTTTTTCTTTGCTTCCGCCTCCTCTTTTAATTGTTCCAGGAAGCCATTTTTCTCATCTTCCATTTGTTTGAGCTTTGTGCTAAAACTCAGCCTTTGACACCTCTCTTCCTGTAAGAGTTCCTGCGTGTCTTGCAGCTGCGATTCCAAGATAGAAAAATCTTCCGCAATTTCTCTAGATTTTCTGTCTGCTTGAGAAAGCTGATTTGTAACATTGTCCAACTCAACCTGCAGTCGGTTTGCCTTCTCTGACAGCTTAGCACACAATCGGTCACCTTCTGACACCTTGACTTGCGATTCCAGAAGCTGTGCCTCTACTTTTTCCCTCTTATGTTCACAATCTCCTTTTCCCTGCATAAGAGCCTTCACCTCATTGGCTAGCATCTGGGAATAAGAATGTAATTCTGCCACACAGGCTTCTTTCTCCTTTAACTGCTGCTGGACACGTTGGGCTTCCCCTTTCCAACTTTCACAGTCCGCACGCCATTCATCTACCACATTGCTTAAAGTAGTGAGCTCATACACAGTACTCAGTAATTTAGCTTCTCTTTCACTTTTCTCGTTGTCGCTGAGAGACAATGTCGTTTTCAGAGCGACATTCTGTTCCTGCGACTCCTGCAGGTCTATTTTTGTAACTTCCAAACACTGAAGACTTTTTTCCAGCTGATTACGCAACTCCAACATATCAGCCATACTTTGCTTCTGCAAAGTCTGAATTTCACTTTCCTTTTCCATGAGGATGGTATCTTTCTCCATTATAGTCTCTCTGCGTTTTTGCAACTCGACCAAAAGAAGAGCAGTGGATTCTTCCCACTGTGACACATGAGACTTGAGTAGTTCATTTGTTTCCTGCAAGTTTCTATGCTCCATTTTAAGCAATTCCAAGGCTTGTTCCTTTTCTTCCATTTTCCGTTGCAAGGCATCCAACTCAGCCCTGCACACATACTCGGTTTCCTCCAAACCGATGGCCTCCATTGGCTGCTGGCGTCTCTGTTTCCAGCCTGCCATGCTCTCTTGATGAGCCTTTTGTTGAGCTGCAAAGCTCTGCTGAAAATCCGCATTTGCCTGCTGTTGAGCTGCATTTGCTTGCTGTTGAGCTGCATTTGATATAATCAGATGTTTCAACATCTCCTCCATTTTGAGTTTACTTTTCATCTGAGCACACTGCGTCTCCATAGCAGTTTCATCAGTGTTGCTAGGGACAACAACCTTCCTCTTTAGTAGACTCTCTTTAGGCATGGTTGGGGCTGGTTCAGACGGCAACATCCCCTCCATCCATAGAATCCGGTCTCTCATTTCATCTATCTTTGCATTTTTCAGGCGTTTGGACCGCCCCATCTTCAATAACTCCACAAACAAATTTTTCACAGTCCAGCAAACAATTTTCAGACCACTGTCTCTTCAACACATGTAGTTTTTCTCTCTCTTGCAGGATCTCTTTTCCTGCGCACACAGTTTGTGCAGTCACTTGCACCAGACACAACAAAGTTCATCAAAAAATTTTGAGACCCCTGTCTCTTTAAAACACTTTTTTTTTTTTTTTTTCTGTCAGGATCTTCTCTCCTGCACACATAGATTGTGCAATCTCATGCACCAGACAAAGTTCATCAAACATTTGCACTTCCTTGCAGGGATCTTCGCTTCTGCCCACTGCATACCTCCACCATATGTAAGGGATTAGCTCGGTGGCGGGTGTGGATGACCCCTTGGGGGGTGCGTTTTCCCAGAGAGGTAGCCGACAAGTGCTTGCAAACAAACAGTGTGGTTTATTAAATGGTGTTTTCTTCACCAGGCTGTATGCAGCAAAACATCCAAAATAAAATAAAACAGAAAATAAATCCTTGCCTCTGTGGGCGGCTACCTTCTCACAACTGGAACCTGCCTAAGTGTCTGTCTCCAACCTACCGTCGGGCAGACTTCCTTGTCCTCCAGCGGACACTCAATAGTCCTTTTATAATAGCTTCACAGGGCAACACAGTCCTTTGTTTCTTTCACATCAACAGTTCGTCTTCTCACCTTTGAGACGTATTCACCCTTGGTTACCGTCCCGGGCACACATCACTCCGGGGGGTCTTCTCCCAGGCCCACACATCCTGTCGGGAGGCACACGCTGACTGTCCTCCTGCTCCCAGCCCACATGGCTTCAGGACACAGCTTCTGGAGGCAGCAAACAATAGGAATTTCTCTGAACAAATTATAGAGCCTTAACTCCCTCATTCTGAACAGGTGAAGGCCTTTCAACTTCCTGCTGGCTAGCTCTGTAGCCAACACCCTAAATTAATTAATGGACTTTCTAAATCAGGTGGAAATGTATCTCCTTCCTGTGACTACATTCCCAGATTTAGCTGACTTCCTGTTACAACGTGCATAAAAATTATGTATAAAAAAGTAATATGTTTATAACAAAAACATTCCATTAATCATGTAATTTGATCAGAAAATGTTTATATTTGCATTTCTTCCAACACACCAACACACGTCGATCCAGAGTGCGGCGCTGATTACATTTTTAACCAAGCTATTGTAGTGGGTGCCGCTTGGAGGCACACACAAATGTGAGTTTTTGTGTCTATTTGTTGTATCAAAGCAGTTTTAATAAAACGTATTGCACGATCATTTGCTATATGCATTATTCTGGGTACCTCTACCGATGTCACAGAGCCTGACTTGACACAAAGGAAATGTATTTAAAACTGTTGAGGCTAAGGAGACCTTGTGATATCTGGTTACCTTTTTCTGATGAATGTGGATTTAAGCTTTAATGCTGGATTAACAGAGATCCAAAAAAAGCAGTGAGGGCCCTAGTGGCCCAAAGCAATCTGGTGAGTGGCCCCCTTATATTAAGGTGGAGGAGCACTATTAACCACTTGTCGACTTCCCAGTCGCTGATATACTGCTGCAGGCTGGCTCGGCTGCGCGAACCGCTGTACCTGTACAGCGGTTCACGGGAGCGCTCCTGGGGCGCGCGCCCCCGCTGGAGGTGGTCGCCTGCCCCATTAGTCAGCAGGGAAGCCGACCTACGGGGCTGGCGGACATGATTGCCGCCGGGCACCTGCGATTGCTCCCCATGGAGAGAGAAGGACAGTCTGCTGTTGTAAACACAGCAGAAAGTTGTTCTCTCTGGAATGAACACAGAGCGCCTGTGATCCTCCTATTTAGGATCACAGATCTCTGTGTTGATTCCACAAGTCCCTCCCCCATACAGTTAGAAAAAACTCCCCTAGGCTCACACTTAACCCTTTGATTGCCCCTGGGTTAACCCCTTCCCTGCATTATCACAGTAACAGTGCATATTTGTATTACTTATTACTGTAGTAATGTCACTGGTCCCCCCAAACCAATCAAAATATGCTTTTTAGGATTTTTGTTACCAAAAATATGTAACAGAATTCAAATTGGTCTAAAAGGATGAACATTTTTGACTTTTTTTTTTTTTTTTGGGGGGGGGGGCAGAATTGTCGCTTTTTTTTTTTTTTTTTTTGTTTATAGTGCAAAAAATTAAAATCGCAGAGGTGATCAAATACCACCACAAGAAAGCTCTATTTGTGGGAAAAAAGGACATCAATTTTATTTAGGTACCGCGTCGCACGACAGCGCACTTGTCCGTTAAATTAATGCAGTGCCGAATCACAAAAAATGGCCCCGTCATTAAGGGGGCAAATTCTTCTGGTCCAGAAGTGGTTAAGGAGCACAGTTTAAGAATACTGAGTACATTTTTGTACGTGGTGTGTTGGAAGAAATAGAAATATGGACATTTTCTGATCAAATTGCACATGAATTAATGGAATGTTTTTGTTATAAACATATCACTTTTTTTATATATAATTTTATTCTTTATTTTTTTATGCTCGTATATATGTTCTACAATTCAAGGTAGCGCCTCAAATTTAATTTGTTTACATATTTTGGGCACTTTCCAAAATTGATCGCAGCTGTACTAGAAATTAGAGTTTAAGAGCACAGGAGGCACCATTTTTCTTTAATATTTTCCTGTTTTATGTGCTGCTTTCTGGAGGCTGCTTAACCCCGTAGGGACTGGAGTCCCCATAGTCAGGAGTGGAGGTTCTTTTCCCACCAGATTGTCACTCCGAACCTTCAAAATTCCAGGTCCCAAATACGTCTCTCTACTAATACCGAGAGGACTGAAAGACAGTCCTCTCCTTTGCATGACTACCCTAGAGTTCCTCACCCATCAAGAGTAAGACCCCTGAGTACACACACATTTCCCTTAAAGGGACCATAATCCAAATATCGGTGCAACATAGCATGACCCATCCTTGGCGTCCTATACACCAGCTTAAGGCTGTCTGTTAGTATTGTTCTGTCCTGAAACTTTAAAAGCATCCCCAAAACATTTAAATTAGTATTCTTGCACATGCTACTGATGTAAGAAATTCAGAATCCTGACAGAATATTCCTGACTAAAAACGCGAAGAGGGGCAGTATATTAAATGGGTCTATTCACATGTAAACATATGTTTGCCCTAGAGGACTGCTGAGAATTACACTTCTTGGGTCCCCTGGGTTACCATTAGCAACTGACAGTAGATAAGCGACATTAACAGTTCTTGGATCAGTCCAGGGGATGCTGGTTTTGTGATTTTATTTAGAACTGGGATGGGAGAAGGGATGAGTGGGATACTCCAACTGGTAACACACACAATTCTGAGGACAACTGACTGTAGAATGCGGCAAGGCCGCTGCTTCACATTGCCACTGAAGTGAAGATAAGATTACTGTTCCCGCTTGAATACTCTCTTCAGGGTTAATAACTTGGCACCCCCTTTACACTCACTGCCTATGTGCTGACACTCGTTCACTGATTCTAGCTACTGGAGTGGTCCCCTTCCTGGCCAAACCTTTGACAAGCTTCCCTATACTCAGGGACACTGTTTTTTTAGAGTTGCTCTGCCTTCACCTCCTCCGTCAGCTTCCACTGGACCTCTGGGTTCAGCCACGCTTTCTGGTCAACTAGGCCGACCGCCTGTGCCCACAATCCACAGAAAACGGCTGTCACCCTCCTCCTGGGACCTGGCTTTTGGGTCCTGTCACATGTGCCCTTGGCTTTTTTAACGTATCCCAGGATGCACCACTACTTGTGCCAACCCACTGAGATAGTTACAAAAGCCTGTGTGTCTGGCTGGGTTTCCTCCACTGTCCAACAAGCTCCCCTATTGGATACAGTGGGGACACTCCCTCAGCCCAGATGAATCACATCCAGGACACACCAGGCCTAACTACTAATCAGGCTCCCCTGATAAGCAGACAGAGCAATTATATTTTCCCCTGCCTAGCACCTACCTAGGAGGGTGCTACACATACAAATGTGTAAAAATTTCAAGTGGAGTGACAGGACTGTCTTACTTTAGCCCCCGTGGCTGAAAGGAGCAGCAGTGGATTGCCGGACAGGTAAGTATATGCAGCCGTGGTGGAAACATTTGTGTGGGCTTGTTTCTTTGCCCTAGAGCAGGGATCCTCAAACTACGGCCCTCCAGCTATGTTGTGGAACTACACATCCCACGAGGCATTGTAAAACTCTGACATTCACAGACATGACTAGGCATGATGGGAGTTGTAGTTCCTAAACAACTGGAGGGCCATAGTTTGAAGACCCCTGCCCTAGAGCAAAGCACAGATTCATAATAAGCAGCAGATTTATGCTTTGCTATGAGTTATGTATTTGTAGCTTGCTGTGCTACATAACAGAATTTATATAAAATATACTTTGTCATATCTAACGTGCAAAGTAGGGTCAGCCTGCTACAACAGCCCCGGAAAGATAAGAGGCATTGATGAGTAAGACATACAATATAAGTTAAAAAATGAGACATTTTTGTACATCATCCCTGTATGGCTAGCATTATTGCATAGGTGAATGCAATTCAGAATGTAGAGAGATAATCAAGCATTCATCAGTTACTGTTTATGCAAAGATCATATATTAGTATACCTATTCGCTATTTATATTTGAGTTAAGGTCCAAACCACTAAAAAATAGCCCACATTCTTATATAGAAGATGCTCTAGACATGTACCAACTTAGGAAGAACTTTCCAGCGATGAGTGATGGATTCACATAAAAGGACAAGCTGGCAATTAGATGGTCCTGCTGCAATTTGATGCATTTCCATTAGAAATATGATTATGGTAAACCTTTTGGTGTACAGTAGCTAAGCATATTTGAAAATGTTTCTACATTTATTTTTCATTCATCAGATCCAGAAAGATATAGATTATAAAATCAATAAGCAGTCTAATTTTCTTTTCTAAATCAGATTGGAAATATTTGCTTAAGTTAGTATGTATATTGGAAAATGTATGTCCTGTAATGCTTCACTTGGCCTATGTTCTGAATTGCATTAGCTCTGTAAGATGCGCAAAGTACAAATACATTAGAAAACTAAGTGATATGTCTTGGAATCCAGTATCTATTCTATTTTAAACCATAACGCTTTGATGTAGTGCTGATAACAGCTACTGTGAGCACTGAGCAGTTCTTAGAGCTTAGGATATATAATAGCGAATGTACCATTTATTTATGTTGTTCCATGCAGTGAGCACTTTGAGCAGAGTAAGTAAAAAGATGAATAAATCTCAGGACTGTGCCCAGAATATTGCACTACATTAATATGTGCTTTGGTTTCGTCTTCCATTATGTTGTTTTTTTACTTTTCACTGACCAAACTATGGCATGAAAATAACTGCAAAAATCAATGGAATGGAGAGGTGATTATCTGTTGTTCTACTGCTTTTAAATACTCATACTGTTTTTATATAATCTATCAGTCAGATGAAGTTATCCATGAGAACCTAAAAAAGGACACAGAGAGGCATCTTTACACATGTAAAGCGGTATTAAAACACAAAATGTAATATATTGTAGCTTACCAAAGAGGTTGTAACCCCCGATAAAAACAAAACAAAAAAAACCTGTAAGACAAAGGCATAATGAGCTAGTATGCAGCGCATACTAGCTTATTATGAAACACTCAACTTAGAATGAAGCCCTCCAGTGCCGGCCACACACCGCTGAGATGGATGACATCTTCCCTGTTTTTTTATGTGAATGGTTGGAGCACGGTAAGCCAGACCTCCAGAGCGCATGCGCATGCGCCGATGACTTCATTGGCTCCATGCACTCTGAATATCTCCTAAACTGTGGAAAAGTTTAGGAGATATTCACAGTACCTACAGGTAAGCCTTCCTGTAGGCTTACCTGTAGGTACAAGTAAAAAGTAAGGCTTTACATCCTCTTTAAGTCCCTTTCACACTGATGCACTTTTGCCGCGCTGGAACGCACTTTCCAGGGGCACATAAAAATTATTTCTCTTTAAATCCTATGAGACTTTTCACATTGCTGTGCTGTGTTTGTGCTGCAGTATGAGAAGTCCTGCATGCTGCAAGCATGCACTGTACATTACCCCTTCTGGACTGCCCGCCGCGGTTTTACATCAGTACTTTGACGTTAAATACCAGTGTTATGGCAGCAAAAAGCTGCCATAACGCTGGTATTTTCTTACAGGGCCGGCGGTCCAGGTCCTCTTTCACATAAAAGTGGTCTCAGCAGAAGATTCACTGCAGGATCACTTTTATGGTCAGCGGGAGAGGTGCCCCCCCTTCCCGCTTCCCAGTCATGTTCCCTGCTTACCGGAGCCGTCGGTAGTGGGGAAAACGATCCGGTCCTCTCAGGTGCTGTGCAGGAAGTCAAGAGAGGGCAAGATGGGCAAGAGGACTGGAGCGACATCATACGTCACTTCCTCCCAACGGCCTTAAAAGGCCCATTTCTTTATTTTCTTATTTTTTGCTTTAAGGGTAGATGTGAGATCTGAGGTCTTTTTGTCCCCAGATCTCACATCAAAGACGACATGTCCTGCCTATTTCTGTTACACGGGATGTTTACATTTCTTGTAATAGGAATAAAAGTGATCAAGAAAATTATTTTTTAAGGGACAGTGTAAAAATAAAATAAAAGGTAAAATAAATAAGAAAAAAAAAATTCGAGCTCGCACGCAGAAGCGAAAGCATTTGCAAATCAAGCCCACATATGTAAACAGAGTTCAAACCACACATGTGAGGTGTCATCACAATCGTTAGAGGGAGAGCAATAATTTGAGCCCTCTGTAACTATAAACTGGTAACATGTAGAAATTTTTAATTATGGATAATAAAAAAAGAAAAAAATTTTTTAAAGCATCACCTATGGAAATTTTAAGGTACCAATATTTGTCGCCATTCCACGAGCATGCGCAATTTTGAAACATGACATGTTGGGTATCTATTTACTTGGCGTAACATTATCTTTTACATTATAAAAAAAAAAAAAAACAAATTAGCTAACTTTACGGTTTCCTTATTTTTTAGTTCAAAAAAGTGTATTTTTTCCCAAAAAATTTAGTTTGTAAGACCGCTGTGCAAATACGATGTGACATAAAGTATTGCAACAATCTCGATTTTTTTCTCTAGGGTCTCTGGTAAAAAAAAAAAAAAGATATAATGTTTGGGGGGTTATAAGTAATTTTCTATCAAAAATTATTGATTTTAACAACAAATGTCGGAAATAGACCTGGTCCTTAAGTGGGTAAAGTCAATGGGAACTGTATTTTTATGTAAGTTTTTGCTAGTTGTTAAGGAGCGGGCACTCACTGGCATCCTTAACAACCAGTGAATAGCTGACTGTTAAGGAGCCTTCTTTAATTATCAGCGGATAGGTAAAATAAATGCACCCCTGCACTCCCCCCTATCCCACGCCAGGGTAGCCTGGACACAACCTTGCCATCCAGCTACTCTGGTCCGGCAACCCCCCCCCCCTCCTCTTCTCAAAGCTGTTGCTCCAGGCTGATGCCTGCCTGCTGTCTCTCTGCCTAAAGGGTAACTCCACTTTCGTGGGGGAAAAAAATAGCAAATAAAGAAAAAATAATATAGTGTATACAATTGCGATACAAGTCATATTGTATTTGAATGTTATTAAAAATTACCTTTCTTTTTCAGTCTGCAGCCGCTCTAACTTTCTGAAAATGCAATGCAATATGGCTACCTGGAGTTGTCCTGTACACAGAATGTATACTGACCGACCCCAAGAAACATTTCCTGCTTGTGTGATTGGCTCACCATTTTCCCAGAAGTCTGCCTAAGATACAAGTCAGATTTCAGGCATCCCCTGCAACAAAAATGTCATTTTTAGTATGTGTAGCTGCTGACTTTAAATTTTTTTCACCAAGGCTGGAACTCTACTTTAGGGTATCCACTGTAAAATGTTAACCAGTTCAAATTGTACTTGTTACAACAATTGTGTACAATCTTTCAGATGGCCATGCAGCCTTTACCTAGACAAATATAAATAACAATAAATTTGTTCAGTATTAAATGTGAATAAGTTTATGAACTTGTCAAAAGAGAGGTATAGGCCTCCTTTTGAAAATACTACTTTTCTGGTTATATTTGGTTTAACCACTTCTGAACCGGAAGGTTTTACCCCCTTAATGACATGCCATTTTTTGCAATACGGCACTGGATTACTTTAACCACTTAAGCCCCGGAAGATTTTACCCCCATTCCGACCAGGGGGTATTTTGCGATTCGGCACTGCGTGAATTTAACGCACAATTGCGCGGTCGTGCGACGCTGTACCTAAACGAATTTGACGTCCTTTTTTTCCCACAAACAGAGCTTTCTTTTGGTGGTATTTGATCACCTGTGCGATTTTTTGATCACGCGCTATAAACAAAAAAAGAGCGTCAATTTTGCAAAAATAGCAATATTTTTCACATTTTTTTATATGAAATTCCCCCAAAAAAAAATGTAAAAATCAAAATTTTAAAAAATTTTCGGCCAATTTATTTTATGCTACCTATGTTTGGTAAAAAAAATCGCAAAAAGCGTATTTTGATTGGTTTGCGCAAAAGTTATCGCGTTTACTAACAAAGGGAAAGATTTTTGTCATTTTTGTTGTTTTTTTTTTTAACGCGTAATGGCGGCGATCTGCGATTTTTTTTGCGGTACTGCGACATTGCGGCGGACAGATCGGACCCTTGACTGACATTTTTGACACTTTTGGGGTTACCAGTGACATTTCTACAGTAATCAGTGCTATACATATGCACTGTTACTGTAAAAATACACTGGTAGTGAAGGGGTTAACTTTATTTGGAAGGGAGGGGCTGTGTGTGTCCCTAGGGGCGTGGTTTCTACTGTGATTGGCTGTGGCTCTAGCTGTAAGGACACTGATCAACGGATCTACATACCAGATCCGTTTTATCAGTGTCTTTGCAGCGAGGAGAATGACAGGCAGTTTGTTTACACAAGCTGCCTGACATTCTCCCTCTCCCCCGCCGATCGCCGAGTGACTGGCGGACATCGGGTCCGCTGGTCACACGCGCGGGGGGGTCCGTGACCACGCGGGAGCGGGAGCGCGCCCCGGGGGGCGCGCGCTCGCTCCCTAGACCCTCACAAGCAAGCAACGTAGCCCTACGTTAGTTTGCCTGTGAGGGGCTGACCGCCGACGTAGATAGTCGTGCGGCGGTCGGCAAGTGGTTAACTGACAATTGTGCAGTTGTGCGACGCTGTACCCAAATAAAATGTATGCCCTTTTTTCCCACAAATAGAGCTTTCTTTTGGTGGTATTTGATCACCTGTGCGATTTTTATTTTTTCACTATAAACAAAAAAAGAGCTACAATTTTGACATTATTACAGTGATCAGTGCTAAAAAAATGCACTGTCACTGCACTTTTGACACTGACAGGGAAGGGGTTAACATCAGGGGTGCTCAAAGGGTTAAACATGTCCCTAGGGGGTGCTTGCTAACTGTGTGGGGGTTACTCTGACTGGAGGAAGACAGAGGTCCACGTTACTGCTTAGCAGGAACACAAGATCTCTGTCTTCTTCCCTGTCAGAATGGCGATCTGCCTTGTTTACATAGGCAGATCGCCGTTCTGCCTCTCCTAGGAATTATCGCGGGTGGCCAGCAGACCTCGAGTCCGCCGGACCCATTGATTGACATCCCCACTAGCCAATCACGCACAATTGCGCCTCTGGTGGCAGGATTGTACCATCTAGTGGCCATTGAACTGAACGACGTACAGCTACATTGTTTCGCGCAATAGAGTCACACTGCCGCAGCATATACACGGTGAGTGGTCGGCAAGTGGTTCATTTCTTTTGAGTCACAGGTACAGAAAACAATATGCTATAAAAGAATGTCAAAACAGTGTCAGAATCTCTATATTTATTTATTTGTTTCATGTTAGCTACTCATACTGCATTGAAGCCAAAGTATCAGCATGATGGTTTAGGAATAAAAATTTTCAGAGGTCAGCCTTCATTATCTTTAAGTGGCAGATCCCCTTTAACTGGAAATCTTCCATCTACATAGACAAAGAAGTTGTCACAGAGAAAGGGCAGAGCCAAGTGCTACGCAGAAGATGAACCTACAATGAGCACTTCAGAAGGAAAGTAGCACAATAAGGGCAGAGCCTGCAACCTATGTTGCTGAGGTTGTTCACAGCTCATGGTGGAGGTGTGGTGGAGCAATTGGACCCTTTTGTCATAAATACTAAATGTCCTCACCCTAGCACTGCCCAGGGAGGAATTTTTCTTTCTTCCGTTGGTTGGGTTTGTTTTTTTGTTTTTTTTTGTGGGGGCAAGCAGATGAAGTTGCACATTTTGCCTACATCATCCTTTTTTTCAGAGAAACACTATGTTGGACTATCATGTGTATGCATGTGTGTTGAGGGGTGGGGGAGAATAAATGTTACTGCATGGTGGGGTGTAATTTAGACTGAAAATTCACTTAAAGCGTAACTCCACTTTTGTTGAGAAAAAAGCATTCCCCTCTCTGTGATCTATGTACATTACAAGGATTTTAACAGACTTTGTTGCAGATTCCTACCTTTTGTTATTCTGAAGAAATCATTGTTTGTTCTTCTGTGCCTCTGTGCTGAGTGGGTCTAATGGGAGTGGTTTCAAAATTATCTATCAGCTGTGGCAGCTGCAGAGCTCTAAAGAGGGAAGCTGGTGGGCCTGCATCCCTTTAGACGTGTTCCTATTGGGAGAATCTCAACAAAATGACATTTTTTTTGCAGGGGATGCCAGAATTCTGACTTGGATCTTAGACAGACTTCTGGGAAAATTGGTGAGCCAATCGCAGAAGCACGAAATTATGTTTCTGGGGGTGTGGTCAGTACACATTCTGTGTACAGAACAGCTCCAGGTAGCCATTTGCATTGCATTTCAGAAAATTAAATTTTTTAATAACATTCAATTACAATATGATTTGTGTCGCAATTGTATACGCTATATTGTTTTTTTCTTTATGTAGCACCCTCCAAGGTAGGTGCTAGTGTGAAAGTATAGTTTTGAGCTCTGTCTGCTTACCATAGGGGCTGCAGGTAAATCTATAATGTTCTCTGCCTACCAGAAAGCAGGATATGTTAGTGTGTTCTGCTCATTGTGTTCAGTATGCAATTAATTCAGTCTAGAGAGTGTTTCACACTGGTCCAATAGAGAGACATGTTGGACAGTTGGAGGAAACCTGACAAATGGGTGCATAGGCTTTTCATACAGTCGTGATAAATGGCAGAAGGCAGGCTGCCTCGGTGCATGTTGGGATACTGTATAAAAGCCAGAAGTACATGAGCTCGGGGTCTTTCGTTGGGGAGCAGAGTCCCGGGGGGAGGGGGCGGCTTCCTCCTCCTCTGTTGAGGTGCCATGTGGCCTCAGGTGGTCGTTCTGAAGGCCAGAGAAGTGGTCGAGAGGAGCTGAACCCAGAGGTTCAAGGGAAGCTGACTGAGAGGGGAGACACTGGAGGTCCTGTTTCTGCAGTATCATGAGTACAGGAACTCGTGTCAAGGGGCCTGACCTGAGGGGGGCTACCCCTTCTTCTAGGATAGTTAGTGGATGGGTGTCAGTGGAAAGGGAATGCTAGTGAGAGTGTCCTGAAGATAAGATATCAATCGCCAAGTCATCTTGTCAGAGTGTGAAGAGAGCAAGAGACTTAATCCCATCTACACTTGCGGCAGTATGGATTAACAGCCTGGCTGTTCCTAAGTACAAAAACAAGTTCTGAAGGTAGAAGTCCTCATCTATGTGAATAGTTCGATTGGAGTATCCCACTATTCCCTTCTCCTATCCCAATTACAAAATAAACAACAAACAAAACGAACACCCCTAGACTGTTTATTTCTGTGAAGAGCCAACAGAAGCAAGGAGGGATTCAGTAACTTTATTTAATCATAACCATGTGCTGGTAACCAGGGGTGCCTGCAGAGTCAGTATCCAGCAGTTCCTACAGGGGGCAGTGCTACTATATTTGCTATTTTTTTCCCCATGAAAGTGGAGTTACCCTTTAAAGTTGGCAAAGAACACAGGTTTCCTAAGACAAGATAAAAAACAAATACCCATCACGCCAAATTACCCTGTGTTCTAAGATTACTCCAATTTTCAACAGATTTTTAACACAAATATTTCACTATATTAGAAGATGTTCCATCTATTAACAAATTATATGCTAAAGAGTTTTAATAGCCTCTGTACAACACTATCTTCAGTTTTCACAGCGTGAGACAACAGTTATAGTAAAATAAACACTCTTCTCAATGGTGTGGAAGGGAATTACACGATTGGCTGAATGGAACATGCCTGGCAGAGCTCCAAATGCAAGAATGGTGATGGTGATGAGACCGAAATGATGCAATCATCCTCCCATCCTATATTTACACACTCTGATATTCCCCTTATACAACTAATGTGATAATTCATTGAAATGTTTTTGCTTTGAAATGGAACATTTAAATATGGAGGATGCTTGACAGAAGCAAAAACAAACCGCGGATGTATAATTGCAAGCACTCAGAAAATGATTTGAATACATTCCACTCTTCGGCAGTGCGAGCGTGCAGTGATTGAGTTCTGTCTCATTACTTCAAAAAATAAAAAAAAATCTGCAGCAGCATCGTCAGGGCCTCTGTAAAAAAAATAAAATAAAATAGGACTTAGCTCCAGGTCACGGAGGCTGCTGTAGCACAAAGGCAATTATGCTGCAAGAAAAATGTTGTCCACTAATCAGCTAGCAATCAATTACTAAAAAGAGAAGATAACCCTATCCTCACTCAGGCTCTCTAGTATTAATAGTGCCATCATGTAATTACATTGGGCTTGAGCAGGTGCAGGAAAGGACAGACTCTATAGCATGCTGCATCCAAGATTAATGAGTTCTGTCAATTTGCCCAGCAGACATCTGACTCTTTCGCTTTATGTAGTTACTAGTTTTACCCATGCCTCGGGGCCTTTTTTTTTTTTTTTCCCCTTGAAAATAAATAAATAAATTAAGCAGCAATAAAAACTTATATCTGAAACTGTAGCTGTTTTTGCATTTGTTGTATAATTTAATTGATAAAGAAGTATTTAACAAGGGGTTAGTAATAGCTGCCTACTTGTGGATATTGCCTTTTATCATTGTCAGGCTTCAGTGTCTTTGTTCATTTAAAGTTAATATATTTAAAAAAAAAAAAAAGGCTTATGCCTTTTTGAATATTGAAATACTTGAAATATTAACACAATTATCATAAATAATAGACTATAGCAAGACCTTTCAGACCAAGGTGTAAAGTCTTTTTGGTATTTTATTTCATGTGAAATATAACAATTATCTTGCATGCTTCATTTTTCTAAAATGGCTTTGAAGTAACATGGGTTATGAAGGGATCTTGAAAACACATATTTAGCTGTCTATCTGGTAAAGACTAATGGCTCTACCTATAATGCTAGTACTCATGTTTTCCACAATCTGACATAGTTAGCATTATTTTAAAGCAATCCAGTTAAGGGGAAAGTGAACAATTACCTTTATTGCCTGTATTCTACCGAAAACCAAAATCTCCAACCACGGCACTTAAGCCCCGTACACACGAGTCGAAATTCGGCCGGGAATTTTCGACCAACGACCGATCTGCCGATTTTCGGCTTGTTAGTATGATGCTTCCGACAACCGACTCTGACTTTTCGGCCGATAAAATTCTGGTGTGCAGGCTATAAAATGTTTGTCCTCCGTCAAAACTCGTCCTATTTTTGTGCAGTCAGTGCAGATTTCGACAGGGAAAAATCTTATGAGCAAGACTGGGCATGCTCAGAGAAGAAAGAACACAAAGAAAGCAAACCAACACATGACATCACTTCTGAAGTAGAATTCTGTCGTGCGGGAAAATTTGTGTGCAGTCTAGAGCACATTCCAACCAACAAAACACCACTCTGGACAAAAGATGGACGACCGGTCGGCGGAAATTCGTTGCGTGTGTACGAGGCTTAAGGGTGACTCTACAGCAGCAATAATCGGAGGTTTGCATGAGTTGCTGTTTTAGCAGAACACCGACAGCGTATACACTACGGTACACAATATAATGAGTGGACATTGTTAGTCCATCCGCTACTAACCAACAACATGGCCACCTCCAAGGTGGCGACAACTTTTTCAACAGTCAACTCGCCATGTACCGTAGTGTATATACGCTGCCGGTGTTCTGTGAAAACAGCAACTCATTGAAACCTCCAAATATTGCTGCTGTTGAGTGATGTGACGTAGTTGAAGATTTTGGCAAGTTGGAGTTTTCGGCAGAACCCTGACAAAAAGAAATCCTCAGGTGATGTGCAGAAATTGACACAACCATAGGTGTCAATTTCCTGTGTCCCCCTCTCCCCAGTGCTAAGTGATACCTTTTGACTACCTCAATGTCACTACCGGGTCCTGTAAGGATGTGGTGGTAGATTGGAGAGGGACTCCACACCAATAAAGAAGGACCCAGAAGATTGACACTGCCAGAAGTGTCAGTTTCAGGAACCTCAGCTTTGGATCTCTTTTCAGTGAAATGGCATATAGCGGAGCAGGTAGTTGAAGATATATTTGATTTATAGGCACAGAAAGGTGACCATATTTTGGCAATGGTGTAACTGCTATCCCCACCTCTTTGCTTACAGTGGTAGTAAACTTTCCCTCTACTTTCCTTTTATTTAAAACAAGCCAGTGTACAAATGTATTCTCACATATTCAGCATTAAAATAAACCCCCATTCTTGTGTTTCTTATGTTGTTCCTGCAGTTTTTAAAACCTTCCTTCCTAGTATAAGCCAGCGCCATTTTAAGTATTGTGTTCTGATTCCGTCCTGCAATTTACTTCCGCCCTTTTGCCTAGTCCTTTTTGTAATCTTGTGCATGCTCATCTCTGCTGCAGTGTGCCATGCTGAGCCGATGTTTATACCCCCTGCGACGTATAAGGTCACATGGGGTGTATCAGGACATTCTCACTGTAACCTTGTGGGATTTCAGCGCAGTGCCACACAGAGCGGATATGGCAGTTGTGGCATACATCTTGATGAACTGACAGCACAAACAGCATATCATAAATCTGGCTAAACATGCGTTTGCACTGGTGACGTCGGAACATACAATGGGACAGATTAAAAGCAAACAGACCAATTAAGATGACATGTACATACAGCAATGTGAACTATTTTTATTGATGATTGATACACTAGATTATCAAAAGTATGGGAGCGCCTGCCTTTACACGCACATGGACTGTAATGGCATGCCAATCTTAGTCCATAGGGTTCAATTTTGAGTTGGCCCATCCTTTGCAGCTATAACAGCTTGAACTCTTTTGGAAAGCTGTCCACAAGGTTTAGGAGTGTGTCTATGGGAATGTTTGACCATTCTTCCAAAAGCACATTTGTGAGGTCAGGTACTGAGGTGGACAAGAAGGCTTGGCCCAAAGTCTCCACTCTAGATCATCCCAAAGGGGTTCTATTGGGTTGAGGTCAGAACTGGTGCAGGCCAGTCCAGTTCCTCCACCCCCAAACTCGCTCATCCATGTCTTTATGGACCTTGTTTGTGCACTGGTGCGCATTCATGTTGGAACAGGAAGAACAATCCCCAAACTGTTCCCACAAAGTTGGGAGCATGAACTTGTCCAATATGTCTTTGTATGCTGATGTCTCAAGAGTTCCCTATCTGGAACTAAGGGCCCAAGCCCAACCCCTGAAAAAATAACCCCACGCCATAATCCCCCCTCCACCAAATGATTTGGACCAATGCACAAAACAAGGTCCATAAAGACATGGATGACGAGCTTGGGTTGGAGAAACTTGACTGACCTCAACCCGATAGAACACCTTTGGGATGAATTAGAGCAGAGACTGCGAGCAAGGCCATCCGCATTGCAAATGGGCTTCTGGAAGATTGGTAAAACATTCCCATAGACACACTCCTAAACCTTGTGGACAGCCTATCCAGAAGAGTTGAAGTTGTTGTAGCTGCAAAGGATAAGTCAATTCAATATTGAACCCTACAGACTAAGACTGGTATGCCATTAGAGTTCATACGTTTGTAAATGCAGGCATCCCAATAATTTTGGTAATAGTGTATGTGCACAAGTTATAGGGGAGAGTTTACTACCACTTTAAGCAGACGGGGATTCCAAAGATGTGCCAGTGACTGCAGTGGTTGCTAGGGACGCAGCACCACTGCTTATTTTGAAAACATTGACAGCAGGAAGCTTTCATATTAGAAGCAGTAGAAATACAGCCTTTATATATGATGCTTGTCTCCTGTAGAACAGGGGGCTGACTGGTCAAAAATTTTAGGGGTTCGTATGAATGCCCGGGCAATCAAAGTTTGGTCCAAACCTAGGTTCAGACCAAACAACTGGCTTATCCCTAATAAAAACTATAGAAAGAACTTCAGTTCAGGTCAAAATCAAAATAAATGGCCCATTAAAAGATAAAATAGCAAAAATATTTTTTGCTGCAATATTCAGCTTCAGTCCAGAGATGTTCCCAGTAGTAGTTTTTCCTGCTACTAGATGTCCTCAGTGTGATGGCTAGCATCATTCAACCCATTTCCCCTGAGATCTGTCACTCTGCTTTCTCTTCCTATCACGCTTTTGTCAGCACATTAAAAATTTGGGTTGATTAAAGCAGGCAATAGACGGTTCAAATCTTGGCCAGTTCAGCAGGAACCATCCGAGATTCCAACTATGTATGAGCAAGCTGAATCAATCGATCGATCAACTTGGGTACAACCAGCCTGCTGGATTTATATGTGATTATTGCTAGCAGCGGTTATAGCCGCTAGCAATAATAGTTGTCTTCTTCTGGTGGGCAAGGCTTCCCCTGCCCCTTCCAGGAGAACACAATGGCTCAGCAGGAGGGATTTCCCTGTCAACACTGTGTTGATGAGGGAAGTGAGCAAATTTCCCCATGCAGGAAAGAAATTTGCCCCATCTATGGCTGACCTTGCTAAAGACAAAGGCTGTTCACTGTGTAAGGGAATTTTTATTTATGTTAGTTAAAGCGGAAGTAAACCGAGAGATTCAACAGTTTCAAAAAACAGTTACATTTCTGGCACATTGAATGGGCTCTCAACCAATCTGGTAAACCATCCAATGGGTGGTGTCATAACTGAGCATCATGTCAATTGAAGATTAAGCAGAGGCAAAGATGGCAGCTTCCTTGGCTAAAAACAATAGTAAGGTTTACTTCTACTTTAACCACTTCAGCTCCGGAAGGTTTTACCCCCTTAATGACCAGGCCATTTTTTGCATTTCGGCACTGCATTACTTTAACGAAAAATTGCGCGGTCGTGCGATTCTGTATCAAAATACAATTGATGTCCTTTTTTCCCACAAATAGAGCTTTCTTTTGGTGGTATTTGATCACCTCTGCGGTTTTTAGATTTTGTGCTATAAACAAAAAAAGAGCGACAATTGTGAAAAAAACGCCATATTTTTTTACTTTCTGCTATAAAACATTACCAATAAAAAATTTTTTAAAAATCACATTTTTTTATCAGTTTAGGCCAATTTGTATTCTGCTACATATTTTTGGTAAAAAAAAATCCCAAAAAGCGTATTTAATTGGTTTGCGCAAATAGCGTTTACAAACTACGTGATAGATTTTTTTAATTTTTTTGTTTTTATTAGTAATGGCGGCGATCAGCATTTTTTTAGTGGGACTGTGACATTGCGGCAAACACATCGGGCCCCTAATTGCCATTTTTGACACTTTTTGGGGACAAGTGACATTAATACAGTAATCAGTGCTCAATATTATAACACTGGCAGGAAAGGGGTTAACACTGGGGGTGATCAAAGGGGTTAATTTGTGCCTAAATATGCTTACTGACTGTGTGGGGGAATGGTTCTGTGACAGCTTAGCTGAAACTCTGATCTCTCTCTGCCTGTCTGACAGAAGACTCACCTGCTTTGTTTACATAAGCAGGCGGGTTTTCTGTCAGTTTCTCTGACGATTGCGGGAGGCCGGCGGCAATCGCCACCTCACCTCCCGCTGTGTCTAAACACAGGGGGAGCGCAGCTCCAGCGGCGTGCACATGCACCGCCGACACCTTGTGCATGAAATCATGTAGTACTACGAGATTTTGCACAGCCGAGCCGCCCTGCCGCAGTAATACTACGGTGGGGGGTCAGCAAGAGGTTAATAAGGTAAACTTCAGCTGGCTTCTATCATCCAATCCTGTGCAAGCATAAATACTGCTTTTTATTTATTTATTTTAGCACATGATTGGGTATTCTTTGCATTTAAGGGGTTGATTTATCAAAACTGGAGCATGCAAAATCTGGTGCAGCCCTGCAAAGAAACCAATCAGCTTCCAGGTTTATTGTCAAAGCTGCATTAATCCATGTTTTTTTTTTTATTTGCCTAGATGTCAGTTTTGAGGGGTTACATGGTTCTCAATAGTCAAATGCCTCAATAGGAGTATAAAAAAACATTATCCTATTTTTGTATGACAATATAATTCAACTAGCAAAAGTATATAAAAATGACTCAAAGATAAAAAAACAAATAATGGACCATCCCCTATTGCTGGCTGCTAACAAAACAAATAGGAAATATGGCAGATGAGTAATGACAGGGAGAAAGAGTAAAGTGCCCAGTGTAAGTCAGTGCAACTACATGGCAAGAAAATGTAATTAGACAATATAACATCTTGGAAGGGATGTTGCCATATAATCTAACTTGAAGATGCCAAGCTGTCTTGGCAGTGGGTAAACTTGAAAGACAGTCTTCTTTATACATGAAATCAAGAACAAAAATCTAGCAACTATCATAATCACAATATACCTTTTAAATTATTATTTTCCTGTTCAGCTTATCGTTCCTCTATAAGTACTATTTTTTTTCTGTAACCTAAAAAGGGCAAAATCCTTTTCTTAGATGGCAGTTAACTGAAAATCAGGCTTAAAGGACAGTCCATCTGACGGTGATATTTTAGCTAAAGAGAACTTTCCTGGATCTGTTCCTGTCCAGGGCCAGGGCCAGGGGGTGCTTATGTTCACTCCCATCTCTACGACCATCTCTGTCACCAGGTTGGCGAGGTCTTCCTTTCACTTTCTCCCCCCAGCTGGTGGGGACTCTGAGCTGTGCAGTATCCCCCCAGGCTGAGCAGATGCTGATCGGGCCAGTGGTGTGACCGAACTCTCCCTCAAGCACACTCACATGTGTCTGCTCTGGCTGATAGCAGCTGAAACTAGGAAGGAGGCAGAGCAGATATCACAGCCCAGGAGTCCTCTACTTACAGCCATAGGGTAAGTGGCTGATGGGGAGAGGTTTACATTTATCACTGCAGGAGTTCCCTCCATGCTCCATCTGTGCTGCTTCAAACCTTACACTGCACTAGAGAACTGCTCCCAACGAACATGGCTCATTAACTGGCTGCCCTCACTGCACACTGCTCACTGACTGGATGTCCTCACCACACACTGCTCATTGACTGCCTGTCCTCATCGCACACTGCTCATTGACTGCCTGTTCTCACCGCACACTGTTTTCTGATTGGCAGTCCTCACTACACACTGCTCACTTACTGGCTGTCCTCACCACGCACTGCTCACTGACTGGCTGTCCTCACCACACACTGCTCACTGACTGCCTGTCCTCATTGCACACTGCTCATTGACTGCCTGTTCTCACCGCACACTGTTTACTAATTGGCAGTCCTCACCGCACACTGTTTACTGATTGGCAGTCCTCACTACACACTGCTCACTGACTGGCTTTCCTCACCACACACTGCTAACTGGCTGGCTGTCCTCACTGCTCACTGCCCACTGCCTGTCCTCACCACACACTGCTCACTGACTGCCTGTCCTTACCGCACACTGCTCACTGACTGCCTGTCCTTACCGCACACTGCTCACTGACTGCCTGTCCTTACCGCACACTGGTCACTGACTGCCTGACCTCACCACAAACTGCTCACCGACTGCCTGTCCTTTCCGTACGCTGCTCACTGACTGCCTGCCCTTACCGCACACTGGTCACTGACTGCCTGTCCTTACCGCACACTGCTCACTGACTGCCTGTCCTTATGCACACTGGTCACTGACTGCCTGACCTCACCACACACTGCTCCCTGACTAGCAGTCCTCACCACACACTGCTCATGGGCTGGCAGTCCTCACCACACACTGCTCAATGACTGGCTGTCCTCACCACACACTGCTCACTGACTGCCTGTCCTCATCGCACACTGCTCATTGACTGCCTGTTCTCACCGCACACTGTTTACTAATTGGCAGTCACACTGTTTTGCTCACTGACTGGCTTTCCTCATCACACACTGCTCACTGACTGGCTGTCCTCACCGCTCACTGCCCACTGCCTGTCCTCACCGCTCACTGTTTACTGATTGGCAGTCTTCACCACACACTGCTCACTGGCTGGCTGTCCTCACTGCTCACTGCCCACTGCCGGTCCTCACCACACACTGCTCACTGACTGCCTGTCCTTACCGCACACTGCTTACTGACTGCCTGTCCTTACCGCACACTACTCACTGACTGCCTGTCCTTACGGCACACTGCTCACTGACTGGCAGTCCTCCCCACACACTGCTCACTGACTGGCTGTCCTCACCGCACACTGCTCACTGACTAGCTGTCCTCACCGCCCACTGCCCACTGCCTGTCCTCACCGTACACTGTTTACTGATTGGCAGTCTTCACCACACACTGCTCAATGGCTGGCTGTCCTCACTGCTCACTGCCCACTGCCTGTCCTCACTGCACACTGCTCACTGACTGCCTGTCCTTACCGCATACTGGTCACTGACTGCCTGACCTCACCGCACACTGCTCACTGACTGCCTGTCCTTACCGCACACTGGTCCCTGACTGCCTGTCCTTACCCCACACTGGCCACTGACTGCATGACCTCACTGCACACTGCTCACTGACTGGCAGTCCTCACCACATACTGCTCACTGGCTGGCTGTCCTCACTGCCCACTGCCTGTCCGCACCACACACTGCTCACTGACTGCCTGTCCTTACCGCCCACTGGTCACTGACTGCCTGACCTCACCGCACACTGCCCACTGACTGCCTTTCCTTACCGCACACTGGTCACTGACTGCCTGACCTTACCACACACTGCTCACTGACTGGCAGTCCTCACCACACACTGCTCACTAACTGGCAGTCCTCACCACACACTGCTCACTGACTGCCTGTCCTCATTGCACACTGCTCGCTGACTGACTGTTCTCACCGCACAATGTTTACTGATTGGCAGTCCTCACTGCACACTGTTTACTGATTGGCAGTCCTCACCGCACACTCTTTACTGATTGGCAGTCCTCACTACACACTGCTCACTGACTGGATTTCCTCATCACACACTGCTCACTGACTGGCTGTCCTCACCGCTCACTGCCCACTGCCTGTCTTCACCGCTCACTGTTTACTGATTGGCAGTCTTCACCACACACTGCTCACTGGCTGGCTGTCCTCACTGCTCACTGCCCACTGCCTGTCCAAACCGCACACTGCTCACTGACTGTCTGTCCTTACCGCACACTACTCACTGACTGGCAGTACTCACCACCCACTGCTCACTGACTGGCTGTCCTCACTGCACACTGCTCACTGACATACTGTCCTCACTGCTCACTGCCCACAGCCTGTCCTCACTGCACACTGTTTACTGATTGGCAGTCTTCACCACACACTGCTCAATGGCTGGCTGGGTGTCCTCACTGCTCACTGCCCACTGCCTGTCCTCACTGCACACTGCTCACTGACTGCCTGTCCTTACCGCACACTGGTCACTGACTGCCTGACCTCACATCACACTGCTCACTGACTGGCTGTCCTCACCGCAGACTGGTCACTGACTGCCTGACCTCTCCGCACACTGCTCTCTGACTGGCAGTCCTCACCACACACTGCTCCCTGAATGGCTGTCCTCACCACACACTGCTCACTAACTGGCTGTCCTCACCGCACACTGCTCACTGACTGGCAGTCTTCACCACACACTGCTTACTGACTGGCTGTCCTCACCACGCACTGCTCACTGACTGGCTGTCCTCACCACACACTGCTCCCTTACTGGCTGTCCTCACCGCACACTGCTGCTCACTGACTGGCTGTACTCACCACACACTGCTCACTGACTAGCTGTCCTCACCGCATTTTTGATAAGTTAAAAAAATAAAGTGTTTGTTTACATTGTTAAGTGGCTATTTAATATATAAAACAAAAGTTTTAATACATTTTAAAATGTTTGTTTACATTTATTTTTAAGGCTGGGTTCACACTAGGGCGGCTTTAAAGTCGCCCGACTCTGGAGCCTCCCTGTGCAGCGCGACTTCAGCGGGGCTTGCATATGACTTGAGTCGCTCTGATTAGAATGGTTCCATTGCCCTTAATGGAGCGCGACTTGTCAGGTCGCCTGACAAGTTGCCCCAGTGTGAACCCAGGCTAAAAGTTTGCATGTGTGGGTGTATATAAATAGAAAAGTTCTGAGGATGAGGTGCATGTCTATAATAAACATAAGTGCAAAGCAATCAGACCTTCCCAAGGGCCATTATATAGAAAAAAAAGAGATGGGATTGCTACACAAAAACCTTTTAACCACTTGCTGACTGGGCCATAGCCAAATGATGGCTAAAGCGTTGTTGACTTATTCTGGGAGGGCATACAATGACGTCCTACCAGAATCCCGCTCCCCACGATTTTTGAAGTGTCCATGCTCGCCAGGTACATGGAGCGGCGTGATTAGTTGTCAACAAACGGGCGCATGTCCGGTTCAGTTCTCTCCTCTCTTTGCATGCTGTACACAGTGATCATTACAGCGTGTGATAGGTTATCAGGAAATTATATATGTAATTTATGCTCCTAGAACGCCTGGAGGTGCTACTTGAATGTTGGGCCTCTGTATGTGGCCAGGCTGTGTAAAAGTCTCACACATGTGGTATCGCCATACTCAGGAGGAGTAGCAGAATGTATTTTGGGGTGTAGTTGCAAGTATGCCTATACAGTGTGTGAGAAATAACTTGGTAATATGACAATTATGTGAAATAAAAATCTTACATTTGCAAAGAATTGTGGGAAAAAATGACAACTGCAAAAAACTCAACATGCCTCTTACGAATTATCTTAGAATGTCTGCTTTCTAAAAAGGGGTAATTTGGGGGGAATTTGTACTTTCCGGACTTGTTAGTGTCTCAAGAAATGAGTCAGTACATCAGGTGTGATCAATTTTCAATGATTGGCACCACAGCTTGTAGACTCTATAACCTTCACAAAGACCAAATATTATATACTTATTTGGGTTATTGTTACCAAATATATGTATCATTATAACTTTTGGTCAAAATTTATGAAGAAAAATTACTAAATTTGCAAAATGTAAAACCGAAAGGAATAAAAATGCATTTTTTTTACAAAATTTTGTCTTTTTTCATTTATAGCGTAAAAAAACAAAAAACAAAAACACAATTGATTAAATACCACTAAAAGATATCTCTATTTGTGTGGGAAAAAAAGGACAAAAATTTCATATGGGCACAGTGTTGCATGACTGAGTAATTGTCATTCAAAATGTGAGAGCACTGAAAACTGAAAGTTGGTGTGGCTAGGAAGGCGGTTTAAGTGCCTAGATAGGAGGATCACAGGCGCTCTGTGATCATTTCAGAGAGAAATGTTGTGTTTACAACAGCAGAGCGCCGTTCTCTCTCAGCGGGGAGCGATCGCATGTTCCGGGGGCAATTGCGGTCGCCGGCCCCATAGATCAGCATCCCCGCTGCCTAGTGGGGGCGGGCGCGTGCCTCCAGTGACATACGCTCGCCTCCAGGAATGCTCCCATACGTCGGTTCACACAGCCGAGCCAACCTACCGCAATATATCTGCGGCGGGCGGTCGGCAAGTATGACAGTTTTGGGCTAAACCGAATACCTAAGTAACTACAAAACTGACAACCTTGAATACTGTGTAGCTTTGATGTCATTTCTGGCTTTTAATATTTCATTAAAAGTTTTTTGTGCATTAATCCCATCTCTCTTTTTTCTATATAATGGCCCTTGAGAAGGTCCGATTGCTTTGCATTTATGTTTATTACCGATGTGCACCTAACCCTCCAAACTTTTATGTATATATATATATATATATATATATATATATATATATATATATATATATATGTATATATATATATATATATATATATATATATATATATATATACACTCACACTTGCACACTTTTATAAATAACACCTGGATATGTTTATTTGTGAACCATTCCATTGTAGATTTTGCTTTATGTTTTAGATCATTGTCTTGTTGGAAGACAAATCTCCGTCCCAGTCTCAGGTCTTTTGCAGACTCCATCAGGTTTTCTTCCAGAACGGTCCTGTATTTGGCTCCATCCATCTTCCCATCAATTTTAACCATCTTCCCTGTCCCTGCTGAAGAAAAGCAGGCCCAAACCATGATGCTGCCACCACCATGTTTGACAGTGGGGATGGTGTGTTCAGGGTGATGAGCTGTGTTGCTTTTACGCCAAACATAACGTTTTGCATTGTTGCCAAAAAGTTTGATTTTGGTTTCATCTGACCAGAGCACCTTCTTCCACATGTTTGGTGTGTCTCCCAGGTGGTTTGTGGCAAACTTTAAACAACACTTTTTATGGATATATTTAACCGCTTCCATACAGAGCAGTTAGACACCCTTCCTGCCCAGACCAATTTTCAGCTTTCAGCACTCTCACACTTTGAATGACAATTGCTCAGTCATGCTACACTGTAACCAAACAAAATTTTTATCATTTTTTTCACACAAATAGAGCTTTCTTTTGGTGGTATTTGATCACAACTGGGGGTATTTTTTTCGTGATATATGCAAAAAAAGAGCAAAAATTTAAAAAAAAAAACACTTTTTTTTAGTTTCAATTATGAAATTTTGCAAAAAATAAATTTTTCTTCATACATTTGGGCCAAAATGTATACTGCTACATGTCTCTGGTAAAATTAACCCAAATTAGTGTATATTATTTAGTCTGTGTGAAAGTTATTGAGTCTAGAAGCTATGGTACCAATTACTGAAAATTGATCACACCAGATGTACTGACTGCCTATCTCCTTTCTTGAGGCCCTGAAATGTCAGGACAGTACAAATACTGACCAAATGACCCCTTTTTGTAAAGTAGACAGTCCAAGGTATTTAGTAAGAGGCATGGTGAGTTTTTTGAAGTTGTAATTTTTTCCCACAATTCTTGGGAAAATGAAGAAAAAATGTTTTTTTTCTTTTTTTTCCCACAAAGTTGTCAATTTATAAGCTATTTCTAACACATAGCATGTACACAGCAAAAATTACACCCAAAAATACATTCTGCTACTCCTTCTGAGTATGGCGATACCACATGTGTGAGACTTTTACACAGCCTGGCCACAAAAAGAGACTCCATGTCCAAGAAGCACATTCAGGCGTTCTAGGAGCATAAATACACATAAAACTTTCTTACTACCTATCACACTTTTCAAGGCCCTAGAGCACCAATACAATGGAAAAGTCCACAAAATGACCCCATTTTGGAAAGCAAACACTCCAACGTATATTCTATGAGGCATTATGGGTCGTTTGAACATATCATTTTTTTCCACAGGTTTTTGGAAAATGTGGGAAAAAAATGAAAACTTTTTTTTTTTACACAAAGTTGTCAATTTATAGGATATTCCTAACACATAGCATGTACACAGCAAAAATGACACCCCAAAATACATTCTGCCACTCCTTCTGAGTATGGCAATACCACATGTGTGAGACTTTTTCACAGCCTAGCCATATAGAGGGGCCTAACATCCAAGGAGCATCATCATGCATCCTAGCCACTTGCCTAGGCCTATTTTTGACATTTGGTGTTTACAAGCAAAAATCAGTTGTTTTGCTAGAAAACTGCTTAGAACCCCCAAACATTATATATTTTTTTTTAGCAGAGACCCTAGAGAATAAAATGGAGATTATTGCAATATTTTTTATCACACCGTATTTGCGTAGCGGTCTTCCAAACGCAATTTTGTTTGGAAAAAATTCACTTTTTTTAATTAAAAAATAAGAAACCAGTAAAGTTAGCCCAATTTTTTTCCATAATGTGAAAGATAATGTTACGCCGAGTAAATAGATACCCAACATGTCATGTTTCAAAATTGCGCACGCTCACGGAATGGTGACAAACTTTGGTACTTAAAAATCCCCATAGGCGACAATTTAAAAATTTCTACAGGATGCCATCTTTGAGTTACAGAGGAGGTCTAGGGCTCAAATTATTCCCCTTGCTCTAACGATCGCGGCGATACCTCACATGTGTGGTTTGAACACCGTTTACATATGTGGGCGGGGTTTCTGTATGCATTCGCTTCTGCGAGCAAGCTAACGGGGACAGGGCGCTTTAATTTTTTTTTTTTTTTTTTTTTTACTATTTATTTTATTTATTATTTTTTATTTTTACACCGTTTAAAAAAAAAAAAAATTATCATTTTTATTTCTATTAAAAGAAATGTAAATATTCCTCGTAATAGAAATAGGCACGACAGGACCTCTTTTTTGTGAGATCTGGGGTCAAAAAGTCCTCAGATCTCACAAGTACACTAAAAGATAGAAAAAAAAAAAAAATAATTATAATATAAAATAAAAAAAAAAAAAAAGGACCTTTAAACCGGTTGCTAGGCAACAACATTTTCCGTAGCTCCGGTCCTCCAAGACCATAGAGTCAAGTGAGGGCAAGCTTGCCCTCACTCGACATCCTGTCTGTGAGGATTCGGGACCGGATCGTTTTCCCCGCTGCCGGCGGGTCCGGTAAGCGGGGAAAAGGACCGGAACGCGTTGGGAGGGGGGGCGCCTCTTCCGCCATCCCGGAAGGGTGATCCCACGGCGAATACGCCGCTGGGACCACCCTTATCGGAAAGCCAACCGTCCACCGTTTAAAAAAATACCAGGGTTATGGCAGCTATCTGCTGCCATAACACCGGTATTTAGGTTTAAACGGAGGACGTATATAAACCTTTTTGGACTTGGACATGGTGGCTGTATGAAGGGTGACAGGTACTTGGGTACTTTGTTGGGCAGGTGACAGGTACTCTGGTACTGATGAGCAGGTGGCAGGTACTCGGGTACTCCGATAGGCAGGTGACAGGTACTCGGGTACTCTGATGGGCAGGTGACAGGCAGGTGATAGGTACTGATGAGTAGTACTCACTGACTGATAGGTGATACTGATACTGTACTGATGGGTACTGATGATCAGTACTGATACGTGATAGGTACTGATGAGTACTGATGAGTAGTGATGGGTACTGATGAGCAGGCGGCAAGTACTTGGGTACTTCAGGCGTCAGGTACTCTGATGAGCAGGTGGAAGGTACTCGGGTACTCTGATGGGTAGGTGACAGGTACTCAGGTACTCTGATGACGGGTACTCCGTTGACAGGTACTTAAAGTACCCGAGTACCTGTCATCAGAGTACCCGAGTACCTGTCATCAGAGTACCCGAGTACCCGTCATCAGAGTACCCGAGTACCTGTCATCAGAGTACCCGAGTACCTGTCAGAGTACCCGAGTACCCGTCATCAGAGTACCCGAGTACCCGTCATCAGAGTACTCGAGTACCTGTCATCAGAGTACCCGAGTACCCGTCATCAGAGTACCTGAGTACCCATCATCAGAGTACCCGAGTACCTGTCAGAGTACCCGAGTACCCGTCATCAGAGTACCCGAGTACCCGCCATCAGAGTACCCGAGTACCCGTCATCAGAGTACCCGAGTACCCGTCAGAGTACCCGAGTACCTGTCATCAGAGTACCAGAGTAGCTGTCATCAGAGTATCCGTCATCAGAGTACCTGAGTACCTGTCATCAGAGTACCCGAGTACCTGTCACCAGCCCATCAGAGTACCCAAGTACCTGTCATCTGAGTACCTGATGGGCTGGTGACAGGTACTCGGGTACTTTGATGGGCTAGTGACAGGTGCTCTTTATTGGGGGGGGGGGGCAATCAGTGTGGTTGGGGTGCACTGTAGTTGGTAACTAGCTGTTACCACAATCTCCTCCTCACACAGGATCAGTGTGTGAGGAGGAGAACACGGTGACAGCTAGTTACCGTGTTCTCTGTTGACATTTGTGACCGGCTGTGATTGGACACAGCCGGTCACGTGGTAAAGAGCCAATTTCATTGGCTCTTTACCTAGATCGGGGATCGACTCTGTCCGAGGGACGAGCCTCGTCCCCGATCGCTGCTCTGCGCGCCCCCAGGGGCGCGCATTGCAGAGAGAACGAGCGGCTCGTGCTGGAGCCGCTCATGTGATTGGCTGTGATTGACACAGCCGATCACGTGGTAAACAGCCAATTTCTATTGGCTGTTTACCTTGATCAGGGATGGGCTATGTCCGAGGGACGAGCCTCATCCCTGATCGCACCGCTGCGCGCCGCCGGGGGCGCGCAGTAGCAGCTAGAACGGGCCGACGTCATATGACGGCGGCCCGGATCTAGACAACCACTTTGCCGACGTCATTTTACATGACTCGGTATGGAAGTGGTTAAGAAATGGCTTTCTTCTTGCCACTCATCCATAAAGGCCAGATTTGTGCAGTATACGACTGATTGTTGTCCTATGGACAGAGTCTCCCACCTCAGCTGTAGATCTCTGCAGTTCATCCAGAGTGATCATGGGCCTCTTGGCTGCATCTCTGATCAGTCTTCTCCTTGTATGAGCTGAAAGTTTAGAGGGACGGCCAGGTCTTCGTAGATTTGCAGTGGTCTGATACTCCTTCCATTTCAATATTATCGCTTGCACAGTGCTCCTCGAGATGTTTAAAGCTTGGGAAATCTTTTTGTACTGTATCCAAATCCGGCTTTAAACTTCTCCACAACAGTATCTCGGACCTGCCTGGTGTGTTCCTTGTTCTTCATGATGCTCTCTGCACTTTAAACGGACCTCTGAGACGATCACAGTGCAGGTGCATTTATACGGAGACTGATTACACACAGGTGGATTCTATTTATCATCATTAGTCATTTAGGTCAACATTGGATCATTCAGAGCTCCTCACTGAACTTCTGGAGAGAGTTTGCTACACTGAAAGTAAAGGGGCTGAATAATTTTGCACGCCCAATTTTTCAGTTTTTTATTTGTTAACAAAGTTTGAAATATCCAATAAATTTCGTTCCACTTCATGATTGTGTCCCACTTGTTGTTGATTCTTCACAAAAAATTACAGTTTTATATCCTTATGTTTGAAACCTGAAATGTGGCAAAAGGTCGCAAAGTTCAAGGGGGCCAAATACTTTCGCAAGACACTATATATATATATATATATATATATATATATATATATACACTGTATATATATATATATTTATACATATAGTATATACACGCACGCACATGTGTTTGAGCTTAGGGGTGCACATCCTATTGCATTAAGCTATGCACACCTTTGCCACCTTATAATGCCCATAGTAGACCTAACACTTCACAGCCACAGATATCGCCACTGGTGTCCTTTACCCTATGCAAGATATGACCTAAAGTATTACTAAAAGACAAAACTTTTTGTTTTGTTTTGGATAGAGTGGAGGGGGACTAGAATGCTTGTCTGTTTTTTTTTTTTTTTGCTGTCTGTGCCCCTTTAGGGAGATTCACCCTCTCTATTTGTTCTGTTTACCTTTATCATTGAAAGTGAAAGTAAAAGAAAATCCCGAATTTTGGGTTGTCCCCACAAAAGTAATGGAGGGGAAATCTTCCAATGAGGACACTAGTCCTGGTGACCTGGGGGTCACCAAGGATTTCCCTTTACCACTTCTGGACTGGAAGGGCCCTTAATGACCAGGCCCTATTTTGCGATTCGGCGCTGCATTATTTTAACGGACAATTGCACAGTCGTGCGATGCTGTACCCAAACGAAATTTATGTCCTTTTTTTCCCACAATTAGAGCTTTCTTTTGGTGGTATTTGATCACCTGTGCAATTTTTTATTTTTGCGTCATAAACAAAAAAGAGCGACAATTTTGAAAAAAAACAATATTTTTCACTTTCTGCTATATAACATTCCCAAAAAATGTAAAAATCAAAAATTTTTAACATTTTAGGGCAATTTGTTTTCTGCTACATATTTTTGGTAAAAAAAATTCACAATAAGCGTATTTTGATTGGTTTGCGCAAACGTTATGGGGTCTATTAACTACGGGAAAGATTTATGTAATTTTTTATTGTTTTTTTTTTACTAGTAATGGCAGCGATCTGTGATTTTTTGCGGGACTGTGACATTGCGGCGGACAGATTGGACCCCTGACTGACATTTTTGACACTTTTGGGGGTACCAGTGACATTACAACAGTAATCAGTGTTAAAAATATTCACTGTTACTGTAATAATGACACTGGCAGGAAAGGGGTTAACAGTATAGGTGATCAAGGGGTTAAATGTGACCCTAGGGGAGTGATTCTAACTGTGGGGGGGGCATGGCTTCTGAGATGACCACAGGGACATGTGATTCTATATAGCAGGATCACATGAGCTCTGCAATCATTCCAGGGAGAAGGACAGTCGGCTGTGTTTACAACAGCCAACCGTCCTTCTCTCTTAGCGGAGAACGATCGAGAGTGTCAGGCGGACACATGCATCGGCTTCCCCAGTTCCTCTTAGGCAAGTGATGTAGGTCTACTTTGTTTTGCCTGTACGAGCCACCCTGACGCAGTAAAAAAGCAGCGGGTGGTCGGGAACTGGTTAATTTACAGGAATTTTTTCTCACTTCCTGTTTGACTATAAGACAGGAAGTGAAGGGAAATCTTGGTAATAGGACACAGATAGTGAAAAGAAATCTAACAGCAGTTGTAACTATCCAAAATAGAAAAAACAATGTTTTGCCTATAGTTCTACTTTAGCTCTCCTATATACAGTATAACAAAAATCGAAATATCAGTTTTGCGTAAATTGATTCTTTGAAGTAGTTATGAACATAAGCTGACCATTTCCTGATCCAATCAGACGATGATCCTTAAAGTTTTGACTTGATATGCACTGTAACACTCCTGTCCACAAGTATGAAGAAAGAACTGTATTAATTTCTTCCCTAATCAAGGATATGCTGGATTTGAGCACACATATATCACTGCTGGCACTAATGGGGTTCTGTGTCTCCATCAGGGAGATTCAGCACTGGACTGAAATGTTGACTTTCTATTTTTTTTTGGGGGGGGGGGGGGTTCTTCTTTCCACATCCAAGAACTTCAATGGTGTATTTTATCAATTCGGCCTCTCTGCCTCTTGCCACTCAGTTAAAGCCATAATCTCCTGTATATCATACGTTCTGCAACTTTTAAACTAAAATAAAAGGTGAAAAAGGATGCTGCCTAATCCCTGACATATAAAGTATACTGGGCAGCTAAAACGACTTTACTCCAAAGCCAAGTCTGGCAATAGCATTTGGTTCAATACATATTTCAAGTTAAAGAAATGACTTTGAAAACCTTATGGTTCCAGCTTCAAATGCTGTTATTTCCTAATGTCAGGGGCTTTGAAAAGACTCCATTAAAATGTTCTTTCCTTGCAATTGCCACAAAGCTTTATAGACTGGCTTCACCGTAGATATTTTCTTTATTGTAAATTGAACAAGGAAACAGATGTACATGTTTCTTATAATAAAAAATAATACATCAAAAATGTGTTAATCAAAATTCCTCAGTTTTATTGAGGTTTACTACGTAAATTAAAATACAGTCTTGCTAACAAAGGGAGCATAAGTACTAGTCAAGATTGAAGCATACGATGGTATGCAGCTTTGCAAGACTCTAATGCATCCGGCCTGTTCCAAACAAGAGAAAATACAATTATATGATTCAAGGTTCTTTCCCTTTCTATTTTAAATTCACTTGAATAAATCCATTTTTACCAGATGCTTTTGAAGCTAATTTGACTTGGTCTAATTGATGCTATTTGTTTACAAATACACGTAAAGACAATAAATATCACAAGCAACATCTGTCTCCTGAATACATCATCTGCATATATTCTCGAGATATAGATAAAAATCTTTTGTATCCTCCACCAAAATTTTACATTTGCTTAATGGTTCTTCTTATCATTTCTAACGGCTTAGACCAACTGTGTGAGAATGTGTTTTAAAGCAATTTTATTCTTTGTTTTAATTTTTATACTTGATTAAAGTAAATTTGTATCAAGAGGAACATACATACCATTTCTTGCTTCAGTGCCCCTTCAATATAGAAGTCTATTAGCGGGTGGGTGGGGCTCTGTGTATCCCTTTGCTTTTCAGCTTAAGTTATGCGGAGTGGTCGTACGGGTCTTTAGAGACACATCGGGATTTTGATTTTGAGACACTTTTTCTAGGTAGCTTAGCAGTCCATTACTTCACGTGGAATGCACGGTGTCAGGTTTCCACTCAGAAAAATGTTCTTCCTGACGAGGTGGTGGTGTACAACATTCTGGGTGAGGTTGGGAGGATTCAGGGTCTTGAGAAGGACAGGTGGCAGCTGGGAGCCTGGACAAAAGTGTGGAAGAATGTCAGGTCCCTGTAACTGCTGTCTGTCAGTCTCTTGGTGTGCGGCTTTTCTTTCTGTCCTTTCACGTCCTCTAGATTTTTATAAGATTGGATTTTTGAAAAAAGGCTGCATGCATGGGATCAATGTGTAATTGTTTCTTAGCCTGAGGAGGTGTTTAGGTGGAGGTTAGGGCTTTGTTAAGTTTAGTCATGATAGCAACAATTTTCTGTTTCTATACTGATGGAAGCTATTTTTGTTTATGTATATATATATTTATTTATTTTGTATATATGTAAATATGTTTTTATTATGCTTGTGAGATTTTAAATAAACAAACATTTACCGACTGCCATTGCTAATCATAAAATGCTAGTTGCCTGGGTGTCTCTGGCTTTAGTACTTTGAGTCACTGACTTTGAACAATCATGCACCAACCAAAGGCAGAGTACAGTCAGAAGGGCCTATACTTTTGAATAGTGGAGGAGCGTACCACTAAGCAATGCTAAAGGCATTCGATGGCAGAAAGGAGGAGCCAAGCACCGACATTTTGAGAAAAGGCCAGGAAGCTTTGCCTATCACAATGACATAACATTTGTTTGTATATGCAAGCATTTTAGTGGTATTTCTAGAGACCAGGCCACTTTAAAGTAGACCTTATACAAAGGTCTACTTTTTAATTAAAAAGTACGTTTTCCAAAAAGTACTGGTAGACGAACGGAGCAAACTATGGTAGAACAACAAAGCAGATAGCAAACTGGCAATCCGATGATGGAAAAATTACGAAAATGCCAGACCTACCCATCTATTTTTTTTTACTTAGCACAACAAATAAAGTACAGGTTTATGGGCAAGTAATTCAAGACTTTTGTGACTTGTTTTCTGTGGAATAAGGCTGCATGCATGGGATCAATGTGTAATTGTTTCTTAGCCTGAGGAGGTGTTTAGGTGGAGGTTAGGGCTTTGTTAAGTTTAGTCATGATAGCAACAATTTTCTGTTTCTATACTGATGGAAGCTATTTTTGTTTATGTATATATATATTTATTTATTTTGTATATATGTAAATATGTTTTTATTATGCTTGTGAGATTTTAAATAAACAAACATTTACCGACTGCCATTGCTAATCATAAAATGCTAGTTGCCTGGGTGTCTCTGGCTTTAGTACTTTGAGTCACTGACTTTGAACAATCATGCACCAACCAAAGGCAGAGTACAGTCAGAAGGGCCTATACTTTTGAATAGTGGAGGAGCGTACCACTAAGCAATGCTAAAGGCATTCGATGGCAGAAAGGAGGAGCCAAGCACCGACATTTTGAGAAAAGGCCAGGAAGCTTTGCCTATCACAATGACATAACATTTGTTTGTATATGCAAGCATTTTAGTGGTATTTCTAGAGACCAGGCCACTTTAAAGTAGACCTTATACAAAGGTCTACTTTTTAATTAAAAAGTACGTTTTCCAAAAAGTACTGGTAGACGAACGGAGCAAACTATGGTAGAACAACAAAGCAGATAGCAAACTGGCAATCCGATGATGGAAAAATTACGAAAATGCCAGACCTACCCATCTATTTTTTTTTACTTAGCACAACAAATAAAGTACAGGTTTATGGGCAAGTAATTCAAGACTTTTGTGACTTGTTTTCTGTGGAATATTGCTGGAGCTATACTTTGAACACCGTGTAGACACCAGAATTTTGAAGACAATGATCCATATGAGTGGGGATAATGGGTATGATCCACAATATGCCTGCATACATGTGTAATTTCACCTAGGCACTAGAAGATCACAATTGACACCAGTGTATTACTGAACTAAAACTCGTTATGAAGATGGAAGAACTGACAACTAGTCTGCATGAGTGGCACCCAAATTCTATTGCAACATGGTGCACCTGTATCAAAGTCTCTAATGTTGCTTGTGTCCAAACTCTCATACAGTCCTAACACTAGTGCATCTTAATGCTGGTGAATATATTCTTAGACTTACCCCAGCTAGACCCCACTGCTGCTCCCTTTTCTCCTTCCCCATTACCCACTGTCTGTACTTCACCTCCCTGTATTCAATGTAGTAGTGGGAGTGCTGATCCTCACTAGGATAGTATTCCCCATGGTTGCTTACTGCCCATTGTATTAACATTTACCATTGTTTTACATTTATTTTGCATTTTGAAATGTGCCTATCTCAGGGGTTTTGCTGCAACCTTTGCAGGGAAGAGCTTTTTTACCCCTGTATACTCTCTGTGTATCTGTGTTGAAAACTTCAATGTTTTCTTAAAAAAGTGCAAGTCTATGTGTAGACAGTTTGCCTTTTGTTTTTTGGTCTAGATATGCAGGGATTTTAATTTGTGATGAAAAAGGGTAAAATGAGAAAATGGGCTTTTTAGACAGTGATTCCCATGGGTGCACCTTAGCATATCGCACACATAAACTTAAATTTTAAAAGGATATTCTTCTATTTATTACATACTTTTTAGCAAATCAAAAGAGTTAAGTCACCATATACTGTGTATAAAAGACACGCATGTGTGTGTCATACAAACATAGATCATACAGTAGAATAAGTCATATAACAACTGCCCCTGGCATGGATTACACGATGGCCATAATGAGAGCTAATTCTGCCCACATCTATATTATCATCTGGGCCTCATTTATTAATTTGGGCCTATTTTGCTAATACTTAATATGGCATAATTAATAGCTTATCTGATGTTTTTTCATTGGATAACTATCATCTCTAAATTAAGGTAAGGATTATACTACTAGTTTGATGAGTAATGACAATATTGTTGAGGTAATTAGGACGTCAAGTTAGTTATAGGTACCCCTCTCTTGTGTTTTATAGTGATATATTTCCTAAAGACTGATGATCTGTACAGATTGTGAGCCCTTTCCCTTTTCTTCTGAGTTTTATCTCTTGCTATTTGAGTATTTTGGCTTTCTTGATATAGGTTAGTGCACTAGCACTCACTCATATTTGATTCTACCCTCTGTTGCTCTCCCTATGCACTCGAACATCATGATGGTTGTACTTGGGTACTTGGTTTCTGTTATGCAACTGGTTGTTAGTATGTTTGGTTTTTTTCTTACTTAGATAACACACTTTGATTGTGTTAGCACGGTGAAGTGTCAATGATGGTCTACCCTTAGCTTGAACACATCCAACACATTATCAAGTTAAGGTATATCAGCCTTTTGTCCTCTCCTCCCCAAACAACCTCCCCCCCCCCCCCCCCTTTGTTTTCCCTTTTTTTCTTCTTCTTTTTTTTTTTTGTCTCTCACCTTCTTTCCTCTCCCATTTTTACAAATGGATAGATGTACACATGCATTTGTGTATATATAATGAAATGTATATAAATTAATTCTGTCTTTGTCTATACATAGACTAGATGTTTGTGATCAAAACATGGATTTGAAGCCCTGAAGAAGCGGTTCATACCGCAAAACACGTTGGCAACTTTCGTGTAATTTATGCAAATGGCAGTTGTTATATGATTTATGCTACTATATGATCTATGTTTGTATGTAACACACATGTGTGTCTTTTATATACAGTACATGGTGACTTTAAACTGTTTTGATTTGTTAAAAAGTACATAATAAATAAAAGTATATTCTTTTAAAATGTATAACAAGTTTATGTGTGTGATATGCTATGGTACACCCATGGGAATCACTGTCTAAAAAGCCCATTTTCTCATTTCCTCCTTTTTCTTCACATTTATCAGACTGGTGTTCCCCCTGGTTTTTGTGTCCTTTGGACATATATGGCCCTTACTTCTCACTATAGCCATATTTACAGATTTTAATTTGTACTTTTGTGTTTAGTCACTCCTCCTTTTTCAGCAAAACATCCAGTGATGTGCCTCCATCCCTTCATAATATCTCTATAAAACCAATTTATTTGCCCGGAGACTTTAAATTAGGCACATCACATGTGACCAATGAATAACTATTTTCCAACATTGTTGAAAAAATGAATGAATGATGCATACAAAAAGAGGATAAAATGGTAACAAGCTGATTTGTAATGAATCCATATTCTTGCATTTTATACATTAAATATAATGTTGACCATATATAATCCAACTGGCAATACATGATTAAAACTAAAATTGCATCCATAAACTCGACGTGTTTCATGACCTTTTGTTTACTCTTCAGGAATAGATGCATGTATAGTATCTGGAAGATAAAACATCAGCCATGTAACATACCTAATGGTATCTTGTAATTTATATATAGAGTCATTCTAACCTCAAAAGCGGCCAGTGGGCTCGGATACTTACAAATCAGCTAAGAATAAATATATGACAATATTTCCAAATGGGTATTGCCAGGGGAGTCTCATCCGTAAACTGTGGAAGTTTGACTCAGCAAGAACTCAAGGGGACAAACAGGAAGTCCACTGAAATATACTAAATTAAATTTTGAACATTTTGAATTTTTAGACCCTTGATATTTAACCAAAGCCCCCCAATGGGGCTTCTAAAAATAGTATTGTAAAAAATGAAATTTGAACACATTAGTTTGTCCACCGATGAGCGCCCCATAATCTACTGCCTGATTGCAGTGCATTAAGTGCTTGTGATTGGCCAAAGCATGCACCCCGACCTGTATACTTTGGCCAATCACAGTACAATGTCCTGTCAGAGCCATGATTGGCCAAAGGCAGGCTGCCTTTAGCCAATCATGCCTCAGGGGCTAAGTCCATGCCCCACACTATATAAGGCTGCTTACACGGCAGCCATGTGTAGTGTGTTAGGAGTGGAGACATCTATCAGCTACAGTTGAGCACTAGAGACTGCCGGAGACATCCTGACAAACTTTTCTCACGGATGGCCATGTTTGCACACAATATGTTGCCCTTCAAACTTGCTCCATTGTGAGTATATAGGTGTATATTGTCATGCTTTAATAAACCTTCCTTCTGCACTTAGTGGCGCCTGTCTTTTCTCCACAGTATCCCTCAAGTTTTTCTTCTTACTTGTGGCAGAGCAGCCTTCAATGCCAAGGACTTCTGTATACATATGAACTTGGATATGGACTTTTTCATGTGTATATGTGTATCAGACACTTTTTTTGTTTAAGGTAGTAACCGCTGGCTTTCTTTTATTTCACTTGCGCCAGTATACATTTATGTTGTTCGTTTAGGAGTGGAGATTAGGCAGGGTAATTAGTGGATTGTGCTTTGATGTTTAATGCAGTCAGTGCAGTGTAGTGTAGGACCGATTCATCTTGTGTAACACAGTGTGCTGCAGTCAGTGTAGTGTAGTGTTATGCTGATTCAACTTGTGTAATACAGTGAACTGCAGTCAGTGTAGTGTAGGGCTGATTGATCTTGTGTAACACAGTGTACTGCAGTCAGTTTAGTGTAGTTCTGTGCTGATTCATCCTGTGTAACAAAGTGTAGTGCAGTCAGTGTAGTGCTGTGCTGATTCATCTTGTGTACCACAGTGTACTGGGGCCACTGAAGTGTTGGTATATTTAACATGTCTGTGTCACCCCACTGATCCCATTTTTTTTTCATCGATTTTTTTTTCTTAACAATTTTAAATTTTGTTAGCAGCATCAGGTTCTGTTGCTGCAATATTAGTACTCCCCCTTCTGTGTCGCAGGTGCTATTACTTCTGCGTCAGCAGTGATTTTTTTTGTGGCGCAGCAGGATTCTTTTATTTAAGGCATAATTGCTGTCCCAACTTTTGTGTCGCAGGTGCTATTCCTTCTGTATCAGCAGTGTTTTTTTTTAAAAATTTTCGTGGCACCGCAGCATGAATAATATTTAGGGCATAATTGCTGTCCCGCCTTCTGCATCAGCAGGGGTTTTTTTGTAGCGTAGCAGCACTAATTTTATTTAGGGCATAGTTGCTATCCCCCCTTTTGAGTCATAGGTGTTATTCCTTCTGCATTTGCAGGGGTTTTATTTTTTTGGCTTTAAGTTTTTCTTTATTACAAAAAAAAACTATAATAAAATGGTTTATAGTGCACCAAACACAAAAGTATTGCATTCATGCTTCATATTTCCATCCCACATTCTTTAATAAAAACTTATAACCCCCCCACCCCAAAAAAAAATTCCCCATCATGTCCGAAAGGCCAACAAGGAGAGGCATACGCTCACAGGCCACTAAAATAGGGCAAGCAGCCTCTGTGTCCACAGTGAAAAGTGGTGGTCAGGGACATGGTGCATGCTCTGCAGGCGGGGCACATTTGTCCATTTTTTCCGGTGCTGGCCTTGTTATTGAGCCACAACATGCAGAAGAGTTGGTGGAATGGATAACTAAACCGTCCTCATCCTCATCATCCTCTGTCCCCCAGGCTCATTCTAGTTCGTCTTCCACCGCAGCAGCCAAAGCGGCCTAATCCACATGTTCCTTGTCCACAGCCACTCCTTCCGTAGCCTCACCATCATGCATGAAGGAGTCACATGAATTATTAGATCATAGTGTCAGTTACATGATGCTGGAGGATGCGCAGCAATTTGAATGCTCCGATGTTGGTTCCCAGGTTGAGGAAGGGAATAACATGAGCCTATAGAGAGGGGGTGACAATGACAGACAAGAAACTAGCAGTCCTATTCCCCCAGCGGCAGCATACCGCCAAGTTTGCTCTAGTGTCGAGGAGGTCACTGACCGTACTTGGGTGCCTGAGAATATAGAGGAGAAAAGTGAGGAGGAGGCGGCACAACTCCGAGGCAGAATGTCCGGCTTAAGGGCAGCCACCCTATTGCTTCACACCACAGAGCTCCACTGCTAACTCCCCACTGACTTCCAAAAGTTCCCTGGTGTGGGCTTTTTTCAACACGTGCAGTAGACCGCAGCGTTGCTGTTTGCAATCTCTATCTGAAGCGGATCAAACATGGCCAGAACACCAGCCGCTTGGGCACCACATGCTTGAAAAGACATATGATGACCTGCCATGCAGTCCGTTGCCAATGGCACCTGAAAAAACCACATCATAATAAAATGCAGACTTCGCCTTGCTCCTTATCTGGGATCTCTACCCCCTACTATACCTCAAGTCCTCTCAAAAACCTGCAGTGAGAGGGATTATGATATAGCAATGGGTGCCACAGGTACTTGCACCCAATCTGCTAGCAGTACACCACCTGTTTATTTGAACAGCAGGCAAATGTTGCTACCCCAGTTGCTGAACTGTACTGTCCCAGCCACCCACATGCTCAGTGTCTAAATGCTAGCTTAGCCAAATTGCACTACAACTGCTGCTTTTTCATCTGGTAGACTCTGCCTCCTTTTGTGAATTTACGGAATGTATATTGGAAGAATCCAAAAAAGAAATTTCATTTCACGTAAAGCCATTCCAGCTCTGTACTATCATGTGAAAGGCAATGTTGTGGCCTCGTTGGACAGAGTGCTCAGAAGGAGTGTTCACATTACTGCTGACTCTTGGTCCAGCAGGCATGGTCAGGATCGACACATTTCCTTCACCGTGCACTGGGTAACTCTGCTGGCAGCTGGGAAGGATGCAGGACAGGGTTCAGTGCTGGAGCTTGTTCCGCCACCACACCTGCTAAACATTGGTGGTGATTCTGCCACATCTGTCTGTTCCACCCCCTCCTCTTCTTCTTCCTCTATGGCCTCTTCCGCTGAATTGTCCTTCGAACCAGCAGTGCTCCCTAAGTGTTTCAGGAGCTACGCAAGCAGTCAGGCTAAAAGATGTCATGCAGTGCTTCAGTTGGTCTCTCTGGGGGACAGGAGCCACACCAGGGCAGAGATTCTGTCAGCTCTGCAGGGCCAGGCTCAGAGGTGGTTGACACCATGGCAGCTTGAGCCATGAATGGTTGTATGCGACAATGGCGCCAACCTTCTCTCTGACAGGGACACTTGACTCATGTTCCATGCTTGGCACATGTCCTAAATTTGTTGGTCCAGCATTTCTTGAACCAGTACCAAGGCTCACAAGATCTTCTGAGGCAGGCCAGAAAATTATGTGGCCATTTCCGGTGGTCCTACAATGCCAGTGCTCGGCTGGCTGACATTGAACAGGAATTCAACCTGCCCACCATCTGCCTCATTTGTGACATGCCCACCAGGTGGAACTCAACATTGGCAATGCTGCAGCGGCTGCACACGTAGCAGAGGGCCAACAATGAGTACCTTTGTTAGTATGGCACAAGGACAGGCTCAGGGGAGCTTGGCTTCTTTTCGCCACGCCAGTGACTGCTGATGAAGGGTGCATGCACTGTCCTGTCACCATACGAGGAGGCCACAAGAATGGCGAGCCACAACAATGCATGCATCAGTAACCCTGTCCCTCTAGTCTTCCTGCTGGAGCACACGCTTTTTGGACTCATGGACAGGGCATTTGAGGCAGAACAGCGGGAGGAAGAGGAGTACTTCCTTTCCTTTATGCAGATACTACCATTCCTGCAGGGCCACAAAACACACAGGAGGATGAGGAGGAGGAGGATTTTGGCAGCATGGATGTAGAGCAGTCTTCAAGGCATGGTTTCATTCCCCAGAAACCCCCAGAGTTGTACGTGGCTGGGGAGAGGTTGCTTCTGACAATATCATCCTTAGTGACCCAGAGTACTCAGAATCTCATGCCTCCTCAAATTTACACTGCATGGGCTCCCTGATGCTGCAAAGCTTACGAAAGGACCTGAGGATTCGTGGTATCAAAGAGAGGGATCATTACTGGTTGGCAACCCTTCTTGATCCATGTTACAAGGGTAAAGTTGCAGAGCTCATCCTGCCTTCGCAGAGGGAGCAGAGGATGAAACATCTTGAGGAAGCCTTGAAGAAAAATTTGTGTAACACCTTCCCAGACACTGGGAGGTTACCATTTCCTGGACAACGTGTTTCTGAGGCTTTGTTCAGTCAAAGGAGGAGCGGTGGAAAAGGCAGCCGGCTGACCAATGCCTTTAAACAATTCTTTAGTCCTCAGTGCCCATGGATGTTAGGTTTAAGCAACCATCGACAGCCTCTGCAGCATATGGTGCAGGATTATCTAGGGGCAAGAGCAGACTTCAAGATCTTTCCAACTGAGCATCCACTGGGTTACTGGGTCTTGAGGATGGACCACTGGCCAGAACTGAATCAGTCCTGGATCAACAGCAGCTATAAAGCCTCTGATGCTGATGTAACTGACTGAATCTCCCAGGGATCTGAGATCCCTTGAAGACTGCCTATGCTGCCTATCCAATTCCTGAATCTTGATTATGCTAGTTTCCAACAATGTTTTTGGTTTACAGCACCACCCAAGGCCCAATTTTTCTGCACCTGTATTACAGGTGCATGTAATTTCAATTTTTGTTTCTAATTTTTAACAGCAGGGCATCTTCCTGCGCCCAGCAAGAGTAATTGTGAAGGGTTACAGTATTGAGGCACCACCAACACCCAAGGCCCAATATTTCTGCACCTGTATGACAAGTAAATGTAATTTCAATTTTTGTTTATAATTTTTAACAGCAGGGCCCATTCCTGTAACCAATAGGAGTGACTGTGAGGGGTTGCAGTGTTCAGGCACCACCAACAACCAAGGCCCAATGTTTCTGCACCTGTTTGACAAGTACATGTAATTTCAATTTCTGTTTATAATTTTTAACAGCAGGACCAGTTCCTGTAACCAATAGGAGTAACTGTGAGGGGTTACAGTGTTCAGGCACCACCAACACCCAAGGCCCAATTTTTCTGCACCTGTTTGACAAGTACATGTTATTTCAATTATTGTTTCTAATTTCTAACAGCAGGACCCGTTCCTGCGCCCAGCAAGAGTAACTGTGAGGGGTTACAGTGTTTAGGCACCACCAACACCCAAGGCCCAATTTTTCTGCACCTGTTTGACAAGTACATGTAATTTCAATTTCTGTTCATAATTTTTAACAGCAGGGCCCGTTCCTGCACCCAGCAAGAGTACCTATGAGGTGTTACAGTGTTCAGGCACCACCAACACTCAAGGCCCAATTTTTTTTACACCTGTATGAAAAGTACATGTCATTTCAATTTTTGTTTCTAATTTTTAACAGCAAGGCCCGTTCCTGCGCCCAGTAAGAGAAATTGTGAGGGGTTACAGTGTTCAGGCACCACCAACACCCAAGGCCCAATATTTCTGCACCTGTTTGACAAGTGCATGTAATTTCAATTTTTGTTTCTAATTTTTAACAGCAGGGCCCGTTCCTGTGCCCAGCAGAAGTAACTGTGAGGGGTTGCAGCGTTCAGGTACCACCAGGGATGGGTGAACATTTTGGGCTGAGCATAAGTTTGGCCTAAACATCGCCCATTTAGGTACTCGCCTAACGCCTGAACTTTCTTGGCACTTAGCAGGATGTTCGCCCGCCAAGCGCACAGTCAATAGGTTGTTAAGTCTTCCCTGCTGAGAGCTGAGCTGAAAAAAAAAGGAAAAATAATATGTAAATTAAAAGAAAACGGGGTAAAAACAGCTTGGGGGACCCTTTTTTGGAGCGGGGTTCCCCTTAAAATCCGTACCAGACCCGAAGGGCTGGTATAGACTGGGAGGGGAGGACCCTAAGCCATTTTATTTTCATATTTTTTTTCTCTGTATTGCCAGAAGCCGACAATACATTACAGCCGAGAGCAAGTTTAAATTACATTTTTTCCTTTAGAAATGTCAGTATTGCTGCAGCAAGATTTATACATCGTACCAATGTGCCACCTTACAGGCAGACTAAGGGGAGCCCCCAGGCACGACACTTAAAGGAATTTTTCATTTTTATAGTTTCACTTTAAGCATCATTAAAATCACTGCTCCTGTAAAAATGATCGTTTTAAAAACATTTTTTTGCAGTGATGCATGTCCCCCAGGGCAGTACCCGGGTCCCCATACATTTTTTAATGGAAATAACTTGCATATAAGCCTTTAAAATGAGGACTTTTGATTTTTCCTGTTCGTGTCCTATAGACTATAATAGAGTTCGAAATGTTCGCTAGAACTTTTCCCCTTTTCAAAATGTTCTGGTGCGAACCGAACAGGGGGGTGTTTGGCCCATCACTAGTTCTGAAATCACCCCCTTCTTTTTTCTCAAGGCAGCCACAGCTACCAGTGAGAATGAACAGCAGTAGCTACAAGCCAGCACTGCTCACTCACAACAGAGGGAAATTATTTGACAAAGGGAGCCTCAGGCGTCATCTCCCCGCCCCCAATTCCTGCTTTGGTTAATGACAGCGTTCTAGAGGCGCACGCTGGCAGTAAGAAGTGCAGCCACTCACACCTCCATCTCCTTGCTAGCAGTGTTGTTGGAAAGTGGTGGGGGAAAGGAGCAAGCTTTACAAGCATGCTGGTTAACAATAGCAGCACAGACTACAATAGGGCCAAGTGCTGCTTGCACTAGGTACCCTGGAGGGCTAGAAAATACATTTTTGTTTCTAGTGATACTTCTTCTTTAATGTGGACTGAGCCAGAAAAAAGTTAAACTCCCATGATGCAACATAACTCACTCTTGTCTTGTCTACTTTAAAGCCATGCTCTCAGTTAGTATGATTTAAAGAAATGAATAAAAGCAAACACAGAATATTAAATAGTGTTAAAAAAGGGATTGGCCATTAGCTATCCTGCCCCTGCAGGGAAAAATAATTGTATAGTGTTCATATTTAGTTCTTTCATCAGCTACTTCTTAGAATGATAGCATTTTACTTCTTTAAAGCTGAACAACAGGTAAATCGTTAAATACACCAGTATGTAATTCATATTTGAGAGTTGTTTTATCTGCCAAGTAATTTGTATGTGGTTTCATTCATTCCTGAGATTTACACAGCCAGAAAGCCTGAAGGTCAGTCTTTTCTCAACTGAATTGGTAGTGTCCCCCCAGTCTATAAAGGACAATGAGAGAGAAACAGATTAGCGATGAGCTTATTTCTTTGTGCCCTGCTCTGCCCTCAGCATGTTCCCCATTGGCACAAGAGCACTGCAGTACAACTGACTACCTTCTTAAAGTAGAACTATACTTAACGCCACTCAAGCAATAAAACATCCACCAGCTCCCTCTCTGGCTCCGACAGCTTTGCTCAGTTCTCTTACATTTAGTAACTTCAATCATCTTGATTGGCCACATCAGGATAATGTAACACCTGCTCATGTGCATGGGGGTTCATTCATCCTAGCAGCACCCAGCAGATGCATAGATCGAGCATGCGATGCTCAGTGTACATTGTCAAGAAGATTACAAACAGGCTGATACCAAGTCAAATTCAGTTGTGTATGCTAAATGATTGTAAAAATACACTACACTATCATACTTTTCCATTGCGATTTGCAGCTGCTTTAATTTTCTAGAGGGCTTCACTGACTTTGGACTTGATAAAACACAGTGGACCAACATCAGCAGATGACATTGCTCTCCAAATCAGTACTGACCGTGGAAACTTCACACTGGACCTCATGCAACTTGGATTATATGCCTCTCCACCCTTCCTCCAGGCTCTGGGAACTTTTTTTCCAAATGCAATGCAAAATTTTCCACTGTCTGTGATGATTTGGAGAGCCATGTCATCTGCTGGTGTTGGTCCACTGTGATTTATCTAGTCCAAAATCAGTGCAGCCCTCTGCCAGGAAATTCTAGAGCACTTCATGCTTCCCTCTGCTGACCAGCTTTACGGAGATGCTGATTTAATTTTCCAGCGGAACTTGGCACCTGTCCACCCTGCCAAAAGTACCAATGCTACCAGGTTTAATGATCATGGTATCGCTGTGCTTGATTGGCCAGCAAACTTGCCTTACCTAAAACCCATAGAGAATCTGTGTTTTTTTTCCAGGAGTAGGGATGGGCTTCGTGTTCGAGTCGAGCCTAAGTTTGACTCAAACACAGCCTGTTTGCCCATTCGCGGAATGGCGAACAAAATGGGCTTCTTCACAGGAAATTCGAGTTCCCGCATCCATAATGCACTGCGCACTGGCAGTGCATTATGTGATTGGCCAAAGCATGGACTCTGCCCTCGATGCTTTGGCCAATCAAATCATCTGTGCCAAGGGTGGCTGTTAAATTCACTACACTCTCCCTGAAGGAATTCCACTTAGAAAAATCACCCACTGGCCAAGGGATTGGAACCCACAACCTCTCAATTGCAAGCCTGGTATTCTACCACTTACGCCACTGTCAAGACTGCTTAGGCTGAGCACACTCTCCCTGCCTAACTTCTAGTTAGTTAGTTAGTTAGTTAGTTAGTTAGTTAGTTAGTTAGTTAGTTAGTTAGTTAGTTAGGCAGGGAGAGTGTGTTCAGCCTAAGCAGGCTTGACTGTGGCATAGGTGGTAGAATACCAGGCTTGCAATTCAGAGGTTGTGGGTTCCAATTCCTTGGCCAGCGGGTGATTTATAAGTGAAACTCCTTCAGGGAGAGTGTAGTGAGTTTAACAGATAGTGTAGTATAGTTAATAATACATTGCTGGCAGGGAGAGAGATTTTTGCTTTTTACAGTTTGTTGAGATCAGATAGTGCAGTGTATACCACAAAGTTATATATATATATATATATATATATATATATATACACACAGTATCTCACAAAAGTGAGTATACCCCTCATACTTTTGTAAATATTTCATTATATATTTTCATGTGACAACACTGAAGAAATTACACTTTGTTACATTGTAAAGTAGTGAGTGTACAGCTTGCAATAACAGTGTATATTTGCTGACCCCTCAAAATAACTCAACACACAGCCATTCATGTCTTAACTGCTGGCAACAAAAGTGAGTACACTCCTAAGTGAAAATGTCCAAATTGGGCCAAGTAGCCATTTTCCCTCCCCAATGTCATGTGACTCATTAGTGTTACAATGTCTCAGGTGTGAATGGGGAGCAGGTGTGTTAAATTTGGTGTTATCACTCTCACTCTCTCATACTGGTCACTGGAAGCTCAACATGGCACCTCATAGCAAAGAACTCTCTGAGGATCTGAAAAAAAGAGTTGTTGCTCGATGATCAGGTCGCTTGCCCGACCGCCTGCAACCGAAAAATAGAAGAAAAAAATAAAAGAAAGAAGCTCCTGCTTCTCAAGACGCCTCCCGCTCTAATGAGCTGTTTGAGTTTGACAGCTCTTTTATAGGGATCTGACGTCACGAGCGCCCCATAATGCACTGCTCAGGTGCAGTTAATAAATTACATGTATAAATTATAAGGCATCTTGAGAAGCAGGAGCTTTTTCAATTTATCGGCTGCAGGCGGGTACTGATCATCAGGAGACACTATTTTTTTATTTTTATTTATTAATAAAGGACTTTTCCAAAACTGACTTTTGTCTTTATTTTTTTTGTACACTTTTTTGGTGAATGGGTAGGGGTACGAGGTACCCAATATCCATTCACATAGGGCTAGGGCCAGGCTCTGGGGGCTCCCTTGTTAAAGGGGGCTGTCAAATTCCAATAAGCCTCCCTCCGCAGCCCCCCACAACCTCAGCCCACGGTTGTTGGAAAGAGACCCGTGTCCCCATCAACATGGGGGTAAGGTGCTTTGGGGTCCATCCCAGACCTGAGGGGCCAGGGGCCGACAATACATTACAGCCACGAGCAAGTTTAAATTACATTCTTCCATTTAAAAATGTCAATATTGCTGCAGCAGGCTACATACATCGCACAAATGCGCCACTTTACAGGCACATTAAGCCCCCCCCCCCCCAGGCACGATATTCAAAGGAATTTTTCATTTTTTTTGTTTTCCTTTTAGCATTATTAAAATCATTGCTCCTGTAAAAACAATTGTTTTAAAAAAACAATTTTGCATTGATTCATGTCCCCCAGGGCAGTACCCAGGTCCCCATACAATTTTTTGGGCCAATAACTTGCATTTAAGCCTTTAAAGTTAGGAATTTTGATTTTTCATGTTCATGTTCCATAGACTTTAATGAAGTTTGCATGTTCGCTAGAACATTTCCCCTGTTCGAGATGTTCTGGTGCGAACCGTACAGGGGGGTGTTCGACTCATCACTAGTAAGGAGGAAGATGATAGACCCAACAATGCAGACGAGCTGAAGGGCGCTATCAAAGCAACCTGGGCTTCCATAACACTACAGCAGTGCCACAGGCTGAACGCCTCCATGCCACGCCTCAATTCATGCAAAAAAAGTGACGGCCAAGTATTAAGTGCATACTATACTGTACATGGACATACTTTTAAGTAAGCCAACATTTCTGTATTAAAAATGCTTTTTCTTTTTTTATTGGTCTTATGTAATATTCAAATTTTCCGAGATACTGAATTTTGGGTTTTCACCTAAAATATGTGTTTCACTTTTTTAATTGGATTACTGAAATAAATTAACTTTTTGATGATATTCTAATTTTATTAAATGCACCTGTAGCAGGATTTCCAGGCATTGGGCCTGATTTGGGCCTGCCATGGTTACCGTTAACGCCAACAGCACATTTATGCTGATTACCCAAGTGTGAGATCTGAGACAATGAACAGTCCGGGATCTTTGGTTTGTTTTGTTTATTTTACATGGGGATGGGAGAAGGAAATCTACTCCTCTGGCTCAACTAGCTACAAATCAGAACACTTTGAAGAAAAATGCCTTTCAGCGCAGTCTTGACGCTGGCCGAATGCTGACCAACCCTTGCTGGCGCTTGAAATCACTGACTTGCTGTACTGTAATGAAAACTGACTTCTGACACTCTGGTTAGCTCAAAAGTCCTTGACACTGCTTCCTCTAGTCCTTCCTGACTGAGGTAGCTTCTTGTAGATACTGCGGCAACTCTCAAAACTGTAACACTGTACACTTCAGGGCCCAACCGCTGGCACCCCCTTTTACTCTTCAGGGTTAAATTCTGGCACCCCCTTTACTCTATTTCTCCACTGGCTAGCTAGCTCCTGGATCCCTCTGACCTTCTCCCGAGTGGTCCCCTCTGACTAGGCAGACCCCCAAGGACAGTTCACAGTACTCACAACTCAGAATGTTTTGCTGGAACTTGACCCCCACAGCTCCGCTGGTCCTCAGCACACTGGATCCTTCTTGCAGCTCAGCTCAACCTTGTATCCCCTCAGGCAAGCTGCCTGGGATACCTGATCCTTCCTGACAGGAAGAGAGACAGCTGTACCCTCCCTCCTGGGACTCTGCTTCCCGCCAAAGACCTCCTGTCATGTGCTCCCCACAGACTTATACCCCCTCCCAGAATGCTCTGCGGCAGAATCTGCCCTTACAGGATGGATACAAGCCCTGGTGTGCTATTTGTCAGGTTTCCTCCACTGCCCAATGAGAGCCCTCATTGGGACACAGTAGGGAGACTCCCCAACTCAACAGGCACACATGCCAGCCTAGCTAAAAATCATGGCCATGCTGATAAGCAGACAAGGCCCACTATACTTTACCTAGCACCTACCTTGGAGGGTGCTACACACCTCTGTTGTACTGATGGCCTATCTTATTTCTTGAGGCACTAAGCTGCTAGGACAGTACATGTATCTGCCCAAATGACCCCTTTTTGGAAAGTAGACAGTCCACGGTATTTAGTAAGAGGCATGTGTGTTTTTTCAAGTTGTAATTTATTGTCACATTTTTTCAGAAAATAAATAAAATGTGTTTATTTTTACAATTATTTTTTCACATACTGTCACCATTGCAGGACAACATCATCTATTAACTGTTGTGGTGATGATCATGGATACTGATTGGTGACAGTATGTAAAAAAAAAAAAAAAAAAAATACATATTTTAAATAATTCTTTTTAATTCAATTCTTCTTTAACTTTTTCTTTTTTGACATTTTCTTATTTTCATCTTTTACTATTTTTTAACGTACTTTCATAAGTGTAGTTCAGTATCAAAATTGTGGCACTGTACTATTTGGAGGGGTGATCACAGATTTTATTTTTTGTTTTTCACACTGTGATGGCTGTTAAAGTTATTATCACTGTAACAAAAATCGTTTGAATTCTCATGAACAGGTTACATTCATAACAGCTGGGCTGATTGTTGACACACTGTGATTGGCCACAGCTAATCACATTGTACAGGGTGCTGTGATTGGCTCAGGTACTATGTGATAGCTATGGGCCAATCATAGCATTACTCTACACAAATCACAGCTGTCATAAATGAAATTTACATGATTCCCCAGCAGCTCAATGCGGCCTGGGTATCGCTAACCATAATCCACTGTGTCCTATTGACACAGCAGTTATGGGAGTGGTGCACTGCACGCCCCAGTGTGCATGTGCTAGTCAATGTATATTTACATTGCTGAGCCTGCCCGTGCCTCATTTTCAGTTCCTTTGTACTGTGGATAGGTGGCAAGTGGTTAAAGTGATACTAAAATTGCATACATTTTCATTTAAAAATAACGAACATGTTATACTTACCTGCTCTGTGCAGTAGTTTTGCACAGAGCAGCCCCAATCCCCCTCTTCTTGGGTCCCTTGCTTGTGCTCCTGGCCCCTCCTTTCTGTCGAGTGCCCCCACAGCAAGCAGCTTGCTATGGGGGCACCTGAGCCAAGCCCCTGCTCTGTGTATCCATTCAGACACAGAGCCGCAGTTTGGCCCCACCCCCTTTCTCTCCTTATTGACTTACTGACTTTGATTAACAGCAGCGAGAGCCAGTGTGCCCCAATGCTGTCTCAGCCAAAGAGGAGGGAGAGTCCCAGACAGCCGAGACTCTCGTGCAACATCGCTGGATCAAGATGGGAGTCATGTAAGTTTTAGGGGGGCTTAAGTGGGCTGCTGCATAGAGATGAATTTTATCTTAATGTGTAGAATGCATTAAGATATAAAAACCTTCTGACTTTACAACCACTTTAATTTCTAAATGTATGCTTGTACAAACAATAAGTAGGATACTTATCTAACCTTACAGTTAATGTCACAAGGACCAATATGTTTCTTAGTTTCTATTTACTGGACATTGAATCGCTAATTAATTTTCAACGCTAATTTACTTACAAATATGTTCTACATTGTTCCACGTAAAAGGGAAGACAGATAATAACTGGATTTGCACAATAATTGATTTTTACCTAGAAACATAGCAGATATCATTGATTGTTTTGCAATGGCTCGTTTTGTCTCAATTGTCTTTTTGATAAGCCCGAGAACAAAAGAAAGGGAAATTAAGTTTGATTTAAGACTGGAGATTTTTAATATATTTCAATATTCTGCTTTCAAAGAGATTACATTGTGCACTACGAGTAATATGTATATGTTTTCGCTTCTTTCTATCAAAATGCATTATACAAATGCTGCTAGTCAACACAGAATGGAAATGTGTTATCAAGGCAGAACAAAGAAGTAGTGTGCTCAGTTAAGTAGGACATTAAAGTGGAGAATGAAAATGAAAAGGTTGGGGGAAACTCAATTAACTGATCAAAAATAAAGAAGTAGTTGCTCATTTCCAACACGGATAGTTAGGATGCTTCCAAATTATGGTCTAAAGACAGAATTTATTATAATGCAGATGCTAAAACAAAACAAAAAAATAAAAGAAGTGGTCCTTTGTGCAAGATTATTCTTGGCTATATTTAATACAAAATGTTTTAAAATAGAGAGGTTAATTTGCAGCAATACACCATTAGAAACAGGTGCAAATACTAGATTAAAGCTGATCTCCGGGCATCAAATCCCCATCCAAAATTACTCACCTTATAATTTTTAAAAATCCTAATCTATAAACCTCTTTGATCTTTTTAAATCTTTGATGCACAGGGTTCTCTTCTTTGGGTGTCCAGGTCGCTGCCTGGGTGATGTGGGATCCTTCTATTGGCTGTAGGAAGGATTGGAGATGGAGTGTAACTTTGCCTGGAGATGAGACACTTTAGACCGAGGGCCAGTTCACACCACAAAAACATCCTCCAGATGCGTTTCTGCATGTGTTTTTTTAACACATTTTTTATGTATTTCCTGATGCATTCCAGATTCTGTTTTCCTCCCTTTTTTGGGGTCATTGCAAAATCTTTATTTTGATCAAGACAACTGCTTCTAGGTCACTTTTACTGTCAGATCACTTCCTGTTTAGCCGTTGGAAGTGTCTTTTTTGTGCTGTGTTCTGCTGTGTAGAGAAAATGTCCCTGATCACCACCACACCAGTCATATGAGGATGCTGTATTTCACTGGCAGGCTTATTCATGGTTATGGCCATTTCACTGCTGAGACTGCATGAGAAGGCGTTATTGGGTACATCAACTGTTGATTGAGCCGGAAAGCAAGGGCCAATTTTGGACACTATATGTAGACCTTCAATTTAAATCTTTAGGTACATTTATTTACGATAAGGGATAGGATACCTGGGATGTGCCCAGACAGCAGGTATATTAAAGTCTTGGAGTACAGGATGTAGGGAACAGTATCCGTGAGGTATAGTGCAGAGACAGGCAAGTGTGGAGCTATTTACCAACAGAGAGCTCTAGGCTGTCATTCAACACGGCAGATCAGCAGGTCCCAGCCATGACTCATTAGCTGGGATCTGCTGACATTTCCAGCTGTGTCAAATGACAGATGAGTTGGCGGGCAGGGCCGGAAACAGGGAGCGATGTACCAGTACTTTGGGGTGCCTGTAGCTGTTGTCTGTCCACAGTAAATGTACCGGTGGCAAGTGGATATACAAGAAGTGTAAAAAAACAGAATTTTGAAATGCGTAAAAAAAAAAAACAGCATGTTGAAATGTACTGGAACTGACTGCACTGATGTGAACTATGCAATTGGAACCCATTTAACATACATTTTATGTTTTTTTGTGATGCAGAAAAAAAAGTACTGCACTGCATGTGGTGTGAATTGGCCCTTAGGCAAAATCAGCTTGTCATACTACTGTAGATAACACACAAATGCCAAAGAAACACCCTTCTATTAGGATCACATCTTCTATAGTGGCCAAACATGACCAATACGTCCATTTGCATTTCCACTGATAATGAAGTTAAAAAAATAAGGAAATAAGGAAAATGATCTACCTTCCTTCGCTGCCAACAAGCACGAGCCTACTGCACCTTTTTGTAAATCTGACCCTGGTTTGGGGCGTTCCTTAACATGACTGTGTTTTTGTGTATTAACTTTTCAAGATAATTTGCTATGTCAGTTTGAAAAATATAGATACCACTCTGCTATTGATAGGATAAACATACAATTGTAATCAACCTCAAAGCTTTAAATGAATTCTTCAGTTACTGGAAAGAGTGTATTAATTTTAACTAAAAAAAAAAAAAATGTAGTGCTTACAGTAACACTAGATAGACATAATAGGAGTATATAAAGCCTACGTTTAGTCAAAAACTATAAAAAATAAATAAATAAATAAACACACACAAGACATTACCCACAGTCAATGTGATGTGTCCCTTGTGCTACTGTCTGCAGAGTTAGTTAAAATCTTCCACCCTCCAATCTTCACCCCTTCAGTGGTAATCTTCCATTGCCATAGCGGTTAGTAGAGCCAAGGGAACTGTGATATGCATGTATCAAAGCCGTCCTTTCTGCCCACCTCCTCCATTCGAAGTAGCTGTACTATAACCCCTATGAGTGGAAAGTGATCTGTGAAAGGAGGAAGCAGACTTTTTATTCATCCACCTATCCTCCATTCATGGATTGTTTTTCATTCAAGTGACCAATGTGAAAGAAATATTCTCTTAGGCTGGCCATACATGTTCAATTGTCTTGCACATTTTTCCTTTGGATTTACCTTAAACTACGGTATGAAGTACAAGGGCCTGCCTAATTGGATACAATTGAAAGTTGTTTTGTTTTAATCTCATATTATATGTTTTTTGGTAAATCTAAAGGAAAATTTTACAAGAAAATGTAACATGTTTGGCCAGCCTTAGATGGCAATCATTGGAATATGTGCCCTTAATAGGCGCTTCTGGACCGCCCCGCGCATATATACTGTGGCAGGGTGGCCCTTCGGTGCGAAATCACGTACCTGTACGTGATTTTGTTTCCTGGGTCTGCGGTCTTGGCGACCGGCTCCCACTGTGAATGGACACAATGGGAGCCAATCAGCAGGTTCAGGGGACCAGATGTCCGCCAGGACCAGCCAATCATTCCCAAGGCAGACAGAATGTCGGTCTGTCTATGTAAATAAGGTAGATCGTCTGTGACAGGAAAAGACAGAGTTTTTGTGTTTCTGCTAAGCAGGAACACAGATCTGTTTTCTTACAGTACAAGTATCCCCCACACAGTTATAAAGCCCTCCAAGGGAACATATTTAATCCTTTGATTGCCCCTGATGTTAACCCCTTCCCTGCCAGTGTCATTAGTACAGTTACAGTGCATAATATTTAGCACTGATCACTGTATTAGTGTCACTGGTCTCAAAAAAAGTGTCACTTAGTGTCCAATGTGTCTGCCGCAATATTGCTGTCCCACTATAAGTTGCTGATCCCCGCCATTACTAGTAAAAAATAAATAAATAAATAAAAATTTTATAAAAATATCCCATATTTTTTAGATGCTATAACTTTTGCACAAACTAATCAATATTCCCCTATTTTTTTTTTACCAAAATATATAGCAGGATACATATTGGCCTAAAATGAAGGATAAATTTGATTTTTTTTTTATTTTATTGGATATGTTTCATAGCAGAAAGTAAAAAATATTGGGTTTTTTTTTTTTTTCTAAATTGTTGGTCTTTTTTGTTTATAGCACAAAAAAATAAAAACTGCAGAGGTAATCAAACACCATAAAGAAAGCTCTATTTGTGGGAAAAAAGGACATTGATTTTATTTGTGTACTGCATTGCACGACCGTGCAATAATCAGTTATCTTATCACAAAAACTGGTGCACAGAGAATCTGATTATTGTCAAAGCTTTATTGAACAAACTGAAGTTAGAAACTGATTGGTTTCTATGTGCAGAAAATATTAAAGATATATTTAGCTAAAATTACAACAAAATCACTATTAGCAGACACAAATATAACATAACTTGCATAATTCCTGCTAAATCTAAACAATAAAAACTATGTTAAATAAAAATGAAGATGAGATAAGAAAAATATACAGGCTGGGCAGTTGGAGCTCAGTGATCAGAGAGACAGAGAGAGAAAAAAAGTTACAAATAATCTCCTGAGCAGAGATAACATTAGAGCCTGTGCTGGGAGGGGGGCCCACACAGGGAGGGGGATTAGTGAGGGACCACTGTCTCTTTCTCAGCAGATAAAAGCTGATAGCAGAGAGAGGGATAGAGATCAGATTCAGGTGCTGGAGGAAGATGTCTGTATTTGTTGTCCATCACTAATCCCCCTCCCTGTATGGGCCCCCCTGTGTGCTGTGGCCCCCTACAAGAGGGCTGGTGGTCCCCCCCTATCAGCAGCCCTGTCTGTGCGACTTCAAGTAACAGCAACAAGTCCCTGTACTACTTTGGTCCGACTTTGATGCGACTTGACTTGAGACCTCAAGATTACACAGGCATTGCTTTAAGTCACATCAAAATCACATCACTTTCATATTGTACAAGTGTGAAAGGGAGCTTAGAGTAGTCCAACACTAGTAGTTGATGAGTAACCCCATGGAGAACATACATTCTTGTAACGGTTAAGATAGACTGTTGTAAAACACAATGCGTTTCCCGGCTTTCATATTTCCACTTCATCGGGAGTGAAAAGGATCAATAAACTATAAGAACATTAAAAGATATATAATAATATTAACACTATTGTATAGCAAGTGAGTCAGCGCTTCACTGACATGCAAATGAGCGTAATAAGTCCATAGAGTACAGGACCAGCAGAGGCAAAGTGAGTGGCTCACTGGTGGACGAATTAGACACATACAATCACCAGCAGCTCCTCAGTGGGTTTGGGTATCTTCTGTATACTGTGCGCAGGGCTGGTGTGGTGTGCTTAAATGGTGTGCTCAAACAGGAGTAGGAGGAACAGACAGACAGAAAGGGGGACACGATTCTCGAGGTCCCGCCTCCTTTGTCAGGCTCAGACTCCTGTCATCGGTGCGTGTGAGAGCCCAGGATGCCACTGGCTTTTCTCCTCCTCACGGCAGGTCCTTGCTTGTGCCTTGCAGCTGCCCTCCAGTCCATAGAGACTGCATCATTTTAGTACACAACTCCAGCCCTGTACACAGTATACAGAAGTTTTTTTTTTAATGTAAGTGGATGTGAATAAATTGATTCTTGCTTTTATCTTGGTTCCCTTTCTTATTGTTTGTGTCCTAAAGTGCCTTCTATTTTTCCAGAAAGTCTAGGACCCTAGACAAGGGTCTAGATGGGGACCACAAAGAAGGGTCAGATTTCACCCCAAGAGACAGGCACCACCTGGAAAGCACAACATGCAAACTTAATACCCAGTTACCTAGGTATAACAGTGGTATATGTATATGTATACATATATATTGGCTCAGCAGAGGATTTACAATTGTGGGGCCCAGGTCTGTTCGTTCTTTTGCACCTGGTGATAGGGTGTTGGTGTTGGTCCCCATGGTCAAAAGTAAATTCCTAGCCAAATGGCAGGGTTTCTATTAAGTGTTGGAAAAAATGGGTGATGTGAATTACTAAATTAGCCAACCAGGAAGACTGAAACCTGAGTAGGTATATCATGTGAATTTGCTAAAACCATGGAAGAATAGGGAATCCTTGGTTGCTGAGACTACCCCACTTTCCACTCCACCTAACCTGGCAATCCCTGAAGTTGGGAGAGCTGAGACTCTGTTCAAAACTCAGCAACATGAAGCTAGAGAGTTTTTGCTCTGCAAAAAAGAGGAATTTTCAGAAATGCCAGGTTGGGTGTCTGGGATTGAACATGACATTATCACCACACCAGGGGAAAGGATCAAGTTAAAACCTTATCAAATTCCTGAGGCCCGGTGAGAGGCAATTCGCCAAGAAGTAAAAAAATGTTTGAGCTGGGGGTTATTGAAGAATAAAGGAGGGGACTTTAAATGAGGTATATGTGGCATGGCTAAAAGATAAGTCAATGTTAAAGATAATATGGTTTATTATTTTGAGCAGTGGGTAACATAACATACAGTAATACAGTTAGTACATACATGAGTTTTTGAACATATCAATTACATGTGGCAGACCATATATACAGTCAGGTCCATAAATATTGGGATATCAACACAATTCTTTTTTTTTTGGCTCTATACACCACCAAAATGGATTTGAAATGAAACAAACAAGATATGCTTTAACTGCAGTCTTTCAGCTTTAATTTGAGGGTATTTACATCCAAATCAGGTTAAAGGTGTAGGAATTACAACAGTTTGTATATGTGACTCACACTTTTTAAGGGTGCCAAAAGTAATGGGACAATTGGCTGCTCAGCTGTTCCATGGCCAGGTGTGTGTTATTCCCTCATTATCCCATTTACAAGGAGCAGATAAAAGGTCCAGAGTTCATTTCAAGTGTGCTATTTGCATTTGGAACCTGTTGCTGTCGACTCTCAATATGAGATCCAAAGAGCTGTCGCTATCAGTGAAGCAAGCCATCATTAGGCGGAAAAAAACAAAACAAACCCATCAGAGAGATAGCAAAAACATTAGATGTAGCCAAATCAACTGTTTGGAACATCCTTAAAAATAAATAATGCACCGGTGAGCTCAGCAACACCAAAAGACCCGGAAGACCACGGAAAACAACTGTGGTGGATGACCGAAGAACTCTTTCCCTGGTGAAGAAAACACCCTTCACAACAGTTGGCCAGATCAAGAACACTCTCCAGGAGGTAGGTGTATGACTTTGTGTGTCAAAGTCAACAATCATGTCTAAATGAAGTCTAGAACATGTGAAGCAGAAAACTGAGGGCTGCCTGGGATGTCTATCCTGGGAAATGTAGTAACAGGGATCCGTGGAGAAACCAGGAGCACATGTTTGATCCTCAAAAGAAAGAAAGTATCCAAGTTATGGTCTATATGGGCTCCAATTCTGTAGGATTAATAAAAGTTTTGTATAACTTTGGGTATATAATATTATATAGAAGAATAAAAGAATATAGAATAACTATAGTCAAATAGTGATTGGTCCAGCCCTCTTGTGTTAGTGCCCAAACCAGATGGAAGTTGGCGGTTTGTAATCACTTTCGTCACTTGAATAAGATCACAAAGTTTGACACCTGTCCCATGCCACGCATGAACAAACTGATTGATCGCCTATGGACAGCCCGGCATATGATGACATTGAACCTGACCAAATGGTATTGGCAAATTTCTCTCTCAGAATCGGCCAAGGAAAACATGTCATTTGTGACTCCAGGGGGGTCTTTCCAGTATCGAAGGATGCCTTTTGGGTTGCAAAATACTCCAGCCACAATTCAACAGGTGATGTAGATAAGACCCTGTGGCCCCATCGAGTCTATGCTGCTGCATACCTGGATGACGTGGTCACCCATAGTGAGGATTGGGACTCACACTTGACAAAGGTTCAGGATGTGTTAGATTCCATCTGCAAAAATGAAAGCCCATGAAGAAAATTATGCCACATTTTCCTCCTCCCGCTTCTCCCACTTTGCTCCATAGATCAGGGAAGACGAGTGGAAGGGGACCATGTGACCGCACATGTGACCGCATGTGGCCGCACAGCTGCAGTGTTAGAAAATGTATTTAGCTTTTTCATTTAAAAAGCCACACACACTATAGTTCATGACAGCCTAAACTGGAGGGTGTACATGTAAAGTCACATAGTGACTTTACAAACCCTTTAAGTCTGTGCGACTAAAGTTCATTCACGTGTCAAGGGTTTATTTTCTGTTTTGTTTTATTTTGCTGTTTAACATTTTAAGCTATAGAGCCCTACTACTATATGAATGATTATACTGTATATATCTCTCATTTTATGAGAGATACATCTGTGTGCTGTATAAATTACAGCATGCTAACTTGAATACAATTGAAAAGCTCCCTCAAAATAATGCCTCTGATTAGGGTTGAGCGGACACCTAGATGTCCGTGTTCGACGGGTTCGGCCGAACTTTAAAAAAAAGTCCGGGTCCGTGTCCCGGACTTTTACCGAACTTTTCCCGGACACCGAACCCCATTGAAGTCAATGGGGACCCGAACTTTAAGGCACTAAAATGGCTCTAAAACACCAAAGGAAAGGGCTAGAGTGCTGCAAATGGCAGCAAAACGTAATTAAGAGCATGGCAAGTGCTCTGCAAACAAATGTGGATAGGGAAATAACTTAAAACAACAAAAAAAAACAGAAAAATAAAACAATGTTCTTCTTCATCTCTGAAGGATGAGGCCCATATGGAGTAGGAGGGAGGTTGAGGTGGTGGTGGATGTGGCGGTGACATAGGCGTGCGCACAGGGTGTGCTGGGTGTGCCTGGGCACACCCTAATCACCTAGGGCACATAGCATTGCCAGTGAGGAGATGGGAAAGATCTCCCTGGGACCTGCTCTGCTCTATTTCTCCTTGCCTACAGGTACATGGCCCCGATACATTACTCTCCCTGCTGGCAAACACATGCATGTGTATTTCAACTTTGGGGTGCACACCTTAATGCAATAGGCTGCGCACACCTATGGGCGGTGTAGGTGGAAGCGGCGGTGGAGGAGGACCAGGGCCGGATTAACAGCATCATGGGCTTGGTGCTGAGGATTTTGAAGGGCCTTAAGGGCCGTGCCTTGCCATGCACCCAGAGGAGGAAGGGTGCAGCCATGCATGCCTAATTCAACAAGGGATGCTGTCTCTGAAGCCCATAAACACATCCATGCATCGCCAACTGTCCCTCCTTGTCCGGCCTTCACGCTGTGTGGGGAGGTTCTGAGGGTGCTGCCTGGGGAAGCGAGCATAGAAGCCAGACTTCTGTGTTTACAAGTGACAGAAGAGCGGTAACAGTGAATATGGCCAACCCGGGGCCTATATAAAAGGTAGGGGCCTGGAGCTGCAGCTCCAATAGCCCCTACATTAATCTGGCCCTGAGGAGGAGGACGAGGTAGCCAACACTGCTTCTTTTCAAAAATTTTAAATGAGGGTACACCCCAAAAGAGTGAGAAAGAGCAAAAATGGAACAATGGGTGGGTAAGGTCGGTATCCATTGCTATTCTGCATAAGGTACGGAAAAGTCCCGTGGGATCCATGCCTGGTTCATTTTAATGAACGTGAGCTTGTCCACATTGTCTCTGGACAGGCGGCTGCGCTTGTCTGTTATAACGCCCCCAGCCGTGCTAAATACCCGTTCAGATAATACACTGGCTGCAGGGCACGCCAGCACCTCCAAGGCGTAAAGGGCAAGCTCAGGCCATGTGCCCAATTTGGAGACCCAGAAGTTGAAGGGGGCAGACCCGTCATTCACTACATGTAGGCGTGTGCACACATACTGCTCCATCATGTTGGTAAAATGCTGCCTCCTGCTAAGACGTTCCATCTGAGCTGCTGGTGCTGCTGTTTGTTGTGGCGTGCTGACAAAGCTTTTCCACATTTCGGCCATGCTAACCCTGCCTTCTGAGGTGCTGGCGGTGCCCTGGTTGCGTTGGCGACCTCCTCCTCCTCTGCCTTGTGCTTCCACTGTGGCCCCGCTGTCAGATGGGAATGCCAGCAGCATGGCGTCTACCAGCGTGCGCTTGTACTCGCGCATCTTGCGATCGCGCTCCAGTGAGTGAATTAAGGACGGTACGTTGTCCTTGTAACGGGGATCCAGCAGCGTGGCCACCCAGTAATCAGCACAAGTTAGAATGTGGGCAACTCGGCGGTCGTTGTGGAGACACTGCAGCATGTAATCGCTCATGTGTGCCAGGCTGCCCAGAGGCAACGAAAGGCTGTCCTCTGTGGGAGGTGTATCGTCCGTGTCCTCTGTATCCCCCCAGCCACGCACCAGTGATGGCCATGAGCTGGCCTGGGTGCCACCCTGCTGTGAACATGGTTCCATCTCCTCCTCCAGCTCCTCCTCCTCCTCATCCTCCTCATCCTCCAGAACTGTGCCCCTGCTGGACAATTGCGTCCCTGGCGTTTGCGTGTGCAGGAACCCACCCTCGGAGCCCCTTGCGAATGACTGCCCTGAAAGCCTTGGAAATGTTACCTCTTCATCCTCCTCCTCCTCCTCATCCTGTGCCACATCCTCTTCCATCATCGCCCGAATTGTTTTTTCAAGGAGGCATAGAAGTGGGATAGTTAAGCTGAGAACGGCGTCATTGCCACTGGCCATGTTGGTGGAGTACTCAAAACAGCGCAACAAGGCACACAGGTCTCGCATGGAGGCCCAGTTATTGGTGGTGAAGTGGTGCTGTTCCGCAGAGCGACTCACGCGTGCGTGCTGCAGCTGAAACTCCACTATGGCCTGCTGCTGACAGTCTTTCCAGCATGTGCAAGGTGGAGTTCCACCTTGTGGGCACGTCACATATGAGGCGGTGAGCGGGAAGGCCGAAGTTACGCTGCAGCGCTGCCAGGCGAGCAGCAGCAGGGTGAGAACGCCGAAAGTGCGCACAAACGGCCCGCACTTTCTGCAGCAGCTCTGACATATCGGGGTAGTTTTTAAGGAACCTCTGCACCACCAAATTCAGCACATGCGCCAGGCAAGGGATGTGCGTCAAACCGGCTAGGCCCAGAGCTGCTATGAGATTTCGCCCGTTATCGCACACCACCAGGCCGGGCTTGAGGCTCGCTGGCAGCAACCACTCATTTGTCTGCTGTTCCATGCTCCTCCACAACTCCTGCGCGGTGTGTGGTTTGTCCCCCAAACAGGCAAGTTGTAAAACTGCCTGCTGTCGTTTACCCCTGGCCGTGCTGAAGTTGGTGGTGAAGGTGTTACGCTGTCCGGATGAGGAGGCGGTAGAGGATGAGGAAGCGGAGTAGGAGGAGTTAGGAACAGGAGGCAAACTGAAGCGCCCTGCAATCCTCGGTGGTGGAAGGACATGCGCCAAATTGCTATCCGCCTCAGGCCCATCCGCCACTGCATTTACCCAGTGTGCCGTTAGGGAGATATAACGCCCCTGACCGTGCTTACTGGTCCACGTATCCGTAGTTAGGTGGACCTTGGCACAGATGGCGTTGCGCAGTGCACACCTGATATTTTCCCCCACTTGGTTGTGCAGGGAAGGGATGGCTTGCCTGGAAAAGTAGTGGCGGCTGGGCACGACGTACTGTGGGACAGCCACCGACATAAGGTTTTTAAAACTGTGCGTCTCCACCAGACGGAATGACAGCATTTCAAAGGCCAATAATTTTGAAATGCTGGCATTCAGGGCCAGGGATCGCGGGTGGGTAGGGGGGTACTTCCTCTTCCTCTCAAGTGTTTGGGAGATGGAAAGCTGAACGCTTCCACGGGACATTGTGGAGATGGTTGTTGGTGACCCAGGTGGTGGTGTTGCTGACAGATCGTCTGTTTGCGGGGTGGCAGGTGCCGGTATCACTACAGATGTGGCTGGAGCGGCCGAGACTGCAGCAGAAGAGGAAGCAGGATGAGCCAGAGACGTTTCTTGGTTTTGAAGGTGTGTACTCCACTGCAGCTCGTGCTTTGCACTTAGATGCCTGATCATGCAGGTTGTGCTCAGGTTGAGAAGGTTTATGCCTCGCTTCAAGCTCTGATTGCACAGGGTGCAAACCACTCGTGTCCTGTCATCAGCACATTTTCTAAAGAACTTCCACGCTAGAGAACTCCTTTGAGCTGACTTTGGTGCGCTCGTTCCCTTGTTGCGTTGGGCAGTAGCGGGCGTAGTGTCTAGGGCACGGCCGCTCCGCTTCTGCACCCTGCTCCCTCTTCTGCTGTGCTGGTGGCTCTGTGCGACCACCGCCTCTTCCTCCAAACTACTCAGGTCACCTGCATGACGTTCATTCCATGTGGGGTCGAGGACCTCATCGTCCTCCACATCATCTTCCACCCAGTCTTCACCCCTGCCCTCCTTGTCGGTCTCCACAATGCTGAACGCCGCAGCAGTTGGCACCTGCGTTTCGTCATCATCGGAGACGTGCTGCGATGATCCTTGCATGTACTCATCTTGAGAAATAAGTGGTTGGGCATCGCTGCACTCAATCTCTTCCACTTCTGGGGCAGGGCTAGGTGGATGGCCCTGGGAAACCCTGCTGACAGAGTCCTCAAAAAGAATAAGAGACTGCTGTATGGCTTGGGGCTCAGACTGCTGGCCTGATTTGCAAGGGGGTGAGGTGAAAGACGGTTGGACATTGGCTGCAGGTGCCAACTCTGACCTTTCTGCAGTAGACTGGGTGGGAGACAATGTGAAGGAACTGGAGGCACTGTCAGCAGCAAACCAAGCTACTATCGCCTCAACTTGTTCTGGCCTCATCACTTCTAGGGGCGTTTGATGCCCTACCAAATACTGATGCAGGTTCTGTCGCCTACTCACACTTGAGGAAGGTGTTTCACTTGTGCGTGTAGCTGGCACAGATCGACCACGTCCTCTCCTTGCAACAGGAGCTCTACCAGCAGCACCACGACCCAGGCCACGGCCCTTATTTGACGGTCTCCTCATATTTCTGTAATTTAAGATCTTGCCCTAGAAAGGTTTTTATTGAATAGCGGAATAGAAAATATGATCCAAAAAAAGTGTATGTATATCACACGTACACAACCACACTAGGCCCCAATTACTATTGTTTGTACCCCTAAAAGGCTAGATGAGGAGTAGGGGGGGTATGGAACAGGCAGCACCCTCAAATCTTCAGAAGTATGAGATGAACCCCAAAAACTTGGAAAGGTGGATCTCTCTCACACGTACCAACACAGACTATCCCCCAATTTAACTGATCCCCAAAGGTTTTTGATTAAATAGCGGAATAGAAAATATGATCCAAAAAAAGTGTATGTATATCACACGTACACAACCACACTAGGCCCCAATTACTATTGTTTGTACCCCTAAAAGGCTAGATGAGGAGTAGGGGGGGTATGGAACAGGCAGCACCCTCAAATCTTCAGAAGTATGAGATGAACCCCAAAAACTTGGAAAGGTGGATCTCTCTCACACGTACCAACACAGACTATCCCCCAATTTAACTGATCCCCAAAGGTTTTTGATTAAATAGCGGAATAGAAAATATGATCCAAAAAAAGTGTATGTATATCACACGTACACAACCACACTAGGCCCCAATTACTATTGTTTGTACCCCTAAAAGGCTAGATGAGGAGTAGGGGGGGTATGGAACAGGCAGCACCCTCAAATCTTCAGAAGTATGAGATGAACCCAAAAACTTGGAAAGGTGGATCTCTCTCACACGTACCAACACAGACTATCCCCCAATTTAACTGATCCCCAAAGGTTTTTGATTAAATAGCGGAATAGAAAATATGATCCAAAAAAAGTGTATGTATATCACACGTACACAACCACACTAGGCCCCAATTACTATTGTTTGTACCCCTAAAAGGCTAGATGAGGAGTAGGGGGGGTATGGAACAGGCAGCACCCTCAAACCTTCAGAAGTATGAGATGAACCCCAACAACTTGGAAAGGTGGATCTCTCTCACACGTACCAACACAGACTATCCCCCAATTTAACTGATCCCCAAAGGTTTTTGATTAAATAGCGGAATAGAAAATATGATCCAAAAAAAGTGTATGTATATCACACGTACACAACCACACTAGGCCCCAATTACTATTGTTTGTACCCCTAAAAGGCTAGATGAGGAGTAGGGGGGGTATGGAACAGGCAGCACCCTCAAATCTTCAGAAGTATGAGATGAACCCCAAAAACTTGGAAAGGTGGATCTCTCTCACACGTACCAACACAGACTATCCCCCAATTTAACTGATCCCCAAAGGTTTTTGATTAAATAGCGGAATAGAAAATATGATCCAAAAAAAGTGTATGTATATCACACGTACACAACCACACTAGGCCCCAATTACTATTGTTTGTACCCCTAAAAGGCTAGATGAGGAGTAGGGGGGGTATGGAACAGGCAGCACCCTCAAATCTTCAGAAGTATGAGATGAACCCCAAAAACTTGGAAAGGTGGATCTCTCTCACACGTACCAACACAGACTATCCCCCAATTTAACTGATCCCCAAAGGTTTTTGATTAAATAGCGGAATAGAAAATATGATCCAAAAAAAGTGTATGTATATCACACGTACACAACCACACTAGGCCCCAATTACTATTGTTTGTACCCCTAAAAGGCTAGATGAGGAGTAGGGGGGGTATGGAACAGGCAGCACCCTCAAACCTTCAGAAGTATGAGATGAACCCCAACAACTTGGAAAGGTGGATCTCTCTCACACGTACCAACACAGACTATCCCCCAATTTAACTGATCCCCAAAGGTTTTTGATTAAATAGCGGAATAGAAAATATGATCCAAAAAAAGTGTATGTATATCACACGTACACAACCACACTAGGCCCCAATTACTATTGTTTGTACCCCTAAAAGGCTAGATGAGGAGTAGGGGGGGTATGGAACAGGCAGCACCCTCAAATCTTCAGAAGTATGAGATGAACCCCAAAAACTTGGAAAGGTGGATCTCTCTCACACGTACCAACACAGACTATCCCCCAATTTAACTGATCCCCAAAGGTTTTTGATTAAATAGCGGAATAGAAAATATGATCCAAAAAAAGTGTATGTATATCACACGTACACAACCACACTAGGCCCCAATTACTATTGTTTGTACCCCTAAAAGGCTAGGAGTAGGGGGAGTATGGAACAGGCAGCACCCTCAAACCTTCAGAAGTATGAGATGAACCCCAACAACTTGGAAAGGTGGATCTCTCTCACACGTACCAACACAGACTATCCCCCAATTTAACTGATCCCCAAAGGTTTTTGATTAAATAGCGGAATAGAAAATATGATCCAAAAAAAGTGTATGTATATCACACGTACACAACCACACTAGGCCCCAATTACTATTGTTTGTACCCCTAAAAGGCTAGATGAGGAGTAGGGGGGGTATGGAACAGGCAGCACCCTCAAACCTTCAGAAGTATGAGATGAACCCCAACAACTTGGAAAGGTGGATCTCTCTCACACGTACCAACACAGACTATCCCCCAATTTAACTGATCCCCAAAGGTTTTTGATTAAATAGCGGAATAGAAAATATGATCCAAAAAAAGTGTATGTATATCACACGTACACAACCACACTAGGCCCCAATTACTATTGTTTGTACCCCTAAAAGGCTAGATGAGGAGTAGGGGGGGTATGGAACAGGCAGCACCCTCAAACCTTCAGAAGTATGAGATGAACCCCAACAACTTGGAAAGGTGGATCTCTCTCACACGTACCAACACAGACTATCCCCCAATTTAACTGATCCCCAAAGGTTTTTGATTAAATAGCGGAATAGAAAATATGATCCAAAAAAAGTGTATGTATATCACACGTACACAACCACACTAGGCCCCAATTACTATTGTTTGTACCCCTAAAAGGCTAGGAGTAGGGGGAGTATGGAACAGGCAGCACCCTCAAACCTTCAGAAGTATGAGATGAACCCCAACAACTTGGAAAGGTGGATCTCTCTCACACGTACCAACACAGACTATCCCCCAATTTAACTGATCCCCAAAGGTTTTTGATTAAATAGCGGAATAGAAAATATGATCCAAAAAAAGTGTATGTATATCACACGTACACAACCACACTAGGCCCCAATTACTATTGTTTGTACCCCTAAAAGGCTAGATGAGGAGTAGGGGGGGTATGGAACAGGCAGCACCCTCAAACCTTCAGAAGTATGAGATGAACCCCAACAACTTGGAAAGGTGGATCTCTCTCACACGTACCAACACAGACTATCCCCCAATTTAACTGATCCCCAAAGGTTTTTGATTAAATAGCGGAATAGAAAATATGATCCAAAAAAAGTGTATGTATATCACACGTACACAACCACACTAGGCCCCAATTACTATTGTTTGTACCCCTAAAAGGCTAGATGAGGAGTAGGGGGGGTATGGAACAGGCAGCACCCTCAAACCTTCAGAAGTATGAGATGAACCCCAACAACTTGGAAAGGTGGATCTCTCTCACACGTACCAACACAGACTATCCCCCAATTTAACTGATCCCCAAAGGTTTTTGATTAAATAGCGGAATAGAAAATATGATCCAAAAAAAGTGTATGTATATCACACGTACACAACCACACTAGGCCCCAATTACTATTGTTTGTACCCCTAAAAGGCTAGGAGTAGGGGGAGTATGGAACAGGCAGCACCCTCAAACCTTCAGAAGTATGAGATGAACCCCAACAACTTGGAAAGGTGGATCTCTCTCACACGTACCAACACAGACTATCCCCCAATTTAACTGATCCCCAAAGGTTTTTGATTAAATAGCGGAATAGAAAATATGATCCAAAAAAAGTGTATGTATATCACACGTACACAACCACACTAGGCCCCAATTACTATTGTTTGTACCCCTAAAAGGCTAGGAGTAGGGGGAGTATGGAACAGGCAGCACCCTCAAACCTTCAGAAGTATGAGATGAACCCCAACAACTTGGAAAGGTGGATCTCTCTCACACGTACCAACACAGACTATCCCCCAATTTAACTGATCCCCAAAGGTTTTTGATTAAATAGCGGAATAGAAAATATGATCCAAAAAAAGTGTATGTATATCACACGTACACAACCACACTAGGCCCCAATTACTATTGTTTGTACCCCTAAAAGGCTAGATGAGGAGTAGGGGGAGTATGGAACAGGCAGCACCCTCAAATCTTCAGAAGTATGAGATTGTGTTCACTGTACCCCACAAAGATTGAGTTCACTGCACCCCACAATGATTGTGTTCACTGCACCCCACAAAGATTGTGTTCACTGCACCTCACAAAGATTGTGTTCACTGTACCCCCAAAGATTGTGTTCACTGCACCCCACAAAGATTCTGTTCACTGTACCCCACAAAGATTGTGTTCACTGCACCCTAAAAGGATGTTGTTCACTGCACCCCACAAAGATTGTGTTCACTGCACCCTAAAAGGATGTTGTTCACTGCACCCCAAAAAGATTGTGTTCACTGTACCCCCCCAAAGATTGTGTTCACTGCACCCCACAAAGATTGTGTTCACTGCACCCCAAAAAGATTGTGTTCACTGTACCCCCCAAAGATTGTGTTCACTGCACCCCAAAAAGATTGTGTTCACTGTACCCCCCAAAGATTGTGTTCACTGCACCCCACAAAGATTCTGTTCACTGTACCCCACAAAGATTGTGTTCACTGCACCCCAAAAAGATTGTGTTCACTGTACCCCCCCAAAGATTGTGTTCACTGCACCCCACAAAGATTCTGTTCACTGCACCCCACAAAGGATTTTGTTCACTGCACCCCAAAAAGATTGTGTTCACTGCACCCCAAAAAGGATTTTGATCACTGCACCCCAAAAAGGATGTTGTTCACTGCACCCCAAAAATGATTTTGTTCACTCCACCCCAAAAAGATTGTGTTCACTGCACCCCACAAAGATTGTGTTCACTGCACCCCAAAAAGATTGTGTTCACTGTACCCCCCAAAGATTGTGTTCACTGCACCCCACAAAGATTCTGTTCACTGTACCCCACAAAGATTGTGTTCACTGCACCCCAAAAAGATTGTGTTCACTGCACCCCAAAAAGGATGTTGTTCACTGCACCCCAAAAAGGATGTTGTTCACTCCACCCCAAAAAGATTGTGTTCACTGCACCCCACAAAGATTTTGTTCACTGCACCCCAAAAATGATTTTGTTCACTGCACCCCAAAAAGGATTTTGTTCACTGCACCCCAAAAAGGATGTTGTTCACTCCACCCCAAAAAGATTGTGTTCACTGCACCCCAAAAAGATTGTGTTCACTGCACCCCACAAAGGATTTTGTTCACTGCACCCCAAAAAGATTGTGTTCACTGCACCCCAAAAAGGATGTTGTTCACTGCACCCCAAAAAGGATTTTGTTCACTGCACCCCAAAAAGATTGTGTTCACTGCACCCCACAAAGGATTTTGTTCACTGCACCCCACAAAGATTGTGTTCACTGCACACCAAAAAGGATTGTGTTCACTGCACCCCAAAAAGATTTTGTTCACTGCACCCCAAAAAGATTGTGTTCACTGCAGCCCAAAAAGATTGTGTTCACTGCAGCCCAAAAAGATTGTGTTCACTGCAGCCCAAAAAGATTGTGTTCACTGCAGCCCAAAAAGATTGTGTTCACTGCAGCCCAAAAAGATTGTGTTCACTGCAGCTCACACACAGAAAAATGGATGTGGATCACTGACACCTGCCTATCTCCAATCCCACACCACACAGCAATATCGATTGTAGTTTGTAGAACACAGTTTCCCTAAAATTCAGCAGACTCTGTCCCTAACAGGATTGAGAAGAGATCGTACATCAGGATTGAGTGCAGATTCACCCCACTCCCCACACAGCAATATCGATTGTAGTTTGTAGAAGACACTGACCCTATAATTCAGCAGACTCTATCCCTAAAATGCCTACAACTCGCCCTGCCTAAACACTCCGACCTGTCCCTCAATTCTATCCGGACACAAATGGTTTTTTCCTGCCTATCTTTCCCTAATCAGCAGCCAGCACGTTGATGTGTGCTCTGTCCCTGATATAAGCAGCATAATGACGCCGCTGCGGCTGCCTCGAACTTATAAAGACTTGGTCACATGCTTCAGACGGCCAATCACAGCTACTAAGACATTTGCAGGCATGGCTGGGATGGCTTAAGGCACACCAGTTAAACGATTGTTGATTGGCTGTTGAAAGCCCGCCATGAAAAGAGCGCCAAAGCATGCAAAACCCGGAAATAAAACGACCGAACACGGATTTTTACCCGAACATACAGTAAAGTGTCCGTGTCCGTGTTCGGGTACAAAAAATCCAATTATTCGGTACGAACACGAATAATACAGTCCGTGTTCGCTCAACACTACCTCTGATATATGGAATGGTACAAGGGTACTATAAAAGAAATGATAAAGAACGAACCCCAAATACAATATACCACATACAGTATATCCATAATACACAATATCCACAGCCAAAATGAGATGGTCCTAAGTATATCAAAGTGTGCTCTACCTTTAAAAGTAAAAGACAAAGATTAAAAATTGTCCTAAAACTCTGCTCAGGATGCCACTGGAATCAGGCCATGCGCTAGGGGGGATCCCTCCCCCCATTCATAGACACCGCAAGTAGACTTCAGGTTTTGGCACATTTTTTAAAGCGAAATGCTACTGATCATTTTCTCTTCCAGGCAAGTTGAAGGACTACAGGGTGCATGTCTCCTTCAGAGAAAACCTTTTTTTTAGATTTTGTCAGTGATTGGTAAAACCTGGTTTGGGATCTGGAGTCTGGAGACTTCGTAGGGACTCGGAAGAGAGGAACTCTAATCCTGGTACTTGGACATGCACGTGGGTGTCGAGAGTTGAGTAGTCATAACTAATGTTCAGGGTTCCACCCTGGTGGACAGAGGAGATCTCTGACCAGGAGTCAGAGGGGTTCTATCAAGGAAATAGGTGGGAGCAAGTGCATCTTAGGACATGCATGGAGTTGTAAAGACTGGCCGGAGCATACAGATAAAAATGGCCTAAAGTGTGAGGCCAGAGCAGCTGTGCTGTATGTGTGAGCCTGGAGGCTAATATTTATGTGTTTTGTGGCTGGGAAATGCTGAAAATTCCCTGTGAGGGAAAAATATGTGATTTATTAAACTTTCTTTTATTATAAGTAGGCAAGAAAAGCCCTAAAAAAGAAGATTGAAGTCAGTGGCTTTGACTTTAATGCGCTACCATTTGAAGCTTATTCTCACAATATATATTTATAAACTAGTAAATGTTATAGCCACTGACCCTGATTGATTTAAAGACATATGCGTTTAATTTTGTTATGACTCCTTTTTCAGACAAAAATTTAATTTTCAAAGATTTAGATGTATAAGAATCTCTGAATAGACATAGTAACGAATATTATTGAATCAAAAAAAAAAAAGTTATAATGAAATTAATAAATGCATTCATTTAATTTGGATGGCATCACATGATGGGATAGTAGTTTGGGCCCATGGGGAAATTAATTCTATTTTCGGATTCCCTTAGCTAATTCGGATTCGGATAACAAAGGTATCCGAATTTCATTCCATGTGTTAATTTGGATGCACATGACGCCAATCAATATTGTCCAAACAGCTTATGCCATTTCTCTTGGTGGGTTGAACTAATGTCCGAAAATATTGAATCCTTTCAATTCGAATCCGTCCAACTCCATAATATCCATAATATATCAAATGTATAGCGGTCTCCTGGAAAAACTGCTAAATTTTTTGAATCCACCCAGACCAACAAATATACAAAATGGATGCTAAACAACATAACGAATATAACGAAACTAAATCCATACTAAACAAAAATTGACTGCATGCTCATGTTTGTTGATTTATGTCTTTCATGATTTAAGAGGACAAATCATTAATTTCATCCAAGATTTATCACTCCTTCCTATGGTAAACCCACCACACTCAATTCCACTTATGCCTTACCACACAAACTCAATGTTCTGCAAATTAGTATTTTCGCACTTTATCATAATTTATATATATTTACATTTGCTATCTACAACTACTTCTGTAAAACTAACCTGGAGTGAATGTTGGCAATCCATGCATGTATCTGCATTCTGTCTCATTTTGTCATATATCCAAATGTTTTGAGAGGAATCACAGTTCACCCAAGGCATGACATACATACTGTATGTCTTAATAAAAAGGATTTAATAGACTGGGAGGACTCGGTTAATAGTTATATTCCCTCAATGATAGCGGCCAGGGATAGATTTATACAACTTAAATTCTTACACAGAGCATATTACACACCTCAATGTCTTGCTAGGATATACCCTATGAATGATCCTTCTTGTACTAGATGTGGGCGTGATATTGGTACCTTTTTACATGTTGTCTGGTCGTGTCCCGAGCTGGCATCCTTCTGGAAAGCGGTGACGGACACTATAGGGGAAATCTTTGATATTACGATTCCTCTGGACCCAAAGGTAACTTTATTGAGCAATCTTACAGAAGTGGGTGGGGATAAATATGCTAAAATGTGCATCACTTATGCCCTGTTTTATGCCAGGAGAGAAATCCTTCTGCGGTGGAAGCTACCTGAGTTTCCCACCCGGACAACCTGGATAGCCGCCGTTACTAAGACACTTCCATTCTATCGTTTTACCTATGGCAGTAGGAACTGCCCTAGGAAATTCGATAAAGTTTGGTCAGCATTGATTGATGCTGTAGGTGTGCCAATGTCACCTGCTCTACAATGATAGAAGTAGGATATGATTTAATTCCCCCTTCCCTTTTTTTTTTTATATATTTATATATATATATATATATATATATATATATATATATATATCTATATATAGTCTTGCTTTGTTGATATTCCCCTCCCCTCTTCTCCCAATTATGTTTTTTTTTTTTTGTTTTTTTTGTGTTTTGCGCTTGCATGTACGGATAACTTTTGTGCAGAGTAATGTATCTCAGTTGTAACTATTTGTCTTGTTTATATGTTTAATAATAAAAAAAAAAATGTATTTGTAAAAAAAAAAAAAAAGGATTTAATAGATCAGCTTTAACCCTCTGTTGTTCTGAGTAACAGTTTCCAAGCTTTGTTGTTTTGAGATTTTTTTTTTGACTATTTATTATTTTATTGACTTCAGATCTTTAAGACCAAGGTCATCAAATGTAATTATTGTAATGTGAAGCCAACCTAAAATACCCACAATAATGTATTTAGAATGTTATTGTTAGAATTCCTACAATAATATCCTGCCTTTAACATTAAATAGGTTGATCTTTATATTGCCCAATTTATATACTAATAAAAATCAATATCCTTCATATTGATTTTTATTAGTATATTATATTTTTAATGTGCATGTCATCGCCGATTTTAAAGTTATTTGTATTTTTTTTTGGTCTAATGTTATTATACACAATAATGGGATGTTTATCAGATATATATTAAGCCCCAATCCTACCACTCTATTAAGTCTGTTACTATTTCTGGGCAGCATTTTCTGTTATCCACGCCTTGTTACAGCTATGGTCCATTGACTTTCCTGTCTTTCATTACAGAAACTCTCAAATGTCATGTTTCTGAATGGTTAAATTGTTCTTTGTTTTCTAAGATTTATTTATCTGAACTCAAACCTACTTGTGCCACTGGATACCAGCTCTTTCCTACCATAGCTAATTACTTCCACGTCAGGATGCTTCCTACTAATTAATTACCAAGCTGCAAGGAGGATGTGAAGAAATGTTATAGTTTTATATCTTGTGATTAGTTGCACTTTCTAGCAAAACTGTCTAAAATCTGCTGGTGGTATTTATACTAATAACTTTTGCACTCAAAGTTCCAATTAGGAAAGGGTTCTGCTTCTGCAAACTCAACTTTACTTTTGGTAACTTTAAGAAAAGAACTAATGGCAATTAGAAACAATCTATAGCATTTCTTAAGAAAATTTTATATTCTTATGCTTAAAAGGTCACTAATCTTAAAATGAAAAATTGTCGTAGTGATTTGGGTAAAATTTGTAACTACAGCTCTTGATCACGGAACAGTGAAGAGAATTCAAGATGGACCTTTGTACTGTTACACAGATGGGACTTCAATAGAACAGTAGAAAGTGTAATTTGCTCAGTTGTGTATCATACGGTGGGTAATCGCATTTTTTTGGGGTCCAGGAATTATTTAAAGGTATCAACATCAAATTGATAAATCACTCATGGTGATTGGAACACAAAATAACAAGCTCTGAACAAAGGATCAGCTGAAAAGATTTCCCAGAGTACAGCATTTTCATTGCTGCTGTATCTAACCTTTTAGCAATAATTAAGTGGTACTTGAAGCTTGGCGGTTATTTAAAGACCACTTATGGTGCCTAATGGTGTTTGTTGTTGGTGATTGTTGTTGTATATAGACTTGGAACCATGATAAGGTTACCTTTGGCCAAGATGGACAAAGCATGAGCCAAATTGTTTTGTACTTTTCAGTGTTTCACTATTCCCAATACCACTATTATCACCCTTTCGAGTTGTCAGGCTGTTATCATGAGCTGACCCGACGAAGAATTGGTTCCCCACCCTGGGCTCCCCTGGTTTTGGGTGAGTGACCCAGGATGGGTACAACCCAATCTTGCTATGGGAGCTTAATACTTCCTCTTTTGTTATGTTTGTGCCTTTTATAATATATTATACTTAGTGCTCAATTTTCTTCTTGGACCACTGCTCCCCCAATGAGTCGGAACATGCCCAGGACTATGGTCCTGGCCAACCGCTGACACTCTCATGGACCTTTTGTCCCACTTACAGATGCATTTTTGCTTTACCAGTTTTTCATGCTCCAAATTTTTCTCGGTCTTCCTGCACTTTTTCTCTCGGCTCCTCTTTTTCATCCGCTTCTTCCTCCTTTACAACTTTACCCATTTTTTCCCCCCTTTGAGTCCACGGGGTCTGCATCCAGAGGCACTACCAAGCTTTTATCTTCTTTCCCACCATGATGCTAAACTGGTTGTCTCTACACGTCCAAGGTATGAACTCGCCCCAAAAGAGAGTGAAGGTGTTCTTAGCTAGTGGCCCGACTAAGCAGAGGGGAGTCCTCATAGCCTTTCACAAATCAGTCCCTTTCAATTGTACTAAGCAGATAGCAGACCCAAATGGTAGATATCTTATTATTCAGGATACCGAGGTCATTATAATGACCTATTATGCCCCTAATTCCAATCCAGGACCTTTCCTGACTCATGTTTCTGCTCATGCTTCTGGCCGGAGACTCAAATGTGACATTAAACCCTGCCCTAGACAAATATCCCTCGGAACGTGTTGCCACATCACCCGATGGAAAGAAATTTTCCTACTCCCTGCATTGACATGATCTGGTAGACCTTTGGAGGGAGTTGCACACATCGGTTAAGGATTACACATATTATTCTCACCCCATCACTCTCATTTTAGAATTGATCATATGTTTATGTTGCAAAAACATCTTCCCTTAGTATGCTCAGCATCTATTCTTGCTGTCCCATCGTCAGACCATGATCCTATTCTGGTAGTCTGCTGGTCTCCACTGTGTAAGCCCCAATACTCCTCCTGGATCATGATTTATTCACTTTTATCCCTTAAAGAAATTCAGATAGACCTTTTAAAAGCGTCAAAGGAATACTTTAGCCTTAATTCTGCTGTGACTCTCTGGGAGGCATATAAAGCAGTACTTAGGGGACACATCCTCCAGCTGGCAACAAAACGCAAAAGAGAACGCCAACAGTTACAACAGACATTAGAATCCCTCTCTACCACTTTTAAACAATCTCCTACTCCTGCTAACCGTAAACTCTTGGACCAGGCTCATACAGAACTGGACCTATGCCTTACTGATAAGGCGAACGTGCTTTGCGCTGGTCTCGCTGGAATTGGTACGCCAAAGCAAACAAACCAAATGCGATGCTGGCCAATAGGTTACGCAATTTTACTCCCAAGCCCACTCCCATCACTTTACAAACCCGTCATAATGTACTTACTAGCAATCCTGTCCGGATATTGGATGAATTTCACTATAGACTCGCCACTTTATGCTCTGCTCACAATCTTGAGAACGGTCAGGACATAGATAGCTTCCTAAACAAGCAAAAAGTTGGGGGAGCAAACCCTGAACATGTATTTCTAAAGCTGGTGCAGCTATGAACCAAGCAACATGCATATTAAAAAAGAATAGTGCACACATGCAAAAGAAAGGACTATCAAATTCGAAGACAATCCATAAATAAAAATGGGGATTTGGTCCCACCATATGGCCATATCGTGCTCAAGCCCACCACTACGTCAAAGTACTCCATTATCAGTGGGTCCTACACTATCCATAAAAAAGGATGAATCCAGCCTCTCTAACCCTTGGAGACAACACTTCTTGCTGGGAGAGATGTGCTAATGCACTAAAAGGGGCTCCTCCTATATCTACTTGATAGTGGACACTGATAGAGTACAGGTGCGTGTGGGGGGGTGGGGTGGGGTGCTCAACCCCAGAAGTCTGGTCATACCGAATGCATAATAAACAAGCAAAAAGTTGGGGAAGCAAACCCTGAACATGTATTTCTAAAGCTAGCGCAGCTATGAACCAAGCAACATGCATATTAAAAAAGAATAGCGCACACATGCAAAAGGCCAGGTCCGGACGGCTTCGCGCCGCTTTATTATAGAAAGCTGGCGGACGTATTAGCTCCTCCCTGACCGCTATGTACAATTCAGTTAAAAATGGTCAGAATTTCTCGCCCGATCTTCTGACTGCTAACATAGTTTTGTTACCAAAACCTGACTGGGATCACTCTTTCTGGGCCACTTTTAGGCCCATTTATCCTATCAATATTGATATGAAAATTCTCACTAAGATCCTGGATAATCATCTGTACTCATTTCTCGCTCGCTTAATCAACAAAGACCAAATTGGATTTGTACCACAGTGGCAGGCAGATGTATTATACAGTTACAACACCTTGCCTACAACTGCTCTCTGGAAACAATGCTTTTATCACTGGATGTGAACAAGGCATTTGACACTCTGTCATGGCCTTATCTTATGTCTGTGCTCCGCCATTATGGCTTTGGTACCGCCTTTTTAATTTGGTTGGCAGTGTTGTTTAATTCCACCCGGGGTAAAATTAAATATTATGGGTTTGAATCTTCTCTCTTTCCCATTAGGAGGGGTACTCATCAGGGCTGCCCACTCTCAATGCTCCTATTTTTTCTAGCCTTGGAACCTTTGGCAGAGGTGGTTCACTCCCATGCAGATATAAGAGACATTGAAGTTGAGGGTTCTGCCCATAATATCTCTTTATTTGCCGACAATATGTTGATGACCCTGACATCACCTGGAGTTTCTCTGACCAATCTACTATACCTTTTAGACATGTTTGCGTCCCTTTTGGGTCTGCACGTTAACCCTACCAAGTCTAAAGCAATGTCAGTTAACTTCTCACCTTCCAAACTGGCCTCTTTGAAAACAGTCTTTCCATTTCAATGGCTTTCTTCCTTGCCCTATTTAGGAATTTGTCTCACGCCCAAGTATAAAGGACTATATCAGACCAAATTCCCACCTCTTTTTATATTATTAACTGACATGCTTTCCTCTTGGTCTCATTTATGGTTATCTTGGTTTGGCAGAATCACTGCAATTCTTATGCATTATCTCCCAAAATTACTATATTTCTTACGAGTATTGCCAGTCCCGATCTCTTCGCACATCTTGCGTATTCATCAGCGCAAACTTTTGAAATTCATCTGGGTTCCATACGCCCTCTAATTAATAAACAGGTATATACTGTATGCTTGTAGGATTAACGGTGGCTTCTTGGTCCCTTACTTACAAGCCTATTATACGGTGGCGAATAATTGTAACGCTCCGGCGTTTGTTTAGTGAAATGGATATGCAGCTGCAGAATTTCCACTCAGTAGTCGTGCAGAGATGTGTTGAATCACCATATCCAACTCTCCAGACTCATCATTGTGGCCCAGCCTGCCTCAGCATGCAAATATACAGGCACTCAGTTAAGATGTTCCTGGAGTGATAGGTTGTATACGATAGTATAGAGGTGATGTGCTGAAGGGACAGGCGTGAGTAGTGATAGCAATGATAGGCACTCAATAGTAATGTTCAGGAGTGTTAGCAGATGGTGATAGATAGTATGCAGATAGGTTAGCAATCATGTACAATTAACAGGTGGTAGGGGACAGCAGATGAAGTGTACAGGAATTGCTAACTCAGTGCAAGGATATAGATGGTAGTAGACTCAAGAGCTAGCAATCTATGTAACAGTGCAGATGATAGAAATAGTAATGCATAGATAGCAACAGTCTTTAGTATACAAGAGTAGATAGTGCCAGTTGATAGGAAGGAATCCCCTGCGGGGTACTTATCACTAGTTGGTTTTAGAGAGATGAGGGGTCCGGTAATGAGGAGAAGGATCGTTAGCGAGATACAGGATCCGTAGCGAGATACAGTAAATAGCTGGAGGCTTCGGCAGCGTCAGACAAGGCTGTGTAACAAGCGGTTTGTACGAACACCTTGTGAGTGAAAACCGGCGATTGAAATAGCCGCTCAGAGCGGCGCCTAGTGATGACGTCATGAGATTTAAAGGGACAGGTAGCTATATGCGGAAGAATTGGGCTGGAAGGGTACCGAAGGTACCAGAATCTTACAATAATGCCCCATTATCTCACCTTCATGAAACTGACATTGTGGGCCACTATTGACCTGGTAGATTCTCACCCTATCCCTATTTCATCCCTGCCCTGGCTCCCCCTATACATTGCCTGACCAAACTAGGACCATGTTTAACTCTCTTTGCTTGTGGGATTCCGTCAAATTTTCTGCAAGCCTAATTTCCCCCCATTTGCCTTAACTTCGCCTTACCCATTGTCCATTATTCCCTCAGTTGTGAAAATCCTAAGCAATTCTCCTGGAGGACTGATAATGGATTTGTTGACCTTCACTCATTGTTCACCCCCACGAAAATAATAACCCCTAGATTTTACTATGATATGCCTTTGTGAGAACATTACAGTAACCTACAACTTAGACACTTCCTCCAACAACTCATAAAATGTTGAACCATTCCATACATGTTAAGCCCTTTTTCAAGCATTTGCAGAGCCCGACCCCATTCCCCGGGATTAATAACATTACTTTACTCATCAATCCCCGGTTCGGCCCTATCATTTACAATGGTAGAAAGATTTGGGAAGATGGTTAGACCCAAAGGACTGGCAGATCATGACAATAACCCTCTCAAAAACCTGCAAGAATGTCCTAATCTTGAAGAACGCCTACAAAGTGTTATATACTATACACCAGCTAGACTGGCCCATTTTATCCCATCTTATTCCCCTCTTTGCTTCCAGGGATGCCCTCAGGAAGGAACTATGGCTCATATTTAGTGGGCATGTCCTAAGGTATGCAGATTATGGGTCAGGGTTTATACTCTTCTCCGTAACATATTCCACACCAACCTCAAGAGGGACCCTTACGAGGCCATTCTTTGTAAACTCATTTTAGAACTGCTTTACCCAGAGCACCAATTAGCTTTGCATATTTTTACTGCAACTAAGCTGACCATTGCGAAGGCTTAGAAAACCCCAGTGCTTTGCTTTGAAGCAGGTAAAAACTGTATGAATGAAACTATGATAAATGAGAAACTGACGGCCTTTGCTTCGGATACCCATGAAAAATTTTTCAGGGTCTGGCAACCATGGATAGCATATGTCCAATCTTCCAGATTCAATAATAAGCTCTACTCAATTTGAGTGATCCTCCCTTGCATACCTCGTTGGAACTCCCCTCTTTCTACTCTCCTCTTGGCTCTTTTTCTTTCCTTCCTCCTTCTATTTTCTAGCTTTCCCTTCAGCTCTCCTTCTTTTATGTATAATAGTTCTTATAGCCTACCAGGCCACCAGGCGTAATTTCGGTGAGGATGTTTACAATGATCATATCTTTTTGCTAGTATATTGTATACTTATTTACATAAATATCCACTTTCTACCACTTGAACTGCCTTGGGTCCTCCATTATTTGGTTTTGGTGTCTAGGTTTTAATTCACTATCCATCACAGTCTGGAGTATCAAGCTTTCTTCATCAAGGACTTAGGACTTCAGTCAGTACGACATACTGCATTAGGAAATTATGTAACATTCTTTTTGTGTTCCTGTGTTTGGAGTTCTCCCTAATGCTATATTTGAAGTAACCATCTCATAGTTGAAGTAATTTGTCAAATTTGTTTTGTTTGCAATAAAATTCTTTTGTAAAAAAAAAAAAAAGTAAGAACATTGAGGTAGACAATGCTTTCTGACTTAGTATGGTACCCTGCTGTTATAAGTAAAAAGCCAACCATATTGTGCATAGCTCCCTATAACAGAATTGCCAAGTATGCACTGCCTATAAGATTTGCATGTGGAGCTACAAAGTTATTGATCTAATCAATTCTGGTGACATATTTTTAGAAATCATGATAAATCACCAGCTTTAGGCCCCCAAGGTATTACTTACCCCTTAAACTAGTGAAAGCATCTGCAAAAGTTAACATAAGTGATTAAACTAAGTTTTTTTTTCTTCTTTTAATCCGTTTCCTCCCCATTCCTTGTTGTTTATTCCTCAGAAGCACAGATGAGGAACAATAAAATGGGATAGTCAAAGGGTATGCACCTGGCAATGTTTCTAGACTTACTGATTCCCAAATCATGGTTCATCTGCTTAGCATACAAATGTAGCCCTAAATCCCTAAAGCTATTGTACTTAGATCCCATTTAGTAAGATTTTCCAGACAAGGTTTATTATTAAAGACAGTACGGTAACCATCATTCAGAATAACATTCACGGCAAAGAAGTGTTTATTTGCTGTACCTAACTTTAATTTCCTTAACATCAGCAGCATAAATTGGCTCCATTCTGCATTACGAACATTTAAATGAAACACAAGCAAGCTTCACTCCTGTTACTATGTTCACTTCCTTCATTGCAATAGATATTGTACATAAAATATCCCTACAGATGTTGTCTCCACTGGGGCACATTAAATTTAATTTATATGCCAAGGCAGAAAAACCCAAAACAATGTGACTTTTAACATAAAAAAAAATCTGATGAAGAATTTGATTAGAAAATGGCAAGAATTCCTGTGGCACTTGGGTAACAATTTCAAGGCTTCGTTTTAATAGAATAAACACGATCATATTTCATTCAGCTCAAGCAATGAGATGAGCTGTGGGTATTACATTGATATAAACCAATAAAGAATTTGCAAATTTGAAGCACTAATTAACTGACACAATATTAAATGAAAAAAGTTGGCTCCAGGGGCAAATATATTTTGAAGACTTGAAAGTTTCATTAAAAGACTATTTTTTCAAATAGGTTATTTCCATAGTTTGCCATTTACTAAGCTGATGAAACAATGCAAGGAGTATACTTCTTTTAGGCTTAAAAAAAAATACTCACTTGAAACACGTAGGGAGTTGTTTTGTTTTCCACATTTGTGAATATAAGTGTGTTGTGGGACTGATGCAAATACAGTAGATATATGACATTTTGTGCACTTTAACCACTTGACCTCCGGAAGGGTTTACCCCCCTTCATGACCAGTGCATTTTTTGCTATTCAGCACTGTGCTACTGTAACTGGCAAAAGCTCTGTCATGCAACATTGTACCGAAATGCAATTTATATATTTTTTAAATGAAAAAATACCAAAAATTTTGAAAAAAAAAAAAACAATTTTTTTATCATGTTTCTTTTATAATATTTTGCAAACAAATTAATCTTTCTTTATAAATTTAGGCCAAAATGTAGTCTGTGAGAAAGATATAGAGTCTACAAACCATGGTATATACAGTTTATATTTGAAAATTGATCAGTCCTGATGTACTGACTCCCCATCTCATTTCTTGAGACCCTAAAATGTCAAGACAGTACAAATACCCCTAAATTACTCCTTTTTGGAAAGTAGACAGTCCCAGGTATTTAGTAAGAGGCATGGCAAGTTTTTTAAAGTTTAGGTTTTTTGTCAAAATTTTTGGGGAAAATTAAAGCGGAGTTCCACCCTAAAAATGAACTTTGTCTCATGAGTTAGAGTAAAAAAACCTGAAAAAGAATTGGATAATTAATATTTTTTTGTTTCACTTACCTTGCTTTTAATGAAAATAAACATACCTTCCTTCTTCTTCCTCCTTGTGCAGCCGCGGCCCCCGACGTCACTTCCTCCTTTGCATTGCGTCCTGGGAGATGAGCCTCATCAATCCCAGGATGCAATGGGAATGGCCGGCTGCTACTCTGACTGCCAATCGCAATCTACAGCGCACACGTGAGATTGTGATCAGCATTCTGGGTAGCCAGGAACCCGGAAGAGTGACACAGCAGGGGACACCACGGCTTCAGATGCCCACACCGGAGATGGCTGCACTCTGCAATCAATTTTAACCACTTTACCACCGGAGGATTTTGCTGTCTTCCGTCCAGGCCACTTTTTGCGATTCGGCGCTGTGCGACTTTAACTGACAATTGCGCGGTCGTGCGATGCCGTAACCAAACGAAATTTACGTCCTTTTTTTCCCACAAACAGAGCTTTCTTTTGGTGGTATTTGATCACCTGTGCGATTTTTACTTTTTGCGCTATAAACAAAAAAAGAGCGTTTATTTTGAAAAAATAACAATATTTTTCACATTTTTTTATATGAAATTCCCCCCCAAAAAAATGTAAAAATCAAATTTTTTTAAAATTTTTGGCCAATTTGTTTTCTGCTACCTATGTTTGGTAAGAAAAATCACGATAAGCGTATTTTGATTGGTTTGCGCAAAAGTTATTGCGTTTACTAACTACGGGAAAGATTTCTGTCATTTTTGGTGGTTTTTTTTTAACGTGTAATGGCGGCGATATGCGATCTGCGATTTTTTTTGCGGGACTGCGACATTGCGGCGGACAGATCGGACCCTTGACTGACATTTTTGACACTTTTGGGGGTACTAGTGACATTACTGCAGTAATCAGTGCTATATATATGCACTGTTACTGTAAAAATGACACTGGCAGTGAAGGGGTTAATTTTATTGGAGAGGGAGGGGTTAATGTATGCCTGGTGCTTACTGACGTGTGGGGGGGGAGGTGACTTTGTGAGACAGGGACAGATCGGATGTCCAGCTATGCTAAACACTCCGATCTGTCACTCCCTGTCACTTAGGAGATCCGCCCGCTGTGTTTACACACAGCGGGCGGATCTCCAGACTCGATCCCCGACGATCGGGTAAGAGCAGCGGCAATCCTCCCCTGGCCCGACTCCCGCTGCGAGCGCTGGACGGGATCGTGGCAAAGTGCCGCAGTAGCCTCCATGTGAGCGGAGGTAAAGTGGTTAAAGGTAAGAAGTTATCTTTATTCCATAACTGTAATGTTCTGTAATGTCGGGTTAGTGTTAGAGTAATTGGGGATATGCTAGCATTAGAGGGGTATTTTTAGCTTAAAAATATATTTTTGCCCAGAACTCCTATTTAAGAAATTAAATAAAAAAGGGTTATTTTTTCATATTTTTTTACATACTGTCACCAGTGCAGTACAGAAACATCATATGAATCATGCATTTTTTTCCATTTTTTTTATTTGCGGTGAATCACATGATCACACCCAGTAGAAAATAGTGATGTCATGAATAGATTCCATTCATGACTACTGTTTACAAGGTGTCATCTGATCACACAGCAATCCCATGGTATTCAGGCTGCTCACACAGTGGGTCACAGATTGTGCTGCTGTGCATCCCAGGGATGTTACTGCTTTTTTAAAGGAAACCAACTGTAAGTCTTTTTTTTTTTTTTTAATGAATCTTTATTTAGTGTACAAGGGAACAGACAAAAATGAGACATCAACAACAAAACTGCAAAGTAGGGGAGGCAGCAGAACATTGCCGCTCCCCAGGGGGCATAAAAGTGCAATACGGTACAGAACATATTGAAAAAAACAGTAGCGTGCGTCAGCACACCATAGTGCAAATCAACGTTCAGCGGGACAGATCAGAGGGCGGTCTGCCGAGTGTCGCGCGTCGTGGTCAGCAACAGCTGTCTGTGGGTCCCAGAGGGTGCAATAGCAAGCCTGAGGGAGCCCCAAGCGGGAGCCGCCGCCGGGGGAGGGGGGCATCAGCCTCCATCAAACCGCCCCCCAGTGCGACGACCCCAGCCGGTGCCCCCCCAGGCAACTCAGACCCCCCCCAACTAACCGTGGGGGTACAGTAGGCGACTGGGAGGTACCACACAGAGGGGCTGTGTCGACCTAGGGCCCACCCCGCGGGCGGAGGGGCCAAAGGTAAGAAAGACGCTTCGTGTCTAATGCCGGCAGACCCTCCAAAACATTAACCATAAACGCCCACTCTAAGTGGATGAGGCAGCATGTAGGGAAAGAAAACAAGAGAGAAGTCCAGAAACCGGGATACCGGAAAGAGGAAGCCAGAGGGAAAGGTAGGGCGAGGGAGAAAAAGAAAGTAGCCTAGGTAAGAAGAGAGAGGAAGGGAGAGAGAAGAGCATACCTGCCGGAATCCGGAGCACTGCCAACGCCACGCCCCTGCGGGATCCTCCAGTCCTCCTGAGGGCCAAGGACAGCCAATGGGGAGGGTTTTAAGGGCTGGGCCTGGGAAGGGCAACTGTAAGTCTTTTAACACCTGTTATTTTATTGCACCTGTAAAGTTTTTAGCTCATTTGGGGCTTTTTTTACACCATGTGTGGTGACATATGTTATTAAGCACAGAGCAAAGCAGGCTCACTGCTTGGTCATATAGAAAACAATTGTTTATTATGTGACCTGTTCACATTGCAATGATTTCTTGAGGTGGGTTGCAGTGTGTTCTGTAAAAAAGCAGGCATGCTATATTTTTGTGCATAGGACGATTGAATGAAGTGTAATTTGCAACAATTCAATAATGGGGGGAAAAAAAAGGAAAAAAGGACATAGTGCTTTGCATTGTAACAATACAAGGCCCTTTCAACCACTACATACTGGATACCAGCCCATATGCTCAAACAAATCTTTTTAGCATGGGAACTGGTGCGAATGAGTCCTAACCACTTGACCTCTGGAAGATTTACCCCCCTTCATGACCAGACCATTTTTTGTGATACAGGACTGCAGAATTTTAACTGACAATTGCGAATTCCTGCAATGCTGTACCTAAATTAAATTAATGTCATTTTTTTCCCACAAATGGAGCTTTTTTTTGGTGGTGTTTGATAACCTATGCGTTTTTTATTGTTTGCGCTATATACAAAAACAGACCGCCAATTTAAAAAAAAAAAAAAACACAATATTTTTTACTTTCTGCTATAAACATACCCAATAAAAAAAATGTAAAAAATCGAATTTTTTCATCATTTTAGGCCAATATGCGCTGTGCTACATATTTTTGGTAGAAAAATTTTTTAAAAATAGCAATGCGCTTATATTGAATGGTTTGCCCAAAAGTTATAGTGTCTACAAACTATAGGATATATTTATGGATTTTTTATTTTTTTTACTAGTAATGGCGGCAATCAGGGACATATAGTGGGACTGCAACAAAATGGACACTAGCTAACACTTTTGACACTTTTTGTGGACCAGTGACACTAATACAGGGATCAGTGCTAAAAAATGATACTGGCGGGAAGGGGTTAACATCAGGGGCGATCAAAGGGTTAACTGTGTGCCTAGGCAGTGCTTGTGTACTGTGTGGCAGGTGCTTTTACTAGGGGAAGCCATTGTTCCTTGTTTTTGCTTTCTGCCTAATGATCGGCGGGTGCCGGCGGACATCAAGTCTGCAGTACCTGCAGATCAGCTCCCACAGATCAGCTCCAGCTGTGTATAAGTACAGCGGGAGCTGGTCACCAGCAGCATGCATGTGCGCCCCAGACCTGGAAGTGCAGGTCATGTACTAGGTATGTAATACTGCACAGCAGAGCCGCCTTGCCACCTTATATGTATGTTATGCGGTCGAAAAGCGGTAAAAGTGGAATTCGGAGGTTTTCCCTCACAACTCTTAAAACTTTCCCCTCCCTCTCCTAACACCTATGCTTACTAACCTGTGTAAGAAAGATATATATACTTACCTATTTTCAGGCTGCTCCGATCTGCTCACATGATCCCGCTCCCCTGTGTCATTCAGTGTGGCACTTCAGGCATTACCAGCCATTGTCAGAGCGCTCTTTCCTTTCCCCTGCAGTTACACTGGCTGGCACGGGAGAGATCATATGACTGGACTGGAGCGGCCTGAAAATAGATAAGTATATACTTATTTCTTCCTCGGGTTAGCAAGCATAGATGTTAGGGGAGGGGCAGTTTTAGGAATAGTTAAAGCATTACTCTACTTTTGTTGAGAAAAAACATTCCCCTCTGGTGGTCTATGTACATTGCAAGGATTATAACAACCTTAGTTGCAGATTCCGACCTTTTGTTATTCTGAAGAAATCATTGTTTGTTGCTCTGTGCCCCTGTCCTGAGTCAGTCTAATGGGAGTGGTTTCATAATTATCAATCAGCTGTGCAGCTGCAGAGCACTAATGAGAAATGCTGCTGGGTCTGCATCCCTTTAGATGTGTTCCTATTGGGAGTATCTCACCAAAAATTACTTTTTTATTTCAAGGGATGCCAGAAATCAGACTTGTATCTTTGGGCAGACTTCTGGGGAAATTTGGTTAGCCAATCACACAAGCAGGAAATTATGTTTGTTGGGTGTGGTCAGTACACATTCTGTGTACAGAACAACTCCAGGTAGCCATATTGCATTTAGAAAAAATTAAAAAACAGCTGCAGATTGAAAAGGAAAGGTCAATTTAATAACATTCATTTACAATATGACTTGTGTTGCAATTATATATACGCTATATTGTTTTTTTTCTTTATTTGCTATTTTTTCCTTATGAAAGTGAATTTATCCTTTACGATTAAGCCTGGAGTTCCACTTTTGGAGTTCCCAAACTGAAACCTCACTTGGGCTTTAAAATCTGTCTCCCATACACCCTGCTTGATTTACAACTGTATATGTGTGGGCAATTCATGATGAGTCCAAAACCCCCACTGATTCACACGTGTATATGTGTGGGCAGTCTTTGATGATTCACAATTTCTCCAATTGACTTCCCCTCTACTACAAAGCTTCTCAAGTAGAATTTCAGACATCATATTGTAATTATATGTTACACAAACTGAGGATTAGTTGCTAATTTCTTTATGCCATCATTCAAAATAAAGTGAGCACAGGATTAATAGCGTATGCATATGTAATTTGACTTTGTCTTAATTTCACTCTTCGAAAAGGTACCTCTGTATAGTCAGTATAATGTCACTGCCAGCAATGCCATCGCGTCGGTGGCAGCAAACAGGGCTTGCCCACTGAATTTAAGTGTATTCACCCTGCCATAAGCAGGGACGACTATTTAAATTTAGTTTGCAGAGAGGTAGACAGCCAATGCTGATTTCTAGTGAGTACTCATTTGATCTTCCCCTAAACTCAGTGTTACTGTTTCTCTCTGCTGCCTGTAAGTGTCAGTGGTATATACTGTATGGTAATAGAGTGAGATGCCACAGTAATTCTGAGCTATGAATATTTATGCCCCCCACCACCAACAACAACCACTAGGGGTTGGGCTAGTTCATTTATTGCCGGTAGTGCATGCTGGAGGAGAGCATAAACATTTGGGCCTGACCTTTTGAGTCTCTTTCTCCTAGCATTTGGCCTGCCGAGATTTGCTGTCTATAGTTTGCCATGTTAGGTCTGTAAATCCAATCCTAAGATACAGCGCTACTCACATTTAAACATTAATAGTATATGTGCAAATCCAACAATAATAAAGTGCATAAATAAAGTAAAGGTGCTAAGCTAATGCAGAAGTAATATCCAATACAGCAACTGACACCATCCGATATCAATACAGCTGCAAAAAAAAGTATGTGAACCCTTTGGAATGATATGGATTTCTGCACAAATTGGTCATAAAATGTGATCTGATCATCATCTAAGTCACAACAATAGACAATCACAGTCTGCCTAAACTAATAACACACAAAGAATTAAATGTTGCCATGTTTTTATTGAACACACCATGTAAACATTCACAGTGCAGGTGGAAAAAGTATGTGAACCCTTGGATTTAATAACTGGTTGAACCTCCTTTGGCAGCAATAACTTCAACCAAACGTTTCCTGTAGTTGCAGATCAGACGTGCACAACGGTCAGGAGTAATTCTTGACCATTCCTCTTTACAGAACTGTTTCAGTTCAGCAATAGTCTTGGGATGTCTGGTGTGAATCGCTTACTTGAGGTCATGCCACAGCATCTCAATCGGGTTGAGAAGAGGAAAGATATCTAGTGCTCTCCATTTTAAAATTAATTTTATTAAACACATAAGATAAGGTACACTCACAAATCCAGCACATATAGCTGTGCGGGCTGATCGAGTATAGCGTGGTAAGACAAGACCGCGTCCTGTATTGGCTGCCGAGTCTCGTCCGAGTCTCGACCCTAGGGGGAAAAAAACGAGAAAAACACTAAAAAACAACAACAAGAGAGGGAGCACCGACTTTGTGCATTACCACTAAAAAGATTTATTAAAATCCAAAATAATATACATTATACTAACAAACAATTGTAGATAGCACACATGTAAACATGATCAGACAAAAGATCTCCAAGGTAGCCAAGGCACTCCACTGTGCTGGATAGCGTGCTGATAACCGCACAAATCTGCTATGGCTGACGCGTTTCGAGGGCAAACCCTCTTCCTCAGAGCCAAAGAGTGCTACTTATTTGTTCCTGTCTGCTGCTGGAGAACGTTCCAACAATAGTGTGGGAGGGTCAGTCACTAGGTTATGAATAAGTATCTGGCCCTAACCAATCCCCTGGTGGCTGATCAAGAAGATGTGGCTGGGGAAAGGATAAATTAGGGAGAATCTGATCAGTCTCTCTCTCTCTCTCTCTCCCTGGGGCTTCTTCCCTGGTAGTGGACCGTTGTGTGTGTTCTGGGGAAGCTACTGCTACTAGGCCTCAGCATGTGCTTAAAGGAAACCTGTCTGTGGAAGCTCAGATGGAAAGGTGGGTGCCTTTCCCCTGTAGCTTCAGGTATAGAAGAAATCTGTCCACAAATGTTATTTTTTTTATATAAAATTATGCTCAGCATGCTCAGCAATGAATAAGCTAACTGCAGAATCACTGGAGACTACCATGAATCATGAGTCTTAAAGTGGCGTCTACATTGGGTTTGCAAGTGAATTGCAGTCAGCATGGAAAATGGTCACCAGAACATCTTAAAACAGAGTCAAGCATGCACACATGGATGCTGATGAATGTGTAGATGACTTCACTTTAACAAATAAGAATGAGTGTGAAAATAAGAGTGAATGTATGCACCATGCACATATCCAAAGTGAAATACCTAAACAACCGTACCACCAAATAGACTATTAGATTTTCTGGCCTCCATGAGGACATATATATTATTTTTCAAATAATGCTATGCCATCACTGGTAAAATACTGTGTTTAGCTTTGTGAAATGGTAAGCACTATCAAGCGATCTCTAAAAACAAATGGCAAGTGGTATAAAAAAAAAAACCTGGTATGCTAGGTTGTATCATAAGGTAACATATGTAGATGTATAATTGCTTCTCTCTGCATAATTTTCAAGCACGCACAAGTGCCTGCTTGCATGAGTATGTTTATTTATATAGTATCAGCCACAGTCACAGAGCTTTACTGAACAGACACTGGAGGATGGCAAATTAGGAAGCAACCAATGCATACAGCCATAAAATGTACTTCAGGGAAGGAAAAGTAATTACACCCTTAGGGGTCTACTTACTAATCTCAGATATGTTTCGTGTATAATCAGATTGCAACAGAATCTAGGTCGGGGGTAAAAATTAGCAACTCTTATTTTCATCAGGGTTGATTTATGGAAACTGGAGTAAGGAAACTAAAAAATTGGAGCTGTTGCTCATAGCAACCTTTAGATTCATAATGCAGCAAATAATGTTAATAATGTTAGTTACATTTTCATTATTTTAATTATTTCTGTTAGTGTAGTGCACCATTTACAGGGCCCCTTACAATCTCTCTTCTGTCATTGATCTTAAAGTGTATATAAAGCCAAAAGTTGTCTTTTTTTTTTTTGTTTTGTATTTGATAGAGTAGTGAAGCATGTGTTGTTGTTGTTGTCTGTGTACCATTGGCAACATTTTCCTTCATTTTCTGTCCTGTGTCCAACATGAAGTTAGAGGAAAATTACCAAATTGAGAAGAATTCCCCTATTAAACAGTCTTCCCCAAAACATTGTAATGAGGTCCTTATATGTGTGGGAAAACAGGATCTGTCTGATCCAATTATATAGTGAGACACAAAAAAAGAGCAAAAAATTGCAACAATACCCCTCATGGACTTTAGAGACAGGCCGCTGTAGTATAAAACATATATTTATATTCATCCATATAAAACAGAATTGACAAATATGTATGCGTTTAAAAGACAATATAAGTACAAACATTCACTAGTACCCATTACATATGCAAACGAAACAATGTGCGGTCGCCTGTAATGAACACCAAGCTGGCCGTCATACATTGTGTGTGAACTCCTGACATGTTTCGGACTGTTAAAGAGAAAGTAAACCCTCCTCTGCAACTTGTACCTATAGGTAAGCCTATATTAAGGCTTACCTATAGGTACTGTAAATATCTCCTAAACTTGTACCGTTTGAGATATTTACTTTGCATGCAGCCAGTGACATTACTGGCACATGCGCTCTGAAGAAACGGCCGCTTGTGCCGTTCCTTCAGGGCCCCATGGCGTTACCGTGGGCTCCCGTGCGCATGCGCAGGAGTGACGTCATCGCGGCTCCAGCCAATCAGATGGCTGGATGCCCCAAACCCAGAAGAAGGGTGACACGACATGTCACCCATGAGAGAGGTGAGCGGTCAGCACTTCGGGGCTTCGTTCTTAGGTAAGTATTTCATAATGAGCTAGTATGCGATGCATACTAGCTCATTATGTGTTTTTCTTTCAGGTGTTCATTTAAAAAAAAAAAAAAAAATTCTGAGGTTTACAGCCTCTTAATATAAAGTCCTTCTTCAGAGGTACAGCAGTGGGTACTTATATATTCCAAAACACAAACATGTGCTATTAGTAACAGAGTATATCAGTTTTGCTTTGTTATATAGTAACTATATCATGAAAACATAGCAATATCACATTGCTATATTTTCTACACAGGCTATATTTTACTTACAAAGTTCAGCAGCTACATAATATATTCATTGTATATAAATGTTAAACTGTGTAAATCATCCAATTTGTATCTGTGCAAAATAGCTTTAAATCAACAATTATTCAATTAGGTAATAAATAATTTAAAGTGCTTATAATAGTGCTAACAACCAATTTGAATCGTGCTTATTATGTGCAATATACCATGTGCAAAAAGGGACAATATATAAAGTGCAATGTGTGGCAACAATAGATGCCACTCAAAAAATGAAAAAATGCTTAAGTCCAAATCATATAAATTTCAAATAAAGTCCGTGGCAGTGGAGATATAAATTAGTGCATAAAAAGTCCTTGGTGCAATAAAACTGGATCAGCCGGATTCAGTGACTGTGCATAAACATGAACAGTAATGGTGGCACCCTCTACTTCACCGCCAAAATGTGGTAAGATTGCGCACTTACCAGATGATGTTGATCCAAGCTGGCATACGCCCGCTAAGGATCAAAGTACGCTTAGGGGTCTCCTCTCACTGGCAGACTGGATTTCCAAGGCATGGGTGGATGGATGTCCTTAGGCTTCTCCTGTTTAAGCTCAAAGACGACAAAAAATGAAGAGGGCTCCTCATAGTGCGATATTGTAAAAACACTCCATCTTTATTAAAAATACTGCAGACACTACAAGAAGATTTCTTGCAAACACTGTTTAACCACTTGCCTTCTGTGCACTTAAACGCCCTTCCCATCCAGGCCAATTTTCAGCTTTCAGCGCTGTCACATTTTGAATGACAATTGCGCGGTCATGCTACACTGTACCCATATGAAATTTTTATCATTTTTTTCACACAAATAGAGCTTTCTTTTGGTGGTATTTAATCATCTCTGGGTTTTTTATTTTTTACAAAAAAAAAGAAAAAAGACAGAAAATTTTGAAAAAAAAAATAAAAGTTTTTCTTATTTTCTGCGAGTAAATTTTGAAAATAAATTTTTCTCCTTCACTGATGTGCGCTGATGAGGCGGCACTGATGGGCACTGATAGGCTGCACTGATGGGCACTGATGAGGTGGCACTTATGGGCACTGATGAGGTGGCACTTATGGGCACTGATGAGGAGGTACTAATATGCCGCACTGATGAGCACTGATAGGCGGCATTGATAGGCGGCACTGAGAGGCAGCACTGAGAGGCGGCACTGATGAGCACTGATAGGCGGCACTGCTGGGCACTGAGAGGTGGCACTGCTGGGCACTGAGAGGTGGCACTGCTGGGCACTGGGAGGCGGCACTGAGAGGCGGCACTGACGGGCACTGATAGGCGGCACTGATGGGCACTGGCGGATGGCACTGGACACTGACGGGTGGCACTAATGAGCGGCACTGATGGGCAGCACCATCAGTGCCCACACTCAGTGTCCATAGTGCTGCCAGTCAGTGCTCATCAGTGCTTAGATGAGCAGGCACTGATGGGCACTGACTAGCAGCACTATGGGCACGGATTGTGGGCATTGATGGGGGGCACTGATGGCGGGCACTGTGGGCACTGATGGGGGGGCACTGTGTGTGTGTTTTTACCGCTAGTAATCAGGGCACTGGTAATCAGTGCCCTGATTACATTCTCCTGTGTCCCCGGCGCTGTGAGGCTCCCCCTCCTTCCTCACACTGCAGGCTCCGTGTGAGGAAGGAGCGCCGGCGATGAGAGATGATCTCATATGTTTACATATGAGATCATCGCTCATTGGATGGCCCGATCACGTGGTGAATGGCCGCTGTGATTGGCCATTCACCACGATCTGTGACACAGATTTCCCCCGCAGCGCGCTCGCAGGAGCGCGCGGGGGGCGTGTCACTGGGAGGCCGTTTAAAAACGGCCTCCCGAAAATTCGAGTCCGCGCTGCAGCCGTATATAGGCTGTAGCGTGGATGGGGGAAGGTGCTTTAAAATGCTTAAAAAAACCTGGTGCCCTTACTTTGCTCCCGTGTGAACCCGGTACCTTGCGGTAGTCTGTCACAACTATCGTGGGAGCCGCGCCGTTACCGGAAGTGGGGCAGTCGGCGTGCGGTTCACAGTGGGGCCCAGAGCGAGGCAGCGTGCGTGGCAGCTTGATGCGTTTCGTCACTGTAATGACATCATCGGAAGCATAGCTGCTCACCCCCCAGGTTTAACCAAAAGGGCAAAAATCCCAGTGGCGCAAGTGGTATATTACAGCTTTATAATATATTCATGCTGGATATGCAGAAAATATTTGCCAGTTACCCCCTAGAAAGCTGCTTTATATGGGGGCACTCATGTGGGCTCGCTCCCGAGCCACGATGTCTGTTTTTATTTACACAGATGGTGGGACTTGGCCACAGCCTTTTTGCTCCTGCTACCTCAGCAAAGCCAGTGAGACCAGGAAGTGAGGGGAGAGAAGAGCTGCAGATGTGCACAGAGCGAAGGGAAAGTGAAGGGAGATAATTATACCTAAACATTTTTTTTTTTTAATGCAAGGAGTGCATTAAGGAAAACAATGTTTAGGCTTAGAACCATTTTAAATTCTTGCCATCTAAGGTATTAGCCAAGCTCTAGTAAAAAAAAAAAAAGACACAGCTGGGCATTGCCATGGGAGATGTTTAACAAAGCAAAACATTATATAACAAGACTGTACAGTGGGTAAAGGGCCCTTTTCATGCAGCTTTGAAGGTGACATGGGGAAAAACACCAATTGTATGCTTGAGAGATGCATTTTAGCTGTACATGGTGTTTTGGAACAGTACAATTTTCATGGACAGCACCAATAACATTATATTCTGGCATCACATATTTTGGATGTGCAATTAACTAAGTAACATGTAGCTTGGCTTAACCACTTAAGCCCCGGAAGATTTTACCCCCTTCCTGACCAGGGCCTATTTTGCGATTCGGCACTGCGTGATTTTAACGGACAATTGCACGGTCGTGCGACGCTGTACCTAAACGAATTTGATGTCCTTTTTTTCCCCCACAAACAGAGCTTTCTTTTGGTGGTATTTGATCACCTGTGCGATTCTTTGATGCGCTATAAACAAAAAAAGAACGTCAATTTTGCAAAAATAACAATATTTTTCACATTTTTTTATATGAAATTCCCCCCAAAAAAATGTAAAAATCAAAATTGTTTAACATTTTAGGCCAATTTGTTTTATGCTACATATGTTTGGTAAAAAAAATCGCAAAAAGCGTATTCTGATTGGTTTGCGCACAAGTTATTGCGTTTACTAACTAAGGGAAAGATTTTTGTCATTTTTGTTGTTTTTTTTTTAACGAGTAATGGCGGCGATCTGCGATTTTTCTTTGTGGGACTGCGACATTGCAGCGGACAGATCGGACCCTTGACTGACATTTTTGACACTTTTGGGGTTACCAGTGACATTACTGCAGTAATCAGTGCTATACATATGCACTGTTACTGTAAAAATGACACTGGCAGTGAAGGAATTAACTTTATTGGAGAGGGAGGGGTTAAGTGTGTCCCTAGGGGCATGTTTCTAACTGTGATTGGCTGTGGCTACTAGTGTAAGAACAGAGATCAACGGTCCTACATAGTAGAACCGTGTGATCTCCATTCTTACACAGGGAAGAATGACAGGCGGCTTTGTTTACATTAGCCGCCTGCCTTTCTTCCGGTGTAACGGAAGATCGCGAGTGCCCGGCGGGTACATCGGGTCCGCTGGGCACACGCGCGGGGGGTTCCGTGACCGCGCGGGAGCTGACCGCCGCAGTGAATAGTCGGCAAGCGGTTAAATAGCAGTCTCATCCCAATCTGTTTAATTTCAACTTGAAAAATAAAAACAGAAAAACTGAAAAATTTACTATCAAATACTTACTGTTCTTTTCCTTTCCTGATGGACTCCATGGCAGCATACGTTTGGGTAGCCCCACCCTCGCTCCTACCCCATAAGACCCTACTCCAATAAATTTTCAGGCTGAGCCAGAGGCCGCATTCTGGAACCAGCCTACTCATGACTCCTGCTGCCATGGAATCCATCAGGAAAGGAAAATTATGGTAAGTGTTTGATAGTAAATTTTCCGTTTTCCTGACAGACTTCCATGGCAGCATACATTTCGGAACTAACTAGCCCAAAAAACAAGGGTGGGTTGTTGAAAGAGTAGGGTTTCAAATATAGCCAACAAACCCTATAAATAGATATTGACAGCATAAGGACGTTATCTACTCCCCACAAAGAGCTAGAACAGCTTTAATAGAAGATATGTCATCCTCCAACTATTCCTGGCACCCTTTCACAGGGAGCCCACGAAGCCTACAGACTCCTGGATGAGTGTGTGGTGACTGCTTCCATAGGATCCAAGCCCTAAACTTTATAAGCCTAATGACCCATCCCGCAAAAATTCTAGATGACATCTCCGTCCCACTTATTCTGCTAGAGAGAGTGACAAATATGTCCTAAAACTCTATGCAAAACAGTAGCTTGAGAGCATGCTTGAAAAATCTCAATACCCATGGCATGGAACCAGTTATTCTTGGTGGTCCTGCATATGGGAGGAACAAATCCTTTGTTCTCATAGAATGCAGAAGCCACCCGTGCTGAGCAGAAGGCCCCAAGGATCCCTCTCAGCACAAAGCCCAGATCCCGGCAAATCTCCTGACTGAGGAAAATAACCCATAGTAAGGCTGCCTTCATGACTGAGACTTTACTCAAAACTGAACTGAAAGAGATTCCATCTGGAGCAGCAAGCTGTTAAGGGCCCTTAAAAGCCCTGATTCTGGCCAAGCTTCCTGCTGAGGATGTAGACCTAAAGAGATTGAAATCACGACTCATTCCTTATTCCAACTGGACTGTAAGGAATCCCATCTGGAGCTGTAAGTCACGAAAGGGTCCTTCCTAGCCTAAAGCTGTGATCTTGGCAAACTTCCCAACTGAAGAGATAGCCCTTAGAGTGCATGTCTTCATAGCTCAGTCTTTACCCAGGCTGGACTGCAAAAAGATCTCATCTGGAGCCTGGCACAGTCAGAGGCTTGAAGGTGGCTGATTGACCAACATGGCCTGAAGTGCTTGACCTGAAGGTCTAACCATCCGAGACCAAAGCTGTATCTTCCTAGCAGAAGAGGAGCAACCAGGTACCCATAGGATATGTATGGGTGGCACAAATATGAAAAAGGCCTGTAAGCAACCTCTCCCCCATCATAGGAAAAAAAGGCACTCTTTTGGAAGTTCTAAATACTTGCATTGCAGGTACCACTGCCATTTTAGGCATCCTAGCAGCCTACAAAAGGAGGTACAAAAAACCTGCTCAAAGATCTTCCTCAACTACATATTCCTTTTAGGAATTGTTTGAGGAGAGTTAAATTAGCCAATTGACTGGTCCTGCAAGGAAAAGCTTGACATGTCAGAGTAGAGAATCCTTGCACAGGGAGAGTTGTAACATATTCCTTTAGAGTATCTTGACTATCAGTGGCAACCCGATGGTCGCTGTCATCTTGCTCCCTGGATGCCTGAACAAGGCAGGAAATTCATACAGGGCTTTACCAGCCAAAGCATAAGAAGCAAAGGCCCAGTTTACGGTGTGCATAATACATTTAGATCTGGAAACCCTTAAAAGCAAGTGTCCATTAATCAGCTTTTCATACACTAGCTTTAAGAGACCTGCAGAAGGGCTGCCCTCCTCCAGCTATAACCTGCATAGAGCAGACAATGGCATATCGGTATAAGGCTGCAGAGGACTTGGTGCAGAAATAAGCAAATCTCAGTAAGTTTAAGGGAGAACTTGTTAAGAAAAAAAATATAACATGTACAATTGCTACTCAAGTCATGCAGTAATTTATTAAACTACCTTCCCAAAACCAACTGCAGCTGCTGAAGTTTCTTAAGCTGCTCAGAAAGACTATGGGCCTGATTCATAGTACGGCGAATTGGCGTTTCGGCGTGATTTTGCGAAGCGGCGATTATTTAAGTCTGAAATTGGCATTCAAAGAACGGCGGGCGGAAAATAGCGCCTAGTGTGAGATTCATTAAGATGCAATATGGTCAGAGCGCGACTTAAAACCACGCCAGCTAAAAGCTCGACTAAAGTTTAGCCAAATTTTCCCCTGTACCCCCAAAAATCCCAAATCACTGTGGAAGGTGTGGAAGTCAATTTGGAGATGACTTGCGTTTAAAAAATCTCAAAAACTGACTTAGAAAGAGAGATATCTGCGAAAGTGTGGAAAGGTTAAACAGCTCCTCCAGCCGCGAGCTGCGAACTCGCGAATGTGCGCATGCGCAACGTCAAATTGGCTCAAAAAATTTCGCCAGCGCGATTTTGGGTCAATTTTTTTTTTTAATTACCGCTTGCAAATCCGCTGTCTCGCCCATAGAAAATGGCAAAAACCGGCGGAATTGGAAAAACATGCACACTTCCAACAAGGGATCCTTTAGTAAACACCATCACATTCCATACACCTTTCCTGCTAACTCCGAAATCATAGCAGTCAAATCTACAGTGTTTATATAGAACCTCCACATTCTCTGAAAAAACCCACAAAATATTACATTGGGGAATTGGTCGTCAGATAGAAAAAAAATAGATGTAAAACATATTTCAAAGAAAGATTATTAGCATTTCACACATATCAAGGAAATGTCACAATTTTGACAATATTTTATGTGTTTCCAAAGAATGTTTTTAGAAATATATTGCAAATACTACCTTTTCTTCCATATGGGTATGGCCAAGTGTTACCATTTTACTACACATTTAACTGAAGGTATATATATATATATCCCTTATACTTGGCTAATTAGCAAAGTATGCCCAATAAACAAATAGAGCTTTAGCTCACAATATTGCTACATATTGACTTTATGGGGCATCTTTTGTATTTTGTTCATGTCTTTGGATTAAAAGTTTGCTGATACACATGCCTTTTTCAAACATGAACAAAATTAATGATGTCAACATTTGGAGGATTGGAGATATCCAAGTGTTGCCCATACAGAGGGCACCTTCCGGATTCGAACTTACAAACCTACAGCAGGAAGGCAGACTCCCTAATCATTGTGCTATTTCTCAGTGAGCGTTGGGTGTTTTCCTCATGCCGTCAAAATGCTCACATGGGAACAGGGGCCATTGAACTGAATAGGATTGGATTTTTTGCCTGTTTTGGGAGCTGATCCTTGAGCTGGACAAATCCCCCTCAAACGCCCCCAAACGGGCTACGTTCACATGTACGTGTTTGTGGTCTGTTTTTGGGGCTTTTGTAGGTGATTTCATATAACAATGCCTGCCCAAAAAATGCATGTCAAAACGCCTGTGAAAACGCCAGCCAAAATGCACATAAGAACGCCTGATATAATTGCCACGCCAAATTTAGGGATGTTCATGAGTGATGAGTCAGATTGTTGGCTTACATATCTGGTCAATCGTCACAATCTCACTTCTCAAATCCCAAAAGGTGTGTTTCAATTGTTTCCCTAAATATATATTTCTCTCTCTCTCACGTAATTGTATATATATGTATGTATTCCTGTATCTAAACATTCTAAATAATGACTAGCAAACTTCAAGAGAGAATTTTTTCAATTCACATATACTATACACACCTACATACATTTCTATTCCTCATTTCTATTTCCCTTGTTTTGGCAACTGAGCATGCTCCAAAACACACAGGATACACACAGTTAATTTTTGGACTGGGCGTTACCATTCTGGGTGTGTTTGCTTGGATTATATATAGCTCACTCAGACATCAGGAAAGATTTGACCTACGAAGAGGTCCAATATATTTGTGTGTCACATGTTTTATGGGTAACATTTTTGGCCCTTTGTTATTTATGGAGGTGAGATTTGGCTGTGTTGTGTGTTGACTCTCTGTAAGTATTTATTGCTGTTAACATAATTCTGTCAATCTGCACATGCATCTGTTGATTATGGGCTCTTTGTCGATG